>NC_092378.1:135673629-136327692 GCF_030028105.1 Mobula birostris | reverse complement strand
GAAGTGTTGGGTTATGACTGTAGTTTTCTAATGGACTCTAGATCAAGGTCTCTGACGGCTTTGCTGTTGTGTGTATGGTGGGGGAAGATGGTTGATGTTTTTGGTGAGGCAAGTGGGGGTTGGGGGAGGACTGATGCTTTTGCTACTGGTTGTGCATAGGAGGAGTGAGGGGGCTTTGGGGTTCAGACATTTCTGTAATTTATTCTTTGGGTTTTTTTCTGTGTTGTGGATGCCTGTAAAGATTAAGAATTTCAGGTTGTATACTCTATACATTCTCTGTTTTTAAATTGGACCATTGAGGTGGAGCTGAGGCGAGAGGGATTTGAGGTTTGATTGATTTAAGAGCCAGGGCGAATTGGAAAGTTTGGGTACTGGCCTTATCAGGATGAATGAGCCTGAGGGTGAGGAACGACTCAAGGTTTGGACAATTTAGGTGCCGGGCCATATTGAAATGGTCGCGGTGTCAGGGTTGGAGGTGAGAGATAGGTCAGTTTGGCTCACTGCTTCGTGGGGTTTGATGGACTCAATGCTGGACTTGAGGCCTTCTGAATCGGCTGTAGTGATGTCTGGTACTGTTAGCTTCAGTTCTGAATGCTGTTTTCTTGCTTTATTGTTTGCACTGTTTGTTTTTTTTTCCCTCTCTGCACGTTGGGTCTTCGACCATTTTCTGTTTTTAATGGTTTCTACTGGGGTTTTTTGTTTCATGGCTGACTGTAACGAGATGAAAGTCAAGGTTGTATAAAGTATACATACTTTGATAATAAATGTACTTTGTACTTTGAACTTTGGACAAATAAAGCTGATCTTTTAATGGAATTCTACTTCACTAAAGAGATATTTTTATTCAAATTTAGTTTTGCATTACCTCCTTGTATAATTACGAGACCACAGATCCTGTCTCAGTTAACAGAAACCCCGGTATGTACAAGGTTTATATATTAGCTCCACGAGTCTTTACTTGCTCAGTTAATCAGTAAATGGCGCTACTGAATGTGCGTGGCAGCTTACTGGTGGTTTTCAAAGCAAGAAGTTCGACTCTCATAATAACAGTTTTTATATGGAAAGTTATAGTAAATAATCACCGCAAGCAATGTAGAGGCAAGTGAAGGTGAGGCTGATCTGAAGGTTGAAACGTGCGGGTGCGAGATGGACTTGGAGTGAGGTTGAGACATGGTCCAGGAGAATTTGGAAAGAAGTAGAGATGTTGGAATTTTGGAGTGGATGTTAGACTTAGCAGAGTTGAGAAAAGTTGAAGCAGAGTTGTTTCGGATTCCGTCCACGTAAACTGGGAGTGAGGTTTGATCGATCTAAGGTTGATTGATCGAGTTGGAGGTAGTAATGGGGGACAACGAAATGGTGGATGAACTGAATAAGTATTTTGCGTCAGTGTGCACTGTGGAAGACACTAGCAGTATGGTGGAAGTTCCTAGTGTTGCGGGTCATTAAATGTATGAATTTACCATAACTAGAGAGAAGGTTCTTGGGAAACTGAAAGGTCTTAAGGTAGATAAGTCACCTGGACCAGATGGTGTACATCCCAGTTCGGAAAAATGTGGTTGAAGAGGTCATGGAGGCATTAGTAATGATCTTTCAAGAATCACTACAATGGTTCTGGAAGACTAGAAAATTGCAAATGCCACTCTAATTTTCAAGAAGGGAGCGAGGCAGAAGACTGGAAACCACACACGAGGCTGCTTAACGAGCTACGAGCCCATGGTATTACAGAAAATATCCTAGCGTGGATAAAGCAGTAGCTCATTGGCAGGAGACGAAGTGTGGGAATAAAGGTAGCCTTTTGTGGCTGGCTGCCAGTGACTAGTGGGGTTCCACAGGGGTCTGTGTTGAGACTGATTCTTTTTACATTATATGTCAATGATTTGGATGATGGAATTAATGACTTTGTTGAAAAGTTTGTAGATGATATGAAGATAGGTGGAGGGGCAGCTAGTTTTGAGGACGTAGAGTGGCTACAGAAGGACTTAGGTTAGGAGAATGGGCAAAGAAATGGCAGATGGAATACGGTATCAGAAAGTGTATTGCCATGCATTTTTGTAGAAGAAATGAAAGAATTGACTAATTTCTAAATGGAGAGAAATTACAAAAAACTGACGTGCAAAATGACTTGGGAGTCATCGTGCAGGATTCCCTGGAGGTTAATTTGCAGGTTGAGTCTGTGGTGAGGAAGGCAAATGCAATCTTAGCATTCATTTCCAGAGGACTAGAATATAAAAGCAAGGATGTAATGTTGAAACTTTATAAAGCACTGGTGAGGTCTTATTTGTATTGTGAGCAGGGTTGGACCCATTATCTTAGAAAGGATATGCTGAAACTGGAGAGGGTTCAATGGAGATTCACAAAAATGATTCCAGGATTGAACTGCTTGTCATATGAAGAGTGTCTGATGCCTCTGGGCTTGTATTCACTGGAATTCGGAAGAATGAGGGGTGACCTAATTGAAACCTATTGAATGGTGAAAGGCCTTGATAGAGTGGATGTGGAGAGGATATTTCCTATGGTGGGAGAGTCTAGGACCAGAGGACACAGCCTCAGGATAAAGTGCGTCCTTTTAGAATGGAGATGAGGAGGAGTTTCTTTAGCCAGAGAGTGGTGAATCTGTGGAATCTGTTGCCACAGGCAGCTATGAAGGCCAAGTCTTTATGTATGCAGTATTTAAGGCAGAGGTTGATAGATTCTTGATTGGTCAGGGCACAAAGGGATACGGGGAGAAGGCAAGATGAAATGGCAGAGCAGACATGATGGGCCAAATGGCCTAATTCTGCTCCTATATCTTATGGTTTGGAAAGTTCAAGTATGGGGTGGAAGCAGCCCAGAGCGTACTGCTGGGTGGGGCCTGGGTCCAAGTGCAGGGGACGACCCAATGCTTGGGCAATTTAAAAGCAAGGCCAGATGGACTGAAAAGTCGGCATGTTGGGAGCGGAGGTGGGGGTTGAGCCAGTTCTGCTCTGCAACGTTTTATTCTGTTCTCCTCGGCGCTGAGGCTACGCGCTTCATGCCTGTGAGCCTTGCATCAATTTGCCCCGCTATAGGTTGAACTAAAACCGAGGCTAAAAGCCTACTCTGGCTAATCTGATATTTGGGCTTAGGAACTCAATTTGCTTTGGAATGCTGTTGCTTGCTTTTATTGTTTGCATGATTTGTGTTTTTTTCTCTCCTCTGATTGGGTGTTGGTCTTTTTTTTAAATCTGTTTTCTGTTGGGTTTCTTGCTTTGTGGCTGCTTGTAAACAGATGAATCTCAAGGTTGTGTAATTTAGATATACTTTAATAATAAATGTACTTTGAACTTTTCAATATTCCCACATACTCTACAATTACAATACAACAGCAATTTACAAAAAAAGTCTGTTGTCCAGGAACTACATTAGAAAGACTGCATTTATTTATTTATAGTGTGAGTTTCTTGACCTCAATGTACAAAAATACTTTATAGATAATGATTTATTTTAAACCATTGTCATCTTAGTCCCAGTGCACAAATGCATGCAGAGTACCTTCAATACATTGACTTCAGACGTTCAAGTTAACTCATGATAATGATGACAGCATAAGGGTTTTCAAACTGAAATTTTCACTTTTACTTTTCATGGATCTTGTATGTTTACAGTATTTTCTGGTTTTATTGTAATCACAATGATCATCTGGGATGAACAATAAATACTAGCCTTGCTAATGATGCCCACTGCTAAGAACATAAAGCAGGAGATGGATATTGGCCAAGTCCTTGGGATCTGTTAAAATGAAGGAATGCACAAAACCTCAGTTTAGCATCTTATGCACAAGTCAGCACCTCCGTACTGCATTAAAATAGAAATCTCCATTTTTTTCTGGAATTTATGTCTGGCAGATTGAATCTTGAACTTGCAAAACTTCTAGTATGGAAGTGAGAGTATGGATCTGAGCCATAACTGACATTTAATTAAAGGAATTGAGTTGCTTGATGTCATTAATATGGGCTTCTTGAGTTTCATTTCCTCACTTTTGGGCCATGCAGCTATTACTGTAGTCAAGGGCTTTTAAATGGACATGTGCCAATTAATTTTGTTTTGCATTGCCCATTTCTCCAAAGTTGAGTGAATTGGAGAGAAATCCTGGCATTTTTAATGTTACTCAGCATACTTGTGTTTTTAACTTACTGCAATCCTCCTGTCTTGATTTGGGTATTTTGGACTGCCAAGGTAGAACTTAAGTGTAGATCTTAAACTTGAAAATGTGAACTTAGCCATCTGTAAGAAATCTTAATTGTTTAAGCTCTGGAAGGATGTGGCTTATGATGAGGTTACACGGAAGGTATATCTGGTGCAAGGAGGAAGACTATATGCTTTTCCCAAAAAACCTGACACATCCACACCAATTTAAATCAAACACTCTGAATGTTGTAACTTTACGATATGATAAACTGTCCTGCAGTGATGGTGGAACAAAATTTTACTTCCAGCTGCAAGTTAAATATTGATCTGCTTTAACAGGATGTAGAATGGGTACTTTTTGAAAAACTGGGCATCAAGAACTGGACAAACAGCATTTGTGGTGAGTTACAATGAACCCCATTGCAAGCATGTCCCTAGTGTGGATGCTGTGCTGAATTTGAAGTGATCCAACTTGCCTTCTTGCTCTGGATGGCAAAAGGTCTTAACATACATCTTTAATCAACCTGGACTTTTGCTGTTGGACAAAACATATATAAAGTAATACCGAACTAATTCAGATAGTTGCAATTGATTATGATATGAAAGCTCACCAAGCCCTGTGTGATCATGCACATGAAATCTTTCCACTTTCGGATTTTTAGGAAGTCGATGACTTACTTAAAATGTTCATCTCCAGTATGAAAGGGAGAATGGATGGACTATTGGTCCAATATGGGTTTTCTGGTAACTCATTCTGAACGTAAACTCAGCGATGACTTTATTAGGTACAGAGTGGAACCTGCTGTGGTCTGCTGCAGTAGCCCATCCACTTCACGGTTTGACATGTTATGTGTACAGAGATGCTCTAATGCATTAATAAGCACGTGTAGCTAATAAAGTGGCCACAGAGTGTATAACTAGGATTTAGGTATGGGCCTGTAGCGCATGCACCACCGGGCAAAATAGGATTTAAAATGTATGAGTGGCTTCCAAAAATTCACTGAAGTTTTTTTAAAATTTATTTTTGATTTTCCTCATTAATTAATGCACTAAAGCTACACATGGTTCTTTGAGAGCTGAGGAATCGTCCTTTGGATTTAAAAAAAATTCTTACACTGATGTCAACTAGAAATATTGTACATTGTGTACATTGTAAAAAATAGAAGCACTTATTTATACATAATTTATTAAAAGCAGCAATTGTTTAATGCTTAGCATTGGTGTTAATACCAGTTCCTGGACCTCTAGTACAGTCAAATTACATACAGGATATGTCAGTAGAATTCTAAACCATATCTGATGCATAATTGGTTTTAACCCTTGATGGAACTTTTAACATTTCAAGGCTAAACTCTGCAATTAAATAGTTTTATGTGAAACTAATCCATCTGGCATACTCGCCCATTTTAATATGAGGGGGATCCGATCCCATCACTAGAAAATTTGTTCTACACCAGCATTTGCTCTTCAGCACAAATTAAATAAAATGTTAAGAGGGGTGCTAGAACGTTTGAAGAAGCGCTCTTGTATAGACATAGTTAGGTTTGTTAATTGATGTTGATAGAGTCTCATAACATCCTGATGATGACTAATCTCAAACAGAATACTTATCTTTACATCTTTACATCTAGTCTCAGTAGATGCCTTAGTTATCCTTAGCTTAGATTCTTCTGTACCTTGTCCTGGAATAGTAAATTATTTTTATAGTTGGTCTTAAAACCAGAGGCTTTGCTTTACAATGTTGATTTTACTTAGTTGATGACCTTATCTGCATTGTGGTGAATTTTATGGGAGTCTAATGATGTATTCAGTCCACTGTAGAGCTGTAGTTGATGGCTTTTCAAAAGGGATGTGAGGCTTTGTGCAAACTTATTGCAGATACAGTGCCTATAAAGTATTTACACCCCCTTAGAAGTTTTCACGTTTTATTGTTTTTACAACATTGAATCACAATGGATTTAATTTGGCTTTTTTGGCACTGATCAACAGAAGATGACTTGTGGCAAAGTGAAAACAGATCTCTACAAAGTGATCTAAATTAATTACAGATATAAAACACGAAATTGCAAAAGTATTCACCCCCTTTAATATAACACACTAAATCATCACTAGTTCAGCCAATTGGTTCTAGAAGTCATATAATTAGTTAAATGGAGACCACCTGTGTGCAGTCAAGAAGTTTCAATTGATTGTAGTAAAAATAACCCAGTATCTGGAAGGTCCAACTGCTGGTGAGTCAGTATCCTGGCAAAAACTACACCATGAAGACAAAAGAACACTTCAGTCAACTTTGTGAAAAGGTTATTGAATAGCATGGGTCAAGAGATGGATACAAGAAAATCTCCAAGGCAGTGAATATCCCTTGGATATACAGTTAAGTCAATCATCAAGAAATGGAAAGAATATGGCACAGCTGTAAATCTGCCTGGAGCAGACCGACCTCAAAAACTGAGTGACCATGCAAGAAAAGGACTAGTGAGGGAGGCCACCAAGAGACCTATGACAACTTTGGAGGAGTTACAAGCTTCAGTGACTGAGATGGGAGAGACTGCGCATGCAGCAACTGTTGCCCAGGTGCTTCACCAGTCACAGCTTTATGGGAGAGGGGCAAAGAGAAAGCCATGGTTGAAAAAAAAATCTTGGTTACAGTTTGCCGGAAGGCATGTGGGAGACTCTGAAGTCAGTTGGAAGCAGCTTCTATGGTGTGATGAAACCAAAACTGAGTTTTTTGACCATCAGACTAAGCGTTATGTTTGGCATAAGCCAAACACTGTACATCGTCAAAAACACACCATCCCTACTGTGAAGCATGGTGGTGATTGCATCATGCTGTGGGGATGCTTCACTGCTGCAGGCCCTGGAAGGCTTATGAAGGTAGAGGGTAAAATGAATGCAACAAAATACAGGGAAATCGTGGGGAAAAATCTGATGCAGTCTGCAAGAGGACTGTGACTTGGGAGAAGATTTGTCTTCCAGCAAGACAATGACCCCAAGTGTAAAGCCAAAGTTATACAGGAATGGCTTAAAAAAAACTACAAAGTTAATGTCCTGGAGTGACCACATTAGAGTCCATACCTCAATCCAATTGAGAATTTGGCAGGACTTGAATTTGCCGGGACTTGAAAGGGGCTGTTCACTCGCGATCCCCATGCAACCTGACAGCGCTTGAGCAGTTTTATAAAGAAGAATGGGGAAAAATTGCAGTGTCCAGATATGCAAAGCTGATCAAGTGCTATCCATATAGATTCAAAGCTGTAATTGCTGCCAAAAGTGCATCTACTAAGTACTGACTTGAACGGGTGAATACTTATGCAATCAATTGTTTTGTGTTTTATATTTGTAATTAATTTAGGCCTCTTTGTAGAGATCTGTTTTCACCTTGACACAAAAGTCGTTTCTGTTGATCAGTGTAAAAAAAACAAATTAAATCCATTGTGATTCAATGTTGTAAAACAATAAAACATGAAAACTTCCAAGGGGGTATATCCTTTGAATAGGCACTGTAGTAGCGCAAAACAGGCAATATCATATCAACTGCCAAGCAACACACATCAAAGTTGCTGGTGAACGCAGCAGGCCAGGCAGCATCTCTAGGAAGAGGTGCAGTGGACGTTTCAGGCCGAGACCCTTCATCAGGACCAGCAACTTTGATGTGTGTTGCTTGAATTTCCAGCACCTGCAGAATTCCTGTTGTTTTCATATCAACTGCCGGTTGTTTTCCCCACTGATTTTTCTGTGCAGTCAATTGACCAGAATATAAGGCTGGAGAGCTTTTGTAGTAAAAAAAAAGGTGAAGTTCTATTTCTCACAGCAAATGTTGCAACTGCAGCAAGAGTGTTTTGGTTTACACTGTTTTGCAGTAAATGTGTATGTCTGAATCGGGGTTACGATCTGACTTAATGTTGGGGGGCGGGGGGTGGCTTGCTGCTCTTTACAGCAGGTCTTTGACCTTAAACATGCACTCGGAGTGTAGGGGCTCGTGTGGCACAGTACAAGCAATATGATATCAAACTTGAAGGTGAAATGCACTTTAGACGTGGCAGAACTACACTCAGTGGCCACGTTATTAGGGACACCCACTCGTTAATGCAGATGTCTGATCAGCAAATCACGTGGCCGCACTCAATGCATGAAAGCATGCAGATATGGTCAAGAGGTTCAGTCGTTCAGAACGAACATCAGTATGGGGAAGAAATGTGATCTTTGACCATGGAATGCTTGTTGGTGCCAGACAGGGTGGTTTGAGTATCTCAGAAACTGGGATTTTCACGCACACCAGTCTCAAGTTTACAGAGAATGATACAAAAAAAAACTAAGTGAGTTGCAGTTGTGGGTGAAAACACCTTGTTAACAAGAGAGGTCAGAGGAGAATGGGCAGACTGGTTCAAGCTGACAGGAAGGCAACAGTAGCTCAAATAACCATGCATTACTAGTGTAGAAGAGCTTCTCTGAATGCACAACATGTTGAACCTTGAAGGGAATGAGCTATAGCAGCAGAAGACCACAAACATACTCATGTTTATTAGGTGCAGGGGGTTTCTAATAAAGTGGCCACTGAGGATACCTTTTGGTCTGGAAATAAAACTGCAAATGATACAAATCTGAAGTAAAACAGTAAATATTGGGAAAAAAAGAACTCAGCAGGTCAGATTGCACCTGCGGGAAGAAAAACAGGTTTAAGGGCAAAGGCCTTTCACCAGAACTGGGAAAGGGAAGAAAATAACTTGTGTTTTCAATAGCAAAAAAAAATGTGGTTGAATGGGCAAGAACAAAGGGAATCTTTGAAAATGTGAGAACAAATAAGTTAATTCAGCAACTAGAATTATACTTCTCTGCCTGTGTTGCTAATAGCAAATATTAAAGGCCAGCCTGTACCTTCAGAAAAGTAAAACAACCAAAATATTAATTGCATTTAGTGTTCACATTGTGGTTTTTCTACATCATAGAAATCAAACACAAACTAGGTGAGCAGCCATGTTTAGTCCACAGGATGGACTCTGAGCTGGTTTGCTGCCATTTAATTGGCTACCCCACTCAGCTACCTGTGACCTTCCCCAACACAGGAAAATAGGAACAGCAGTAGGACATATAGCCCCTCAAGTCTACTCTGCTGTTCACCACATTTGTAGCTAATTTCCCCCATCGTTGTGCCAGATCCCCAGGCAGCCCTTTAAACCTTCACTGCCGTTCAGTAAGATCACAGCTGATCCTTTATTCTGATGGGCAGAGCCTAACGCTTTGATCATGTTCAATGCGTTGAAGGACCTAATGCCTGTTTTAGGGAACCTTTTCAAAAATGAGTTTCTATTCAGCAAGGTAGCCCATTAAAAAAAGATGATGACATTGGACCCAACATTCCTGCTGTCTCTTGGAGAAGACTCTGATCAATCTCAGGAATGGTATCTTCAACACACACAAAAATATATGTAGATATTGCATTTACATTGAATATACATTTACAATAGGTATGGATAACAATAGAATGCAATCTGTTTTACATTATCTTTAGATAAATAACATTTCTTGCAGCTGGCTGGTTTGATGCGTGCGTGGTGGAGCATTCCTCTGCCGGTTGGTCTTCTGCACTGCTGGCTCCTGTGAGGGGGGACCACGTTGTACTTCCGTGGCTTCCGCTGCAGAGGAGCAGAACAAGGGTAACAAGTTTTGGAAAAGGAATCATTTGACACTAGAATTAGCATAAAAGTATCTCCTACCTGGAATCAAAATTTGACCACTGAGGTGACAATTTTACTTCAGCTGAAACCATTCACTGGGCCTGAAATGGTGAATTCTTCTTCACCATTTTTATTTGGAAAGCAAATAAAAGTATTTTGGGCCATTGAACACAGCCCAAATGCAAAGTAGATCCTAGTGGACTTTAATCCCTACCTGCTAAAAAGCATGCAAAGTTATAGACTGACGGCATGGAAATTTTCTGAAGTAATAGCTGACGTTTTTCCTCAGCTGGGCCTCCAAGCTTGCCATATCTAAATCTACCAGCATGGCAGAGTGTGGTCTGCAACGTGGAATCAGCTGCCAGAGGAAGTGGTAGAGTTGGGTACAATTACAACTTTTAAAAGGCATTTGGACAAATACATGAAGAGGAAAGACTTTGGTCAGTGTCCTCTTGCTACCATCAGGGAGGAGATACAGGAGCCTGAAGACATAAATTCAACATTTTAGGAACAGTTTCTTTCCCTCTACCATCAGGTTTCTGAATGGACAGTGAATCAACTCAAGAACATTACCTCACTATTTTTGCTCTCTATTTGAACTACTTAAAAAAAATACTACTTACTGTAATTTATATATTTTATGTATTGTACTGTACTGCTGCCCCAAAACAACAAACTTCATGACATATATAAGTGATATTCTGATTCTGAAAGATAAACACAAGAAATTCTACAAATGCTGGAAATCCAGAGCAACACACAAAATGCTGAAGAAACTCAGCTGGTCAGGCAGTATCTTTGGAAGTGAATAAACAGTCAACATTTCAGGCTGAGACCCTTCATCAGAACTGGAAAGGAAGGGGGAAGGTGCCAGCATAAGAAAGTTTGTGGGGTGGGGGGGGGGGAAGAAGTATGAGTTGGAAGGTGATAGGTGAAGCCAGATGGGTGGGGGAGAGGGGATGAAGAAAGTAACTCGGAGGTGATAGGTGGAAAAGGTAAAGGGCTGGAGAATGTGGAATCTGATAGGAGAAGAGAGTGGACCATGACGGAAGGGGAAGGAGGAGGGGCACCAGGGGGTTGTGATGGGCAAGTAAGGAGAAAAGGTAAGAGGACTGAGTGCAGAATTGAAGAAGGGGGAGGGGGAAAATGACCAGAGATTGGAGAAATCTATGTTCATGCCATCAGGTTGGAGGCTACCTCAACGAATATACAGAATATGAGGTGTTGCTCCAACTTCATCGTGACAGAAGAGGGAATGGGGATTGGAATTGAAATGGTTGGCCAGCGGGAAATACTACTTTTGGTGGATGGAGCAGAGGTGCTTGACAAAGTGGTCCTATAAACTATGTCAAGTCTCACCAATGTAGAGGAGACTGCAGAAGGAACACCAGATACAGTAAATGATTCACCTTCTCCGTCACCTCCATTCAGTGTCCCTAAGTGATTCACCTCACCTGGAAAGACTGTTTAGGGCCCTGAATGGAGGTGAGGGAGGAGGTGAACGGACAGGTGTAGCACCTCTACCATTCGCAGGGATGAAGATTAGCAGGGGGGATGAGTGGTCAAAGGAATCACGGAAGGAGCAATTCCTGCAGAAAGTGGAGAATGGGGAGTGGGAGGTAAAGATGCGTTTGGTGGTAGGATCCCATTGAAGATGGCAGAAGTTTGCAGAGGGTGATGTGTTGGATGCGGAGGCTTATGGGGTGCTAGGTTAGGACAAGAGGAACTCTATTAAGGTGGAGGGAAGATGGGATGAGGGTGGATGTTCAGGAAGTGGTGGAGATGCAGGTGACAGCAGCATCAATGGTAGTGGAAAAGAAACCCCATTCTTTGAGGAAGGATATCTCTGCTAACCTGGAAAGGAAAGCCTCTTCTTGGGAACAGATGCAGCAGAGACAAAAGATTTGAGAAAAGAGAATGGTAGTTTTAAATGAGACAGTGTGGGAAGAGGTGTCACCCAGATAGTTCTGGGAATCAGTAGGTTTATAAAAGATATCGGTAGTTTCACTTCATTCTTCAAACCCCTCTCCTCCCACCCACCTGGCTTCGCTGATCACCTTCTAGCTTGTATTCCTTCCCCTTCTCTTACTCTGGCATCTTCCCCCTTCCTTCCCTGTCCTGATGAAGGGTCTCGGCCAAGAATGTTGACTGTTTATTTATTCTCATTGATGCTGCCTGACGTGCAGCAGTTTGTGTCTGCAGATCCTGAGAGATATTGGCCATATGCAGACAAATGGGACAAGCTTAGTTGATGAGTACTGATGACTGGGCCTGTTTCCCTGCTGTATACCTCTATCATTCAGTAACTTTTGAATCCATTTTTCCTATAAGTTTTCCTTTTTCACAGCCCCTTACCAAAATGAGAGAGAATAAGCTGTATTGGAGCATAAAGACACCTGTGTGATACGAGTTGAATAATGAACTGACAGTGATATTCTGTGCAGCCTGAGAACACAGCAGCTCCAGCTGTTCGAGTTCTACCCGTTCTCCGTGTGGAGTTTGTGCATTGTCCGTTTGGCTGTGTGGGTTTACTCCATCTGCTCCAAAAACATGATGGTAATTTAACTGGCTAGAGCAGATTGCCCCTTGTGTGGTTGGATGGAGGAGGAATTTTTTTTTTTTTTTTATTTCAAAATATACTTTATTCAAAAATAAATATATACAGTAAACCATTCAATAACTTTTCATCCTTTACATACGTTTCCATTATACTCAGTAAAATACCCGTGTTTATAGCCACCCACGTGGCACTCCAGTAGTTCAGCTTTGCATCTCATTGTTGAGGGGTATACTCCCCGCCCACCGACCCCTCCCACTCCCACGGGTGGAGAAACCTATACTGTGGTCCTCCCCCACCGGGCCCTTGCGGTGGCTGCACCGAGTTTCAGTGCGTCCCTCAGCACGTACTCCTGCAGCCGAGAGTGTGCCAGTCGGCAGCATTCTCCCACGGATATCTCCATGTGCTGGTAGATCATCAAGTTTCGGGCTGACCAAAGAGCGTCTTTCACCGAGTTGATGATCTGCCAGCAGCACCGGATGTTGGTCTCCGTGTGCGTCCCCGGGAACAGCCCGTAGATCAGAGAGTCCTCTGTCACGCAGCTGCTGGGGATGAAACGTGACACTAGCCCGTCCATCCTCCTCCACACCCTCTTTGCGAACTGGCAGTGTGCAAAGAGGTGGGTCACAGACTCCTCCTCACTGCAGTCCTCCCGTGGGCAGTGGGGTGCGGAGACGACGTTCCGGGCGTACAGGAGGGCTCTGACTGGGAGGGCCCCTCTCACCGCCAGCCAGGCGAGGTCTTGGTGCCTGTTGGTGAGATCTGGCGATGAGGCATTTTGCCAGATGAACTGGACAGTCTGCTCAGGGAACCACCCCACTGTGTCCATCACGTCCTTCTCCTGCAGTGCCTGCAGGACACTTCGTGCCGACCACTGCCTGATGGCCTTGTGGTCAAAGGCGTTCTCCTGGAAGAACTTTGCTACGTGGGATAGGTATGCCGGCAACGACCAGCTGACTGGGGCGTTGCGCGGGAGTGGGGCCAGACCCATCCTTCGCAGCCAGGGCGACAAGTAGAACCTGGGCACATAGTGGTACTTGGTGCCCACATACCTGGGCTCTACACACAACCTGATGCAGCCACGTACGAAGCTGGCCATCAGGGTGAGGGCGACATTGGGGACGTTCTTGCCCCCGTTGTCCAGGGACTTGTGCATGGCGGTCCGTCTCACCCGCTCCATCTTGGATCCCCAGACGAATCTGAAGACAGCCCGGGTGATTTCCGAGCTGTAGGAGCGGGGGACGGGCCAGACCTGCGCCAAGTACAGCAGCCCTGAGAGCACCTCACACCTGATGACCAGGTTCTTGCCCGTTATCGACAGGGAGCGCCCTCCCCACAGTCCCAGTTTCTGTTTCACCTTGGCAGTCCACTCCTGCCAGTTCTTGTTGCACGCCTCAGCCCCTCCGAACCAGATCCCCAACACCTTCACGTGGTCAGACCTGATGGTGAAGGGGACGCTGGATCGGTCGGGCCAGTTGCCAAAGAGCATGGCTTCGCTCTTCGTGCGGTTGACCCTGGCCCCCGACGCTAGCTCGAACTGTTCGCAGGTGCCAATCAACCTGCGAACTGACCTCGGATCAGAGCAGAAGACGGTGACGTCGTCCATGTACAGGGAGGTTTTCACTTGGGTCCCTCCACTGCCTGGCAGCGTCACCCCTCTTATGCCCTCATCCCTCCTGATGGCTTCCACAAAGGGTTCTATGCAGCAGACAAACAAGACAGGGGAGAGGGGGCAGCCCTGCCTGACTCCAGACCTGATGGGGAAGCTGTCTGTTTCCCACCCGTTGACCTGGACTGCACTACGGATGTCTGTGTAGAGCAGTCTGATCCAATTCCGGATTCCCTCCCCAAATCCCATTTTGGAGAGCACGTCCGCCATGTACGTGTGCGATATCCTGTCGATTGGGTTGGGGATGGAGGTAGCTGATCAACCTGCAACAAAGAAGTTACTTGGAAATAACTGGGAGGTGCAATGGGATTGATGGGAATGCTGGTGCTAATGTATTCTTGATGAGCCGACTGGCCACTTATGTCTGTCTTTCTTGTTAACAATGTGTGGCATTGAGATGCATTTGCAATTATAATTTATAATTAGCATTATAAAACATCTTTTTCTCCACAGTTGTCACCATGTCCATTAAACATCAGAGCATGTGTTCTCATTTTTAACAACCTTAAATACATCATAGAAATATTATAAGTTATTCCCACTTCTTTCTTTTTTTGTAATCCAGTATATTTATCCTCTTTAAATACATATCACTTCCCTCTTAGAGTTGCCTTTAAATCTTCTACTATTCTTTAAGGTAATGCATTACCGTTCGTAGCAGCCTACTGTGTTCTAAGGAACCCTCCTCTCTGCAGTAATATTACTTTATCTGCAAATTTTAGAAATCGATTAGAGTGTTTAACATTGAAATGAATACTCCATGGATTGCCTCAAGCTGAAAACAGATTCTCATCATCAATTCTGGAGTTTCTAACGTAGAAAACGTTGACATGCCAACTGAAATTCTGGCACTTAGGAGTGTGCTTCACACGCCTTCATGTTGAATTGTCAGTGGCTATTAAATATTTTTGTTTATATTCACAAGTTCCAAGATATAAATTGATGTTATTCCTAATACTGAACTTTAACGTTTCAGTATTCCTAGTGTATAGACAACAACTGATGTATGTCTCAGTAGTTCAATACATTGCTTCGACTTGCTTAATTTTCTTTTCACTTAGTAAATATTACTGCAATTTAAAAAAAAATTGGTCAAGTTGCTTAGGCACCCTGTTCAGCACAGTTGAGTTGGGCTGAAGGGTCTGTTTTCCTACTCTATGACTCTATCATTGCTCAAATGAACAAATCCACACAAAATCAAATTTAAAAACCTGAACTGCTGGAAGTCATATAGAAAATGCTGGAAAAACCATATCAGGCAGGATCTGTGCAAACAGTTAATGCTTTAGGTCAAAGACTCTCTGCCTGAAACATTAATTGTTCCTCTTTCCATTAAATTCTGTCATTGAAGATCTTGATATACATGTGATCAAACTTCCTCATCAACTTCAATTGTTCATGTGGAGCTCATGTACTCATCACAAGAATGTGAAGACACTTTCTGAATCCAACTGCATTCTACAACACTTCACCGACTTGCGCGGCATTGATAGCAAAGATAAATGGAATCAGTAGCAGCACTGTTGGTGCTGAATGACTGAACTCAGCTGAAGGTAACCAGGAAACGATAGTCACTTACTACAAAATATTGCATTTCATTTTTAACCCACAGGAGCCTGAAGGCATACACTCAGTGATTCAGGAATAGCTTCTACTCCTCTGCCTTCCGATTTCTAAATGCACATTGAGCCTATGAATGCTACCTCAATAATTTTTAACTTTGTTTTTTTTTTGCACTATTTTAACAACTAGCTAATATACATAACTATACTTACTGTAATTCAGTTTTTCTCTATATTTATTTATCATGTATTTCATTGTACTGCTGCTGTAAAGTTAACAAATTTCATGACATACACCAGTGATATTAAACCAGATTCTGATTAATTCAGAGTATGGGAGGTGCAAACTCACATACCATCTTATTCTACCTTTTGCCCCCTATTCCCTACACATCAATCCCTGATGAAGGGTCTAGACCCAAAACAACTGTTCATTCACCTCAAAGATGCTGCCTGACTTGCTGAGTTCCTCCAGCACTTTCTGCAAAATCTCTTTTGTCAATCATTTTTGGAAAGTACTACAAAAGAAACGAGTAATCTCAATCGTGAATATTCTGATTTTACTTCCATAATCTTCTTTTGCATAGAATTTCATCCCCAGTTAGCAACATCAAATAGTAGTCCCAGAGCTTTCTGCCTCTGGTTTAATTCATTCAAACAAACAAAATGAATTTCAGAGTCAGAACAGTGTTAACTGCATGGCAAGATTAGCGCACTAACAACTAAACCCATGAGTCTGTCTCATTGAGTTCTGTTACCAGCGTGACCAGCCAATGACAAGTTGATCCTATTTGCCTTGCCAAATGGTAGACTGTTCATATATTGTATTTTTAATATATAAAACTGCCAATGAAACAAGGGCTAACATTATGTTTGAACTTCATTTGACCGGTACGGAATCTGAAAAAGTTCCATCATTAAATGTGTGCTTGAATGACGGGGTTAACAGTGACTCATTCTAAGCAACCCTGTTACCAGCTCAAACCACAACTGCATATTCACCATTCTGAGAATTATTCTACCATAAACCAACCTTTAAAAATCGTAATCTTATCAGGTATTTTTCACACTATTAATTAACGTCACAATTTTAAGAATGACCATTGGATTTCAAGGCAAAAACCACAGTGAAATAAGGACGGTGTAGATTGGACAGAGGGTTTGTTCCTCATTTTTAACATTTAAAACAGATATTTTAAAATGTCTGTTTTTATTGTAATAAAATTATTTGAATTACGTGGAAAAATTGTGCATGCAAAATGGTTCACCAGTGTTGTGTTTATCTCAGTACTTACATCTTTCTGTTCACGCAGAAACAAGTTTGATTAAGAATTTTACTTTCAAAGATAAATAAAGATTTGCGTGCAGAAAATTTCCCAACTAAGGTTAGCACCTTAGCACCCAAGCAGTTAGAGCATGGCCACTAATGACGAACTGATGAGAGTGGAAGTGGGGAAGGTCAGAATGAGAAGAGCAGGATGTCAAAACAATAAATCAGAGGAAAAAAGGAGAGGCAAGGTTACAGGGGTAATTGTAAGCATATTAAAACTGATGATTTATCCAGCCGACAGCAATGAAAGTCAAAGAGCTGATGGATAAACAGGTTTTGGTGTGAATTTTGGTCGAATGAAGCACAGGATGCACAAAGGCTGTTGTAAATCTAGTCAAAAAGAAAAGAAGAGCCTTACAAAAGGTTCAAAGAACGAAGTAATGATATGAATCTAGAAGATTATAAGGCTAGCAGGAAGGAGTTTAAGAATGAAATTAGGAGAGCCAGAAGGGGCCATGAGAAGGCCTTGGCAGACAGGATTAAGGAAAACCCCCAAGGCATTCTACAAGTTTGTGAAGAGCAGGAGAATAAGATGTGAGAGAATAGGATTTATCAAGTGTGACAATGGCAAAGTGTGTATGGAACCGGAGGAAATAGCGAAGGTACTTAATGAATACTTTGCTTCAGTGTTCACCTTGGAAAAGGATCTTGGCGATTGTAGGGATGACTTGCAGTGGACTGAAAAGCTTGAGAATGTAATTAAGAAAGAGGATGTTCTGGAGCTTTTGGAAAGCAACAAAGTTGGATAAGTCACCGGGATCGGACAGGATGTACCCCAGGCTACTGTGGGAAGCAAGGGAGGAGATTGCTGAGCCTCTGGCAATGATCTCTGCATCACCAATGAGGACGGGAGTGGTTCCGGAGGATTGGAAGGTTGTGGATGTTGTTCCCTTATTCAAGAAAGGGAGTAGGGATAGCCCAGGAAATTATAGGCCAGTGAGTCTAACTTCAGTGGTTGGTAAGTTGATGGAGAAGATCCTGTGAGGCAGGATTTATGAACATTTGGAGAGGCATAATATGATTAGGAATAGTCTGCATGGCTTTGTCAAAGGCAGGTTGTGCCTTACGAGCCTGATTGAATTTTTTGAGGATGTGACTAAGCACATTGATAAAGGTAGAACCGTAGATGTAGTCTATATGGATTTTAGAAAGGCATTTGATAAGGTCCATGCAAGTCTTATTGAGAAAGTAAGGAGGCATGGGATCCAAGGGGACATTGCTTTGTGGATCCAGAACTGGTTTGCCCACAGAAGGCAACGAGTGGTTGTAGACTGGTTATGTTCTGCATGGAGGCTGGTGACCAGTGGTGTGCTTCAGGGATCTGTTCTGGGACCCCTACTCTTTGTGATTTTTGTAAATGACCTGGATGAGGAAGTGGAGGGATGGGTTAGTAAATTTGCTGATGACACAAATGTTGGGGGTGTTGTGGATAGTGTGGAGGGCTGTCAGAGGTTACAACGGGACATTGGTAGGATGCAAACCTGGGCTGAGAAGTGGCAGATGAAGTTCAACCCAGATAGGTATGAGGTGGTTCATTTTGGTAGGTCAAATATGATGGCTGAACATAACATTAATGGTAAGACTCTTGGCAGTATGGAGGATCAGAGGGATTTTGGGGTCTGAGTCCATAGGACACTCAAAACTGCTATGCAGGTTGCCTCTGTGGTTAATAAGGCATATGGTGCATTGGCCTTCATCAGTCGTGGGATTGAGTTTAAGAGCCGAGAGGTAATGTTGCAGCTGTATAGGACCGTGGTCAGACCCCACAAGGAGTACTGTGCTCAGTTCTGGTCGCCTCATTAGAGGAAGGACATGGAAACCATAGAAAGGGTGCAGAGGAGATTTACAAGGATGTTCCCTGGTTTGGGGAGCATGCCTTATGAGAATAGGTTGAGTGAACTTGGCCTTTTCTCCTTGGAGCGACGGAGGATGAGAGGTGACTTGATAGAGGTGTACAAGATAATGAGCGGCATTGATTGTGTGGATAGTCAGAGGCTTTTCCCCAGGGCTGAAATGGCTAGCATCAAAGGGCATAGTTTTAAGGTGCTTGGAAGTAGGTACAGAGGAGATGTCAGGAGTAATTTTTTTTTTCCACAGAGAGTGGTGAGTGCGTGACACGGGCTGCCAGCGGCGGTGGTGGGAGTGGAAATGATTGGGTCTTTTAAGAGGCTCCTGGATGGCTACATGGAGCTTCAAAAAATAGAGGGCTATAAGTAAAGCCTAGGTAGTTCTAGGGTAGGGACATGTTTGGCACAGCTTTGTGGGCTGAAGGGCCTGTAGTGTGCTGTATGTTTCTGAGCTTCTAAAATGGTGATGTTTCTTGCTTCAACACTACAATACCTTTAACACAAATGATATCCTAGAAATTTTACAATCATTAGACCAGTGATACAGAGTTCTGTCAACTTACTGTCATGCCGGACTCCTTACCATTTTCACAGTCCAGGGAACAGACCCACTCAATCAGCTCTTTGGCTTCAATGGCAAGCTGCCCTTCAGGTCCGGGAGGGGCCAGACTGCTTTCTCTTCGTGTTTTCTTAGACAGATTTAATCTGAAGGGAGGTAGGAAGTATATCTCTTGAATTCTTTGGAAAATATTCAAGTACAACGTGCTCAAATTTCAGTGCACTTGTAAAAGACTGAGTCATACTTCTTAAATGCTGAGATGAAGTTGATAAATGGTTGGACTACAATCACATGGAAGTGATTATCAGGTATTAAAGATAATGTTATTTTTATTGGTGTTCATATAGAACACTCAGGGATAGATCTTCCCTTTGTATAGGTATGAAATAGGAGTAGGCATACCTGCTCCACCAACAAATAAGATCGCAGCTGATCTTACGCATTGTATCCACTTTTCTGCTCTGTCTTTATCCCCATCAATTCCCTTAACGCTCACAATTTCAATCACTTCCTTGACTGATAATCTACAGGTTACAGCATGCCAGTGTGAGCCAAGTAATATTGAGTCAGACTTCTTGCCCAATTTCTACTTTAACTAATTTAATTGAAGAGAAGAGGTACGTGATGTAAATATGGCACTAGACCTGCAGTTACACAGGGTGGTGAATTTGTTGGCACAGGCAGCTGTGGAGGCCAGGTCTTTGGGCGTATTTAAGGCAGAGATTGATAGGCCCTTGATTGGACATGGCATCAAAGATTACGGGGAGAAGGCCAGGAACAAAGGTTGAGGAGGAGAAAACAAAAGGATCAGCCATGATTGAATAGCAGAGCAGAATCGATGGACCGGATGGCCTAATTCTGCTTCTGTCTTATGGTCTTACGGTCTAAAATCAATATCTATAAGTCAAGATGAGTTGAACTTAGCCAATTACCTTTGGGTAGTCCGGTGTTGGCTGGCAGATGTTAGGACTTTGTGGACTTTCTGTGGGAAAAGGAAAATAGTCATCACTGAAGCTTTCAAAGAGAAAGTTAACATAATTCCAATTTTGAGATAAATCAGTTAGTTGTGCTTTTGGTACAATGATATCAGTGTGGGGGAGCACAATAGTTTCAATAGTTACACTTCCCTTTCCATTGTTTTTTATGTAACTGCTAATATTCCCCCCACTTCCAGATCAAGACAGTTAGCAGAGACAACAGACTCCACAAATGGTCCTGTTTCACTTTCTGCATGATCTCTTTTTTTTCATAAGTCATTCTGATACCAGACACAAAGAAATATTTCACTTTGTCATCAAGGGTAGAAAGCAGAAAGGAAAAGCAGCCAATTGTTGTATCTCTTGGCCTACAGGATTATACGGAGGTGGAATCACTCTATACCAGCCCCATTGAATTATTTCTAAGAAGCCTTTCCTGAGAAGGTATGAGTGTTATGGAGCTGGCTAGAGCAGATTTACAAGCAGTTGTGAAGACACTAGTCCCAGATAAAAGGTAAACTACCTGTGCTCACTTCCTGTGACAACAAAGTGCAAACCACAAGAGTACATACTGAAGATCCGAGGCAAGGGCTCAGAAGGGTGGCATGTTAGCCTCGAGGTTAGTGTAACACTTTACAGCGCTGACATCCAGTGTTCAATTCCCAGTGCTGTCTGTGAGGAGTTTGTACATTCTCCCTGTGACTGCGTGGGTTTCCTCCAAGTGCTCCAGTTTCCCCCCACAGTCCAAAGATGCACTGGTTGGGGTTAGTAAGTTATGGGCGTGTTACGTTGGTACTGGAAGCTTGGTGACAAATGCAGGCTGTCCCCAACATACCATTGGTTGTTGATGCAAGTGATGCATTTCAATCAAGTTTTGGATGTACTTGTTATAATTAAAGCTAATCTTTATTATTATCACTGATTTTTATAGATGCACCATAGAAAGCATTCTTCTACGGTGTATCACAACCTGGTATGGAAGTTGTCCTGTCCAAGACCGAAAGAGCTGCAGAAGATCGTGAACACGGTGCAGCACATCACACAAACCAATCTTCCATCCTTGGACTCACTTTACACCGCACGCTGTCAGAGCAGTGCTGCCAGGATAATTAAGGACACAACCCACCCAGCCAACACACTTTTCGTCCCTCTTCCCTCCGGGAGAAGGCTCAGGAGCTTGAAGACTCATATGGCCGGATTTGGGAACAGCTCCTTTCCAACTGTGATAAGACTGCTGAATGGATCCTGACCTGTATCTGGGCCGTACCCTCCAAATATCTGGACCTGCCTCTCGGTTTTTTGCACTACCTTACTTTCCATTTTTCTATTTTCCATTTATGATTTATAATTTAAAATTTTAATATTTACTGATTTTTACTATTTTTAATATTTAATATTTGTAATCCAGGGAGAGGGAAGCACAGAATCAAATATCACTGTGATGATTGTATGTTCTAGTATCAATTGTTTGGCGACAATAAAGTAAAGTAATCTTTTATCTCCTTAATCTTTAAAGAACGAAGTAGAAATGTAATAATGACAGGTAGGTAGATGGTGTTCTCTGTAGCCAAGAACAAGAATATCAAGGGCTTGTGACATACTCAGCGCCAGAATAAAGTACATCTTGTAACAGCTCACGAGACTCTTATTGGGAAGGAAATAATCTAGCTTTTGTCATTCATGTTGGAAAAAGTGAAACAGGGGGAAGTCCTGCTGAAAGAGTTTCTGGAGTTAGGTTCTAAAATAAAAAGCAAGATTTCAATTGTAATATCCTCTCCATTATTACGTGAACCACATGCAAATGAAATACTGGTAGGCAATTCAAGAGATCTACTATGTAACAAAAGGGCTAGCATAGGAAAGAAGGTACCAGTTCTGAGACAAGGAGGAGTTGGAACAATGAGACAGCTTCCAGGTGAAATAGCGAAGTACCTATGTCCTACAGATTCACTTCTCACTCCTACAGCTAAATACTTTGTTAATCAGTCTTTTTCTGGTAAATGATCACCGCAAGCAATAGTCTGTAACATCCCTTTGGAAGTGGAGGAAATTTAATGTGGCAGAACCAAGGCGAGGTAAGGTAGTGGACCCGTTGCCAGGAGCGAGGAAGACCCAAGATTTGATCAATTTAAACGCCGGGGCGGATTGGAAAGGTCAGGTACAGGCCAAATTGAGGCGGTGGCGTCCAAGCCCCAGAGTGTACTGAAGCGATTGAACCCGGTGTTTGGACAACGATTTAGGTGTCAGGCTGAATTGTGAAGTTCAGGCACAGGCCCCAGAGTGTCTCGAAGCATTTGAACCCGATCTAAATGCCGGGCCAGATTGTAAAGGTCAGGGTGTTGGGGCCCGAGGTGAGAGATGAGCCCATTCAGCTCAGTGCTGAACTGAAGGTCAGGGCGTTGGGATCCGAGGAGAGGGATGAGCCCATTCAGCTCAGTGCTGAACTAAAGGTTGGTGCGTTGGGGCCCGAGGTGAGGGACGAGCCCATTCAGCCCAGTGCTGAACTGAAGGTCGGTGTGTTGGGGCCCGAGGTGAGGGACGAGCCCATTCAGCTCAGTGCTGAACTGAAGGTCAGGGTGTTGGGGCCCGAGGTGAGGGACGAGGCCGTTCAGCTCAGTGCTGAACTAAAGGTCGGTGTGTTGGGGCCCGAGGAGAGGGACGAGGCCGTTCAGCTCAGTGCTGAACTGAAGGTCGGTGTGTTGGGGCCCGAGGAGAGGGACGAGGCTGTTCAGCTCAGTGCTGAACTGAAGGTCGGTGTGTTGGGGCCCGAGGAGAGGGACGAGGCCGTTCAGCTCAGTGCTGAACTGAAGGTCGGTGTGTTGGGGCCCGAGGAGAGGGACGAGGCCGTTCAGCTCAGTGCTGAACTGAAGGTCGGTGTGTTGGGGCCCGAGGAGAGGGACAAGGCCATTCAGCTCAGTGCTGAACTGAAGGTCAGGGTGTTGAGGCCCGAAGAGAGGGACGAGGCCATTCAGCTCAGTGCTGAACTAAAAGTAGGTGGATGGGACTCTCTGTGGACTTAGGTTCAGATCGATATTTGCTTGTGTTTATTGTTTGTATAATTGTTTTCTTTTTCTCTGCACATTGGGTGTTTGGTGGTCTTTTTTTTTTGCATTTCTTTGTTTCATGGCTGCCCGTTAGGAGATGAATCTCAAGGTCGTATAATGTATACATATTTCGATAAATGTACTTTGAACGTTGAAGTGTGAGTGAGTGAGGGGGATGGAATATAAGCAGACAAGATATAAACGGAACACGAAAAGAAAGGACCGGGGAGAGTAAAAGACGGGAGGAAGAACACTTTTGATATAAGGGAGTAAATGGAGTTATAACAGGAGCCTAACAAGATGGTTAACTGCACAAGGTAGGAAATCCTGTCAAAAATGAGTTAAACTCTCTATGTAGCCACGCATACAAACTGGAGGAAGTCATATTGTGAAGAACCGAAGACTGTACATATTATTAACATACAACAGCAGAAAATCAGGTCTGGGAATTAAACATTGCTGGGTGTAACATGTTTAGAAAAAAACAGGGGATAAAAGAATGAGGTGGGGCATGAGGACACAATTATAAGGAAGATATAAAATCCATATAAATTGAGTTAGAGATAATAAGAATAAGTGATACTGATAAACAGAGTCAATGGAAAAGTGACTGAAAAATGTAGAAATTAATAAAATGAGTGAAAAACAGAGAATATTAGTCCAATTTTAATTATACTACGAAGGCAGATAAAAGAGATAAGGGAATTGTGTTCCTGAATGTGGACAGGACTCCATTCTAACCTAGCATGCAAAAAGACCCAAAATGAGAAGGTTTGCTATTGGATCTAATAACGGGGAAGGGAATGAAACAGAGCAGGTGAGAGAAGAAAAAGTAGGGGAATATCTGGCAATAGCTACTGTAATATAATACACTTGTAAATAGGGAAGGGCGTGCATGACAAAAACAAGCTCAATGGAAGCTTAGGTTGAGAATAGGACAACGAAATGGAGAATAGGAACAAACAAATGAAAATATTTAGAATGTTGCTCAACTGAGTGTAGAAAAAAATCCAACTAGAGATTCCATGGATGAAAAAAGAGAATAATTGAGGGTTGGGAAAAGGTATAAAATACATGCAAGTACAAAGAGAGCGCAGTAGTCCATGATAACAGAGAAAATGAAGAGAGGGTAAAATAAATCTAAGGTGGCAAGATGTATGATTAAATAATAAAGGAACACTTAAAAGTATTTTATAGACATTAAAAAGGGAAGGTTGGTACAGGAATGGGATCATTAAAGCATGGACAAGGCAATACAGTATGACGATGGCAGAAATATTAAAATCATTTCTTCACTATTGGTGAGATAGAACAAGTGGATATTTTAACAGATTACAAATAAATAATAAAAGAACATTTAAATAAAAAGGTTAAATCATTAAAATTAGATAGGATATAGAAGAGTACAGCACCGGACTGGCCATTTGGCCCAAGATGTGCCAGTCTTGATGTCAATTCACACTCCTGTTTGTGTATCATCCATATGGTTCCATTCCCTTCACATTCATGTGTGTCTAAAAGCCTCTGTTATCCTTTGAGGAAATAACAAGCAGGATAGACAAAGGGGAGTCAGTAGATGTTATGTATTTGGATTTCCAGCAGGCCTTTGACAAGGTGCTGCACATGAGGCAGCATAACAGGGTAAGAGCCCATGGTATTACAGGAAAGATACTAGCATGGATAGAGCATTGGTTGATAGGCAGGAGGCAAAGAGTAGTATAAAGGGAGCCTATTCTACTTGGCTGCCCGTGACTAGTAGTGTCTGCAGGAGTTGTCTTGGAACTGTTTCTTTGTATATTATATGTCAATGATTTGGATGTTGGAATTGACATATAACATAAAAAGAAGCGGTATCAAGTTTGGCCAAGTTTGCCAATGATGCAAGGAAGCTGGAGAGCCAGGTAGTGTTGAGGCAGCAGAGAGACTGCAGAAGGACCTAGACAGATTAGGAGAAAGGGGCAAATAATTGGCAGATGGAATATTGTTTTGGGAAGTGTATGATCATGCACTTTGGTAGAACAAACAAAAGCATAGACTATTTTTTAAATGGGCAGAAAATTCAAAGCAATGAGATACAAGAGGCCTTGGGGGAGTCCTCATGCAGGACTCCCTAAAGGTCAACTTGCTGGTTTTGTCAGTGGTGAGGAAGGCAAATGCAATGTTCGCACTCATTTCAAAAAGGACTAGAATACTGTATAAAAACAAGGATGTAAAGCTGAGGCTTTATAAGGCACTGGTGAGGCTTCACTTGGTGTATTGTGAGCAGTTTTGGTCCTCTTATCCAAGAAACTATATGCTGACATTGGAGAGGGTTCAGAGGATGTCCACAAGAATGATTCTGGGAACGTAAGGGTTATTGTATGAGTAGTGTTTGATGGCTCTGGGTCTTTACTTGCTGGAATTTAGAAGAATGAAGTGGGGAGATCTCATTGAAATGAACTGAATTTTGAAAGGGTAAAGTGAATGAGGAGAGGATTTTCCTATAGTGGGGGAGTCTAGGACAAGCCTCAGGATAGAGGGATGTCTATTTAGAACAGATGAGGAGGAATTTCTTTAAACAGAGGGTGGTGAATCTGTGAATCATTGCCACAGGCAGCTGCTGAGGCCAGGTCATTGGGTGCATTTAAGGTGGAGGTTGACAGGCTCGTGATTAGTCAGGGTATGAAATGTTATGGGGAGAAGGCAGAAGAATGGTGTTGAGAGGGAAAATGGATGAGCCATGAAGAAATGGCGGAGCAGACTCGATGGGCCAAATGGTCCAGTTCCGCTCCTGTGTCTTATGGTCTTAACCAAATTGCATGCTTTCCACTACTACCCACTTACTGGCACCTATCACTGTCTGTGTAACAGACCTGCTTTGATATCCTCCTTGATCCAGCCCATCGAGGACATTTCATGGCTCCTTTTTGGCCTCTAAATCATCGGTTTCTGCTCTGCTTATATTCTACAAGGGCCAAGTCTGATTTTAGCTTCCTAAATCTTACGTTTGATTCCTCTTTCTTCCTGACGAAATTTAGGACCTCTC
The DNA here is from genome assembly GCF_030028105.1 of Mobula birostris. Classification (NCBI taxonomy): domain Eukaryota; kingdom Metazoa; phylum Chordata; class Chondrichthyes; order Myliobatiformes; family Myliobatidae; genus Mobula; species Mobula birostris. The sequence goes on along the minus strand of NC_092378.1, from coordinate 136,301,301 downwards.
CATCACCCAAGGTTCGCTTACCTTGCCATCCTTGTTTTTACCACTTACTAGAACATGCTGATTCTGAACTCTGATCAGCTGGCCTTTAAAGAAAAATATTTTCCTCCTCCTTCCCTCTTCTTTCCCCACGGGCCTTTTACCTCTTCTCATCTGCCTATCACCTCCCCCGGGTCCCCTCCTCCTTCCATTTCTCTAATGATCCACTCTCCTCTCCTATCAAATTCCTTCCTCTCCATCTCCTTACCTTTCCTACCCACATGGCTTTACCTATCACCTTCTGGCTATTCTCCTTCCCCTTCCCCACCTTTTTACTCTGATGCCTTCCCCCTTCCTTTCCGGTTCTGAAGAGGTTCTCGGCCTGAAACAGCGACTGGTTATTCATTTCCATAGATACTCCCTGGCCTTCTGAGTTCCTCCAGCATTTTGTGTGTGTGTTGCTTTGGATTTCTAGCATCTGCAGAATCTTGTGTTTATGAACAACTCACACATGTCAGGACTTGTCCGACAGCTGCTGCTCCCAGTCAACACACCTTATCCTGTCTAAATTTGTTGTCGCCTAATTTAGTACCTTCCTGCAAGATCCAATTTCATTCTTAGTTATAACTATCTCAAAGCATAATAAATTGCGACCATTATTCCCAAAATGTTTACCATACATCTACACCTGTAGGGTTTTGAATTTCATTTGGTAGATAAAGTTTATCAACTATCGGTGTGAGGAAAAATAGGCAAATAATTTATTGTCTGGAAGGTTTAAATCCAGGCGGGGTAGGATTAGATTTATTAAACTCATGTACATAGAGACATACAGTGAAATACTTCATTTGTGTTAACAACCAACACAATCTGAGGATGTGTTTGGAGGCAGCCCGCAAGTGTTGCCACCCATTCTGGCATCAACATAAGATGTCCACAATGTACTTCGATCACTAAATTTACACTGCAGCATCGTAAATTCACAAAGAAAGCAAACCAATCCCCAGACTTTCTTTCTAGATGGATAGAAAGCAGGGAAGTTTTGATAAATCTTTATCCCAAGTTGCTGGTCAGTTGGTTAAGTGGTGACTGTAAATTATCCCTGGTGTGGCAAGTTGATGCAGATGCGAGTGGGAATAGGTTATAGGGAAATAAGTGGGTGGAGCGGGAGTTCGATGGGGCAGCACAATCTTCCTCTGGCTCTCAGCTCTCAGGCTGAGAATCTGCCCTTGGGGGGAAATGTAATCCATCTGGCGTTATCTGGAGCACTGTTGTGGTCACCGTGGTAACCAGGTTGATCAAGGATCTGGGCATCATTGCTTCACTTTTTGTGGGAGCTTGCTGTGCACAGATTAGTTGTCTTGCTTCTCTGGCTTCTCCATAATAACAGCAAATATGCTTCAAAAATGTTTAATTGGCTGAACATTCCTGAGGTTGTAAAAGCAGGTACACATGTACAAGGCCTTAAACAGGATTAGTTCAGTGAGTGCTAGCATTACTCAGTGTATTGTGTCAGTAATGATAATAGCTCGGTTTGTTTTGCAAATTTAAACCACCAACACACTGGCAGATTCCAATCGGATCAAGTTTTCCACTTGTGAAAGTACTTAAGCAATAATCCAGCCTCACCTCAGCAAAGGAAAATAGTTTCTTGTTTGAGATTTCCAACTGCTTGCGGGCGAGCTCAGATGTGTGCAGCTGAGAGACGGTGACCGACAACCTCTGTTGCAGATCGTGCGTATCCTCCTAACAAATTAAATCTCAGTATCAGCAGAGCAGGCTCTTGGAGAAGCATTTCTCCGTTCTGTTTACTTTGCAAGGCACCAAGTTGTTAAAATATCTTATTTTGAGATTCTCTCGGTGTATGACCATAAGACCATAAAACATGGGAGCAATATTAGGCCATTTGGCCCATTGAGTCAGCTCTGCCATTTCATCGTGGGTGATCCATTTCCCTCTCAACCCCGTTCTCTTGCCTTCTCCCCGATAGGGCGGCGCAGCCGCGTAGTGGTTAGCACAACGCTTTACGGTACCAGCGAACTGGGTTCAGTTTCCACCGCTGCCTGTAAGGAGTTGGTATGTTTGTGACCACACGTGTTTCCTCCGGGTGCTCCGGATTCCTCACACAGACCTACTGGCCGGTAGGTTAATTGGTCATTGTAAATTGTCCCATGACTATGCTTGGATTAAATTGGGGGATTGCTGGGCACTGTGGCTCAAAGGGCCAGAAGGGCCTAATCCGTGAGGGAGGGAGGGAGGAAAGGAGGGTGGTAGGTAGGTAGATGACTTGAAACATCAGGTGTTTTGACTTAAATGTTACTTCATCTTATCTTAAGTATCATTATTTTCAATTTGCCTCATTTTACAAAGACAATGCTGCCACCAAACTTGCCAGTGCTATGGCAAAATTGGACAAAGTAACACTTTTGGACCAGAAATGGACAATGCATTGCCAGGAATTTAATAATTTTCTTCTGAGATAGCAGCCTCTCAGTAAAGATGCCCGCTGAGCTAAATCAGGCCAGCTGGAGCCTCTGCCTTTCCATAGGCAGTGTTTTATGAAATTGTGGCCTGGTAGTTTAGTCATTGTTTGGGAATAAAGGTCCTTTTAAATTTCCAACAGGGTAAACGGGAAATGCAGAGCTGTCACAAGCTGGAAGTGGCTTAATTAAAAGTAGTGCCTGAAAAGGCCCTCTGTGCTTGGAAATAAGATCACAAAACCCCCCACATCATGACTGATTTGCCGTGATAAAGTCAGCGCTAAAACCAACCACTGGAATTTCGTGTTAATTCGGATAATGAACGTTGGGCGCCACAGTAGTGTAGCGGTTAGTGCAATTCTATTACAGCTCAGTGCATTGGAGTTTGGCGTTCGAATCCAGCACCCTCTGTAAGGGGTTTTGTACGTTCTCCCAGTGACAGCGTGGGTTTTCTCCGGGTGCTCTGCTTTCCTCCCACAGTGCAGTGACGTACTGGTCAGAAGGTTAATTGGTCATTGTGAATTGTCCTGTGACTAGGCTAGGGTTAAGTAGGTGGGCTGCTGGATGGCATGATTCATCGGGCCAGAAGGGAGTGTTCCGTGCTGTATCTCTAAGTTACAAATAAATAAAATTTTATTTTTGTTTCTGCTTGGTACCTTAGGATGTAGTGGTGAATCTGTGGAATTCTCTGCCACAGGAAACAGTTGAGGCCAGTTCATTGGCTATATTTAAGAGGGAGTTAGATATGGCCCTTGTGGCTACGGGGGTCAGGGGGTATGGAGGGAAGGCTGGGACAGTGTTCTGAGTTGGATGATCAGCATGATCATAATAAATGGCGGTGCAGGCTCGAAGGGCCGAATGGCCTACTCCTGCACCTATTTTCTATGTTTCTATGTTTTGTAATTGCAAGGTATTAACATATGAAGGACAGCCGAAAGGTAATGGACCGGAACTGAATCAGTTGTGAGTTGTTTGCACTTGTCATCAACTTCCAAATAAATGTCATACTCCATTAGAGGAATGTGGATAACCACATTTGCAATTAACTAGATCAGGTAAAAGATTATGAGAAGGAGTAAACACATAAGCTCTCACCGCTGTCTGAGGTAGAACTGTCAAAGCAGTAACACTGTTTGTATATTTCTGACTGCCATTTAAAAAAAATCAAAAAGATCATCAAGGTATTAAAACCTTTAAAAATTTTGAATAATCTAAAACTGAAGTAATTTTTGAAAATATTAATTAACCAATATCTTTGTCCTTTACATCCACTCTCCTCCTTTGGAATTAAGGGGGAATGGTCATTGTACTGTCAAAACTAGTGTAAAATGCTTGTGCGGATTAGAGAGTTGGGAATTAGTGTCTCTTCAGGCTTCAGGTTGAGGAATGCAATATCAGAGCTCAACCAAAGAACTAGCAGCCGCCTTGCCTCAGGCACCGTGAAAAGGGGATGGTGGAGACAGGTTCTGTCACACATTTTGTTTGGATAGACTCTTTGTCAAGTGGATAGATACCTGATGAAAATAAAATTGAAGCACTACATGAAAAAAGCAAGGCATGGGAATAATGTGGTTATCTTGACAGAGCTGAACCTCCCGTTTTTTGTGTTTTAATGATTCTATAAATACAAGTTTTTCATAATTTTGGAATCAGGGAGTTAAAAGAAACTGCTCACGGTAGCTTCCCAAATATCCCTAATGCTCTACGTTACAGGAACAAGACTCTCACAGGCGGTTAAATGTTAGACAGGCAAATTTCTTTCTATGGTAAGCGTTAAAAACATTGGCAATGTTTACAGGAAATGTGTATGTTTAATTCTTTTACAATAATGTTTCCTCTGAGCGTAAGGTCTTTAATTTTGTTAAAAGGCATTTACCACAGGATTACTATATTCAACCAGAAATGACTAATGTGATGTCACATGACATTTGTGAATACATTTCGTGAAGTGAAGAACTTGCAAACTGTTTCGTACACAACATCCCAAATCTTCCATTCCAGCAAACTTAGCTGGTGTTGTGTGAGCTAGAAGGGGTGGGGTGGTGGTCCTTAACATAAATTTCAGATTTCATGGTCTCAGGTGAAACAAAGAGAATCACTTCATTCCCACCCACGTGCACCTAGCTATCTCACATCAGTCGGAATATAACTCGCCTTGGAGACTTCGGCACGATCCTTCTGCAGCTTCTCTGCCAGCTCAGCTTTGAGGTCTGTGATCTCAGCTTCCAGAAGGCGGATCACCTCCTCATAGTCCTGCTCAGCACTGAGGGCCTGGTGCTGGACAGAACTGGCCAACTGCAGCTTGCTCTGTAAAGTCCTGTTTTCCGTAAGTGCAGCTGTTGCTTTCTGCAGGATTTGGAAACAAGAGAGTTAGCTCTTTCAGTGCCGCTCTTCACCTCCGAGGCAATTTGACTGGTGCATAGACTTCCCAAACACGCGGAGTGTGAATGGCAATTCTTTTCCATTTCTGCAGCCAGAAGTCACACTAACCTGAGAGAGCTGTTGAAGCTCATCCTCTAGTGTTTTCTTGCTCTTCTCTGTCTCCTTGATGAGAGCCTACGATGGCAAAGGAAGACTCGATGATACACAGGACTTGGTTAGTTACATTATTAAAAATACCTACCTTGAGATTAATTAACAAAATTGTGAACATTGAATGAAATAATTAACATCTGAGATGGATGTGAAACATTTCATTACCCTATTTGGAAGCTCACAGAGGAGCTCACAGTCAATAGTTATCCCTTGGTCAACATCACTAAAAGTTATGATGTAACTATGTACATCATTGTTGCTTCTGGAATCCCAGAATTAGAATTATAATCAGAATTGGAATCAAGTTTATTATCAGTGATGTATGTCATGTAAAATATACATATATTTCACTTCTTTAATGTCTTTTACGTTTGTTTTTTTTTGACTTGGATGTGATTCTGGAATTGTTGGAGCCTGTGGTTTGCTGTTTGGAGATCGTTTGGGTGCTTCAGTGCTCTGCAGTCTCCGAGAGCATTCCGGGAGGTGGGGAAGTGTGTGCAAGCCTCATGGTGGGCAGGCTGCGGGGACAGGGCGCGAGCCGGTTCAACGCCATTCCACCAATTAAAACTTCCAGTGTTTGCCGACAAAAGCAACAAGGGAGATTGAAACATCGAAGGGAATGCAGAAGGTGAGCATGGCTGCCTGCCTTTTGATTGCTGAGATCACTCTGCAACACTACCTGAGAGGGGAGAGCCTGCTGCTGGGCCTGGAGAATGCTGCCCAGCGTTTCTGCGTTTGGGATGTGGACTTGAACTATAGACTCTTTTTTTCGGTCTTATAGTTTTTTTTTGTATTTTGTGTTTTTTGCCCCATCTTTCTCATTTTCTTTGTTGGGGGGGGGTGGATTTGGGAGTCAATGTGCCTGTTCCATTTTGTTCATTTTTTGTGGGAGGAGGTATTTCGGGGTTGATGTGCATGTTCTGTTATTGTTCGCATTTTTGTGCAGGGAGGAAAGATTTAGGGGTTGATGATTGTGCTGCCTTTCTTTTATTTTCTTGGTTTCATGGCTACCTGGAGAAGAAATATTTCAGAATTGTATATGTCAATAATAAATAAATGAACCTTTGTTGTTTTGTGACAGTGATATAGGCAAAACATAACAAAATTACTACAAATTAAAAATAAGAAATATAAAAGAATAAATAAATAAGTAGTGCTAAAAGAGAGCAAAAAATAGATAGTGCTCATGGGTTCAGAAATCCAATGACAGAGTGGAGGAAGATATTCCTAAAACGTTGAGTATGTATCTTCAGGCTCCTGTACCTCCTCCCTGATGGTAGCAATGAGAATAGGGGAGGTCCTGGATGGTGAGAGGTCTTAATGATAGACACAATAGGGATGGTTATTTATTGTCTCAAATTGCACAGACAATTAAGAGTCAACCATATGGCTGTGTCTGGTATCACACAGAGGCCAGAACAGGTAAGAATTGCCACTTCCCTTCACTGATGAATTGGATGGGTTTTACAAAAAACCAGTGGTTTCCCAGTTATCACTACTGATACTAGTTATTATTTTATTTAACTGCTGGATTATCTCATTACTTGAATCCTAGTTGCCATAGTGGGATTCAGACTGATAATTCTGGATCAACAGCAACTCCTAGGCTGTGAATATTAAGTTCTCTCCCCTTGTCCTTCTCTTATTTTCTAGTCACAAGTTCTGGTTCCCCTCTCACCCCTTCTCTTCTCCTCACATGCCATCACCTCCCTCTGGTGCCCCTCCTCCTTCAATGGTCCATTGTCCTCTCCAACAAGAGTCCCTCTTTTTCAGCCACTTACCTTTTCCACCTATCATCTTCTGCATTCCTATTTCATTCCCTCATTCCCCACCCAACCCACCCCTCTCCTGGTTTCACCTACCATCTGCCAGTATGTACTCCTTACCCTTCCCTGATCTTTTTAATCTGGCCTTTTCCCTCTTCCTTTCCAGCCTTGGTGAGGGGTCTTGACATGAAATATTGACTTTATTTCTCTCCATAGATGCTGCCTGACTTGCTGAACTTCATCACCATTTTGTGTGTGTTACTGTGCATTTCCAGCTTCTGCAGAATTTCTTGTGATCTTGGGCTGTGAATCCAGTAGCTTAACCACTAGGTAACTAATGCATGGTTAACCACTTCTCTGTGTCCAATACATGGTCAACCACTTCTCTGGGCTGCAGTAACATCCATACTTTTCAACTATTTTGGAGTTCATGATGTCCCTATATAAATGTTTACATTTTATTGTTCATTTTATGCAGTGGTCATTGCTTATCATGAATAAAATTAAAATGTGTATTCTTTCCATTTTCCCTTCACTATACCAAACCATACATTTGGTCCCGATAACTGAATGATAACACTACAACAGCAGTAACAATAATATATAAATTATTGGAAGCAATGGGAAGATTTAGCTGAGGATGGAAGAGTGTGCCAAGTGTAATTCCTCTTTTATTTCAGAATCAGATTCAGGTTTATTATCACTGATTTATATGAGATGAAATGTATTGTTTTGTGTCTGTAGTATAGTGGAAAGTCTGAGTCACACATATATAGCCAGGGTGCCTAAGACTTTTGCAGAGTACTGTAGTAATTTTATGTATTGCACTGTACTGCTACCGAAAAAAATAATTTCATGACATATGTGAGTGATTATGAATCTGATTCTGATATGGGTCTCTATTGTGGACTGAGAGTGGGAAGGGGACAGGGAGAGGGGAATCATGGTTGGGAAAAGGGGAAGGGAGAGGGAAAGGGAAGGGAAGCACCAGAGAGACATTCCGTAAATGATCAATAAACCAATTGTTTGGAATTAAATGACCCTGCCTGGTGTCTCAGGGCTGGGCGTGTTTGCACCCGCACCACCCCTCACCCTTGGCACTCCTTCTCTCCCACCTGTCCCACATCCCTCCTGTGGCACCCACTCTCACCATTCCCAACATCCTTGGCTTTGGCCAGATTTACAAACTCGCTCTCCATTCCACATTGACAAATACAGTACTGTGCAAAAATACTACATATAAGTGCCTAAGACTTTTGCACAGTACTGTAAAATTAATAAAAATTTAAAAAATAGTGCAAAATAAAGGAATAATGAGGTCCGTTATTCATGGACTATTCAGAAATCTTGTGGCAGAGGGAAAGAAACTGTTCTTGAATCATTGACACTGGGTCTTCATGTTCCTGTACCTCCTCCCTGATGGTAATACCAAGAAGAGGCCATATCAAGGATGGTGAGGGTATGTAACGATGGATGCTGCCTTCGTGAGACACCAACTCTCGACTGAAGGGAGGGAGTGCCTGTGATGGAGCTGACTGAATCTATGACCGTCTGCAACCCCTCGCAGTCTGTGAACTGTGAGCTTCCATACCAGACAGTAATGCAACCAGCCAGAATGCTCTCCGCCATATATCCATAGAAATTTGAAGGAGTTTTTGGTGACACAATAAATCATCTCAAACTCCCAATGAAGTAAAGCCCCTGGCCTTCGTTCTTCATGACTGAATCAACATGTTGAACACAGGACAAATCCTCACTGATGGTGGTGCCCAGCACCTTGAAACCGCTCACCCTTTCCACAACTGGTGTGTGTTCTCCCAACTTCCCTCTCTGGTGTCCACATTCAATTTTGTGGTTTTGCTGATGTTGTGTAGAAGGTTGTTGTGACACCATTCAGTCAGCCGATCTGCGTTACTCCTGTATCCCTTGTCATCACCTGAGTTTTTAACCAAAACAGTGGGGTCACCTACCAATTCAGTGACGGTGTTTGAGCTGTGCCAAGCCATAGGTGTAGAGAAAGCAGAGTGATGGCCTAAACACACATCCTTGAGTTGAGTCTGTGCTGATTGTCAGTGAGGAAGAGATGTTATCACCAATCTACACTGACAGTGGTCACCTGATGAGGAAATCAAGGATCCAGTTGCAGAGGGAGGCACAGAGGCCCAGGTTTAGAATCTTAGTGACTAATATTGAGCGAGATGATGGTTTTGAATGCTGAGCTGTAATTGATGAATACCAGCCTGACATACATTTTGCTGTTGTCCAGGTGCTCGAAAGAAGAGTGGAAAGCCAGTGAGATTGCATCCTCTGTTGACCTGTTGTGGTAGAGGGTGAATTGCATCTGGTCCGGGTCCTTGCCCAAGCAGGAGTTAATTCTAGCCGTGGCCATCATGTTTAACTGGTCAGTAGAAGGTCTGGACTCATTGTGAGTACTGATAACTGAAGTGTGCAGCTCATGTGAAACAATCTCAGGTTCTGGGGCCTCCTCCATGGTAATTGTACGAGTCGCCTCTAGGACTGCAAGGATGTCAAGATGGCCAGGTGAACAATGATTCCTCAGGTGACATCTTTCAGATAGCAAACCTCTCCAATTATTTCACTTTTTCTACGCCTTCTGCTTGTCTTTTTGTCTTGTTTGTGTTACAGAAACTGTTGGAGCCTGTGACGTACAGTTTGGAACTTGATCGAAGTTTTCATTGCTACGCTGTGTCCAGAGAACTGGCTTGTGGAGATTAGAAATGGGGGACCAAAAGAACATGAGCTGACTTGTGGAAAAAAAAACAAAGACAGGATGTGGGGTCTTGAACGACTCCATCTCAAAGAGGGGAGGAAGATTGAAGCACCAAGGTGAATGCAGAGGGGTCAGCAATCACTCCTAACAGAGATGGTCAGCAGCCAGATTGGTGCGTTCAGCCCTCGGTATCTGGGCTGGCAGTCGCTCTTTATGGAAGGACTGAGTTCACGTGGCTGCTAACCTCGTATGCAGATGAAAAGATGGTTCCAATACTTTGTTATTTATGTGATTTTTGGACTGTGCTTTATATTGGTTTCCTTCAGCTTTTCAGCGTTTTCGTTCTTGTGGCCGAATGTCGGGTGGGTGATCTGTTAATGTTTTTGAGTTTGGGGGGCGTTGGGGCATTGGTGCTACGGTTGCTGTTCTTTTCTGCGAATGGGGGGGATCAGGGATTGTTATTGTCACGGTTCTTTTCTGTGTGAAGGGATTAGGGTTTGTTATTGTGACTTTTTTTGCTGTGGGGGTGGATTTTGGAGTCTGCGAGTTTTGTTTCCTTTCTTTTTCATGTCGGGGGTGGGGGGGAGTTGATGTCTTTTCTTTCATCAACACCCATGGTCTTTCTGTATTTAATGGCTATCTGGAGTAGACAAATATTAAAGTTGTATTGTACATGCATACTTCGACGATAAAATGAACCTTTGAAGTGGGGTCTGACAGCTCCAGACACCTTTCTTCTGGGTGTGTTGGCATCCTGAATAGTGTATGGCAAACTTCACTGTACAATGTTGATCATAATGTGTGAGTGCAGTGCCTGACATCACCATTTTCTTTACCTTTTGGAAAGCCAACTCACACTGCCTTGCCCATTGCCAATTCCTCCCTCTCTGTAGAAACGAGTTCAAGGGGTGGACCACAGTAGCCAGGTTTGGCAGGAACCTGTTATAGTGATTGACAACTGAGACCTATCCTTTGGCCTTGAGGCATCCACCACTGTTTGAGTTTTCTCAGCCCACTTGTACAATCCTTATGCACCAGTGGTGTGACCACAGTAAGTGATGTTTGATTTAAAAAAAATTCACAGTTGTGTCATGCTCAGAGCCCATAGCCTTCTAATCTTTTAAACACTGTCTTGAGATTTTGGAGATGTTCCTTGTCATCCTCATCAGTAACAATAATGTCATCCAGGTAACACTGAGTGCCTGGGCAGCCTTGCATCACCTGTTCCATAGCTTTCTGCCAGAGTGCAGGTGCAGAAGCTACTCCAAAAATAAGCCTGTTATATTGATGAAGCCCTTTGTGAGTGATTATGGTGAAGAACACTTTGGACTGTTCTTCCATTTCCATCTGTAGATAAGCCTCAGCTAAGTTTGATGAAATGTTTCTCTCCAGAAAGGTTTGAAAGATATCCTCTATCCAGGGCATAGGGTATTGATCTACTTTCAGTACTGGGTTGATGGTGACATTAAAGCCACCACAGAACCTGACGAACCCACTCTTCTTAGCTACTGGGATGACTAGTATTGCCTATGGACTCCATTCAGGTTTGGAAAGAACTCCATCAGCCTCAATGCGATCTAGCTCACTGACTACTTTATCACAGATGGTATAAGGGACTGGACAGACTTTGCAAAACTTGGGTGTGGCATTTTCGTTTAATACCATTTTACCCTTGATATGTTTGAATTCCCACTTAGACATTTTTGAATGTTTTCTTGTAAGATGCCTCAAATTAAATGATTGGTCATGTCATCATTAAACCCATCATTGAACTGACAATGTTCAGACAATCTTTTCAATTCAGCCACATATGCTGAGATTGTTTCCCCTTCCTTCTGATTCTGCTTATGAAAGCTAAAGTGTTTGCAATCAACAATGGTTTTGGTTCTAAATGTTCCTGCATTATTTTCATGATATCAGCAAATCTCGTTTCAGTTGGTTTGGCTGAAGCAGTTAAATTTCTAAGCAAACTGTTTGCTTTTATACCCAATGCACTCAGCAAAACTGGTGCTCATTTTTCATTTGGCTTTTCATTTGCTTCAAAATAGCAATTGACTACGTTTATCTTTCCAGTGTAGCCAGCTATTTCTGCTATTTATATATTTATTGTTAACCTCCTGTTCTCACAGTTCATGGAACTGTGATTCATCCATTTTTTGCCCTTTTTTAAAACTCTTTCTCTTCCTCTTGCGAAGAAACAAACATGTTGCACTTTTTAAAAGAAAACTCAAATGTCTCACTGCGCTTCCACGTTTTCGGATTTGCTTTTAACTTACTCAGCACCACTGTTATGTTTTGTAACTCCAAAACATAAAAGTAACAAAGAAAAAACACAGAGCTAGGGGATGCATGTCTTAGTTTTGTTTTTACTTTAGCAAGGAGTGCACTTAAGACGTGGTGACATAGTGACGTATGCTATTCACGTACTTTTACATATAACCTGTAATTAATTATGTAAACAACAAAGAATGCTGAATCAAACAATATGTTTACAACATTACTCAAATATTACTGAAATATTAATTACTCAACAGAGGAGTCTAGGACCAGAGGGAACAGCTTCACAATACAAGGACATGCCTTTAGAACAGAGGTGAGGAAGGAGGTATTTCTTTACCCAGATGGGGTTGAATCTGTGGAATTCATTGCAACAGATGGCTATGAAGGCCATGTCATGGGGTATATTTAAACTGGAGGTTAACAGGTTCTTGATTTGTAAGGATGTCAAAGGTTATAGGGAGAAGGCAGAAGAATGGGGTTGAGAGGGATAATAAGTCAGCCATGTTTGATTGCCAGAGCTGACCCAATGGGCCACATGGCCTAATTCTGTTCCTATGTCTTACAGTCTTATAGTCTTACTGCAATGATCTAATATGACATTTTTAACATTTTTAAATCCAAGTTAAATCCACAGTGCTTGCAACACTGTGTGTCAGACAGAGTGAACAGCAGCACTGGGGCTCCACAGGGGATTGTCTTGTCTCCCTTTCTCTTCACCATTTACACCTTGGACTTCAACTACTGCACAGAGTCTTGCCATCTTCAGAAGTTTTCTGATGACTCTGCCATAGTTGGATGCATCAGCAAGGGAGATGAGGCTGAGTACAGGGCTACAGTAGGAAACTTTGTCACATGGTGTGAGCAGAATTATCTGCAGCTTAACGTGAAAAAGACTAAGGAGCTGGTGGTGGACCTGAGGAGGGCTAAGGCACCGGTGACCCCTGTTTCCATCCAGGGGGTCAGTGTGGACATGGTGGAGGATTACAAATACCTGGTGATATGAATTGACAATAAACTGGACTGGTCAAAGAACACTGAGGCTGTCTACAAGAAGGATCAGAGCCGTCTCTATTTCCTGAGGAGACTGAGGTCCTTTAACATCTGTCGGACGATGCTGAGGATGTTCTACGAGTCTGTGGTGGCCAGTGCTATCATGTTTGCTGTTGTGTGCTGGGGCAGCAGGCTGAGGGTAGCAGACACCAACAGAATCAACAAACTCATTCGTAAGGCCAGTGATGTTGTGGGGATGGAACTGGGCTCTCTGACGGTGCTGTCCAAGTTGCATGCCATCTTGGACAACTTCTCCTATCCACTACTGGTTGGGCACAGGAGTACATTCAGCCAGAGACTCATTCCACCGAGATGCAACACTGAGCGTCATAGGAAGTCATTCCCGCCTGTGGCCATCAAACTTTACAACTTCTCCCTTGGAGGGTCAGTCACCCTGAGCCAATATGCTGGTCCTGGACTTATTTCCTGGCATAATTTACATATTATTATTTAATTATTTATGGTTTTATATTGCTATATTTATACTCTGTTCTTGGTTGGTGCAACTGTAACAAAACCAAATTTCCCTCACAATCAATAAAGTATGACTATGATTATAACTATTAAGGCCAAGGTGGGCAGGGTCAAGGTAGGGCACAATCTGCAGGTTGATCTAAGCTCACATACGAGGCTGCACAGACTATTAAAAAAGCTGGAATTCACAAACTGAGAAGTATTTAAAAATTATTAAAATGATTCACATTACTGAAAAATTAAAATATTTAACAGTTTTAAAAATGAAAATGTTTAAAATCACAGTACTAGAAACACTGATGTACATTTAAAATAACAATTCAATAGTTTAAATCAACTCAGTGTATTCAACTAAGCGAAAATACCTAAAATATCTCTCATCCACATCATCAGCACTGCTCTCCTCCACTGCAATGTGTGCAGTTTTACAATTTGCACTCAGTCTAAGTTCATTGCCTAGATTTCCTTGCATAGCTGGGAGAAAAACTGCAGGAAATTGTGATTCCGAGACGGGATTCCTTGTTAAAGCACAGTTAGAGTAACTGCAGTAAAGACGCTTTTGGACATTTGGGACTTTGAGTCAGGTGCTCAAAAGTCATTTGCTTGTCAGTCTAGTCTTCCCAGCAAAAAGAATTGTTCACCGTCCTCAGTTGTAAATATTAAAATATAATCCTTGTTCTTCATTACTGCTGGGTCAAAAGTCATTATCTAACTGGGTCATCATCATTATGTAGGTGGCCTCACCACAGGAACATAACAGTTCAAGGTGGCTGCTCACCAACTGGCTTCTCAAGGGGTCTTCGGATTGAGCAATAGATGCTGCCCTTGCTACTAACTCCCACATTCTGTGACTCAAACTCAAAAAGAACAGAATTGTTCCACCATCTCTTTGCACCACATCCTTTGTATAAAGAAACCTCACCTTCAGTTTTTTCACTTCCTGACGTAACTCAGTTACCTCTGTCTGCAGATGTTCCAGATTCTCTGACTCACGGGAGGTGACAGAGCTAAATATCTGAAATGTACAAGGTGAAACAGAAACAAAACTTAGATCTTGATATTGTATTGCACAAATAAATCTGTGAGGATTCATTCAGAAACTAATGGGTTCAATGGGCATCTTAAAAGGGTCGCTGCTCTATTTGTAACTTCGAGAATAAATACAATCTAAAATAGTATATGCATTTCTCACTTTGTTTCACAGGAACAAATATCTATTTTGAGCTGGATGCTAGGGCAAGGAGCATTTTAAACAAGGAGATAGAGCCCAAGCAGGGAGCTTTAAAAAGGGAGATCTAAAGTTTGATGTCTAGCCAGGTAAAAGCAATATTTCTTACCGGAGATTGGAAAGCTGTTGTATCCAAAATATTTGCAACTTCATGAGGATAAAACATCAGGGGACTCTGACTAAGGCCGACATCCTCTAGTTCCTTTGGTAGTTTATTCCTTATTGCATGCTCAAAATCTGTATAGAGTTCATTCAAGGTTATTATGGGCCAAGAGAGATGGCAACCATCAGCACGTCCATCAGCCAAATCCCAGTTCCCAATTAATGTAAGAAGCTCCAGTCTTTCCTGTCCCTGAAAAGTTTCAAACCCAGCAGAGGAGAGATAGATTGCGTTATCCCCTCAATGGCTCAGTATTCGGGGTCAGAGCTCAACACAGCATGCAGCATAGAATCATGCCTTTCAAGAACCAATTACACTAATTCTTCACTGATCCCATTCTATTCTGCCCACACTTCCCTCAGCTTCCCCCCCTACACACCAGGGGCAACTTGCAGTCAGTAGGTTAGACCTGCACGGTACCTACGAAAAGAGCAAGGATACAAAGAAGTGGTGGGAGTAAGCGTGAACATGTGTGAAAAAGTGTGTTGCATGACTGTGTGAGAGTGTAACTGTGCTTTCCAAAAGAGTATGCAGTTGTGTGTGGCGGTGCTTGAGTTTGCCTAAGTGCTCGAGAATGCTGACTTATTTGAAGCTTTAGTGCAGGATTTCAGCCCATGGAGAAGGAAACTGTGAAAAGATAGTACATTTGATAAGCAAAGTGGCTAGACTCGTTGACAGGTGGTTGGGAAGACAAATGGCATACCTGCCTTTATTAGTTGAGTCACTGAGTTCAAAAGTCAGGAAGTTATGTTGCAGCTTTATGTAACTCCAGTTAGTCTGCATTTGGAGTACTGCACACAGTTCTGGTTGTCCCATTATAGGAAGGATGTTGAGACTTTGGAGAGGGTGCAGAAGAGGTTTCCCAGGATGCTACCTAGATTAGAGTGCATGTGTTATTATGAGGGGTTGAACAACTTGGGTTGTTTTCTCTGGAGTGGCAGAGGCTGTGGGGAGATCTGATAAGGTTTGTAAGATTGTGAGAGGCAGAGATAGATTAGATAGCCAGCATATTTTTCCCAAGTTTGTAATGCCTGATACCAGAAGGCATGCATTTAAGGTGAGAAGGGATGTGTTCAAAGGAGAGGTCAAGAGCAAGTTATTTTACACAGGAAAGGGTGGTTGCCTGGAACGCACTGCCTGGGGTGGTGGTAGTGTGATGAGAGCCTAGGCGAGGATGTTGGGACCCAAGCACTGGAGTATCTGAGACTAGATTCGAGATACGAATCGAGACTAAACAAAGACTGGGTTTAAAACCAGGATGCTAAATGAGAATCCGGGGTAGAGCTGATGATAGAGCACCAAACCTCAGTTCAGGTGCTCATACTGTGTATATTGAAATCCTGGTGGCAAAACGTAGCCATCAATTAGCGGAGCGGACCTGAATCACCAGCTACCCATATTCCGGAGAGGCGGAGTGCCTAAACCCTGGAAGCTGGCCCGGTTGGGTGCATATCGTAACGGGTAGAGGCAGATACATTAGGGATTTTTAAGGCACATTTAGATAGGTTTATGAATGAGGAAAATGGAAGGATATGGACATTGTGTAGGCAGAAGGGATTGGTTGGCCATTTGATTACTAATTTAATTGGTCCAGCACCACATTGTGGGCCGGAAGGCCTGTCCCACTGCTCGACTATACTGTGCTCTATTCTTTATCTGTTACTCAATACCCACCAACGTGGTTGCACCTTAATTCAAAAGATTTACAGTGCTGTGGGTAAAGTTGTTCTGCATTCCTCATCTGAATCCTCAGTGGTTTATCCAGAGACTGTATTGTTCAGTTCAAGGCCTTTGAGGTTGAGGGAACAATCCCACAATATCTCCCTTGCCAATCCCTCACAGATTCTAACATAGTAGTGGAGGTGGTAGACTATATTCTTGTACAATGCAGTCTGCCACGTTGGTTGGGGAGAATAATAAGAACATAAGAGCAGAATTATCTCATTCAGCCCACTGAGTCTGTTCCACCATTTGATCATGACCGATTTATTTACCTTCTCTGCCCTATTCTCCTCTCTTCTGCCCATAACTTTAATGCCCTTACTAATCAAGAACCTATCAACCACTTTAAATCTACCCAATGACTTGGCCTGCACAGCCATCATTGTCTGCGAAGGCCGAGAAGGCTTCTAATAATGGAACTATGCTGATAATAATCATAGTAAGTTCTATTTAGAGAAAGCAATTCCTGTGAAATAGATTCTTGCAGCAATAAAACATGGATAAATGTACCTAAAGTGTTATTTTACTTAAAAAGCCGTCTTTACCTCCGAAGGCTACAGTTCCCTGAGAGTCATTTCTCAGACCGTGCTTCAGTGCTCTTCTCTGTTCTTCTGTGACAGGTAGCCCTAGATACTTTAGTGCCTGCAACAGAGAGGATGCTGTAACAGACAAAGCTACAGCGAGAGTGTGGTCCGACTACGACCCGTGTTAGAATATTACTGAGGTGCAATGTGATGCTCCTTTACATTGGTTAGATGATCACTGTTCAGTATTTCCATTCCATCATCCCTTCTGCCTGGTGCTGATTGAGCAGGACTGAACGATGGGATTCAGATCTAATCTCGTGCCCCAAGCTGAGGCAATGTTTAAACACACTGTGCCTTGGAATCCACAGCAGGCAAAGAGGATTTCAGATTTTACCTTTTCATCAAACCAGAGAATATTCACAAATCAATGCTCCTGGGATTCTGGTTTGCCTCCAGTTTTCAACATCAAGAAATAACTTGGCCATATTAATAGACTGTGCTTCCTTAAGGTTGTTATAGCCAGGGGGTGATAATGAGCCCCAACTACCTATTAAATGCTCCCAATGGTGACTGTCTCAAATAGCCTCGGACAACCAAGTCCAGCACCACCAAATCATTTCTACTGATAGGAGAAGGGGCAAAGGCGTGCTACTGGCGTCTTAAAACCAATCGCTCTAGGCAGGTCGAGCTCGACCGTCATGTTTGGCAGCTCAGTTAGGAGAAGGAAAACTCTGATCTCAAACCTCTGCTGCCTTGCGGCTGCACCCACTCATGGGGAAGGCTTCAGGAGCAAGCCCCGAGGGAAACATCCGGCGCTGGAGCTCCTAAGTCAATTCAGTGCTGACTGGCAACTCCTGCGACGCTGCTGGTGCCAGCTTGTATCGGTCTCTGCCGTTGCTTTGGGTTCAGCAGATACGTGGAGAGGGGGAGATCATGGGCAACCGCTTACCGTCCATATGGTACTGCCCTGGCTTGCATATCTAAACAGCTAGAACACAACATCCATGGTGAACCCTGACCTATGGAGATAATAGACTGAAAAATAGCTGAGTTCACCCTTGTGACAATGCCTTAGTGAACTAATCAGCTTTAAGGTTTGAGAATTTCCGTACCCTTAAAAGTTTTTAAGGTGAAGACTTCACACTCATTGTCAGCATTAGGTTTTCTTCTGGTCTGTTTGAATAACTCCAACGTAATCAACCTGTTTGAATCTACAGGCCATTATCGAGGAATTCAATTACACAACACCACTCTTTGTAGGACTGAAAGTTGGGGATCTCCTCTGATTGATGCACAAAGGGTTCTAAAAATTCATTGTGGCATCCAACGGTGTGGATGGCTACATCCAGAATTTCATTTGCCAATCGTAAGCACTTTATGAAGAAAAAAAAGCTTTCAGAAGGACACTGCTTTATCTTTATTTAAAGGGGCAAAAAAAAAGAGCTGCTGGAGGAACTCAGCAAGTCGGGCAGCATCTGTAGAGGGAAATGGATGGCTGACTTCATCTCTAGACTAAAGGACTAAAGGGCAGATAGTGTACAGTGGTGACGGGGAAGGATGGAGCTGGCATGTGATAGGCAGATCGATGATTGGTTGGCAGTTGGTGTAAGATGTCAGAAGGGTGGAAATTATGATGCAGCTGAGAGCTGATGAGGTGACAGAAGGGAGGAGGAGGAAGAGAAATAAGAGAAAGGGAGTGAGAGAGGAGGAAGACAGACAGGAGATACTTACCAACTCCAATTTGTCCATTTTTAACCGAACATGAGGATCCAGGCAGACTTTCAGTTTGCTGCTGGGCACTTCTTTTGGGATGGATGTTTTGGCAGCTGCAAGTGAAGGAATAAAAGAGAATTACTCTTGATAATTTGTATAAAATGTGATATCCTTTTCAATGGCAAATTGAAAACCCTCATCCTCTCAGTGGGAGGAATCCAGAGCACCCAGAGGAAACTCACGCAGTCAAGGAGAGTACAAACTGCTTACTGACAGCAGTGGGAATCGAACCCCGATCGGTAATTGCTGGTGCTGTAAAGTGATTCAGCTGAACACTATGCTACCATGCCACCCCACCTACGCTGCAGTGGGTGTACACATTACACATGGGTTAGGGTTAGAAAGTTGTGGGCATGCTACGTTGGCACTGGAAGCATGGCGACACTTGTGGGCTGCCCCCAACACAATCCTTGTTGATTTGATTTGACACAAACGATGCCTTTCACTGTATGTTTTGATGTACACATGACAAATAAAGCCAATCTTTGCATTCAACCCGGATCTACATTTTCCACCTGGATCAGCTGAGACTTGTGGCCAATGGAGGTAAGGGGTAGCTGACTGGATGGAGGTGCGAGTAGATCGTGAGGTGGTACACTCTTTCTGCCTTTTGCACAGGACTCCTGAAGCATGGCCTCAGGGTTATCAATGCCATTCTCAATATTCCTTCTCCGCTTCGAGCAGGCGAGGACCTGAGGTTCCTGGGAGTCAGTGGGATGTTGCACTTCCCCAAGGAAGGTTTGAGAAGATCACTGGTATGTGATAATGTAGCCAGGTGGAACAGAGAATTGTGCCTGTTATTACCAGCAGGAGGGAAAATAGCGTGGGACCTTCCTCCCCAGGCGGCCTTAAATGCTTGCTGACCACGTGTGCTTTGGCCATTATCATTGCAGAAGGGGAGTTGAGTGGCAGCATTGCTGATCCTTCTGGTTGATTTATTTTAGTGACCATGTGTACCTGTGTGAGGTGTGTTTCTTATCCAGCTCCTTCTGTACACTGCAGGACAGTGTAGGTCTTTGTGTGAGTCACTGCTTTAGCCTTTTATTTAATACCTTTTGTGGAACTTGAGTTTGTGGTACTTGTATGGCTGGTCTTAAATTTCCCTGTAAACCTGAGGTACTGGTGTAGAAACTTCACCTAACGCACTTTATTGCACTTTATTCAGTCTGATGATGGCTCAGGAGCTGTATTTTATGTGAAATCTGACTCGCCTCTCTATGTACAATGTTTTTAACAAAACTGTTATTTTTTAAATAAAATTTGTTATAACTTTAAGCTACCTTGTAGGACTGCCTGCCTAAGGAGGTCCAGAACCTGCCTGTACTACTGGCTCAGTAGTTATAATAACCTCCTCCCATGACAGAGCTTGGGACAGTGCCTCTTTTGGGAGTCTGGTGTCTTCCGTGCAACTGAAGCGACCAGCCCAGTATAGCTGACTGACCGTAACTTGGGTCTCAATGCTGGAGATGTTGTCCTTGGAGAGGACACTAACATTAGTTCACTTGTCCTTCCAGTGAACTTACAAGATTTCACAGAGATAATGGTGGTGATCCTGTAGAGCCTTACGATGCCAACTATAGGTAGTCTAGGTCTCAGAAGTGTATAGGAATTGAAGGATTTTTGCTGCCCAAGGGACAAGTTTTGTGCTAGACCTGAGGTTTTGATCTTCAAATAGTCTTTTTGCTCAATCAACAAATACCGCATTGGTGCCTTTGAAGACACTGGTGAATGTCATCCCTGATGTCTTCCTTTGATGTGATGGTCAATCTTTTCCAGGATCTTGTCATAAATCTTTATTGTTGGACAACAGTGTGCTGAAGTAGAAATGGTTCATAGAGGACCTTGGTCATGTGGATATTGTGTGTAAGGCCTATTCCCTCATGTGTTTTAGTGAACTAGTCAACAATATCTTGGAGCTTGTTCTTGGAGTGTGTGCAAGGTGAAGCATCCTTTGTGTACAGTATCTCGACTACTGAGTTTGGGTCACCTTGAATCTGGAGAGCTTTGACTTTGAAAACATTCCTGGTTCACATTGAAAAGAGATAATGCCAGGATTAGAAGGGAGGAAACTTTTTGGGAGAGTGTCATGTGGAAAAGGAATAGAGAAAGTTTAATATAGCAAGGTCTTTTTCCTGACAAAATGCCTAAAGCAAGGCCATGTCGTATTGAACTCCCTGTTTCATCAGTGGGAAAAGTACAGGATGTCATGGTAACATCCCTGCTCCAAGTGCTGGCACCTGTTAGATTATTTGAGGGTCTGCTAAGATGTTTGCATCAGCCACACAACAGGTTGACTGCTGGATTGACTCCTGGATTGACTCCTGCTTACTCCACTCTGTTATCTCCATCAATGTGGCTGCAAAACATGAACATTAACAGAGGCTTTACCATAGATCTAATGAACTGCCTTGGAGCTGGCAGTAACTGGTAACAGTGAAGAGAATTAGGCCCTTCTACCAGGAAGAACCAAGACCATAAGACACAGCAGCAGAATTAGGCCATTCAGCCCATTGAGTCTGCTCCGCCATTCCATCATGGCTGATCTTCGATCCCACTCAACTCCATACACCTGCTTTCTCACCATATCCTTTGATGTCCTGACTGATCAGGAAACTTAAATATGCCCACGGACTTGGCCTCCATCGCCATCTGTGGTAGAGCATTCCACAGATTTACTACTCTCTGGCTAAAAAAATTCCTCCTTACCCCTGTTCTAAAGGGTCGCCCCTCAGTTTTGAGGATGTGCCCTCTAGTTCTGGGTACCACCACCATAGGAAATGTCTTCTCCACATCCACCCTATCAGGACAAACTCTTGCAAACAAATGTGAACCAACCAATCAGAAAACAGAACTAAAATGGCTGCCCTCATGATCCATTCATTTGGAGGTCAAAAGACCCTCTTTAATTTTTTCCACTGAGTATACTGTACTTGGACACGGATACCTTATGGCATAATATAGCTTAATCCAAGAGGAAACATGGGAAGTCAGAATGAACTGGAGAACTACCCATTGTTTGGTTAACACTGTTCTAAAACCATATAACTTAAACAACCTCAGTAGATTTCTCCTCCATCGTTGATAGATACCTGAGGCAGTGAGCTCTGGTGGGCAGATGTCCGGTGACTGAGAAGGCACGAGATAATGGTCTTCATGTTGAGGCTGCAGAAGTAAATACAAATAATGGTGAGCCTACTACAGAAGATTAAGGAACAACAGCTCAGAAAATCTGTTTGAAATTTCACAAGAAACGAGAACTTTGACATTTTATCTGCAACATATTAGAAAATCTTTGATAGCTGAGTCACATTCAACTTGAAATTGAGAAACTAGGGTCATCTGGTAAATTACAACTAGTAACCAAGGATACGACCTAGATTCACTACAAAGAAGTAGAATGGACAGGCATGTGGACACATTTTTGCCACTTTTTCCTCTTTATTCTCTTGGGAAGCCACAGTGTGTGATGGAGTCCTAAAGGTGGCAAGAGCTCTTTGGTTGTTATCCAAGTGGCCATTTTGTCAATGAGTATCAGCCAGCTTGTCACCAGCAGAGGCTAATCCCTCCTCAGAACCAGGAAAGGAGTATTCCACAGAGTCATAGAGCACTACAGTACAGAAACAGGCACTTCAGCCCATCTAGTCCATGCTGAACTATTAATCTGCCTGGTTCCATCGACCCGCCCCCAAACCATAGCCCTCCATATCCCTCCCATTCACGTACCTATTCAAAATTCTCTTAAATGTTGAATTCAAACCTGCATCCACCACTTCTGCTGGCAGCTCCTTCCACCCTCGGAGTGAAATTGTTCCCCTTAAATATTTCACCTTTCACCCTTAACCCATGACCTCTAGTTCTTGTTCACCCAACCTCTGCTTACATTTACCCTATCTATATCCCTCAAATTTTGTTTACCTCTATTAAATCTCTCCTCATTCTCCTATGCTGTAAGGAATAAAGTCCCAATCTTTTGAAACTTTCCCTATAATTCAGGTACTCCAGTCCCAGCAACATCCTTTGTAAATTTTCTCTGCTCACTATCATTCTTGTTGACACATTTCCTGTAGATAGGTGACCAGAACTGCACACAATACTCCAGATTAGATCTCACCAATATCTTGTGCCAACTCAACATCACATTCCAACTGCTATACTCAATACATGATTGATGAAGGCCAATGTGCCAAAAGCTCTCTTTACGATCCTATCCGCCTGTGATGCTAACTTCAAAGAATTGTGGATCTGTATTCCCAGGCTCCTCTGTTGTACCACACTCCTCAGTGTTCTGCTCACTGTGTAAGTCCTACCATGGTTTGTCTTCCAAAGTGCAACACCTTACACTTGTCTGCATTAAAGTCCATCTGCCATTTTGTTTCAGCCGATCTTACCAGCTGGTCCAGATCCCACTGCAATCTTTAATGGCCTTCCTCACTATGCTCCCAACCTTGCTGTCATCAGCAAATTTGCTGATCCAGTTAATTGTATTATCGTCCAGATCATTTATAGGAGACCCTTTGTTGGTTGACCATGGATGTTGCATCCTTGCTGTTGGTCAACACAGAAGCCAGGGCAGTAGAATATGGAGAGCAAGCTATTTGCCCATGCAGCAGGCTCCCCCTCTCCACACAGCTGATGAATCCAAAGGAACGGCAGAGACTGATACAGTTTGGCACTAGTATTGCAGGAATTGCCAGTCAGAGTTAAACTCAACGTAGGGACTCCAGCTCGGGGTTTACTCTTGAAGCCTTCTCCATGAGTGGGTATAGCCGCAAGGCAGCAGAACCTTGAGATCAGGGTTTTTCTTCTAAATGAGCTGTCAACCACGGCTGATGAGCCCAATGTGCCCGGGGATTATTGATATAGATGACAAGCAACAACAGGTCCAGCACTGATCCCTGTGGCACACCACTATCCACAGACCTCAGTCAGAGAGGCAACCGTCCTCGACCGCTCTTCGGCTTCTCCCGCAAAGCCAATGTCTAACCTAGTTTACAACCTCATCCTGAATGCCAAGCGACTGTAACTTCTTGACCAACCTCCCATACGGGACCATGTCAAAGTCCATGTAAACACCCACTGCCTTCTCAATTTCCCTGGTAACTTCCTCGAAAAACTCTATAAGATTGTTTTGACATGAACCATAGCTGTCTATATTGCAAAACAGAGTGCAGCACAATAGACTGTCCTTCAAAAGTATTGTATTTATAACATGTTATTTTTAAGTAGATACTCTTGAGTTTGCAGAAAATAATTCTTGGTAATATTTATGTAATTGTTAGTTTCAAAATTCAAGGATGTTTAATGTCACTTGCAGGACACAAGTGTAAAGGAAAATAAAATGATTGTTACTTGGAAATGATACAACACAAAAAACACAGTAAGATAAAGAACACAATAATAAAAGACAATGAATATAAGTACATAGCTTATATACATAGATGGATTGTATATTGGCGGGAGGGGGGTGGTGCAGTGAGGTAGTGGGTGGAGATGTTCATTAGCCTTACTACTTGGAGAAAGTAACTATTCAGGAGTCTGGTGGTCCTGGCATTTTTGCTACATGGCCTCCTTCCCGATGGGAGTGGAACAAACAGCCCGTGAGCAAGGTGTGTAGAATCCTTCATGATACTGCCAGCCTTTTTATTGCATCTTTCTTGATGTATGTCCTTGGTGGTGAGTTAACAAACACAGCTACAAAACAGAACAAGGAGCTTGTTTATGTGGCTGCTTTGTCAAGTGTGTTGTAATCCTTGTTGGTGCCTGCATTGTACTTTGATAAATATGTTCTATTAATGGCCACCCTATATCATGATACATGATGATTCACATTCCACCCATCTTCCACAGAGTTTTCTTCTTACTTATTCATTTAATAGATTTGGGGGTTACTAGTAACTTTGACAACAAGCCTGGTTCTGGGACTGAGGAGGCAGTTGAGAATCAACCTCCTCAGTGGACCTGAGGATACCTACAGGCTAGATTCTTTAATGAGCTGGACAATCCACTAGTTTCATGGTTATTACTCCTGAGACCTGCTTTCCTCTAATACTATGCTACTTCAAAAGTGTTCACTGTCACTATGTCTATCCAAGAGGAGAGACTTTCTGATCAATCAACTTCGTTTCTATTGTCAGGAACCCCCAAAGCCATCTACAACCATAATCACGAACCTATTCACTGTCCGGGAAGGGGAGAATGTGAATCATGTATCAATATATAGGGTGGGATTACAAAATGATAGTTATCATGGTTCAACTTAAAGGATAGTGTTTGTTCTAATGCAGAAATAGTCAGCTGCAAGATCCCATAAACAGCAGTGGAAAAGGAACTCTTTTTAGGATTTAACTGAGGGATAAATATTGCCCAGTACGCTGAATGGACACCCATTCCTTTTTGTTTTGAAATAACAATGTTCAGTTTTCTCCATCTACATGAAAGGACAAATTAAATCTTGGTTTAGTCCCTGTCAGAAAGAGAGCCACTCTGGCACTGAAGCACTGACCAGATTTTGTGATCAAGCAGGCACAGTGAAATGCATGATACTGTGAATCGGGGCAAAGGGGGACCACTGAGTCACAGCATAAGTCACGGGGTAGATCAGCACATGAAGAAAAAGGAAGTAGGATATCAGATGAATTCAGGACTGCTGCTTACGTACAAAGCAAACGCAGACTCTTGTTTTACATTCCCTAAAAAGGCTGTAGACTCAGCTAGCTCAGTCACAGCACCATAAGATGTTGGAGCCAAATTAGGCCACTCGGCCCATTGACTCTGTTCCACCATTCCATCATGGCTGATCCTGCCATCTCAACCTCATACATCTGCTTTCTCACCATATCCTTTGATGCCCTGACCAATGAGGAAATGATCAACTTCCATCTTAAATATACATTTACATATGTACCTGGCCTCCACCGCAGTCTGTGGCAGAAAATTCCACAGATTCACTTCTCTCTGGTT
Source organism: Mobula birostris (assembly GCF_030028105.1). NCBI lineage: Eukaryota > Metazoa > Chordata > Chondrichthyes > Myliobatiformes > Myliobatidae > Mobula > Mobula birostris. The sequence goes on along the minus strand of NC_092378.1, from coordinate 136,275,639 downwards.
TAAAAACATTCCTCCTTACCTCTGTTCTAAAAGGTCACCTAAGGGGGGTGCTGTTATAGTCTGGTGTACTGACCTCTACCTTGCCGAGGCACAGCAACAACTCACGGATACCTCCTCTTATTTATCCCTCGATCGTGACCCCACTAAGGAGCACCAGGCCATTGTCTCCCACACCATCACCGACTTTATCCACTCAGGGGATCCACTGCTACCAACCTTATAGTTCCCACACCCCGCACTTCCCGTTTCTACCTCCTACCCAAGATCCACAAACCTGCCTGTCCTGGCCGACCTATTGTTTCAGCTTGCTCCTGCCCCACCGAACCCATTTCTGCATACCTCGACACTGTTTTATCACCCCTTGTTCAATCCCTTCCGACCTTTGTTCGTGACACTTCTCACGCTCTTAAACTTTTCGATGATTTTAAGTTCCCTGGCCCCCACCGCTTTATTTTCACCATGGATGTCCAGTCCTTATATACTTCCATCCCCCATCAGGAAGGTCTCAAAGCTCTACGCTTCTTTTTGGATTCCAGACCTAATCAGTTCCCCTCTACCACCACTCTGCTCCGTCTAGCGGAATTAGTCCTTACTCTTAATAATTTCTCCTTTGGCTCCTCCCACTTCCTCCAAACTAAAGGTGTAGCTATGGGCACCCGTATGGGTCCTAGCTATGCCTGCCTTTTTGTTGGCTTTGTGGAACAATCTATGTTCCGTGCCTATTCTGGTATCTGTCCCCCATTTTTCCTTCACTACATCGACGACTGCATTGGCGCTGCTTCCTGCACGCATGCAGAACTCGTTGACTTTATTAACTTTGCCTCCAACTTTCACCCTGCCCTCAAGTTTACCTGGTCCATTTCCGACACCTCCCTCCCCTTTCTAGATCTTTCTGTCTGTCTCTGGAGACAACTTATCCACTGATGTCTACTATAAGCCTACTGACTCTCACAGCTATCTGGACTATTCCTCTTCTCACCCTGTCTCTTGCAAAAACGCCATCCCCTTCTCGCAATTCCTCCGTCTCCGCCACATCTGCTCTCAGGATGAGGCTTTTCATTCTAGGACGAGGGAGATGTCTTCCTTTTTTAAAGAAAGGGGCTTCCCTTCCTCCACTATCAACTCTGCTCTTAAACACATCTCCCCCATTTCACGTACATCTGCTCTCACTCCATCCTCCCGCCACCCCACTGGGAATAGGGTTCTCCTGGTCCTCACCTACCACCCCACCAGCCTCCGGGTCCAACATAATATTCTCCGTAACTTCCGCCACCTCCAATGGGATCCCACCACTAAGCACATCTTTCCCTCCCCCTGTCTCTCTGCATTCCGCAGGGATCGCTCCCTACACAACTCCCTTGTCCATTCGTCCCCCCCATCCCTCCCCACTGATCTCCCTCCTGGCACTTATCCGTGTAAGCGGAACAAGTGCTACACATGCCCTTACACTTCCTCCCTTACCACCATTCAGGGCCCCAAACAGTCCTTCCAGGTGAGGCAACACTTCACCTGTGAGTCGACTGGGGTGATATACTGCGTCCGGTGCTCCCGATGTGGCCTTTTATATATTGGCGAGACCCGACGCAGACTGGGAGACCGCTTTGCTGAACACCTATGCTCTGTCCGCCAGAGAAAGCAGGATCTCCCAGTGGCCACACATTTTAATTCCACATCCCATTCCCATTCTGATATGTCTATCCACGGCCTCCTCTACTGTAAGGATGAAGCCACACTCAGGTTGGAGGAGCAACACCTTATATTCCATCTGGGTAGCCTCCAACCTGATGGCATGAACATCGACTTCTCTAACTTCCGCTAAGGCCCCACCTCCCCCTCGTACCCCATCCGTTATTTATTTTTATACACACATTCTTTCTCTCACTCTCCTTTTTCTCCCTCTGTCCCTCTGAATATACCTGTTGCCCATCCTCTGGGTTCCCCCCCCCCACGTCTTTCTTCCCGGACCTCCTGTCCCATGATCCTCTCGTATCCCCTTTTGCCTATCACCTGTCCAGCTCTTGGCTCCATCCCTCCCCCTCCTGTCTTCTCCTATCATTTTGGATCTCCCCCTCCCCCTCCAACTTTCAAATCCCTTACTCACTCTTCCTTCAGTTAGTCCTGACGAAGGGTCTCGGCTGGAAACGTCGACTGCACCTCTTCCTACAGATGCTGCCTGGCCTGCTGCATTCACCCGCAACTTTGATGTGTGTGGCCTATAATTTCCTTTCTTTTGCCTTTCTCTCTTCTTAAAGAGTGGAGTAACATCATCAAGGATATCTTCAAAAGTGATGCCTCAGGAATGTGACATCCATCACTAAGCACACCCACCCTCCGGGAAATGCCCCCTTCGCAATATTATCACCAGGGAGGAGAGAAAGGAGCCTGAAGACCCACACTCAATGATTCAGAAACTCCTTACCCTCCTTTGGACAGTCCATGAACACTACTTTTTTCTACAGAAATTATTTTTGTAATTTACAGAAATTGCTGCTGCTCTAAAATAACAAATTTCTTGTTGTGTCAGTGATGATAAATCTGATTCTGACACTCATATGATCACATTTAATATTATTCACACTAACCTTGGGAGTTCTTACATGAACCTTCAGTCTGCAAGAACTGAAGTCATTTCCTATGTTCCTCTGAGCTGAGTCGTCAGCATTGTGTAACGAGGATTGACGGCGTAAAAGTCCTTTGCCTGGTAAAAAGGCAATTGTTATGGTTCCTTCATTCCTTTAAAAAATGTTAATAAAATGCACAATTACAAACTAATAGGACAATTACTAAAAAACTGATTTGTCAATTAACAAGTCCCAAAGCCAATTTAGATTTAAACCCGCACATAATGCATTTTTACAAGTCAAAGTACAAAGAAAATTTCTTATCATAGTACATATATGTCACCATATACAGTACCATCCTGAGATTTGCTTTTGGAGATGCGGTACGGAATAGGTCCTTTCGCCTCCCGAGTCGTGCCGACCAGGCAATACTGCCTACCCTAACCTCATCATGGGACAACTTACCGTGATCATTTATCCTACACGGTGCACCTTCAGACTGTGGGAGAAAACCAGAGCACCTGGGGAAAACCTATGCGTTCCACAGGGTGGGTGTCCAGACTCCTTATAGAGGACACCAGCACTGAACTCCAAACTCTGACGCCCCCAGCTGTAGTAACGTCACGCCAACTACTACACTACTGTGACGCCCAGATGCCTTTCTTGCAGGGATTCACATTAAAGCAAAGAAATACAATGAAAAGCTACATACAAAGACGGACAAACATCCAAAGTGCAAAAGAAGGCAAGTTACACGAACACAAAAAACTGGTAATAATAATATAAATAAATAAATAAACTTATTCAATGGGCTGACACATGTTTAAATGTAAATCTTCTCCAGAATGTCAAACTTTGCAGGCCACTTTTTATTTTGAGATAAATATAAGTGCCCTGAAGTTGCAAAGATTTTCTGATTCAATAAAGAGAATAACTAGTAGCATATCTGATAAATGGCCCATTGCCGCTCACTTCCCTCAATGATCTGAAAGACATTCTGTCCTGTCTGTGGAAAATGATAAATACAACTGTTGGATCTTCAGCTCCATGCACCCAATTTATGGCTAAAGAGATGTGGACTTTCTCACCGGAGCATTTGTGTTAAGCCAGTACTTTGGAAAGGTGAAGAGGAACTCCTCAAGTACCATGGAAATACAATTCAATGGAAAAACTGCAGCAGACAGATTTCAGTGTAAGTGTGAGGTCATCTGCTTTGGAACTGAAATGGAGAGATCAGTGTATTTCCTGAATGGGGAATACCTAGATACGACGGAGATCCAAAGAGGTATCTGGTTGAGTGAAGAACAACATTGTTCAAATGTCAGGGATGTGTATAGAAAATAGTCACAAAAACTAAAGAGCACTGGCCTTTGAATATTAAACATTAGCTTTATTTCTTACATCAAAATGCAGTGAAATGTGTCATTTGCATCAACAACCAACACAGTTTCAAGGGTTGTGGTGGGCAGACTGCAAGTATCGCCATGCTTCCGTTGCCAACATAGCATGCCCACAACTTACTAACCCTGACCCTAACCCATAGGTCCTTGGAATGTGGAAGGCAACCGAAGCACCCAAATGAAATCCACGTGGTCACGGAGAGAACTTACAAACTCCTTACAGATGGTGGCATAATTTCACCTGGGTTGCTCACGCCTTAATAACGTTATGCTACCTTGATACAGTGAGGTAGAAGTTATGATAGAGCTAACTAAATCATGGAGCACATCTGGTGGAAATCTCGGTTAGGTAACATTGACACCTGGACTATTCTGAGAGTTAATTACAAGGAGACGTGATAGAAACTGGTTGTAGTTTTTGATATTCAAAGGCTAACAGAATCATTTGATTAAAGATTTTATGGTATCAGAGATGGCTATGGGCACTTACAAGTTATTTCATATGTTGGACATTCTGGAATTGGACAACAGGATTCAAGAAATTAGAGGAAAGTGGCAGGGAAATGGAGTTAGAATTCTTTCTAGAAATAGCTGCTGATGCTCAGTTTTTAATTTTAAACTTTACACTCTTAGACTTTAACTAATTGAAGGTGTGAAGGGACATTGGCCATTGATTGTTCATAGATAAGTCATGCTGAATGGCAGAAGAGGATAGAAATTGCCTCCAGTCCTGTACCTCTGCTTCTTTTTTCCACAAACTTTAAAAAGAAAATGGCATATTTTACACTGTCCACCAATATTCATGTCCAGATTATACAGAACATAGAAGAGAACAGCACAGTATGGGCCTTTCAGTCATACTGTGCTGTAGGTGTCTTGTTGACCTATATAAATCCAATCCACAGTCAATCTAACCCTTCCCTTCTACATAGGCCACGGCCCTCATTTCCTTACATCCATGTGCCCACCCAAGAGTCCTTTAAGTATCTCTTTTGTATATCTTTCTACTACTATGTTTAGCAGTATGTTCAAGGCAGTACTGCTCTCTGTGTTAACAAAAACCTTACGTCTGATATCTCCCCAAACCTTCCTCCCCTCACTTTAAACAGATATCCTCCAGTATCGGCCATTGCTGCCCAGAGTAAAAGGTGCTGGCTGTCAACGCTTCTCATAATCTTGTACACCTCTGTCAAGCTACCTCTCAACTTCCCTCATTCCAAAGAGCAAAGCTCAACTTTTCTTCATAAAGAATATATTCTAATCCAGACAGCATCCTGGTAAATCTCCTTTGCACCTTCTCTCAAGCTTCCACAATTGTTTTAAGAAGGTCAGCCAATGAAACATTTGAAATATACACCACGGGAGATGCAGAAGTTAATGTGCATAAGTAAGCACCACTAAAGAGCAATTAAATTAATGTCAAAATCACTTCTGCATAGTGGTTGGCTAGTGGTTAAATATTGACCAGGCCACCAGGAGAATTGGCTAGTGTGCGAATTTTGGTCAGGTGAGTGTTAAAGACAACATCCAGGCAAGAATAGTCAAGAGCAGTGTGTAGCCAACTCAGGCAAGTGGAGCCTCTGAGGTGAGCCTCTTTCTAGAAAGTTCTATGATGAATATAGCTTCAATTTTCCCTCTAAGGTATGCACATGTGCGAGCGCACACATCTTTTGCTACTAGCACACAAAGGAATTTAAACTGCGCACGAAAGGTTGTCACCACCCTCCTCGCGGGCATGCTAAGTACATTTCATGATCACACTTTCTTTTCTGGTTTCTGATATGAACTTTGTTGACAATGGTTTGTCTTGTAAATTTTAGAACTGGCTTGCTTATACTGTTTTATCGAAGAAATTATTCAGTGCACACATGTTGGTACTGGGTAAAAAATTTGCGCAACCCAAGATTTTTGTGCACACTGGTCATTACAAATAGCTTCCCTTTATATAGTAGTGGGTGCCAGAGATAGATGAGATCAGAATATAATGGAAGGATGCGAAACACAGCCAACAACTAATGGACAATGACTTTACTAACTTCAAAGTGTCATCAGTGTATGCTTGTAGTTTCTATTGACTTTTAACACCTGTATTGTGAATGGTGATTGATCTTGCAAGTAAGGAATTCAAACATACACAGTTTAGCAAATGGTCAATATCTGTACTCGATAAGTCAATTCTGTATAACAATATCATATTTCTACGCAACAGGACCATGCTGTCCTCCTTGTGCAGAAGTACAGTAGAGTATGAATAGTCTAGTTAATCAGTGATGACACTTGCACTTCTTTCACATTTGAGCCAGAGGAATTAATTATTTACGGTGCATTACAGTATTGAGTGAAAAGGGTAGTCCAGATTATGTGCTCCTGTCTCTGGAACAGGGACTGAACAAATGATATCATTCTGAGTTAAGGGTGCCTATCCCACCACTGACCCACCATATGAAATTTCATCCACTTACGTCAACTTTATTTTCTTGAGGATGCTTTTGGCTTCTTCATGCGTCACTCCGATCAGCGACTTTTTATTAATTGCAACCAGCTGGTCTCCTGGACGAATCTGGCCATCCTAAGAAAACCCATTTAAAAATCAAGTAGCTGGTTGTCGTTTTACTGCAGCACACTGTTTTCATGGTCTTAGCCGGTTTCAAACTCTCAATATGCACACTTTCTCTCTTTTATTTTCTGTTTTCAGGACAATATTGTGAAATACACAGATGTCAGCATTGCCGACAGTCAGCACCAACACCAGCATCAAAAATGCCCAGATCATATATGACAGACAACGGCCTTTATACTCTCCCCAGTAATGTACTGTTACGTATACTCAAGAAACAGTCCACAATTTAATTGGGTAACATTTTCCTACTGGGGGTTTGAGTTTCGTCTTTATCATGGCCTCATGAGTAAACTGGTGGAGTGGATTGCTTCTGTTACCATTGGGTGGAGATGAAAAAGGCTTGCATTTACAGTACTGTGCAAAAGTCTTAGGCACATCTACATTTGTATATTGCTAGGGTGCCTAAGACTATTGCATGGACCTGTAGTCATTTTATGTATTGCACTGTACTGCTGATGCTACAAAAAAACAAATTTCATGAAATGTGAGTGATGATAAACCTAGACACTAGACACGAGAATACTACAGCACAGTACAGGCCCTTCAGCCCTCAATGTTGTGCCGACCCATATATTCCTAAAAAAAGTACTAAACCCACACTACCCCGTAACCCTCTATTTTTCTTTCATCCATGTGCCTGTCCAAGAGGCTCTTAAATAACCCTAATGTTTCAGCCTCCACTACCATCCCTGGCAAGTCATTCCAGACACCCACAACTCTCTGTGTAAAAAACTTACCCCTGATGTCTCCCCTAAACTTCCCTCCCTTAACTTTGTACATATGCCCTCTGGTGTTTGCTATTCATGCCCTGGGAAACAGCTACTGGCTATCCACCCTATCTATGCCTATTATAACCTTGTAGACCTCTATCAAGTCCTCTCTCGTCCTTCAACGCTCCAAAGAGAAAAGTCCCAGTTCTGCTAACCTTGCCTCATAAGACTTGTTTTCCAATCCAGGCAACATCCTGGTAAATCTCCTCTGCACCCTCTCCATAGCTTCCACATCCTTCCTATAATGAGGTGACCAGAACTGAACACAATACTCTAAGTGTGGTCTCACCAGAGATTTGTAGAGCTGCAACATGACCTGTCTACTCTTGAACTCAATCCCCCTGTTAATGAAACCTAGCATCCCATAGGCTATCATATCAACCTGTGTAGCAACCTTGAGGGATATATGGATTTGAACCCCAAGGTAACCGACCATTAACCCTGTATTCAGCCTTCTGGTTTGTCCTTCCAAAATGCATCACCTCACATTTATCTGGATTGAAATCCATCTGCCACTTTTCTGCCCAACTCTGCATCCTGTCTATATCCTCTTGTAACTTTCAACAACTTACGGCTCCATCCACAACTCCTCGAATCTTCGTGTCATCCGCAAACTTACTCACCCATCCTTCCGCCTCTTCATCCAGGTCATTTATAAAAATCACAAAGAGCAGAGGTCCCAGGACAAATCTTTGTGGCACTCCACTAGTCACTGACCTCCAGGCAGAATACATTCCTTCCACTACTACCCTCTGCTTTCTTCCTGTAAGCCAATTTTTTATCCAAACAGCCAAGGTTCCACTGATCCCATGCCTCATTACTTTCTGGATGAGTCTCTTGTTGGGGACCTTGTCAAGTGCCTTGCTAAAATCCATGTAGACCACATCTACTGCTCTACCCTCATCAATTTCTTTTGTTACCTCTTCAAAAAGCTCAATTAGGCTTGTGAGGCATGATCTTCCCTTCACAAAGCCATGTTGACTATCCTTGAGTAGACTGTACTTCTCCAAATGCTTGTAGATCCTATCCTTAAGAATCCTTTCCAATAGTTTGCAGACCACCGATGTAAGACTCACTGGTCTATAGTTCCCAGGATTCTCCCTATTACCTTTTTTAAACAAGGGAACTATATTTGCCATTCTCCAATCCTTCTGCACCTCCCCTGCAGCCAAAGAGGATTCAAAGATCATAGCTACTACACCAGCGATCTCTTCTCTCACTTCCCACAGCAATCTGGGGTATATCATGTCCAGCCCTGAGGACTTATCAATCTTGATGTTTTTAAGAAGATCCAACACTTCTTCCTTCATCTCCACGTTGTCCAGCACACAGGCCTGTTCTATTTTGACCTCACCCTGATCAAGGTCCTTTTCATTGTGAATACTGAACCAAAGTATTCATTTAGGACCTCCCCAACCTCCTCCACCTCCAGGCACATGTTACCTTCTTTATCCTTTAGCGGCCCCACCTTCATTCTAGTCATCCTTCTGCTCTTCACATATGCATAGAATGCCTTGGGGTTCTCCTTAATCCTACATGCCAAGGCCTTTTCATACCCCCTTTGAGCTCTTCTAAGTTCTTTCTTAAGCTCCTTCCTGGCTACCCTATATTTCTCATGAGCCCCTCCTGCTTCCTGCTTCTTATATCTAACATATGCTTCCTTCTTCCTCTTGACAAGTTGCCTCACGTGTTTTGTCAGCCATTGTTCCCTTTTCCTACCATTCTTTCCTTGTCTCAGTGGGACAAACCTATCCTGAACCCAGCACAAGTGGTCCCTAGACTTCCTCCATATTACCTCTGTGCTTTCACCCTTGAACATCTGTTTCCAATTTACTCTTGCTAGTTCCTGCCTCATCCCTTCATAGTTAGCCCTTCCCCAGTTAAGCACTTTCCCATTTTGTCTGTTTTTATCCTTTTCCATAGCTATGCTGAAGCTAAAGGAGTTGTGGTCACTCTCACCAAAATGCTCCCCCACCAAGAGGTCTGCCACCTGACCAGGTTCATTACCCAGAACTAGATCCAGTATGGCCTCTCCTCTCGTCGGCTGGTCCACATACTGTGTCAGGAATCCTTCTCGAACACACCTGACAAATTCAGCCCCATCTATCCCCCTTGCAGTCAGGAGGTGCCAGTCAATATGAGGGAAGTTGAAATCACCCATAACTACAACCCTGTATTTCCTGCACCATTCTAAAATCTGCCTGCTTATCTGCTCCTCGGTGTCCTGAGGGCTATTTGGGGGCCTACAGACTACTCCCAGCACAGGATTCATCCCTTCCTATTTCTGACTTCCACCCACACCAACTCGATGGACACTCCCTCTGCAGCGTCCTCCCTTTCTATAGCCGTGATACTATCCCTGACCAGTAATGCTACTCCCCCCCCCCCCCCCCCCCGCTTTTCTACCTTCCATCCTATTCCTTTTAAAACACCTAAACCCCGGTACCTGCATCAGCCAATCCTGCCCTTCTTCCAGCCAGGTTTCAGTAACAGCCACAATATCGTAGTTCCACATACTGATCCATGCTCTAAGTTCATCCCCTTTATTCCTAATACTCCTAGCATTGAAATAGACACATTTCCACCCCTCTAAATGGCTACATTTATGTTTTGTCCCCTGCCTGTCCTTCCTCAGCAACTCAGAACACACAGCATCATGCCCTTGTCCTTCTACCCTCATCTCTGCACTCACATTCTGATTCCCACCCCCCTGCCAAACTAGTTTAAACCCTCCCCAACAGCTCTAACAAACCGGCCCGCCAGGATATTGGTCCCTTTCCAGTTCAGGTGCAGCCTGTCCTTTTTGTACAGGTCAGACCTTCCCCAGAAGAGATCCCAATGATCCAGAAACCTGAACCCCTGCCCCATGCACCAACTCTTCAGCCACACATTCATCTGCCATAACTTCCTGTTCCTACATTCTCTGTCTCGTGGCACAGGCAGCAATCCCGAGATTACCACCCTTGAAGTCCTGCTTTTTAACTTCCTTCCTAGCTCCCTATATTCCTTCTTCAGGACCTCATCCCTACTCCTATCTATGTCATTGGTCCCCACGCGGACCATGACATCTGGCTGCTCACCCTGTCTCCTAAGAATACCGAGAACTCGATCCGAGATATCGTGGACCCTGGCACCAGGGAGGCAACAGACCATCCGGGATTCTCGATCTCTCCCACAGAACCTCTTATCTGTCCCCCTAACTATTGAATCCCCTATCACTACTGCTCTCCTCTTTTCCCTCCTTCCTTTCTGAGCTGAGGGTCCAGTCTCAGTGCTACAGACGCGACCACTGCAACTTGTCCCTGGTAGGTCGTCCCCACCAACAGTATCCAAAACGGTATACTTACTGTTGATGGGAACAGCCACAGTGGTGCTCTGCTCATTCTGACTATTCCCCTTACCTCTTCTGATAGTCACCCAGCTACCTGTCTCCTGACTCTTAGGGGTGACTGTCTCCCTGAAACTCCGATCTATTACTGCCCCTGCCCCCCGAATGATCCGAAGTTCATCCAGCTCCAGCTCTAGTTCCCTAACTCGGTTTGACAGGAGTTGCAGCTGGATGCACCTCTTGCAGGTGTAGTCAGAGACAATTGTGCTGTCCCTGGCTTCCCACATCTTACAATCGGAGCACCGGACTGCCCTATCTACTTACCAACTCCTAAGTTAATTAAATTAATTAAAGAAATTTACCCAGCCTTACCTCACTGGGAGCAAGCTTGTCCTCAGCCTCTGCTTGCCAAAGCCTCTGCTCGCCAAAGCCTCAAAGCTCCACTCCTTCACTGGCCCACTCACTCACTGGCCGCTCTGCTTGAGCTACCCCTCTTTTCATTTGTTTGAGCTTTTCAATTTTCAATTGCCCAATCAAACTGCTTGGTCACCTGACCTCGATCGCCCAATCAAACTGCTTGGTCACCTGACATCGATTGCACAACCAGCTGCCTTCTGCTGAGTCTGAGCTATTCAAATCTTGATTGACTTGATTGCACAGTCCAACTGCCAAAACTGCTAAAACCTCTCAAGCCAAAGCCTCAAAGCTCCACTCCTTCACTGCCCCACTCACTCACTGGCCGCTCTGCTTGAGCTACCCCTCTTTTTATTTGTTTGAGCTTTTCAATTTTCGATTGCCTGGTTCTGACATTGGTCTCTATTGTGAACTGAGAGTGGGAAAGGGGCAGGGAGAGGGTAAAGGGGAAGGGAACAGGAAGCACCAGAGAGATATTCTGTAATGATTAATAAACTAATTATTTGGAATCAAATTATCTTGCCTGGTGTCTCCCGGCTGGGGTTATCTGCACCCATGCCTCCGCCCACCCCTGGCATTCCTTCTCTGCCACCTGTTCCATGCTCCACCATCAGCATTCCCAACATTCTTTGTTCATGCCAAATTTACAAGCTTGTTCTCTGCTCCACATTGATGAATGCAGTACTGTGCAAAATTCTTAGACACCTTAGTTAACACATATATGTGCCTAAGGCTTTTGAACAATACTGTATATAGTGCTTTTCACAATCTTTTGAGGGCATCACAAAGTGTTCACAGCATTGTCAATGGGCAAGATACTGTGGGTGCTGGAATTCTGAAATAAAGCCTAGAAACGCTCAGAAAGGTCAGGGAGCAACTACAGTTATTAAGATGAAATACTGACTCAATTTCTCTCTCAAAGATGCTGAGTGCTTCCGGCATTTTCCGTTTTCTTTAATTCAAAGTGCAGTCAGTGTTGAAAAAATTTAATGAATTGGATGAGAGTGCCAACCAGTGAAACAAAAATCCGTCCTGGGTCTGTACATCAGTTTGCTAGGTTGCCTTTATATTGCGACCACTGTCTTTGGATGTGGTCTTTTGGTCACCTGTATTTCTAATTGACTTCCTATACTCTTTACAGTGCTAAGTTTATTTAGCAGAAGCTTCACTATAAAGATTCACTACCTTGCTGCACTGAACTAGTCAAATAAAACTCCTGGTTATAAAGATATGAGACCAATTAAGAGATAACATCTTATCCGGAAAGATGCATGATGAAGATTCAAATTCTATCACTAAATAAGGCATGACTTGACTTTGAACTTCATGTGAAAATTATAAATAAGTTCAAAGATAATGACAAACATTGGGACAACACAGCTAATGAGAGGATTTCCACTCTGCCAGAACAACTGGATTTAAATGCCTGAAAGGTGAAAGGATACTGTAACATATAACCAAATTCACTATGATCAGTGTTTCTTTTGAAGAAAGCACTGCTGCGCCTCTGCTTCCTTAGAAGTTTGCAAAGATTGACATGGGTAGGAAAAGGGAGGAGGTCCTGAAAGCAGACTACAGGGAGTTAGGAAGGAAGTTGAGAAGCAGGACCACAAAAGTAGTAATCTCAGGATTACTGCCTTTGCCACGTGACAGTGAGTATAGGAATAGAATGAGGTGGAGGCTAAATATGTGGCTGAAGGATTGGAGCAGGGGTCAGGGATTCAGATTTTTGGATCATTGGTACCTCTTTTGGGGCAAGCGTGACCTGTACAAAAAGGATGGGTTGCACTTGACTCCCAGGGGGACCAATATCCTGGCAGGGAGATTTGCTAAGGCGACTGGGGGGAGTTTAAACTAGAATTGCTGGGGGGTTGGAACCGAACTGAAGAAATGGAAGAAGAGGCAGTTGGCTCACAAATAGAGAAAGCTTGGAGGCAGTGCGAGGGGGAGGATCGGCAGGTGATAGAGAAGGGACGTGCTCAGACTGATGGTTTGAGATGTGTCTATTTTAATGCAAGGAGTATTATGAACAAAGCGGATGAGCTTAGAGTGTGGATCTTGGAGCTATGATGTTGTGGCCATTACAGAGACTTGGGTGGCTCAGGGGCAGGAACGGTTACTTAGAGTGCCAGGCTTTATATATTTCAGAAAGGACAGAGAGGGAGGCAAAAGAGGTGGGGGCATGGCACTGTTGATCAGAGATAGTGTCATGGCTGCAGAAAAGGAAGGAGTCATGGAGGGGTTGTCTACGGAGTCTCTGTGGGTGGAAGTTAGGAAAAGGAAGGGGTCAATAACTCTACTGGGTGTTTTCATAGACCACCCAATAGTAACAGGGACATCGAGGAGCAGATAGGCAGACAGATTCTGGAAAGGTGTAATAATAACAGGGTTGTCATGGTGGGAGATTTTAATTTCCCAAGTATCGATTGGCATCTCCCTAGAGTGAGGAGTTTAGATGGGGTGGAGTTTGTTAGGTGTGTTCAGGAAGGTTTCTTGACACAATATGTAGATAAGCTTGCAAGAGGGGAGGCTGTACTTGATCTGGTATTGGGAAATGAACCTGGTCAGGTGTCAGATCTCTCAGCTGGAGAGCATTTTGGAGATAGTGATCACAATTCAATCTCCTTTACCATAGCATTGGAGAGGGATAGAAACAGACAAGTTAGGAAAGTGTTTAATTGGAGTAAGGGGGAATTACGAGGCTATCAGGCAGGAACTTGGAAGCATAAATTGGGAACAGATGTTCTCAGGGAAATGTACAGAAGAAATGTGGCAAAATGTTCAGGGAATATTTGTGTGGAGTTCTGCATAGGTACGTTCCAATGAGACAGGGAAAGGATGGTAGGGTACAGGAACCGTGTGTACGAGGGCTGTTGTAAATCCAGTCAAGAAGAAGAGCTTACGAAAGGTTCAAAAAACTAGGTAATGATAGAGATCTAGAAGATTATAAGGCTAGCAGGAAGGAGCTGAAGAATGAAATTAGGAGAGCCAGAAGGGGCTATGAGAAGGCCTTGGTGGACAGGATTAAGGAAAACCACAAGGCATTCTACAAGTATGTGAAGAGCAAGAGGATAAGGCGTGAGAGAATTGGACCAATCAAGTGTGACAGTGGACAAGTGTGTATGGAACCAGAGGAGACAGCAGAGGTACTTAGTGAACACTGTGCTTCAGTATTCACTACAGAAAAAGATCTTGGCAATTGTAGGGATGACTTACAGTGGACTGAAATGATTGAGCATATAGATATTAAGAAAGAGAATGTGTTGGAGCTTTTGGTAAAGATCAAGTTAGCTAAGTCTTCAGGACTAGAAGAGATGTGCCCCAGGTTACTGTGGGAGGTGAGGGAGGAGATTGCTGAGCCTCTGGTGTTGATCTTTGCACCATCAATGGGGACGGAAGAGGTTCTGGAAGATTGGAGGGTTGCGGCTGTTGTTCCCTTATTCAAGAAAGGGAGTAGGGATAGCCCAGGAAATTATAGGCCAGTGAGTCTTACTTCAGTGGTTGGTGAGTTGATGGAAAAGATCCTGAGAGGCAGGTGTTATGAACATTTGGAGAGGCATAATATGATTAGAAATAATCAGCATGGCTTTGTCAAAGGCAGGCCTTGCCTCACAAGCCTGATTGAATTTTTTGAGGATGTGACTAAACATATTGATGAAGGTAGAGCAGTAGATATAGTGTATATGGATTTCAGCAAGGCCTTTGATAAGGTACCCCATGCAAGGCTTATTGAGAAAGTAAGGAGGCATAGGATCCAAGGGGACCTTGCATTGTGGATCCAGAATTGGCTTTCCCACAGAAGGGAAAGAGTAATTGTAGATGGGTCATATTTTGCATGGAGGTCAGTGACCAGTGGTGTGCTTCAGGGATCTGTTCTGTGACTCCTTCTCTTCGTGATTCTTATAAATGACTTGGATGAGGAAGTGGAGGAGTGGGTTAGTAAATTTGCTGATGACACAAAGGTTGGGGGTGTTGTGGATAGTGTGGAGGGCTGTCAGAGGTTACAGTGGGACATTTATAGGATGTAAAACTGGGTGAGAAGTGGCAGATGGAGTTCAACCCAGATAAGTGTGAGGTGGTTCATTTTGGTAGGTCAAATATGATGGCAGATTATGGTATTAGTGGTAAGACTCTTGGCAGTGTGGAGAATTAGAGGGATCTTGGGGTCTGAGTCCATAGGACACTCACATCTGGTGCGCAGTTTGACTCTGTAGCTAAGAAAGCATATGGTGCATTGGCCTTCATCAATTGTGGGATTGAGTTTAGGAGCCAAGAGTTAATGTTGCAGCTATATAGGAACCTAGTCAGACCCCGCTTGGAGTACTGTGCTCAGTTCTGGTCACCTCACTGCAGGAAGGATGTGGAAACCATAGAATGGGTGCAGAGGAGATTTACAAGGATGTTGCCTGGATTAGGGAGCATGCTCTGTGAGAATAGGTTCAGTGAGCTCGGCCTTTTTTCCTTAGAGCAACAGAGGATGAGATGTGACCTGATAGAGATATGCAAGATGATGAGAGGCATTGATCGTGTGGATAGTCAGAGGCTTTCTCCCAGGGCTGAAATGGCTAGCACAAGAGGGCACAGTTTTAAGGCTTGAAAGTAGGTACAGAGGAGACGTCAGCAGTAAGTTTTTTATGCAGGGAATGGTGGAATGGGCTGCCGGCGACGGTGGTGGAGGCAGATACAATAGGGTCTCTTAAAAGACTCCTGGATAGATACATGGAGCTTAGAAAAATAGAGGGCTATGGGCAACTCTAGGCAATTTCTAAGGACATGTTCGGCACAGCTTTGTGGACCAAAGGGCCTGTATTGTGCTGTAGGTTTTCTATGTTCTATGACACCAACTTCTATAGATGTGTGTAGGAGAGTATATTGACCGGTTGCATCACAGTCTGATATGGAAATGCCAATGTTCTTGCATGGAAAATCTTACAAAACATATTGGATATGGCTCAGTTCATCACTGGCAAAACCCTCTCCAACAATGAGCACATCTACAGGGATGGCTGTCACAGGAAAGCAGCATTCATCATTAGGTGCCCCCACCACCCAGGTCAGGCATTGTTCTCATTGCTGCCATTAGGAAGGAGGTGCAGAAGCCTCAAGGCTTACACCACCACATTCAGGTACAGTTATTACTCCTCAACCATCGGTATCTTGAACCAGTGGGACAACTTCACTCAACTTCACTTGCCCCATCACCGAACTGTTTCCTTGACCGCTGGACTCACTTTCGAAGACTCTTCATCTCATCTTCTTGATATTGATTGCTTATTTATTTATTATTATTTCTTTCTTTTGTATTTGTACAGTCTGTTGACTTTTGCACACTGGTTGAAGGCCCAGTTGGTGCGGTCTTTCATTGATTCCATTATGATTATTATCGTATTATAGATTTATCGAGTAGGCTCACAAGAAAATGAATCCCAGGGTTGACATATGTACTTTGATAATAAATTTACTTCGTACTTTGTAACTGCAAGAAGATAGTGCTAGCCCAGAAAGGCAATTTGGTCAGCATGGATGTGTTGAGTCAGAGGGCCTGTTTCTGTGCGATAGAGTTAAAAAATACACATGTACTAAGATGGTAACTGTCCTGTGCTATCACCAGTGGGATCATCAGTTGATCTGCTACCTGTCTTCAGGAGTTTCGGCCCGCTTATGATCAAGACTCCCTCGAGGTGGTGGGCCAGATAAACTATGACTCTGTAACTTTGCCATGGTGAAGTACAAATCAGCAGCAAGTTCTACTGCTTACACCATTCAATAGAAGAGAGAGGCCATTCATTTCAATGAAGAGGAACGGTTGCAAGGACTTAGCTAGTAAGTAATGTATACTTTTTGGAATTAAATGAGTTTGTTGTTTTGATGTTTAACATTTAACTAATTTTGTACACTTTCTGTATTTTGAATATTTTTTTAAAAATGTCTCTGATCAGAAATATTCATAGCTTTTCACATATTTGACAATTGACTAAACTAGGAAGGATGCCTTAGTTGGATGTCAGAGACTTCTTCAGCAGTTCTGTGAGCAGAACTTATTCTACAACCAACCATTACCCTCAGCTCACCCTGTGAGAGCAAAAGCTTCTTGTTGCGTACCAACATCATCCACGGGCTCCTAGCATTTACATTCAGAGTGGCTTCAGAGGGCATGTTTACAATTACAAATCTCCAAAGGAAAGTTCTGTACTTGCTGTGTGGGTCAGTGATAAAAATGAGCAGTTCACCACAGGCAGGACAATCTAACCCCTTAAATTAATTTCAACTCATTTAGAGGTGACAACTGCTTAAGGTGAGGTATTGCACAGCATCATATAAGCAGGTCGTGAAATGTTGCTTTCTTCAAATAATGGGGAAGATTTGATTTTGGGAAACTGGATAAATATTTAATTATTTGTTTTTCACATGTACTTCCTAATATCACTGTCACCCAAAAATCAGGAAGTCATCTTTGATACTGAACTGGAAGTGGAGCGATCCAGAGTCTGTAAATGGAAATGGCATCTTCAGATCTGGAATACTGCTGGCTGGCTTTTAGGTGACATCTACCTTGACAGCCATTGCGGAATGGGTTGTTTTGGGAATATGGTATCTGATTTGATTGGTAAGCAGAAGGTCAGAGGTCAAGCTCCTGAACTCCTGTGGAATCAAGAATAGGATAGGAAAACACACTGTGGTCAGGGAGATTTAGCATCAGAGGGGCAAAGGTTGCTTCCAGAAGAAGGGGAAGAATTAATCACAGGAGTACAGACCAGACTGTGTTCTAATTCACAAACAGGACAAAATGCAGCCTATTTAGTTATTCTTTAACATTTCCTATAACAGATTAAATAAATCTGTGTTCATGATTAACTGACATAACTTGATAAATAAACTAGCTTTTGGATAGTTTTTCTCCAATAGCTTCATCCCAATGAAAAATCAGCAATTCTAGGTTCTGAAGAAGTTCAGATGGGTGACTTTCACATTTAGTGCAGGTTTCATTATAAAGAAGCCATTTCCTGATCTACATGCCCAGACATTGAGCAGTGAAGTGAAACTCTTAAACAATTTACAGGTGACACCATACCCAGAAATATATATTGGGAAGATGCAGAATCTAATACAAAATAAGAACATGCCTTGACTTTAGACTTAATATAGAAATAATAAATATCAAATTATCTCAAAGGAAATTGCAAACATGTTTCTTGTGAAAAAAATATAAAACTGACTTCAGTGATATTTCCAAAATCCCAGATAGCCAGCCCTTACCATTTGGCCGTCTTCCCCGAAGATGATATCCTCCACGTAGACTTTGGGTCCATCAGGCCTGTTGGATCCTCCTGAGACAGTGAGTCCAAGGGCTGCAGATTTGGTGATGGTAACGAGCTGAATCTCTTCATCACTATGACTATGAGAAGAAGAAAAATCTGTGAGAAACAATATTAAATCTAAGTTCCTTAAAAAAAGAGACTCCTCTATCAATTAAACTGCAGTGACTTTCATGCTCAATTTATGAATAAAGTTTGAATTTCTTGATTTCCAATGAGCTTGCAGTATTTATCAACAAAAAAAACAACATAAGAACACAAGAAAACAGAAGCAGGGGTAGAAGGTCACGTGGGTGCTCGAGCCTACCCCACCATTTAATACCATCATGGTTGATCTAAACTGGCCTGAACTCTTCTTTAAGGTAGCTGAGAGCAAGGGATATTTGAGGAAAAATTGCTTCACACGGAAGACTTATGAGTGGTTTGAATCTCATAAGTGGAAAGAGGTAGTGACCCCAATTGGATGAGCACCAACTATTCCAGTATTCTACAAGGGTGCACACTTTGTAAGAGTCATAGTCACACATTGAAGAAATGGACCCTCCAACTCCTACACCCATGATGAACATCCCATTTGCAAGCGCTTGATCCGTGGTCTTCCATGTGTCTGGCAATTCAACTACTTGTCTAGAGGGATCCTGAATGTTGTGAGAGTACCTGCCTCCATCACCCTCTCAGGTAGTGTCATCCAGATTCCAACCATCTGGCGGGGGTCTGGAAAGAGGGTGGAATCCTCTCCTAGCCTCTCGCCTCTCACCTCATACCTGTGCCTCATTTTTAGACACCCCTATCCAGGTAAAAAGATTCTTACTTCTACTTTATCCATTCCCCTCATTATTTTGTATACTATCAGATCTGATCTCAGTCTTGTCTGTTCAAAAGGAATTCAAATGCAACCTATCCATTCTCTCCTCATAACTAAAACACTTCATCCTAGATAATAATTGGTAAATCTCCTCCGTACCCTTTCCAGTACAAACATAACCCTGGTCAGATAGTTCTTTCCCAGGAAGTATGCATACAACTAGATGAATGGTGTCATGGTATATGCTGTTTCTCTGATTCACCAGGAGGTTTTGATCAATAGTTGCTGGAATTCAACCATAGGTCAGACTGAAAGGATTGCATGCTGTCGCATTGAGGTGTGGCCTTCTCAACATGGAAACGCACCAGTGACAATTGGCTGCCTTTATTCAAAGGCCTGCACATCTCAGAGACTAGCTGAGTAAACAATGGAGTGAGTGCCACACAAAAATGACAGTTCTCTGACGTACACTACATTAGAATGAAGTAAACTTCCAGTGTTTCCATTGGACGAGTGGTGGGAGCTCATTGGGCTTGACAGTCGAGGGCTCACAGAAGTTAATGAGGTGCCTGATGATCTGCCTGTTCCAAATCCAAAGGGAAAGAGGAAAGAGATAATTAACAATTGAGATGAAATCTGAAGAATCCTAATCTTATATATTCTATATTATCACTAGATTGCTTGTCCAAGTGTAGGAGCCATGTATCTATTTTCTGTCTGTATTGTATTTTGTGTTGTGCATTTACTAATGATAATTTGTCATGTGGTTGGGGTGTGGTAGAAGGAAAGAGTATAGTTGAGTATTCACACTTTGTCTAAGTCAGCTTGGTCTAGGTAGAACCAGTGAGGCAGTTGGGATGACTTTTTTTTTGTTGACCACTTAAGAATTAAGACTCAATTAAGAATGCTTAAATATGCTTAAATACACTAAGATTGCTTATGCTATTGCTTAGACTGTTTATTTCATTATATCACTAGATTTAG
Source organism: Mobula birostris (assembly GCF_030028105.1). Lineage (NCBI taxonomy): Eukaryota > Metazoa > Chordata > Chondrichthyes > Myliobatiformes > Myliobatidae > Mobula > Mobula birostris. The sequence goes on along the minus strand of NC_092378.1, from coordinate 136,255,441 downwards.
TTTCATTAGGTTTAATTGTTACAAGATTGTTCATTGTTTAGAAACGCAAACATGAGGAGATCTGCAGATGCTGGAAATTCAAGCAACACACATAAAAGTTGCTGGTGAATGCAGCAGGCCAGGCAGCATCTCTAGGAAGAGGTACAGTCGACGTTTCAGGCTGAGACCCTTCGTCAGGACTAACTGAAAGAAGAGCTAGTAAGAGATTTGAAAGTGGGAGGGGGAGGGGGAGATCCGAAATGATAGGATAGCCTGTCTTCTCCTATCATTTTGGATCTCCCCCTCCCCCTCCCCCTCCCACTTTCAAATCTCTTACTAGCTCTTCTTTCAGTTAGTCCTGATGAAAGGTCTTGGCCTGAAACGTCGACTGTACCTCTTCCTAGAGATGTTGCCTGGCCTGCTGCGTTCACCAGCAACTTTTATGTGTGTTGTTCGTTGTTTGCTGGTTTCTTAATAAGGGATCGAATGCATTCTTTTGAACTTGAGAACTTGGATAGCTCGCCTTACGGTGTTAACCACGCCGCCACCCCATGCTTAGTCTTTAAGAGGTTTTGGTTGGCTTTCAAGTAGCCACTAAACCAAGGTTGCAAGAAACACAAGAAAACAATATTAAGGAGAGTATCAAATAGCTGGCTTCAATTTGTTTTGCTCTAATAACCTTCCACCATTCTAAAGGACACCTGAATTATGAAATATAATATTCACTGGCAGGCTATTGCACCTTTGGAGCTGATGAAGTCTCACTCAGTTACTCTAACAGAGAGGAAACTTGCATTACACCTCTCATTTATATCCTGATCACAAATGAGTTCCTGGAATCTGGGCATTGGCATAAATTTGGCAGTCGTCAGGAGCAAGCATTTCAGTTGCGAAATACCTGTCAGTGATTTGCTTGTGAAAAGGCAATGCTGGAAAGCCATACGACACACCGGTAGAAGGTAGATCCCAGAGGAAATGACCAGTGCTACCTCATAACCCACAGCTGCGATGAAACTGATTTTAGAACAGTTTTGTGGGCCTGTCACCACTTTGATAAAAGACCCACTGGCTGCACTTAGAGATATCGCTCACTACCTGCTGAAATCATTCCCTCCATTCACCATATCAGATGGGAAGTGGGTGGGGCAGATCTGTGCAAGGGGCATTAGCAGACATAAGTACAAGGAAGATAAAAAAAAATATGCTGGAAGCTTGGAATAAAAACAAAAAATACCAGATATGTTCAAGAGCAGGCAGCATCTGTGTAAAGAGAAACAGAGTCTAATGTTTGTCTCCACAGACACTGATTGACCCGGTGTGTTTTTCCAACATTCAGTTTTTGTTCTTTAATGTTCCTTTGCAATAACCAGATTATATTGTATGACAAACTTTAGAAATAGTTGGCATTTGTCACAAAAACTGAAACTCACAATTTCCTCGTGGGGTGGGTGAATTCTGTCCTGATCCTGTACTACTCCTGGATTCATGGTTTTCCAACAATTCGGAAAATTCTCGCCTGTTAGAAATGAAATAGAACCATGATGACATGTGTGCATTACAATAGCTTTAACATACTAAGAAACATGTTTGAAATACTACAAAATATTCTGTCTGAGTGCATAATGACTTTGTTGGCAACTGCTCTGCATATGACTGCAAGAAACTGCAGGAACTGTGGACACAGCTCAGCGAATCATTGATTCAGCCTTCCCTCTATGGACTCTGTCTATACTCCTTGTTGTCTTAGACTAGATTAGATTCAACTTTATTGTCGTTGTGCTGAGTAGATACAAAGGCAATGAAATGCAGTTAGCATCTAACCAGAAATGCAAAGAATAATGTTATTTAGAAAATAACTGTGAATAAAAAGTAAGTGCTACAGTACACAAATATAAAAGTACTGAGTCAGTACAATACAGATGCATTACGCTTAGCGCTGTGATGTGACGTTCAGCAGGGTCACAGCAGGGAAGAAACTCTTCCTGTGCCTGCTGGTGTGGAAGCGGAGGCTCCTGTAGTGCCTACCGGATAGGAGAAGAGTGAAAAGTCCATGGTTAGGGTGAGATGCATCCTTGATAATGCTTTTCGCCCTGCCCAGGCAGCGTTTATGGTTGATGTTCTCAACGGTGGGCAATTGGGTGCCGATAATCCGCTGGGCAGTTCTCACCATACGCTGGAGTGCTTTGCGGTCCAATACAGGGCAATTGCCCTACCACACTGAGATGCAGTTGGTGAGTATGGTCTCAATGGTACAGCGGTAAAAGTCCATCAGTATCCTGGGACAGAGGTGAGCTTTCTTGATGCTGCACAGGAAATAAAGGCGCTGTTGCGCCTTTTTGATCAGGATGGAGGAGTTCAGGGACCAGGTGAAATCCTCGGAAATGTGGACACCAAGGAATTTGAAGTTTGATACACGCTCCACGACAGCTCTGTTGATGCAGATGGGGACGTGACTGTGGCTCCTAGCATGCCTGAAGTCCACAATAATCTCCTTGGTCTTCTGGGTGTTAAGGGCTAAGTTGTTGCTTCGTAAAACAGCTGCATAGTCAACAGCTGCATCCGTCCCAGACATTCAATCTTTTCCCCTCTCCCATCGGGCAGAAGATACAAAAACCTGAAAGCACACAGCAGCCGGCTCAAGGGCACTATTATCAGAATCTTGAATGGTCCTTTTGTGTAGTCAGATGGACTCTTGACCTCACAATCTACCTCATTATGATCTTACACTTTACCATTTACCTGCTTTGTACCTTTTGGTAGCTTTTACACTTAATTCTGCATTGTTACTGTTTTACTTTATTCTAGCGAATGAATTCGGTCTATACAGACAGTATACAGGACAAGCTTTTCACTGTATCTTGTTACCTATGGCAACAATAAGCCAAGCCAAACATCATTCTACTATAAAGAGTGCAGAAAACATTTATGAAGATGGAATGGGGACTGAAGGCCTGTGCTGTAAGGAGAGACTGGATAGACCAGGCTTTTTTGCCGGGAGCATAGAGGCTGAGAGGTGACCATTTGGAGTATTCATGAAGAACACAGATAAGATGAATGGTCATAGTCTTTTTCTCAGGATAGGGGAGTCTAAAACTAGAAGGTACAGATTTAAGGTGAGAGGGAAAAGATTTAAGCAGGGTCTGAAGTGCAATATTTTCACATACAGGCTGGTGGGTACATGGAACGAACTGCCAGAATAGTAGGGGCAGGTACAATTACAGCTTTTAAAATACATCAGGGCAGGTAAATGGATAGGAAAGGTCTAGGGGGATACGTACCAAACTCGGGGAAAAGGGAATAGCTGAAGTAGGCTGGCCACTTGGTTGGCATGAATAAGTTGGACTGAACAGCCCGCTTCGCCTCTATACCACACTAGGATTCCGTAAGTGGGTACATCTGTACTCGAGGTGGTGTTGCAACAGCACTCCTGCCGCTCACTCCAAAGTTCCTGTGTTCAAAACCCACTCCGGAGATCGGAACACACATTGCGCACTGCAACTTTAAGCCAACAGTCCTAATGAAGGGCCTCAGCCTGAAACATCGACTGTTTATTCCCCTCTGTTGATGCCGCCTGACCTGCTGAGTTCCTCCGGCATTTTGTGTGTGTTGCTCATTCTCTCCTTTCCTTTCCCCAGTTCTAATGAAGGGTCTTGCGTTCAAAACGTTAACTCTATGTCAGATTTCCAGCATTTGCAGCTGTTTGATTTTTATGTTCTGACACACCCAGTGCCAGTTTTCATGTAAATGGTAAACAGTGGCCTCTCTCCTCTCCGCACTAGTACTGCAAGTCTGAACTAGGGAGAACATACTCACTGCCCGATATGCCGCTGGTGTTTAGGGCAACAATGAAGGTCCTCCTTTTCAGTCTGCGTAGAAGGATTCTTCATTGCTGTTTCTGTAACAATTGCTTTTTGACCACTCAGGGTTGTTAGCCCTGACGGAACCCCAAAAACTGGAGGACTGGTAGACCACTCTTAGCCTAGCATCTACCCTTTGGCTTGTTGGCATGCGTGCTGCCACCAAAAGCCAAAGCACAAGGCCAACGTAACTCTCCTGGTCATTGAGGCAATCAAGCCTCCAAACCCTACGACAAGGTTGTGGTCCTCTAGGAGGGACTAGGGAGAGGTCCACACTGCTTTCATTACATGTCACCATCTACTACTTTGCTGTATGTGGGGTCTTGCTGTATATAAGTCAACTGCCTTTTAAAAAATAGTTCTGTAGGGTTTGACATGACTGACAAGGCCAGGGTTTCTTGCCTATTCCTGGCCACTGAGAAGGGGGTGATAAGGTCCCTATTTGAATTGCTGGATTTCCTCCAGTAAAGAGACTCCCACAGTATCATTTTGTGGCCAGATAAAAGATTTAGAAACAGCAGTACTGAAGTGGTTGTTGGTTAGCGTCCGTCTGTCTTGAAGGATGTATTGAAGGGTGATGATGATCGTCGTCACAAGCCTGAGCGGAAGGTCTGGAGATCCTGAGATGCCCAGTCGTCAAGATCCCCCGCTCGGCCTCACCAGTGTAGTCCAAAGGAAAGCTTGTGAAGCAATACGTTTGGCACCAGCTTGGCTGCAGGAGCTGCTGGAAGGATGTTCAATGACGTCCGGCCACCTCAGGGGGCTCCACTCTGGATTTGCTGTCTGGGTTTACTCCACTCGCTGTCGCCTCTCTCGAGGCTGCCCACATGGCAGTGGGGCTATTTACTCTTTGCTGGGGATCTGGTTCACGAGCACTGGGGCGTGTCCACAGACCGCCGGGCCTACGTGCCATGTGTGCAGGGGCCAGACATCCTCCCCGTCCTCCATAGTTCAACCCGTGTCCGAAGAGTGTTCAGCTTCCGTGTGTCGCCAGCGAGGAGGCACTACATGAGGCTTGCTTTTGGAGAGGCTATGTACTGGCAGGGACAGACTTACACATTCAGCTCTCCTTTTCGTGAGACTGCTAGCCAGCGGCGGAAGCTGAAAGCGAGAGCAACAAGCACTAGCCACTGCACCACCACACTAGATGCATCACAACAACCATAATGCATTTCCAAGTTCAGGATGATGTGGGCTTGGCAAGGAACCTGCAGGAGGTGGGGGTTCCAATGTGCTTGAATACTTGTAGACAGGTAATTTGGGGTAGACAAGCTTTTTGGAACTGGGGCTTTTTGATCTGCAGCTACTGCTTGCTGATGGTGGAGGGAATAATAGGGTCATGGTGGTAGATGGGCACCATTCAAATGTCGTTGAGCTTCTTGAGTTGCTGCTGGAGCTGTGCTCATCCAAGAAAGTAGAGATAATTCCATCACACCTCAGAGCCTTGCTCTGCACATGATGGGAAGAGTTTGAGGCATCAGGAGGCAATTGATAACGTGATACCTATTGTATGTCCTTCTCACCACAGCATTTATGTGCTGGTTAATCTGTTCCATACCTTACAATATTTCATTTATGTACTTCTGTGTGATGCTGATCATCTATATATTTCATCTATGGAGGAATCTAAGGTGGGGGGTTATATGGGAGGCAGGGTTTGAGGGTCAGCACAACATTGTGGGCCAAAGGGCCTGTAATGTGCTGTACTATTCTATGTTCTATGTTCTACTCTAGTTTGTTATTTATGCATGATTCATCTGTAGATTTTATTCTTACCTTTATAAGTTATCGTGTGTAATGTATGTTATGTGTACTACTGTGCTTTACACCCTGGTTCAGAGAAACGTTGTCTCATTTCTATGTATATTATATGGTTATATACATCATATACATGTACATAATTGTGTTGAAATGGTTGTTGTGATGTATCTAGTGCGGTGGTGTAGTGGGTAGTGCTCGTCGGCACCCCCACTTTCAGCTTCCACCGCTGGCCAGCAGCCTTGTGAAAAGGAGAGCTGAATGTGTAAGTCTCTCCCTGCCAGTACACAGCCTGTCCAGCAGTAAGCCTCATGTAGAGCCTCCTCACGAGCGACACACGGAAACTCAATTCCCTTCAGACTCGATGAACTGCCGAGGACAGGGAGGCGGTCTGGCCCCTGCACACATAGCACACAAGCCCACTGGTGTGTGGACACACCCTGGTGCTCATGAACCAGATCCCCAGCTACGGGTAGATTGCCCCACTGCCCTGTGGGCAGCCTCGGGAGAGATGAGGCCCACAGGATGAATCCCAGGGAGCAAATCCAGAGTGGAGCTCCTCAGGCAGGGGACGTCATTGGACATCCTTCTGGCAGATCCTGCAGCCAAACTGGTGCCAAACGTATTGCTTCATTGGGTTTCCTTTGGACTACACTGGTGAGGCTGAGTGGGGGATCTTGACAACTGGGCATCTCAGGATCTCCGTACCTTCTGCCCAGGCTTGTGACGACGATCATCACCCATCGTCCTGCGAGACAGATGGATGCCAACCACCATTGTTAAATGACAATAAACTAGACTTGACTTGACTGGGTTTCTGGTCAATAATTATGGTAGGGGATGGTATTGGCACAGAATATTAGACATAACTGATTGATTCTGATTTATCTATCACACGTACGTTGAAAAATACAGTGAAATGTGTCATTTGCATTAACAACCAACACACCCAAGGATGTGCTGGGGGCAGCCTGCAAGTGTCTCCACATATTCCATTGCATGTTCTCTCCAAGTTCAGCAGAACTGCACATGCAGTAGCAACAACAACAAAACAAAACAAAACAAGACAACAACAGCCAAATACTGCAGAAACTTCCATTAAGGTGGCGGCGCAGTCGATTGCAGCAGCTTTTCAGGTCCAATAAATGATGAAATGTGTGACTTAAACATTTTTATTTTGACTAGTTTTATAAGAAAATTAACTGATAGGTTGTTCCAAGCATCTTAGAGGACTTGCCAGAGTTCCTCTGCAGACTTTGCCTGTCTCGCTTGCTTCTGTCTCTCAAGTAACTCCAGACAGCCTCAGTGCTGTTGAGATCAGGGCTCTGTGGAGGCCATTCCATCTGAAACCATATAAAGAATCTCGGGTGCCTAAGACTTTTGCATAGTATTGTAACTCAGAAACTGCTGATCTCTTGGGATTTCCACACCTAACAGTTTTGAGAGTTTACAGAGAATGGTGTAAAAAAAAAGCAAAAAAAAAAAAAAATCCAGTGAGCAGCAGTTCTGTGGGTGGAAAGGCCTTGTTAATGAGAGAGGTCGGAGGAGAATGGCCCGATTGATTCAAGCTGACAGGAAGGTGACGGTAACTCAAATAACCATGGGTTATAACAGCTGAAGAACATCTCTGAACGCACAACACGTCGAACGTGTACCTAATAAAATGGCCACTGAGCGGAGCATAATCAATTTGGCTGTACTTGGCACCATTTCCAAGTGTGTGTACAACTCACATGTGGAACTGTAGTAAACAGTGAAGGGAGCAGACAATATAGATAGGATGGTGAACTAGGTGGAAATAATGCAGATGAAAATTAATGCATTAGATATAATGTGTTATATTTTACTTTATTTTATTTTAGAGTTACAGCATTTAACAAGCCCTCCTGGCTTTCAAGCCAGAATGATTTACAATGACCAATGACCTGCTAACCAGTGCACCTTGGACTGTGGGTGGAAACTGGAGTACCTGGAGGAAGCTCGTGTATTTCACAGGGAGAACGTACAAACCTCTCACAGAGAACACCGGGATTGAATTCCGAGCTCAGATGTTCCAAGCTGTAACAGCATCACGCTAACCTCTGCCTTCTCATGGCACCCCAGTTTTGGTAAGAGAAATGAGAAGAAGGCACTTTTCCAAACAGACTACAGGAACATGGGATCTTGGGGAATCTGTGCACAGATCATTGAAATCGGCAGGGCAGGTTGAAAGGATATTTCAAAAAAAAGCATTAAAATCCTAGGCCTTTCATATCAAAATAACACACACGAAACCCTGGAGGAACTCAGCAGGCCAGGCAGCATCTATGGGAAAGAGAAAACAGTCAATGTTTCGGGCCAAGAACCTCATCAGGACTGGAAAAAAAGTCCTGACCCCTTTTTTTCCAGTCCTGATGAAGGGTTTCAGCCCGAAATGTTGACTGTTTATTCATTTCTATAGAAGCTGCCTGGCCTGCTGAGTTCCTCCAGCATTTTGTGTGTGTTGCTTTGATTTCCAGCATCTGCAGATTTTCTCATTCTTTTATATTGAGGCAGTCATAATTTCTCACAAGATATAAAGACACCATCCAGACAATCAGCCCTATGCCAGCTCATTGAGTAATCCTGTCTCTGCCATTTGTCATAGTTCACATGCCATTATCTCCCCTCAGATTCCCATCTCTTCTCTTCCACAACCTATGCACTAACTTTCAAGGACAAGTAGGTCAAATATGATGGCAGGATATAGTATTAATGGTAAGAACTTGGCCGTGTGGAGGATCAGAGGGATCTTGGGGTCCGAGTCCATAGGACGCTCAAAGCAGCTGCACAGGTTGACTCTGTGGTTAAGAAGGCATATGGTGTATTGGCCTTCATCAAGCGTGGAATTGAATTTAGGAGCCGAGGTAATGTTGCAGCTATATAGGACCCTGGTCAGACCCCACTTGGAGTACTATGCTCAGTTCTGGTCACCTCACTACAGGAAGGATGTGGAAACCATAGAAAGGGTGCAGAGGAGATTTACAAGGATGTTGCCTGGATTGGGGAGCATGCCTTATGAAGACAGGTTGAGTGTACTCGTCCTTTTCTCCCTGGAATGACGGAGGATGAGAGGTGACCTGATGGAGGTGTATAAGATGATGAGAGGCATTGATTGTGTGGATAGTCAGAGGCTTTTTCCTAGGGCTGAAATGGCTGCCACAAGAGAGCACATGTTTAAGATGGTTGGGAGTAGGTACTGAGGAGATGTCAGGGTATGCTTTTTACTCAGAGAGTGGTGAGTGCGTGGAATGGGCTGCTGGAAACAGTGGTGGAGGTGGATACGATAGGGTCTTTTAAGAGACTTTTGGATAGGTACATGGAGCTTTGAAAAACAGAGGGCTAACCCTAGTAATTTCTAAGGTAGGGACATGTTCGGCCCAACTTTGTGGGCCGAAGGGCCTGTATTGTGCTGTAGGTTTTCTATGTTCTATGACTGTACAACTCATTTCTCGATACAGTGGATTCTGGTTAATCGCAGCAGCCGCTTATTTGGGAACAAAAACTAATCGAGAAAATAGCCGGAATTCCTTTCATTTATTTGGGACAACATGCCACTTAATTGGAACAGGAGACTGTTGCTGAACTGTTTCTAACTAGCGTCAGTCATGTGTGCTTGTGTGGCTGTTTGACACTACAGCGTGCTTAGAGCGAACAGTATTTAAATAGCATTAGTTGTGTGTGTTTGTGTTCTAAAATCTGTGATTTTTGTCACTAATACTTGGCAAGAAGTAAGTAATAAAACAATTCAGAATTGTTCTGCTCACTTGGGTTTCAAGCATTCAGACTTGGAGATGCCAGAAATGGCCAGGAGTGAAAATGAAGCAATTTCACTACTTCAACAAGTTCAGAACTACCAAGAATTTGAAGGTATTGACAATCATCTTGAATGTTGTCTTCGGTCCCCACCGGACACTCAGCTCTCACCTGTGGCTCCAAGTGGCTGTTTGCACACGACAGCCGCAACACCCTGGGTCACTGCTTTGACAGGCGGGCCAAACCAGACGAGGGGAGCTGGTGGGCTTCATACGCCAGTGAGATAGGGTCATGCCTGTCCTAGCACGTTAAGTCACCTCCTGCAAACTGAGCAGATGAGATCTGCAGTGGTTTCCTGTCATCCCCAGATACGACAGACAACCATTAGTAGTATTGGTAGTGTTCTAATTTGTTCTGTATTTCATGTAAATAAATAATTTTCAACTCAGTCAAATGGTAGTTTGTCCTTTCCATGAAGCTTTGGCTAATTGGGGCAGCTGATTAATTTGGCCAAAATATACTTGTCCTGGTGTGGCCCAGTGAACTGGAATCCACTGCTGTATGTATGTATGTATGTATTTATTTTCTTTGTGATTGCACAGTATGTCTTCTTGCGCACATCGGTTGTTAATCTGACTTGGTTAGTGTGTCACTTAACATTGATTCCATTGTGTTTACGGTATTTACTGTGAATGCCCACTAAAAAATGAATCTCAGGGTAGCATATGGTGAGATACGCATTCTTTGGTAATAAATGTTCTTCGAACTTTGATCTCACAGTGAGCAACTGCCCGGTCCATCGTTGGGAGTTGTGAGGAAACTAGATCTTCCAGGGTCAACAAATGCGGCCACAAGGAGCTGACGGACAGCACCTCAGATCAGGGCTGAACCCAGATCTCCAGAACTGCGGAGTCTCGAGCCCGAACCATTAACCACCCTCCACCCGACCCGTAGAGTCCCTCCAGCAGTTAGTTTTTGCTAGCGGCACTACCAGCTAGTAGGTCACTGTGCTGTGTCGGTACAGAGTGCAAGAGGAAGGAAACGATCAGAAGCTCTACAGTGATTACAAACGTGAGTCACACTGATTTTGCAATGCTACTTACAGTGGCCGGCTGTAATCTGGTGAGAACCATGGGCAGTAAGGACAGAGTGCTTAATAAGAATATCGGGAAAGCTGACACAAGCATCTGATAACACTGCCAGATAAACTAACATTCTGAAATATGGGCCTGAGGCTGAGTACATTGCAATGTGCATTGTAGGATCCCTGGGAGCAGTGGAGAATTTGAAATAATGTATGAAAAAAGGGCAGCAACACTGAGCAGGGCAAATATTTGACAAAGAAGTGTAATGGCGTTAAGAATCGTTGGGGGGGGTGGGACATCCTTCAGGGATTATGGATAGGATTAAGAGCCAGTTAATATAAACAAGAACCAGTCTTTAGTCTAAAACAAGGAATACTGAATAATTACACACCATTGTCTGCAGACATAAACACGAGGAATTCTGCAGATGCTGGAAATTCAAGCAACACACATCAAAGTTGCTGGTGAACGCAGCAGGCCAGGCAGCATCTCCAGGAAGAGGTACAGTCAACGTTTCGGGCCGAGACCCTTCGTCAGGACTAACTGAAGGAAGAGCTAGTAAGAGATTTAAAGTGGGAGATCCAAAATGATAGAAGACGACAGGAGGGGGAGGGATGGAGCCAAGAGCTGGACAGGTGATTGGCAAAGGGGTATGAGAGGATCATGGGACAGGAGGTCCAGGGAGAAGGAAAAGGGGCAGGGGGGGAAAACCCAGAGGATGGGCAAGGGGTATAGTCAGAGGGACAGAGGGAGAAAAAGGAGAGTGAGAGAAAGAATGTGTGTATAAAAATAAATAACGGATGGGGTACGAGGGGGAGGTGGGGCATTAGCGGAAGTTAGAGAAGTCAATGTTCATGCCATCAGGTTGGAGGCTACCCAGAGGGAATATAAGGTGTTGTTCCTCCAACCTGAGTGTGGCTTTATCTTTACAGTAGAGGAGGCTGTGGATAGACATGTCAGAATGGGAATGGGACGTGGAATTAAAATGTGTGGCCACTGGGAGATCCTGCTTTCTCTGGCGGACAGAGCGTAGATGTTCAGCAAAGTGGTCTCCCAGTCTGCGTCGGGTCTCGCCAATATATAAAAGGCCACATCGGGAGCACCGGACACAGTATATCAACCCAGTCGACTCACAGGTGAAGTGTTGCCTCACCTGGAAGGACTGTTTGGGGCCCTGAATGGTGGTAAGGGAGGAAGTGTAAGGGCATGTGTAGCACTTGTTCCGCTTACGAGGGTAAGTACCAGGAGGGAGATCAGTGGGGAGGGATGGGGGAGGACGAATGGACAAGGGAGTCGCGTAGGGAGCGATCCCTGCGGAAAGTGGGGGGGGGGAGGGAAAGATGTGCTTAGTGGTGGGATCTCCTGATGTGGCCTTCTATATATTGGCGAGACCCGACGCAGACTGGGAGATTGTTTTGCTGAACACCTATGCTCAGTCTGCCAGAGAAATCAGGATCTCCCAGTGGCCACACATTTTAATTCCACATCCCATTCCCATTCCCATTCTGATATGTCTATCCATGGCCTCCTCTACTGTAAAGATGAAGCCACACTCAGGTTGGAGGAACAACACCTTATAGTCCGTCTGGGTAGCCTCCAACCTGATGGCATGAACATTGACTTCTCTAACTTCCACTAATACCCCACCTCTCCCTCGTACCCCATCCATTATTTATTTATAGAAACATAGAAACATAGAAAATAGGTGCAGGATTAGGCCATTCGGCCCTTCGAGCCTGCACCGCCATTCAGTATGATCATGGCTGATCATCCAACTCAGAACCCTATACCAGCCTTCCCTCCATACCCCCTGATCCCTTTAGCCACAAGGGCCATATCTAACTCCCTCTTAAATATAGCCAATGAACTGGCCTCAACTGTTTCCTGTGGCAGAGAATTCCACAGATTCACCACTCTCTGTGTGAAGAAGTTTTTCCTCATCTCGGTCCTAAAAGGCTTCCCCTTTATCCTCAGACTGTGACCCCTCGTTCTGGACTTCCCCAACATTGGGAACAATCTTCCTGCATCTAGCCTGTCCAATCCCTTTAGGATTTTATACGTTTCAATAAGATTCCCCCTCAATCTTCTAAATTCCAACAAGTATATGCCTAGTCGATCCAGTCTTTCATCATATGAAAGTCCTGCCATCCCAGGAATCAATCTGGTGAACCTTCTTTGTACTCCCTCTATGGCAAGGATGTCTTTCCTCAGATTAGGGGACCAAAACTGCACACAATACTCCAGGTGTGGTCTCACCAAGGCCTTGTACAACTGCAGTAGTACCTCCCTGCTCCTGTACTCAAATCCCCTTGCTATGAATGCCAACATACCATTCGCCTTTTTCACCGCCTGCTGTACCTGCATGCCCACTTTCAATGACTGGTGTACAATGACACCCAGGTCTCGTTGCACCTCCCCTTTTCCTAATCAGCCACCATTCATCTGCCATGAATTTGCCCACTCACCTAACCTATCCAAGTCACCCTGCATCCTCTTAGCATCCTCCTCACAGCTAACACTGCCGCCCAGCTTCGTGTCATCCGCAAACTTGAAGATGCTGCATTTAATTCCCTCATCTAAGACATTAATATATATTGTAAACAACTGGGGTCCCAGCACTGAGCCTTGCGGTACCCCACTAGTCACTGCCTGCCATTCTGAAAAGGCCCCGTTTATTCCCACTCATTGCTTCCTGCCTGCCAACGAATTCCCTATCCACATCAATACCTTACCCCCAATATAGTGTGCTTTAAGTTTGCACACTAATCTCCTGTGTGGGACCTTGTCAAAAGCCTTTTGAAAATCCAAATATACCACATCCACTGGTTCTCCCCTATCCACTCTACTAGTTACAACCTCAAAAAATTCTATGAGATTTGTCAGACATGATTTTCCTTTCTCAAATCCATGCTGACTTTGTCCGATGATTTCACCGCTTTCCAAATGTGCTGTATCACATCTTTGATAACTGACTCTAGCATTTTCCCCACCACTGATGTTAGGCTAACCGGTCTATAATTCCCCGGTTTCTCTCTCCCTCCTTTTTTAAAAAGTGGGGTTACATTAGCCACCCTCCAATCCTCAGGAACTAGTCCAGAATCTAAAGAGTTTTGAAGAATTATCACTAATGCTTCCACTATTATATACACACACTCTTTCTCTCTCTCTCCTTTTTTTCCCTCTGTCCCTCTCACTATACCCCTTGCCCATCCTTTGGGTTTTTCCTCCCCTCCCCCTTTCCTTCTCCCTGGGCCTCCTGTTCCATGATCCTCTCATATCCCTTTTGCCAATCACCTGTCCAGCTCTTGGCTCCATCCCTCCCCCTCCTGTCTTCTCCTATCATTTTGGATCTCCCCCTCCCCCTCCCCCTTTCAAATCTCTTACTAGCTCTTCCTTCAGTTAGTCCTGACGAAGGGTCTCGGCCCAAAACGTCGACTGTACCTCTTCCTAGAGATGCTGCCTGGCCTGCTGTGTTCACCAGTAACTTTGATGATTGTCTGCAGACAGCTATCTCTCAGGGCAGTGGTTTGGAATGCTTTGATTCCCATCAAAGGACTTTGAATTCCTGGAAGGTGGTACTGAGATACATATGTGCTGGGACACATCATCGGTGATATAATCTGGGGTCATCAGGTGTTTCGGATCTTTCAACATCAGACACCCTCGACCAGGCAACCCAGCCAGGGTTGATCAGGCCCTGGCTTGTGTCCCAGCAGCACTGGTCCACAGGTCACACCTCCCGATCGATAAGCATATGGAGGCTTGCTCATCAGCCTCTATGATGGTCCTGATGGCTGGAAACAGAAATGGTGGAGCGGGTGGAGGGATGATGGACAGATGGAGATGTTCTCTCACTGGACTGTGGTTGGACAAGTTCTGATCTCCCAAGGGACCATTCTTGCCATGAACAATGAGTCCATTGTTATCAGGGAGAGGGTGATAATGCGAGAAGCCCACCAAATTTAATGTCAGGAGCTTATCTTAATTGTTCTCCTTCATTATTACCTAATATGTTGGGTGGTGGAACAGTAGCTATTGGGGAGGAGAGCAAATGTCACAGCCAGGTGACCTTTGAAGAGTGTGCCGATCACTTGGGAATGCTGAGGTGTACTGTGTGTGGAAAAAGAAGGTCGGGGATCAGAGCTGGTGCAACACACACAAAATGCTGGAGGGACGCAGCAGACTGGATGAAGGGTCTTGGCCTGAAACGTTGACTGTTTATTCGCCTCTATAGATGCAGCCTCGCTTGCTGAGTTCCTCCAGTATTTTGTGTGTGCTGATGAAGATTTCCAGCATCTGCAGAATCCCTTGTGTTCAGGGCTGGTAGCCAGGGAAGGGGAACCAAGTGTGCATGGCCATCATTGTGCTTAGGATTGGGAGGAGCTCTGTCATGATAAATAGGGAGTGGGAGAGGCTGAGTTTAGCTGGGGAACTGGGATAGAAAAATGGGCACTAGTGAGGGGATGGACAGCACCCCAGTTGATCATTTCATGGTGAGAACTTGACAATGGAGTGCTCTGTCTCCACATCTTGGGGGTGAGATTGGTGATATTCACCATTCTGGGCCCAGAGCTAATACTGAAGCCAATGAATCTGCGGAAACTTACTGAACCCAGAGATCATTGAAGTGGTACCCAGAGCAGTAGTGTGATCACTTGAGCCGAGTATGATGTTCTCCTAAGGGGTTGTCCATTGGTGGGTCCTTAAGTGGCTGTAGCAAACTGAACACTGGTCCATCCCTCTCCTCCAGCCCCAACAGCCTGACCTTTTCAATCTGGCCCGGTGCTTAAATCAGCCAAACCTTGAGTCGTTCCTCGTTCTCAGACCTGGGCCCTGTCACTTTGATACGCTCTCGCCTCAGTTCTGCTGCTTAGAATTGCCTCTGCTTCAGTAATGGCCAAACATTGGCTCATTTCCTGCTCTCAGGCTCAGGCCTTAACACCTCAATTCAGTTTGTACTCGCCTTACCACAACCATCCTGCACCTTCGAGACTTCCGTTCAGGCTGCAAAAATGCTAGGTTGTGCGGGTGGGTCAAAGGCTCAACTCCGAAAGGGAAGTTACAGGCTATAGATTGCAGTGATTGCTTCAGAGAAAATATGTGATTAATAAAGCAGTTAGTAGTTTTGTTTGCTGCCAACAAGTCGTCACTGTGCTTCACCATTGTGCATTTACCCTTCAGCAAAACCAATACCTCATTTTTGCTTCCAGACCATTCACTGCCTTTGTAGATTGACCAATTGGAAGAAAATCCCTTTATGATTCTTTCCATGGGAATATTTCATTTATTTCGGCTACGTGTTCTTGTCATTATTTATCTCTCAACTAATATATCCAAAGCAGATCTTTCATTATTCCAGTACTGACTAAAATTCATTGACATAAATGTTAACTTAATTTCTCCCTCCACAAATCTTCCTGACCCCCATTTTCTGTTTTTATCCCTGAAAGAGATTATTTACTCATTATTTCATCCCTTTTTGCTCCAGCTTGTGGTGCTCAACTTAAATGAACTATTTCCCAGTGCAACAACAACAGCACACCAAAAATACTTCAATAACTTTGAGACAAACCGGTAGCTCAAAACAAGAAATTATACAGATGCTGGAAATCCTGAGGAACATACATCAAGTGCTGGATGAATTTAGCAGGTTAGGCAGCATTGTGGAGAGGAATAAACAAGTCGTTTCATTTTGGACCGAGAGCTTTCATCAGGAAGGGAGAAAGAATCCAGAGAGTGATATGTGTACAAGATAGCAGGTGAGAGGTGAAACCAGGTGAGAGGGATGTAGGTGGGTGGGAGATGATGGGTGGAAAAGATTAAGAGCTGAAGAAAAATAAATCTGATATGTGAGGACAGTGGACCATGGGAGAAAGAGAAAGAAGGGAACCAGATGCACCAGTGGTTTAAATAAATGTAAGTCTCTTTCTAACGCAGAATATTCCTTTTAACTACTTAGTTTAATCCACATGTACTATTGTCTCAGTGAACATATATAAGTATATTTGAGGATTTTATTTTAAGACAGAATTTGCTAAATGAGACGGGCATGAAGCTTACATCTCAGTCCTTGCTCTGTAATCCTTGCACCTGGCTACCTGCCTAAATGGTGATTGTCTTCATCTTTCAATAAGCAGTTTGACCCAGCATGCATGCATGTGTACCAGGTCAAAAACCCATTTGGCTCAATCCAGCTAACTCATTTCCATGGCAAGTCTCAATCTGCTGAATCGTTAACCCCCTCGAGCATCAATTTCTTCAGTAATCACAAGTGGACTTGAGATTCCTTTTGCCAATGCTTTTGTTAGCAACATCTACAATACCTTTTGGTGAAACAGCAGCAGAATAATTTCACCTCGTGCTTCTATCAAGAAGCTTCATAGAGCTGACAGAGATAACAAATAGCTTCATAGAGCTGACTGTGATCATGGCTTTGGTTAAAGTATATACAGTATACTATATAGTATATAGAAATCCACGGCATAGTAAATTTTAAATTGTCCCATTCAAGTCTAATGATTTAATCATTGTGGAGTCTTTCAACTCTTGGGGGATAACATCTTTCCTGAAAAGGGGAGTCACTCTGCTCGGCTCGTGAGAATTGTAGCTGTGAAACAATCTCAGTTTCTGGGGCCTCCTCCATAGCGATTGACTCTGGGACTGTAGGAAGTGGTTCTGACACCTCCGGCCACCTTTGTTCTCTAACAATTGACTCTGCTCTTCTCAACTGATCGATGTGTTGTCTCTAGGTGATATCCGATGGAATCTCCACTGTGTAGGAGAGTGGTCCAGTCCCGTACTTAATCTTTCCAAGTACCCACTTTTAATCACTGCTGTAGTCCCTCACCAGGACTGCTTGTCCAGGAGTGAAACATTGAACCTCCTTGTTTAAGGAGCCCTCAATTTGTCTCAGCTGATTGTTCTGAGATTGGGTTTGAGGAGATTGGAGCGTGAACACAAGGGATGACCTAGGAACAGATAGCTGGTGAGCTGTCGGTTGTGGAGTGTGCTGCATTGTGATATGCAAGGAGAGAGTTGGCGAGATTCTGATGCAGGGCAGTGTAGTGTGCTCTGCTAACATTGCTCACAGTACATTCTTTAGATCCGGGACAAACCTTTCTACCAAGCCATTTGTGGTTGGGTGTATGATGTAGATGTAATATTTCTTATTCCATTCATTTTCAGGAATTACTGAAACTGTTTTGCAACAATCTGTGGTCCACTGTCTCTGACTAAGTGTCTGGAACACCAGTTCTTGAGAGGAGTCTTCTCAACATATCAGCAGTGTGCGAGGCTGAAGTGGAGACTATTGGGAACACATCTGGCCAGTTTGTAGTTGCATTGACTACTACCAAAAAATTTTGCCCATGAAAGGTCTGGCAAAATCTACATGAATCCTCTGCCAGGCAATGCAGGCATTCCCCAGGGATGGAAAAGCACTGCTGTTGGCATCTTGCACACTGCATGACAAGCTACTTGGTTTATAGATCTATCCCAGGCCACCAGACAAAACTACAAGCCAATGCTTTAATTTTAACCTTGCCCAGATGACGTGTATACAACTCCTCCAACACTTTAGCTCTCAGATTGGATGGTACAACAACTCTCAATCACCATATCAGACAACCTCCATCACAGGCAAGCTTCACTGGATGATATGGATCATAATATATAAGTACAGAGTCTGAAGTCACCATTTCCTTTGCCTTTTGAAAACCACCTGATACTGCTTTGTCCATTGCCATTTCTTCCTGATCTGTGCCAATGAGTTTAAGAGGTGGAGCACGGTAGCTAAGTTTGGTATGAGCCAATTATAGTAATTGAAAAATCATGTGATACTTCCTTTGGCCTTTGGGCATCCAGCACTGCTTGAATTTACTCAGCAAGCTTGTGACACTTGGTTAAAAGAATTCACACTTGTTGCATCCTGCTCTGATCTAATATTTAATAATCTTATAGTATTTTAATATTGTCTTGAGATTTTGGAGATGTTCCCTGTCATCCTCACCGGTAACAATGATGTCATCCAGGTAACCCTGAGTGCCTGGGTAGCCTCGCAGTACCTGTCCATAGCTTTCTACCAGAGTGCAGGTGCAGAGGCTACTCCAAAAATAAGCCTATTATAGCAATAAAGTCCTTTGTGAGTGTTTATGGTGAGAAACTCATTTATCTCTTATTCCATCTCCATCTGTAGGTAGGTCTCAGCTAAGTCCACTTTGCTGAAGTATTTTCCCCCAAAGAGGTTTGCAAAGCTACCCTCTATCCTAGGCAGAGGGTATTGATCCACTTTCGGTATTGGGTTGATAGTGACCTTAAAATCACCAGGGATCCCGATAGTCTCATTCTTCTTGACTACTGGGACTGCTGGCATTGCCCATGGGCTCCACTAAACCTTGGGAAGAATTCCTTCTGCCTCCATGCAATCTAACTCACTGGCTGTTTTATCACGGATGGTATAAGGAACTGGATGGGCTTTGCAAAACTTGGATGTGATATTTTCATTTAACACTACTTTACCATTGATATGTTTGAGTTTTCCAATGCCATTCTTGCAATGGATTTTGTACGTAAATGGTGGATGGATCTCCAATCAAGTTGTAGCTGTCTCAGCCAATCACTATGCGGGGCCTCCTGTTTTTACCACATACAAGCCCAATGTGGGTTGTTAGCTGTTGTATTTCATTGTTACAAATGTCAGTGTCAAGGAATTATCTTTTCTCCAGTATAAGTTCTTAGTTGGATATCTGCCAGCTTCAGTCCAGCATCTTTGAAATTCTGTTAAATTCTTTTGTTTTGAATAACCAAAACAGTCGAGCCAGTGTCCAATTCCATTTTAACGTGTTTGCCGTTTAAACCATATTGCTTGTCTATTTTTGTTTTTACAATGTAAGTGTCAAGGCTACACAGTCCTGAGGGTAATCTCATCACTATCAGAGTTTTCATCAACAGCACACAGATTAGTGCTCTTTTTGAAACTGCAACTTGACTCTAGCCTTTTCTCTTCACTGTTCAGTCCATTTACTTTTGTCTGCCTGATATGCCCTTTTGTATGTGTCATACTTTATTTCATTTTCTGCAAGTTTCACCTTTAAATCTGCGTTGGACCCACATTTTAATTCCACATCCCATTCCCATTCTGACATGTCTATCCACAGCCTCCTCTACTGTAAAGATGAAGCCACACTCAGGTTGGAGGAACAACACCTTATATTCCGTCTGGGTAGCCTGCAACCTGATGGCATGAACATCGACTTCTCTAACTTCCGCTAATGCCCCACCTCCCCCTCGTACCCCATCTGTTACTTATTTTTATACACACATTCTTTCTCTCACTCTCCTTTTTCTCCCTCTGTCCCTCTGAATATACCCCTTGCCCATCCTCTGGGTTACCCCCCCGTCTTTCTTCCCAGACCTCCTGTCCCATGATCCTCTGTTATCCCTTTTGCCTATCACCTGTCCAGCTCTTGGCTCCATCCCTCCCCCTCTTGTCTTCTCTTATCATTTTGGATCTCCCCCTCCCTCTCCCCCTCCAACTTTCAAATCCCTTACTCACTCTTCCTTCAGTTAGTCCTGATGAAGGGTCTCGGCCTGAAACGTCGACTGCACCTCTTCCTAGAGATGCTGCCTGGCCTGCTGCGTTCACCAGCAACTTTTATGTGTGTTGCTTCTGTTTAGATGTTGCAATTTTGTTCATACTCACTATCATTCCTGACTGCAACTCAATTGTGTCTCTGCTGTTTCCATGGCAACAGCAATTCTAACTGCTCTTTTAAATATAAGTAGTGATACAGTTAGGAGCTGTTTTTGAATACTTTGTCGTAAGATACTACAAACTAAACAATCTCTCAGTGCACCATTAAGCCCATTACTGAACTAACAATGCTCAGACAATCTCTTTAATTCAGCCATGTACACTGAAATGGACTCCCCTTTCTTTTGATTCCACTTATGAAACCTAAAGCATTTTGCAATTATGAATGATTTTCATTCTAAATGTTCCTGCATTACTTTCATGATATCAGCAAAGCTCATTTCAGCTGGTTTGGTTGGAGAAGTGAAATTTATTAGCAATATATACACACTCAGAAAAACTGGCACTCGCTTTTCACTGGCTATTTCATTTGCTTCAAAACACTGCTTGATTTGTTCAGTACATAATATCCAGTTTCCTGTTGTGTAATCAAACACACCAATTTTTCTGGTGTAGCTAGCCATTTCTGCTCTTTTATTTGTTTATTATTATTATCACCCAGTACTTACTGTTTATAAACCCAGAATTCATACTTTCTTGTCTTTTTCAACTCAATCGTTTCTGTCCCCTTTCCACTGCACTTCAAGAGGTAGGGAGTCATCTCGGATTTATTTAAAACTTACTCATCACCACTGCTATGTCTTGTAACTCCAAAATGTAAAAATTAATTGAAAGCTGAACAACAGAGGTGGGAGATAACTTGTGTTCGTTTGATTTTACTTTAACTGAGGCACACTCATATGACATGGTACTGTTACTTCTTAAAAAAAAAGAATGTTTATTCAATCAATATATTTACAACATTACTGATATATTACTGACATGTCAAGCACACAACAGTCAGCACAACATTGTGGGCTGAAGGTCCTCTACCATCCTGCAATGCCCTGTGTTCTATAAAGAGACAACACATTAGATTACTGTCTAACGGCTTGGAGTTTCTTACCTTCCCTGTTCATCCCGTGCAATCATCAGCCTCATGTTATTGGATGAAGAGGCAGCTCGAAGGATTTCCACTGCACTAGAAATGAGAAAGGTTGATAAATCCAGAAATGTCACCAAAACAGACTTTACATCCATAGTAATGTAATGGCTATAAGGAACTAAAGTTGAAGATTTACTCCCTGGTTTCAACAGCTCCCTGAAAACTAAAGAAAATAAGAAATAGGGGCCCTCAAACCTGCTCTGTTACACAATAAGATCAGGACTGGTCTTATTGTTAACTCCACCTGCAACTAACTTCCTGTTTGCTCCCCATTATCTTTAATTGTCCTATATTTCAAAAATCAGTCCATATCAGCCCTGAATATATTTAATGGTTCAGATTTCTGGAGTAGAAAAAGACATGTACAACAATAAAAAAAATCCTCCTCATCTTGGTGTATCGATATTGGTTAATTATTGTCACACATGTTGACAAATAGTGAAAAACTGTTGTGGATGATCCTTTATTCTACTCTGACAGAAGGTGGAACTTTTAAAGCACATCCTGGAAAGTTTTTTGATCAAATATGTGGATAATATCACCAGAGAAGAAAGGAGCTGAATCTTTGGAAATGTGATCTTTAGAAATACTATGCAAAAGTCTTAGGCACACATATATTGTTAGGGTGCCTCAGACTTTTGCACAGTGCTGTATTTGTCAACGTGGAGCGGAGAGTGAGTTTGTAAATCTGGCAGGAGCAAAGGATGTTGGGAACGGCGAGGGTTGAGTGCCGCGGGAGGGCTGTGGGACAGGTGGCAGAGGAGTGCCAGGGCGGGGGATGGTGTAAGTGCAGGCACACCCTGCCCAGAGACACCAGGCAATGTCATATGGTTCCAAACAATTAGTTTATTTATCATTACAGAGTATCGCTGATGCTTCCTGTTCCTTTGCCTCTCCCTTCCCTTTTCCCAACCATGAGTCCCCTCTCCCTGACCCCTTCCCTCTCTCAGTCCACAACAGAAACCTGTATCAGAATCAGGTTTATAATCACTCGCAAATATAATTTCACTAGAATTCAGGAGAATGAGGGGTGACCTAATTGAAACCTATTGAACGGTGGAAGGCCTTGATAGAATGGATGTGGAGAGGTTGTTTCCTATGGCGGGAGAGTCTAAGACCAGAGGACACAGCCTCAGAATAGAGGGGTGTCCTTTTAGAATGGAGATGAGGAGGAAGTTCCTTAGCCAGAGAGTGGTAGGTCTGTGGAATTCTTTGCCACAGGCAGCTGTGGAGGCCAAGCCCTTATGTGTGTTTAAGACAGAGGTTGATAGAATCTCGATTGGTCTGGGCATGAAACGATAAGGGAAGAAGGCAGGAGATCAGGCCTGGGAGGAAAATTGGATCAACCATGATGAAATGACAGAGCAGATTTGATAGGTCAAGTGGCCTAATTCTGCTCCTATATCTTATGGGCTTTTGGAAATTAGGTTTTTTGTGCAGCAGTGCAGTGAAATATATAAAATTACTACAATACTCTGCAAAAGTCTTAGGCATCCTAGCTCTATATATGTACCCCAGACTTTTGCACAATCCAGTAACTCTATTAAGTAGAGGAAGTGTCAGTGGGGGAGCATTTCAGAAATAATGACCATAGCTCTAAATTTTAAAACTACTAAGGATAATTAGGAAATTAAAGATCTGAATTGAATGAGGTACTTCCCAAAATGGTGGTGGAGGCAGGAACTCTCACAACACTTCAGAATTATTTAGCTGAACACCTGAAATGGCTGGAAAGCTGGAGAATGGGATTAGTATAGATTGGCACCCAATGACTATCATGAACACTGTGCACCGAAGGACTTGTTTCCATGGTATATAACTCTGCTCAATTGTCCTGGAAATGTCTTAACTAAACCCACCCCTTCAAGCCCACTTAGAATGTTATATCTTTCAATAACATCACCTCACATTCTTCTAGATTTCTAAGCGATGGCCCTGCTTGTTCAGTCTTTCTGTTATCAACTAAATAGGCCAAGGAAACTACAGCAAACTTTGCATTTCTGAGGTGGTGTTGCCTTACTCCTTGCTGGGCAGAGCTGCTTCAACACGAATGACTCACTTAAAGGTTCTTGGGCCCCATTTAGCAGAAGAATGTTGTCAAATGTTATTTAAAGCCTTGAGCCTCCACCATGGAGTCAGGTGAACCAAGGTTTAAATATATCTAAAAGTGGCCTTAAAAGGAATTTAGCCTGTGAGATGCTTATGGTTCTGCACTAGGAAAGCATCAGTTTTATCTTGCTCATGAGACTGATAGAGGGGATAATTACATTACTAGCAACTAACAAAGATTATTAAAACTTCTTGTTTTGAAATAGGTTTTGTTGTAAATAAACAATTTGAATTTTAGCAGTACAGATTAAAGGTGGTTTCTGGTAGCTTTAGACATAGATATAGTGAATCAAAATATGCTTTAGAAAATGAATGCATTCAAATGGTATCTTTTCTGTCCCTTTCTGGATATCCCAACAATTTTAAAACTATTGCAGTAAGTACTTAATACACACACACACAGAGTAGATAAATTTCATGTCTAATAGATTGGAGCAGAATGTTTAGCAGATAAAATTATGTAGAACAAAACAATTTTTTGTTTCTTTTGCCTACTGTACCTTTCATTGGTCACTCCCACCAGACTGTCACCATTAACTTCAAGAATCTGGTCTCCTGGTTGCAGACGACCTAAAAATTTAAGAGTAAGAGCATAAATTGTAGAATATTTAGAATGCATTCCAATATTGGTTTATAGGCACCTTCGGAAGTTCATTATTAATCACTTGAAGGTCATTTGGTCTTTGAACTCTGAGGAGAGATGGATAGAGCCAAAACTACTCATGAACCTGCACACTTCAATATCTCGGGATATGTTCTTAAAAGCTAGCAACCAACTTACTCAGAGGCATCAAGGAGAATGTGAGACATTAGACGATGATCATTTGATGACCAATCCTGAGACAGATGTATGTCATTTGTTGACCAATCCTGAGATAGATGTATGTCATTTGTTGACCAATCCTGAGACAGATGTATGTCATTTGTTGACCAATCCTGAGACAGATGTGTGTTATTTGTTGACCAATCCTGAGTCAGATGTTGGTCCTCTGATGACTAATGTTGTTGTCTGGAGAGATACTTCCAGTAAGATGGCAGCAAGTGCAAACACAGCAGCCTCTCGAGGGCCAACCAAATATGCTATTTTCTTTGTACAGTTTGTTTTTTATGATACAAAGACAATTCTACTCCAAGAACTTTGAGCACTGCAGGGCTACTCCTCAATGAGCCGCTCATTGATCAGAGTAGCTGGATTAGTGTTGGTGTCAGAGCCAGCCGGGGTACAATCCTAAGACTCTGTTGGACAGTGATAATGTAACTTGCCACAGGCCTGTTACCCTTGTCTGGGGGAAGGACAGATGACATAGGAGCTCTGTAGCCTCAGCTGTAACAAGAACTGGGCCTCAAGCCTCAGGCTTGCCTGCTGCTACAGAGCAGGTGAGAGATGCGTAAGCGTTTACAGTGTAGCGTCCGAGCTTGGCTGGGGCCTGACTCCTCCCATCAGTGCTGCCCTCTTGTGTTCAAGCAGTGGAACGACAGGCTGGATTGCGTGCATCTGCTCACTGCTTGGAGACTGTACCACCAATTGCTAGACATTGCCGCTCAGGGTCTTGGGTGATACATATTTTTTTCGAGTGAACATGCTTCTTTTCTTGCTATTTTGAATGATATTACTCACTATTTTTGAATCTTTTCTTGCTATTTTGAATGTTTTGCACCTTAGCCCCAGGGGAATGCTGTCTCATTCAGCTGTATCTGCGTATGGCTTGAATGATAATTAAACTTAAACTTGATTTGAACTTAAACTTGAAACAACATTCTGCTGCACCACCTGGTCCAAGTGGAGCTCTCAGGAGCATTGGCAACTGATCTGCCGGCAAAACTCTAGGCCAGACCCTAACACTTTGAGACATTGGAGAGAACGATGCAATGTAATTTCAGGAATTTTTGCGCAGTGTCCTGACCTATAACAGGGGAGAATTGTAGGCAGGACTCACACTTGGCGTGACCAGAATCAGCCTATGTGATTCCTCTGTCATGTTCGGTGTCAGCTCAGGCGATCTTTCCATCCAGTACTCTCAGGTATCCGAGAGGGGCAAGATGCAAGGCCGGGCTGCCCAGGGATCATGGCACAGTGGCACGACTATTAGAGTTTTTGCCTCACAGGGGCAGAGGCCAGGTTCAATCCTGACCTCAGGTCCTGTCTGTGTGGAGTTTGCACCTTTGTCCTGTGATTGCATGGGCTTACCCCCCCCCCCCACAAACCCCAAAGATGTACTTCTTGGTAGGTCCACTGGCCACTGGAAGTTGAGCCTAGTGTAGTGTATAGATGAGTGGTAGAACCTGGGAGGAGTGGATGAAAATGGGGGGGGGAGGTGAACAAAGGAAATAAGATTAATGGAAATAGGTGGTTGATGGTTAGCGCAGACCCAGCGAACTGAGGGCCTGTTTCTGTGCTGTATCCCTCTACGACTTTATAGTCTGTGGTGTCCATGCAATCAGCAGAGGAATCCTTCTGCAGGTAAAGAGCCGGAAATATTTTTACAAGTTTATCCACTGAGGTACAGTGCGGAACAGGCCCTTCCAGCCCTTCAGGCCATTCTGCCCAACTACCCCTGATTTAATCCTAGCCTAATCACAGAACAATTTACGATGACCAATGAACCTGTCAACCAGCTTCTGGGAGGAAACCCACACGGTCAACTGGAGAATGTACAAACACCTTCCAGGAATTAAACCCGGGTCACTGGTACCGTAAAGCATTGTGCTGCCCACTTCAGTCCCAAAAGGACCCCTCAAACATATCTGGGATCTTTAACTCAATGAAACTCCAGGATATTCTTTGAGATCTTAGAGAAACACAGGGTAGGTATGCCATGAGCACATGCCTGTAGAGGAAGATCACACTGAGGGTTAAATCCAGCATCCGTGTGTTCTGTGCAGGAACCTGAAGGTCAATTTTCAGTAAATGGAAGAATCATTACTTTCTTTTATACCTAGGGCCTCTTGCGCCCATTGATCATCACCATGTACTGAGGGCTACATGGGAATGGTCCAGGGCAGAAGGGCAATCAGAAAACAAAAATACTACAGGCACTAGAAATTATGAAATAAAATTAAATCCTGGAGTTACATCTGTGCCTATTTCTGATGAGAGGTCTCAGAACTGAATTATTAACTCTGTGTCTCTCCCTTCAGATGCTGCCTGACCTACTAAATATTATCGATGTGTAATCTATTTTAATTTCAGAATTACACTCTGACTCTTGGCCAAAGTGAGTATGTTGGGGGGAGGAAGAAGAGAATTAATTGATATTTGGTTCATTATTGTCACATTTCCCAAGGTACAGTGAAATGTTGTTGTTTACATGCCACCAGGCAGACCACACCATACACTTATGCAGTACAAAAGGAAATAAAACAATGCAGAAGATACAGTAGTTTCACAGTTATAGAAAAAGGGCAGTGCAGGTTGACTGAGAGATCAAACATATATTTTTATACCAGCAGGATTGACACAGGAGATTTTGCAGATGCTAGAATTCCAAAGCAACACACACAAAATACTGGAGGAACTCAGCAGGTCAGAGAAGCTCTCTTTGAGCCTGGTGGTGTGTGTTTGCAAAGTATCAAGGATCCACTCTTCAAGAAGGGGGAGAGGCAGAAGAAAGGAAGCTGTAGGCCAGTCAGTCTGACCTCAGTGGTTGGGAAGATGTTGGAGTCAATTATCAAGGCTGAGATCTCAGGGTACTTGGAGGCACATGATAAAATAGGCGTGGTTTCCTCAAGGGAAGATCTTGCAAGGGAAGAAATCTGTTGGTATTCTTTGAAGAAATAACAAGCAAGATAGACAAAGGAGAATTGGTTGATGTGTATTTGGTCTTTAGAAAGCCCTCGACAAAGTGCCACACATGAGGCTGCTTAACAAGCTACAAGCCCATGGTATTACAGGCAATATTCGAGCATGGATAAAGCAGTGGCTGATTGGGAGGAGGCAAAGAGTGGGAATAAAGGGAGCCTTTTCTTACTGGCTGCCAGTGACTAGTGATGTTCCACAGCGGTCTGTGTTGGGACCAATTCTTTTTATGTTACTTATCAATGATTTGGATGATGGAACTGATGGCTTCATTGCAAAGTTTTCAGACTTACAAAGTATGCAGATAGGTGGAGGGGCAGGTTGTTCTGAGGAAGTAGAGAAGCTACCGAAGGACTTCGACAGATGAGGAGAATGGGCAAAAAAATGGCAGATGGAATACAGAGTCAGGAAGTGTATGGTCATACACTTTGGCAGAAGAAATGAAAGGGTTGGCTGCTTTCTAAATGGAGAGAAAACACAAAAAACTGAGATGCAAAAGGACTTGGGAGTCCTTGTGCAGGATTCCCTAAAGGTTAATTTTCAGGTTGAGTCTTTGGTAAGGATGGCAAATGTGATATTTGCATTCATTTCAAGAAAACTAGAATATAAAAGCAAGGATGTTATGTTGAGACTTTATAAGGCACTGGTGTGGCCTCACTTGGAGTATTGTGAGCAAGTTTGAGTGCCTTATCTTAGAAAGGATGTGTTGAAACTGGAGAGGGTTTAAAGGAGGTTCATGAAAACAAGTCCAAGATCAAATGGCTTGTCATATGAAGAACATCTGAAGGCTCTCGGCCTGATTTCACTAGAACTCAAAAGAATGAGGGGTGACCTCATTGAAACCTATTGAATGGTGAAAGGTCTTGATATAGTGGATGTTTAGAGTATGTTTCCTAAGGTGAGAGACCCAAAGACCAGAGGACATAGCCTCAGAATAGAGGGACATCCTTTTAGAATGGAGATGAGGAGGAATGGGAGAGTGGTGAATCTGGAATTCTTTGCCACAGGCACTGTGGAGGCCAAGTTTTTATGTATATTCAAGACAGAAGTTGATAGATTCTTGATTGATCAGGGCATTGGGGGTACGGAGAGAAGGCAGGAGATTGGGGCTGAGAGAAAAGATGGATCAGCCATGGTGAAATGGCAGACCAGACTCACTGGGCCAAATGGACTAATTCTACTTATGGTCCATCAGTGACAAGAATGGTAAAAAGAATTGATTTGTTACATAATTATAAATGTTTGCGAAAAATCATCCTGATCTTGCAGTACGGTGGAAGTGGAACAACAGATGAATAATAAGAACTGTCAATGAAAGCATCACTCACCATCCACTGAAGCAAGACCACCAGGCAGAATCCTCTTCACATACAGACCGTGTTCCTCTCCAGTCAGCTCCTTCACTCCTCCAATAACCTTAATTCCTGCAAAGACATTTTAATCATCTTCAAACAATCAGCGTTGTGATTTCTTCTGTGTCCATAGTCATAGAGTCATAGAACACTACAGCACAGAAATAAGCCCTCTGGTTCTTCTAGTCTGTGCCAAAGTGTTATTCTGCCTAGTCCCGTCAGCCCACATATTGAGAAGACTACAACGTTTAATATCTAAGAGTAACTACTGAACTGTTCTTGAGATGATTTGGCTTGTTTGGATTTTTTTGTAGCATCAGCAATTTCAATTTGCAAATAAGGATACAAACACCTTCAACAAGTTCTCGTAGACTTCCAGTTATGCAACGTTGTTCTGGAATACCAGCATCTGCAGAGTCTCTGGTGTTGATCTTGCTGCTCCTATGTTTTTCTTGTCTCCTGTGCTGAACTGAGGCAATGGCCTGCAGTTAATGGGCTCCTGCATTGGCTGTGACTGGCTTTGTGGCTGTGAACTCACTTCCGTGAACTTCAGTTCTGATTTTACTTGCTTACTTTTATTGTTTCATGATTTGTTTTTTTTTTTCTGCGCAGACTTATCTCCTTACAGTATTTATATAGTATATATATTTTGATATCATATGTGGTTGGTAAGTTGATGGAGAAGAACCTGAGGGGCAGGATTTATGAACATTTGGAGAGGCATAATATGATTTGGAATAGTCAGCATGGCTTTGTCAAGGGCAAGTCGTGCCTTACGAGTCTGATTGAATTTTTTGAGGATGTGACTAAACGCATTGATGAAGGTAGAGCAGCAGATGTAGTCTATATGGATTTCAGCAAGGCATTTGATAAGGTACCCCATGCAAGGCTTATTGAGAAAGTAAGGGTGCATGGGATCCAAGGGGACATTGCTTTGTGGATCCAGAATTGGCTTGCCCACAGAAGGCAAACAGTGGTTGTAGACAGGTCATATTCTGCATGGAGTTCAGTGACCAGTGGTGTGCCTCAGGGACCTGTTCTGGGACCCCTTCTGTTTGTGATTTTTATAAATGACCTGGATGAGGAAGTGGAGGGATGGGTTAGTAAGTTTGCTGATGACACAAAGGTTGGGGGTGTTGTGGGTAGTGTGGAGGGCTGTCAGAAGTTACAGCGGGACATTGATAGGATGCAAAACTGGGCTGAGAAATGGCAGATGGAGTTCAACCCAGATAAGTGTGAGGTTCATTTTGGTAGGTCAAATATGATGGCAGACTATAGTATTAATGGTAAGACTCTTGGCAGTGTGGAGGATCAGAGGGATCTTGGGGTCTGAGTCCATAGGACACTCAAAGCTGCTACGCAGGTTGACTCTGTGGTTAAGAAGGCATACGGTGCATTGGCCTTCATCAACCATGGGACTGAGTTTAAGAGCTGAGAGGTAATGTTACAGCTATATAGGACCCTGGTTAGACCCCACTTGGAGTACTGTGCTCATTTCTGGTCACCTTACTACAGGAAGGATGTGGAAACTATAGAAAGGGTGCAGAGGAGATTTACAAGGATGTTGCCTGAATTGGGGAGCATGCCTTACGAGAATAGGTTGACTGAACTCAGCCTTTTCTCCTTGGAGCAGCGGCTGATGAGAGGCGACCTATTAGAGGTGTATAAGATGATGAGAGGCATTGATCATTGGATAGTCGGAGGTTTTTTTCCCAGGGCTGAAATGGCTAACATGAGAGGGCACAGTTTTAAAGTGCTTGGAAGTAGGTACAGAGGAGATGTCAAGAGCAAGTTTTTTGATGCAGAGAGTGGTGAGTGTGTGGAACGGGCATACGGCAATGGTGGCGGTGGCAGATACGATAGGGTCTTTTAAGAGACTCCTGGATAGGTACATGGAGCTTAGAAAAATAGAGGGCAATGGGTAACCCCAGGTAATTTCTAAAGTACATGGTTCGGTACAGTTTTGTGGGCCGAAGGGCCTGTATTGTGCTGTAGGTTTTCTATGTTTCTCATGTTTACTTTGAACTTTGAAACTTTGAACTGTCTACTTGTCCACCTGACCCTTATATTTATCAAAGCTAATCCCATCTGCTTACATTTGGTCTGTAGCCTCTATACTTTGGCAATTCAAGCACTTACCTGGATGCTTCTTCAATGTTGTGAGATTACCTCCCTTAGCCACCCCTTCAGGGAGTGTGCTCCAGATTCTGAACACTTCCTGGGTGAAAAAAATCCACCTTCAAACCCCCTCTCAATCTCCTAGCTCTCAACTTAAACCTCTTGTCTTAGACACCCCACCAAGGGAACAGGATTCGTACTATTTGCTCTACCTATCTCCCTTATGGTTTTGTATATCTCTGTCAGGTCACCCCTGGGTCTCCTCCACTCCATGATAAACAAGCCCAGCCTCTTCAGGTATTCCTTGTAGTTGAACTGCTCCAGTGCAGGCAACGTCATTGTAAGTCTCCTATGTTCCCTCTCCAGTGTAATCACATCCTTTCCATGGAGATATTCTTCATTAATTCCACAGGCTGATCCAGCATTTAATTGTCCATCCGTAACTGCTGTTGGCGCGTGGCCAAGTGGTTAAGGCATCGGTCTGGTGATCTGAAGGTTGCTAATTCGAGCCTCATCTGAGGCAGCACATTGTGTCCTTGAGAAAGGCACTTAACCACAGATTGCTCTGCGACGACACCAGTGCCAAGCTGTATGGGTCCTAATGCCCTTCCCTTGGACAACATCAGTGACGTGGAGAGGGGAGACTTGCAGCATGGGCAACTGCTGGTCTTCCATACAACCTTGCCCAGGCCTGCGCCCTGGAAACCTTCCAAGGTGCAAATCCATGATCTCATGGGACTAACGGATGCCTACATATAATTGCATAATTGCTGTTGAGAAAGTGATGAGCTGCCTTGGACAGTTGGAGCTCTTGATGCGAGGGTATACCCACAATGCTGTCCAGGGTTTTCACCCAGCGATGATAACGGGATGGCAGTATATATTAGTCATAATATAATGACTAGCATTGGCACACACACTGAAATGTGCTACTTTTCATCACATCAAACCAATAAAGTTTGTGCGGGGCAGCTCGCATTTGTCGCCATGCTTCCAGCACCAACGAGGCATGCCCACCACGTGATAAGCCTAACCGTACATCTTTGGAACATGGAGGAAGCTGGAGCACTTGGACAAAACCCCTCGGTCATGTGCAGGATTAACGGTGGCTTGGAGGGGAGGGGGCAGATTCCGAGGGGAAATCAGAACTGCAATCAGGTGTTATCTGTCCAATTACTTCTGAAGTTATAGAATCATAGAGCAGGACAGCACAGAAACAGGCACTTTGGCCCATATTGTCTGTTCCAAGCTGTTAGTCTGCCTCGTCCCATCGACCCGCACCCGGACCAGAGCCCTCCAAACCTCCCCCATCCATGTACCTATCCCAACTTCTTTTAAATCTTGTAATCCAACCTATATCCACGACTTCTGCTGCCGCTTGTTTTGTACTCACACCACCCTCTGAGTGAAGAACTTCCCGCGTGAGGGAGAGAGAGAGAGAGAAAGAAAGAGAGAGAAAGAAAAGAGAGAACAAGAGAGAGAGCAAAAGAGAGAGAGAAAGTGAGCGAGAGAGGGAGGGAGGGGGAGAGAGAGATTGCGGATATTGTAGAAGTCTGTCATAGGTTACAACATGACATTTACATGCTGCAGATCTGGGCTGAGAAGTGGTAGATTGAGTTCAATCCAGAGAAATGGGAAATGACACACTTTGGAATGCCAAACTTGAAGACAGAGTAGAAGATTTCTGACAGGATTCTAAACAGTGTGGAGGAAGAGGGGAATCTTGGAGTCCACATCCATAGATCCCTCAACATTACTGTGCAGGTTGATAGGGTGGATAAGAAGGTGCATGGTGTGTTGGCCTTCGTTATTCCATGGATTGAGTTTAAGAACCATGAGATGGTATTGCAGATCTATAAAATTCTGGTTAGACCACACTTGGAGTACTATGTTCAGTTCTGGTGAACTCGTTGTAGGAAGGATGTGGAAGCTTTAGAGAGGGTGCAGAGTAGATTTACCAGGATTCTGCTTGGTTTGGAGAGCTCGTCTTAATAGGATAGGTTGAACGAGGTATGGCTTTTCTCCTTGAAGTGAAGGAGGATGCAGGAGGGAAGGGTTAGATTGATCTTGAAGTAGGTTAAAAGTTTGGCACACCATCATAGGCTGAAGGGCCAGTATTGTTCTCTACTGTTCTATGTCTGAACATGCTTCAGGCTGTAAAATGTGCTCTACAAATGTATCACACTTGAGTCCTGAATTATCTAGCCTGCAGAGCAGGTCTAATGAAAAAAATGTAAACTTCCATAATGACATGATGATGGATTCAAGAATAATTAGGTCCTGTAGAAATTATTCTGATGTCAACTTCATCTGGGGGAACACTTGAACAAGTGAATAGTTGCTCGGACAAGTAAATTTTTTCCATGGAAACAGATTTCAAGAGCACAATGTTTGCATAAGTGGCTGCAGAGCCATCTATGGGTTAACAAAGGCATCGTTAGGAACACAGACAGGAACATTGGAGCATTATAAAAACCATCCAAATGTAAAGGCAAGTGATGTGCGTCTTAATGTCGAAAGGGCACATGGTGAGACTAAGCCAAACTGCCCAGCTGATCAGGGAGAGGATTAGTAAAGATTTAAGCATAAAGAGTTTAACCAATTGAAACAACCTGACTCTCACAAACAGGGAGAGGTCATAGATTCAGTTTGTAGCTGCCATCCTGGTGTAAAAAGGAGGTTGTGCAAATGTGCAGAGGCGGTTCTTCCCTAGTTATACAAGAGCTTTCCTAACATGCTTTGCTGCAAGCCATTCCAAAGGAGGGCCGCTTTCTCCGAGCCCTCTCCCCTCTAGTTGTAAACACTGACAGATAAATTCTCTCTTTACCGTGTCCTTTCCCGACAGTATCCCTGTTTAAAAGCACAGATGTTAGAGGTCATAAACACAAGAGATTCTGCAGATGCTGGAAATCTTCAGCAAGGCACACAAAATGCTTGAGGGACTCAGCAGGTCAGGCAGCATCTATGGAGGGGAATAAAGAGTCAATGTTTTGGGCTGAGAACCTCATTCAGGACTGGAAAAGAAGGGAACAGAAGCCAGAAAAGATTGATAGATACTTTATTGATCCCAAATGAATTACAGTGTCACAGTAGCATTACAAGTGCACAGATATACAAATATTAGAAGAGAAGTAAGAGTAAATAAAAAATTAAGTTTCCTCAAACAGTCTAACAGAAGGGGATCATCACTTTCCCAGATACAGGTTGACTCATAGAGCCTAATGGCTGAGGGCAAAATTACCTCATATAGCACTCTTTGGAGCAGCACAGTTGTCTTGGTCTATTACTAAAAGTGCTCCTCTCTTCAGCCAAGGTGGCATGCAGAGGGTGAGAAACATTGTCCAGAATTGCCAGGATTTTCCGTAGGGTTCTACAACAGCCTCCAGTGTGTCCAGTTTGCCTCCTTAACAGAACCAGCCTTTATAATCAGTATATTAAGCCTGTTGGGCATTTCCCCAGCACATCACCACGTAGGAGGTTGTGCTGGTGGCAATGGGGTGGTAGAACATGTGAGGGGAGGGGCCTGCATACCGCAATAGGAAGGTGGGTGGGGGGGTAGGAGCACAAGCTGGCAGGTGATGGATGAGGCAAAGTGAAGGGGAAGGTGGTGGCTGGGTGGGGGAGGGGAAATGAAGTAAGAAATTACAGGTCAGAGGTTAAGATGGCATACTGATAGCCGCCCGTGGTTTCCTTGGCAATGGTTCAGTAGAGCGCCCAAGATGAGAGATTTAAATGGTCTTTCTGCATTAGGTTCGACTGCTGTGGTTTGCTGAGTGACGTCGCTTAATGTGTGGCTCCCAGCGTTAGAATAGATGCGGGTCTTTGGGCCCTGATGTTTAACCTGCTGTGGGCAGCAGAATGGTATGGAGAGTTGTTAACTCACACAGGACTTCAGAGGCCTGCACTCTTTTGGCCTGTGCCTCATTTAAATCCTAACAGCTCACTGCCTGGAAATGTTAGAGGCAGCTGATTCCCATTTTAACCTACTTTATTTATCACAGTTCCCATTCTTGTTTCCATTGCTCTTTGGAATTTAGCTCTGGTGTCGCTGCCAATCTTCCTCCAGCAGCTGCCTCCCATCCTAACACTTCCTTACCCTCTTCCTGCTCCATCTGCTGTCCCGATGACGGGTCTCAGCCCGAAACATCCTCTCCACAGGTGCAGACTGACCAGCTGAGTTCGTCCAGCACTTTGTGTGTGTCTTCCCATTTATTGTTTGTTTCTTTTCTCTCCCTTTGTCTCCCTCCATCTATCATTCATTTGCACCAGCCTTCCAACTCTGATATAAACGTATAAAATGATGAAAGGGATAGATAAAATGGAGGCAGGAAAGTTGTTTCCACTGGTAGGTGAGACTAGAGCTAGGGGACATAGCCTCAAGATTCGGGGGAGTAGATTTAGGACGGAGATGAGGAGGAACTGCTTTTCCCAGACGGTGGTGAACCTGTGGAATTCTCTGCCCAATCCCGATGAAGCAGTGGAGGCTACCTCAGTAAACATATTTAAGACAAGGTTGGATAGATTTTTGCATAGTAGGGGAATTAAGGATTACGGGGAAAAGGCAGCTAGGTGGAGATGAGTCCATGGTCAGATCAGCCACAATCTTATTGAATGGCAGAGCAGGTTCGACGGGCCAGAAGACCTACTCCTGCTCCTATTTCTTATGTTCTTATGTTCCATCCCAACTTGGCACTACCCACTGGTTCAAGGGCCTGATGGTTGAGGGGTGCTAACTTCTATACAGTACCTTCTTCCTGATAGCAGCAGTGAGAAGACAGCATGTGGGGACCCTTCATGATGGAAGCTGCTTTCCTATGACAGTGCTCCATGTAGATGTGCTCAATGGTGGGGAGAGCCTTATCTGTAACGTACTGGGCCATACCCACTACCTTCTGTAGGATTTTATTGTAACTTTTCTGCACCATGATCCTCTGGCCAAGGAAAGTAAGTGTTTGTTACCATTTTGTGGAAAACTGTCAGGCCTGCAGAGTTCCAGTCTGCTAACCGAACTCAAGGGACAATATTTTAATTCAATAACTTTACTAAACCTGTCGAAACATTGCTTGCTGCTGCAGGGTACAACGCAGACACGCGGGACTGTGTTAAAACGGGGAGGAAGGAGACAGAATTTTATTGTGGGGTGGGAATCATCACTGGCAAGCTTATTATAGTGTCCTGCTGTGATGGGGATTAAATTATTTAGATAAACACATTGCAACAAGAAGGGTGCCCTCCAAGAGGAGGAAGGTAATAGAAATGAACGAGAGAATGTAGCAGGGCTTAATCCAAATGCCTCCCAAACAACTGTCACAGAATTAATTTATTTGCTCTTCATGCTCTTCTGAATCAAAACCAGTCACAGACAAGGCAAGACAACATCAGCTCACCCTCCATCTGTTTTTTTTATTAACTGTCCATACTAGTTATAATTATGCTCTGATCTCATGTTTTAAGCAAACAACAGATTCAATTCTTTCAAATGGTCGGTTTTGTTTTCTCTGTCGTAAACTCTGGTTATTGTAAGCAGAGGAATTTTTTGACCATAAAAAAATAGTTCCCTTGTTCCAGTGAGTCTGTACTGGTAAGGCTCAATCTTTGGTTCCTTCCTTTATTTGCAACAAGTTGTGAGGTGTCCAGACAATGAGGATCCACTGTAGGCTGTGTTTTATTAAGAGAAACAATTGGGCAAACGAGGCCTGTACTCACTGGAGTTTAGAACAGCAGTGAGCAAGGACCTAACTAAAAAAATCGTCATGAGAGGCTTTAACAAAAAATGGAGAGGAGGTTTCTCTTTGTGGGAGAATTTAAAACTAAGGGTCACTGTTTTAAAATGAGGACAGATTTTTTTTTGTTTGTCTCTTTCTCAATGGATGGTGGAAGTAGAGTTTTTAAATATCTTTAGGGCAGAGTTAGATAGATTTGTAGTAAGCAAAGGGGTGAAAAGTTACCACAGAAAGAGGGGAAGATGTATTTGAATGATAATTGACTCATAGGGAATGGGGGAGGAGCCTAGCCATGCTTCTAGTTTATACATTTGCATATTCATTTCCTGTTTTTCTCGTCTTCAATGATCATCATCTCAACTCCCCAGCTCTGGGTTAGAAAGGGGAGAAATTTATTTATGGCATTGTTCAGTGTCTTCCATTAGGTGTCTGAGAGTTTTACTTTAGTACAGGATTACAATCACTCACAAGGCCCACGTGATCACAAAACCTGTCATCATCAAGGTTACCTATGAATAAATCCATGGTCGTTTTCAGAATGTGAACAGTGATTGTGGAGCCAACCTCCAACAGGAAGTCAGGCCTTGGGAAACAATAGCTACCACTTACAACCTCAATGTGGCAAAAATCTTCCAAGGATTAACCAACAGAAAGTTGATGTCAGTACAGTAAGTACTGGGAACATGATCAAAAGTTTCATCAGTGGAGTATATTTTAAGCAGTGTCTAAAGGGGTAAAGAGAGGTGGAGAGATTAAGGCCTTTGGCAGTTGATGGCATGGTCACTAATTCTGGAGCAATTAGGTTTGTGATGAGCGAGGAAGCTGATCAAATGTGTCTGCACTTCCCAGAGGGTTGCAGAGGAGGGGAGGTTATTCATGGAATATTTCAGCCTGTGCTGTAATAGGAAAACCATATAAACAAAACAGAATACAGAGTTAAGACTTCAACAAGGTGACATCAAGAAGCACAAAGGATAAGCTTACAAACACAAGAGATTCTACAGATGCTGGAAATCCAGAGCAACACACACAAAACACTTGAGGAACTCTGCAGGTCAGGCAGCACCTATGGAAATGGATAAACAGTTGACATCTCAGGCCAAGACCCTTCTTCAACACTAGAAGGGAAGGGGGAGGATGCCATAATAAAAAGGTGAGGGGAAGAGGAGGAAGATAGCTAGAAGGTGATAGGTGAAGCCAGGTGGGTAGGAAAGATAAAGGGTGGAAGAGGAAGGAATCTGATAGGAGAGGAGAGTGGGGCAGAAGAAAAAGGGAAATAGGATGGAACCTAGGGGAAGGTGATAGGTAGGTAAGGAAAAGAGGTAAGAGGGGAATAGATGAAGACGAAAGGAGGAGGAAAAAAATACTGGAGGGAGATACATTTATTAATAAGAAGAATTCTAACACATCATGTGATTAAAAATTCTCTTCCCCATTTGTACATATAATGAGGTCACTCACCCAGTCCATTTTCGCAGTCTGTAAAGTCTACGCAGTGTACTCTCCGGTCTACCCCATAGGGGCCCAGTACTGTCCTGGAACAGAAGACACAAGCCAAAACTGAGTCCATATTCAGAGGCCACCTTATTTTGAGGCTAAGCAGAATAAATTCCCAGAAGCCATGAAGTGGCGTCGATGTAGAAAAATTGTAACTTCAGATTTAACAGGGTACAGAGTCATAGAACATTACGGCACAGAAACAGGCCCTTTGGCCTCCATAGTCTATGCCGAACTATTAATCTGCCTAGCCCTATCGATCTGTGGGATACTGGGCTTTCAAAACTAAATCAATTGCAAACAATTAGATCCTCCACCTTTCTAACCAGAATACAATTCCATAGTGGTTATAATTCAAGATTACTTTGTTGGCTACACACCTCTACCTCACTTAGCCTCAGGGTGAGTTTTGAGGAAGGAGCATGCTGTGTTTTGTAACTCCAGAAACTAAGCAAGAGACAAACATAGGAACCCGGGGATAACATGTCTACTTCATTTTACTTTAGTGAGGCACGCACGTATGACATGATGGTCTATTGACGTATGCCATTCACATACCCTTACACATAACCTGTAATGAATTATGTAAGCAAACATAGAAAGATTAATCAAACAATATCACTCAAAGATTACTGATATATTAAATAAAAAAACACAGCACATCCTTTGATCTGTGTGACCACAAACAATAGAGTATAATGTACCGAGCAAAACATTACTGACAGGCTACAGAACTGGGAACCTGGTATAAATTCCTACCTTCATCACTGCTGTCCACTCTGTGTTAAGAGAACTCAGCTGTCTCTCTCACAGAAATCAAACAATTAAGATGGTCTCATCGTCACAGGTAGAGTGAGATACCGAGGCAACATGATGGGTGAGCTGGGACGGGCAGTGTGGCTACCCTGAGCTGATATCAGACATCCTACCCTGCAAAAACTCAGGGAGGTAGCACCCCGACTCCCCCCCCCCCACAACACCATATTCCCCCCACCCCCCGCCGACCTCCAAGGGTGTATGTAATCAACAGGAATTCTGCAGATGCTGGAAATTCAAGCAACGCACATCAAAGTTGCTGGTGAACGCAGCAGGCCAGGCAGCATCTCTAGGAAGAGGTACAGTCAACGTTTCAGGCCGAGACCCTTTGTCAGTCCTGATGAAGGGTCTCGGCCTGAAACGTCGACTGTACCTCTTCCTAGAGATGCTGCCTGGCCTGCTGCGTTCACCAGCAACTTTGATGTGTGTTCCAGGGTGTATGTAATACTTTGTTTAGTGATTTTGTCCAACCTGTAAACCAACTTGGGTACATGCAGCAAATGTGACCTTAAAATATGTGCTTATATTATAGTATATTATCATGTTTATTCTATTACAACTTTAAGCAAGTCTACAGGGAGTTTGGCCTCATCACGTCGGACATCAATAGAGTAGCTCCCTAGCAGCTAGCCAGCTAGTTTAAGTAACGTTAGCTATGCTAATGAACAGATGACACCTGTTAAACTCAGCTCAACATGTCTTTTACATTTTAACCCACCATGGGCAATGGAAAAGTCACTGTTGCAAATAGTGCAGCGAGCAACACTGTCATTATTTTTGAGGTCGACTGTAAAGCCCGCCCACAGAGAAAACTGATAGGTCTACTTAGCAGGGGTCCCCAACATGCTCTGCACCGCAGACCGGTTTAATATTGACAATATTCTTGCGGACCGGCCGACCAGTGGGGGAGGGGGGGTGTTAATCACGACCAGAATATAGATGATAAGTCAATAGCATCATAACATTTTAAGTAACGTTTGGATATTAAACACACAACGCATATTTTCCCCGTATGAACATATAAAATCATTGCAACACACCAATATCGCTGAATCAGTGGGAGCCCTGGGCTTGTTTTCCTACAACAAGAGGGTCCCATCGAGGGGTGAGGGGAGACAGCGATACTCGAAGGGGGTTC
The DNA here is from genome assembly GCF_030028105.1 of Mobula birostris. Taxonomy (NCBI): domain Eukaryota; kingdom Metazoa; phylum Chordata; class Chondrichthyes; order Myliobatiformes; family Myliobatidae; genus Mobula; species Mobula birostris. Next base: position 136,215,703 of record NC_092378.1, on the reverse strand, counting down.
CTTATGTCCGGTCTATTCCGCAATTTAGTTTTCGTTGCGTTCATTGCAGAAAACTCTGCTTCGCAACGATATGATGTTGGAAATGGAAGCAACGTTTTTAGTGCTTTCCTGGCTATCTCAGGATATTCAGCCTTGACTTTGATCCAGAATGCTGGCAGAGATGTTATGTCAAACAAACTTTTCAACCCGTCGTCATTTACAAGCTTGAGGAGTTGATCTCCTTGCCACGCTGACACGGATGACGAGCGGGTAATGTTCAAGCTCAACAGTGCGTGACAGGGAATGAGGAAAGGTGCAAATGACTCATATCGTTTCATATCGCCAAATCATATTGTTTCCTCACAGCCCGGTGGTTGGGGACCACTCTTAGCACGAAGAGAGACCAATCAGGATGCTCGCTCTCACTCTCCCTCTCAAAAAAATCTATTTCTGGGATATTGTATATAATTTCCAGGCATCAGGGAGCCACTATCGATATGCGGGAGACTCCCGGATCTTCTGGGAGAGGTGGGATGTCTGTGATATGTACTCTGAGCCTCAGTCTGGTCTACACAGTGAGCTAGTTGGGGGCTCTGGGCCTCAGCCTGGCCTACACAGTGAGTGAGGAGCTCTGGGCCTCAGTCTGGCCTACACAGTGAGTGGGGGGCTCTGGGCCTCAGTCTGGCCTACACAGTGAGTGGGGAGCTCTGGGCCTCAGTCTGGCCTACACAGTGAGTGGGGAGCTCTGGGCCTCAGTCTGGCCTACACAGTGAGTGGGGAGCTCTGGGCCTCAGCCTGGCCTACACAGTGAGTGGGGAGCTCTGGGCCTCAGCCTGGCCTACACAGTGAGTAGGGGCCATTGCTGGGATCTGGCAGCACCTTGGGCACATGTTATCAGACCACCCAGATCCTCCAGTCTCTCTCATCAATGGGAAGGAAGCTTCTTGAGAAGGGGGTAGTTAGGCACGTTCCTGAACCGTTACTACCCTTCTGGTAAAGGATTTTGTTGCTAGGTGCACACTATTATCATATTAATGTTCATTGAAAGGGTTGTTGTTCAAGTGTTTCTTAACATCCTCTGAAATATACTGCTAGTATAATGATTTTTGGGCAGCACGGTGGTGTAGAGGTTATCACCACACTTTACAGTAAAAGTGACCCAGGTTCAATTCCCACGACTGCCTGTAAGGAGTTTGTACGTTCTCCCCATGACCGCATGGGTTTCCACCGAGTGCTCCAGATACCTCCCACAATCTAAAGAAAGAACTACTGATTGGTAGGTTAACTGGTCATTGTAAATTGTCCTGTAATAGGCTAGGATTAAATCGGGGGATTGCTGGGTGGCGTGGTTCGAAAGGCTGGAAGGTCCTGTTCCACGTTGTATCTCAATGAATTAATTTTCCAACTTTTATTACCTGCAGGCTCTCCCCAGGCTTTGAACACCTGATATATGGACACCCCATACAAGCTCTCTCTCACCACAGATGCTGCCCGTCCTGCTGAACGTTCTGTTTTATTACATTCGATTGAAGGTGCTAAATAAATGTAGACTGGAGCAGCATGGTTGCACAGCAGTTGGCGAAGCACTGTTACAGCACCAGTGATCCAGGTTCAATTCCGCCACCATCTCTAAGGATTTTGTACGTTCTCCCTGTGACGGGTTTCCTCCAGGTGCTCTACATTCCGAAAATATACAGATTAGTAGGTTAGCTCGTCACATTGTAATTGGGAGGCGCTGGCTCATTGATTACCGCGCTGTATAAATAAGTAAATAAATCTTCACTTTTACATGCACTGGCCTCATGTTATCATTATTCTGTGAGTGTACGCACATGTAGTATTGCAGAGCAAAAGCCCTTTGATATTATGGAGATTTGTATAGAACTGGAAGTTTAAAACAAATGTGAATTATACAGCATACAAACTGGCCTTCAGTCCACTGAGTTTACTTCACCATTAGATACCCGCTTACACTGACCACTTCTTATTGGCCCCCTCATTCCAGTCAACTGCCCCCAGATCTGGCCACTCACTTATACGACAGGGGCAATTCACAGTGTACAAACCCACACGTTTGGAATGTGAGGGGAAACTAGTCATAGGAAGAACATACAAACTCTGCACAGACACTATCTGAAGTCGGGATTGGACCCAGGCCATTAGAGTTGTGAAGCAGTTTCTCTAATAGCTACGCCACCGTGTCACCATGTTTGCCCGAATTTTGCAGAATGCTTTGTTTCTGTATTAATTTACTATCCATAGCACAGGAGGGAATCTTCCATGAATGTATGCATTCACACATAACACAGCAAGCCACTTTCTCTCCTCCCCACCCTCTGAGATATTCACACACTTTCATTCCGAGTTCTCGTTCATCTTGTATTTAATTGCTCTGTCTTCAGTGTCTTTGTCTTCAATATCCTGACCGTTTCCCCCCTATCTTTGCCCCTTAAGACACAAATTAAAATGTACCTCTTTCACAAAACCATCAACTGCCCTAATACCTCTTTCAGCTGTTTGTGGTCCATGTTTTGGATGTTAAAACTCAAGTCAAGTGCCCTAGAAGATTTTAGTAGATTCTATTTGCACACATTAAGTGTTCAAAAAAGAAGCCATTGTTTTCTCAGGGTTTGACATCCTGCTGGGAGTTGATTTCACAAAAAATGGTTTAATTTATTAAATTGACATGTCCTTATTCACTGGTAGCCTTGACAATGACCGTGAGCACTGTTGCCAATGGTGATGTGAAAACGAGCCAACTCCACACAGACACGGCTGGTTGGGATTGAACTTGGGTCACCGGAGTTGGTCAGAAGCACTCTGTCCCCTGCGCCATGGTACCATTCACAAAGGGTGGGACAGCAATGCAGGTGAATTTCATAGAAACATAGAAACAGAAAACCTACAGCTCAATACAGGCCCTTCGGCCCACAAAGCTGTGCCAAACACGTACTTACTTTAGAAGCTACCTAGGGTTATGCATAACCCTCTAATTTTCTAAGCTCCATGCACCTATCCAGGAGTCTCTTAAAAGTCCCTATCATATCTGCCTCCCCCACCATCACTGGCAGCCCATTCCATACACTCACCACTCTCTGTGTAAAAACTTACCCCTGACATCTCCTCTGTACCTACTTCCAAGCACCTTAAAACTGTGCCCTCTCGTGTTAGCCATTTCAGCCCTGGGAAAAAGCCTCTGACTATCCACACGATCAATGCCTCTCATCATCTTATCTCATCCTCCGTCGCTCCAAGGAGAAAAGGCCAAGTTCAGTCAACCTATTCTCATAAGGCATGCTCCTCAATTCAGGCAACATCCTTGTAAATCTCCTCTGCACCCTTTCTATAGTTTCCACATACTTCTTGTTGTGAGGTGACCAGAACTGAGCACAGTACTCCAAGTGGGGTCTGACCAGGGTCCTGTATAGCTGTAACATTACCTCTCGGCTATTGAACTCAGTCCCATGGTTGATGAAGGCCAATGCTCCGTATGCCTTCTTAACCACAGAGTCAACCTGCGTAGCAGCTTTGAATGTCCGATGGACTCAGACCCCAAGATCCCTCTAATTCTCCACACTGCCAAGAGTCTCACCATTAATACTATATTCTACCATCATATTTGACCTACCAAAATGAACCACATCACACTTATCTGGGATGAACTCCATCTGCCACTTCTCAGCCCAGTTTTGCATCCTATTAATGTCCTGCTGTAACCTCTGACAGCCCTCCACACTATCCACAACACCCCCAACCTTTGTGTCACAGCAAACTTACTAACCCATCCCTCCACTTCCTATCCAGGTCATCTATAAAAATCACGAAGAGAAGGAGTACCAGAACAGATCCCTGAGGCACACCACAGGTCACCAACCTCCAAGCAGAATATGACTGTCTACAACCACTATTTGCCTTCTTGTAGAATGCCTTGGGGTTTTCCTTAATCCTGTTCGCCAAGACCTTCTCATTGCCCCTGCTGGCTCTCCTAATTTCATTTTTCAGCTCCTTCCTGCTAGCGGTATAATTTTCTAGATCTCTATCATAACCTAGTTTTTTGAACCTTTCGTAAGCTTTTCTTTTCTTCTTGACTAGATTTTCAAAAGCCTTTGTACACCATGGTTCCTGTACCCTACCATCCTTTCCCTGTCTCATTAGAACGTACCGTGCAGAACACCATGCAAATATCCCTTGAACATTTGCCATATTTCTGCCGTACATTTCTCTGAGAGCATCTCTTCCCAGTTTAAGCTTCCAAGTTCCTGCCTGATAGCCTCATATTTCCCCTTAAACACTTTCCTAACGTGTTTGTTCCTATCCCTCTCCAATGCTATGGTAAAGAAGATAAAATTGTGATCACTATCTCCAAAATGCTCTCCTACTGAGAGACCTGACACCTGACCAGGTTCATTTCCCAATACCAGATCAAGTACATCTTCTCCTCTTGTAGGCTTATCTACATATTGTGTCAGGAAACCTTCCTGAACACACCTAACAAACTCCACTCCATCTAAACCCCTTGCTCTAGGGAGATACCAATCAATATTTGGGAAATTAAAATCTCCCACCATGACAACCCTGTTATTATTACACCTTTCCAGAATCTGCCTCCCTATCTGCCCCTCGTTGTCCCTATTACTATTGGTTGGTCTATAAAAAACAACCAGTAGAATTATTGACCCTTTCCTGTCCCTAACTTCCACCCACCAAGACCCAGTAGACAATCCCTCCATGATCCTCCTTTTCTGCAGCCGTGACACTATCTCTGATCAGCAGTGCCACGCACCCACCTCTTTTGTCTCCCTCCCTGTCCTTTCTGAAACATCTAAAGCCTGGCACTCGAAGTAACCATTCCTGCCCCTGAGCCATCCAAGTCTCTGTAATGGCCACAACATCATAGCTCTAAGTACTGATCCACACTCTAAGCTCATCCGCTTTGTTCATGATACTCCTTGCATTAAAATAGACACATCTCAAACCATCGTTCTGAGCGCGTCTCTTCTCTATCATCTGCCTATTCTCCCTCTCATACTGCCTACAAGGTTTCTCTATTTGTGAGCCAACTGTCCCTTCCCCCATCTCAATGAACGTAAAACGAATCTGGGGCAATCACAATGCTTGCAAATTTTCTTCCACGGCCTCCATTTGTCTAATGTGCTGATGGTTTTTGTGTAAATAACTTTCACTGCGGTAAATTTTCAGTTGTGTATGAACTGCATGTGGAGTTCTTCAGCTAAGTAGGCCCTAATGAAAGGTCTCGACCCAGGAACACTGACTGCTTATTCCCCTCCATAGAAGCTGCCTGACTCGCTTGCTGATTTCCTCCAGTAGCCTCTGCATCTGCAATAGCTCTTGGAGTTTATAAGTAGGTTCCAGACCTTGGAGCCATCTGCTAGAAACCATCTTTAGATAGGCAACAAATTATCTTAACTTATACGATATACTTTCTACTGTTTATTATGAATAAAGTGTATTTATTTTTTGCCAATAATGCATAAAGATATTCACAATAATTTTCAGTATTAACAAATGCTGTGATACAACAGGGTTGGAGGTAGTAAGAGTCCGCACATCCCTTCGTAGAGCCACAAATGTCTGCCGGGTTTCTGTGTCCGTTTAATTCTTCAATTCTTTGCACTATACAAAAATCTGGCAGAGTTCCCATGGGAAAACTACCAAGACACAATAGCAGAGGTAGAAAGTGAACAACACATCGATGGAGGAGCTCCAAAAAAGCTGAAAACCATTTCATTGACCATCAAAGTCAAACTAAAAATTTATTATCAAAGTACACACAGTACATATTGCCACATACAACTCTGAGTTTCATTTTCTTGCAGGCATTTACAGAAAAATAAAGAATTAGAATAAAATTTATGGGAAAGTAAATACATGAACAATATTGGCAGGCAAACAATGTGCAACAGAAGGCAAATTGTGGAAATAAAAAAATAAATAATACTGAGAACATTTTTTTCCTTCATTTCACCTTTCTTTTATTGGTTCAGTGTGCACTCTTTTTACAGTCAACATTAAATACAATAGTAATTATTGCCCACGTAAAAAATGTTCTTTAGACAAAAGGGCCTGATGTTTCTATGGATTCATCCTAGATTTGGCAACAACATTCATCCAAGACTGAACACCAGGAGCAGGACAGCGAGGACCTCCAACCTTCAATTCCACCTTTGGCATCAGTTTAAAATTCTTCAAGTTGGAAGTCTGACCATGAAATCCAGATTGTATTAATCACCATGGTAAGCTTCACCACAGGTTCAGGAAAAGTTGTTACCTCTCAACCATCAGGCTCTCGAACCAGTAGGATAACCACTCAACTTTATTGACTGTTCCCACAACCTATGGACTCTTCATCTCACTTTTAAGGACTCTTCATCTCATGTTCTTAATATTTATTGTTTATATATTTATTATTATTACTTTCTTTATTTTTGTATTTGCAGTTTGTTGTCTTTTGCACACTGATTGTTTACCCTGTTGGTGCGATCTTTCGTAGACTCTATTATTGAGTATGTCCACAAGAAAATGGATCTCAGAGTTGTATATGGGGACTTATGAGTACTTGGCTAACAAATTTTCTTCGAACTTCTGCTGATGGTACTTGCTTGTGGAGTTTAAAGGAGGCATTAATTTGTAACTTTTTCCAATTGCCAGGGCACTTATAAAACTTTTAATATTAAAAAAACTGAATAATTGAATACCATATATCAACAAACCCTTCTGTGTAACTGTTAGAGATTTTCAGTTGTTTTAAGTTCTAGGTTTCTCACAAATACAAGACTGATGATTAAAAATGCCTCCTCTTTATAATAAACACAATTTCAGCTGAATTAGTCACTGTCATATCACCAAACTTAAATACCAAGGAAGCACTTTAATGCCATAAAAATCCTCCAACTAAGAATGCTGTTCTAAATTGCTCCCCCAACACACTCAATGAATGTCAAGTTTAAATTTAATGCAGAAACCTATTCAGTTAAGAAAACTCACAATACTAAGTACGCTTTACAGCATTGTTACCAACTGTGCTCAGAGAGGAGACGTTATGCCACAAAATGTGCTGATTCAAGGGAGCAGTGGCATGATTGTGAAATTGTATGTATGGTCATTTTATTGGTATGCTCTGATTTACACCCACCAACAAGATGATAGATACATAATACAGCTTTTCTAAACTTCACCAGAGGAATATAACAGTGCAAGTTCAGCAGAGATTTGCACAAGTTTACAAAGTCCATTGGTGGGTGAATTCCCACCGATTTTCAATGTCCATTATTCACCCCACAACTTAGGCAATTCCTGTATCACTGTCTAACAGGAATCAGCAAATCCAACAAACTGTTCATCTCACTTAAGAAAGCAAGTACAACTTTGAGAGCCACATAACATTCACGGGTGGTCAGTGAGAAACACCTGATCTGTGTAAACTACAGATTAAGTTATGAAGCAAGAATGAAGTCCTTGAGAAATGACCTTATAGGCAGTATATAACAAGATTAAAGGATACTGATAGACAATAATAGCACACTAGCCCATCTTAATTTATCCATCCCAAAAGACCTTCTGTTCCTAATTAAATTAATACTGGGTCTTTACTTCCATAGAAATATATGATTGCTCACTCCAAGAGCCCATTGCATGATCTATGGAGATGAGTTTCCTGATATCTACGTCTGATTTACTTTTATTATGTTTGAACTTCTATCTACTTGTCCTTATCTAGTGATTATTTTGCCTTGATACTTTATAAATTTCTTTACAATGGTGCAATTTGAATATTGAAAGGCCTAGATAGAGTGAACGTGGAGAGGTTGTTTCCAATAGTGTGGAGGTCTAGGACCGGAAAACACAACCTCAGAATGCAAGGACATCCATTTAGAAAAGGGATGGGGAGGAACCATATAGCCAGAAGATGGTGAATCTGTGGAACTCATTGCTACAGACCAGGTCATTGGGTCTATTTAAAGCCGAGGTTAATAAGTTCTTGATTAGTTAGGGCATCAAAGGTTATGGAGAGAAGGCAGAAGAATGAGGTTGAGAGCGATAATAGATCAGCCAGGATGGAATGGTGGTGCAGACTCAATGGGCTGAATGGCCTGATAGTTCTGTTATGTCTTATGGTCATCTACAATTTCCCTTATAAAGTTTTGTCCAGAACGGAACAATCCCCAGTGCTGCATTATATTCATCCTAGCAGAGTGAAATGCATTTGCTTCTAAACCAGGAGATGGAAAGCCTGGCCTGATATATTCTGTTTTCAATTTAAAATGGCAAACTGGCAGCGTATGTCATGGCTTCTCTGACAGCATACATATTTCAGACAATATTACAGTGTTGGAGAAACGGCATGTGCCAGAGGGATCAAAGGCAAAATCTGTTTGGTTTGGCGAAGATACAGTAGAGAAAATGTTAACCTTCTGGATGTAACCTTATTCAGCACCAAGAGGGAGAAAGATATGGAGGAGCATGTACAGAGGGTAATGTTTGAGGGCTCATGAACCAATGAACACTACCTGGCCATTCTTTTCTGCTATTTATTTACTTACTTGTTGTAGGTTATAGCAATTTGTTGAGCTTGCTTTGCACAGCTGCCACAAAACAACAGTGACAATAAACCTGATTCTGATTCTAAGAAATTACTGAGAAGAGCCAAAACTATATTGTGGTTCTGGAGAACTTTAGTTATGTTTACGTAAGCAGAGATAGTAATAGAGTTAGGGCAGTGAGGATGAAGTAGCTCTGAAATGTGTTCAGGATACTTTTCTAAACCAGTGTGTATAATAGTGAAGATCCAATTGGTTCCAGGAAATGAGACGCACCAATTTTGGTTACTAATGGAAAAAGAGGGAAGAACTATCCAAAGTGAAGATAATTGGGGGAAGTTCAATCAAAGTTGATTTGAACCAGATAAGCTTAAAGCAAACACTGAAAGGCCTAGCAGAACAAAGGACTAACTCCGAGAAAGAGATAGTTCAGATATGCATGAGCACATTCCCAGGATGAACAAAGACAGAAAAGAAATCCAGAGCTCCCTGAATGACAGAGAGAGAGAGAGAGAGAGAGAGAGATAAGGTTTCAAAAAAACAACCCAGCTGTTTTTGACAACTGTAGGTTTATAACTGGCAGTTAGAATCAGACTGATTACAAAATATCAGCGGGCACGTGAAAGTTAAAATACGAAAGGTAAAGAAGGCGCTTGAGATAAGATTAGCTGCCAGTATAAATGGGAATCTAAATGTTGTATAGACATATGAACAGTACAAAGGTTCATACATGGAGGTGTGGGGGCTACTGAGGACAAAAATGAGAACTTGTACGTGGATGCTGAGAGCACATTTAAGGTACTAAATGACTACTTTATACCTGTCTTCTCCAGGGAAGAGGGGGTTTCGAATATAATTATCAAGTATAATTGTGACATGGATTTGATTAAAAAAATTGATAGCAGAGAGGTATTAGGAAAGTTGGCTGAGTTTACTGTAACACACTCACAAAACACTGGAAGAACTCAGCAGGCCAGACAGCATCTATGGAAAAGAGTAAACAGTCGACTCCTGATGAAGGGTCTCGGCCTGAAACATCGACTGTTTACTCTTTTCCATAGGTGATGCCTGGCCTGCTGAGTTCCTCCAGCATTTTGGGTGTGTTGCTCGGATTTCCAGCATCTGCAGATTTTCTCTTCTTTGAATTTACTGTAGGTCACCAAGACTGAATGGAAAGCATTTGAAGAAAAATGGAGGAAAGTTTGTGAGCAGTGACTATGAGCTTCTTTGAGTACAGGAGTGGTTTGCGAGGACCAGAGAGCAGGGTATGTTATATCATAGTTCAAAAATGGGAGTAAGGATAAGCCCAGACACTACAGCACAGTTACTTCAACTTTGGTTTTATTTATTCATTTATGGGATGGGGGATTTCTAAACAGTGGCATTCCCAGGTATCTGCTGTTCTCATCCTTCTCAATGGTAGTGGTCGTGGGCCCGGAAGGTGCTGTCTTAGGAACTTTGGTGTGTTGTTGCAGTGCATCTTGTAGACAGTACACACTGCTGCAACTGTTCGTCGATGGTGGAGGGATTGGATGCTTGTGGAAGGGGTACCAATCCAGTGGGCTGCCTTGTACTGGATGGTGTCAAGCTTCTTGAGTGTTGATGGGGCTGCACTCAACCAGGTGAGTGGCGGGTATTCCATTACATTCCTGGCCTGAGCCTTGTAGATGGTGGATGGGCTTTGGGAAGTCAGGAGGTGAGTTACACACCACAGGATTCCTAGCCATGGACCTGCTCTGGTAGCCACAGTGTTTATATAGCTAGACCAGTTCAGATTCCTGTCAATGGTGACCCCCAGGATGTTGATAGTAGGGGATTCAGTGATGGTGATGCCACTGACTGTCAAGGGACGATGGTTAGAGCCTCTCTTATTGAAGATGGTTATTGCCTGGCACTTGCATGGCTCGAATGTCACTTGCCACTTGTCAGCCCAAGTGCGGAAAAGTTTTCAGAAACATTGATCCAATACAGGATTAATGATCATCTTAAGTATTAACCACATTAATTAAGGCAAGGCAGCACAGATTAGATCATTTAAAACTGCTTGTTAAGTATTTTTGATGGGATAATGCGCAGAGTTGATATGAGCAATGGAATCCAAATGGAATGGCATTATAGATAGACTTTCAGGAAAAGTTTGTATTAAGTCAAATATTGTAATGATATGGAGATTGGGAGCGCTGCAGAAGAGGCCAAATCTCTCTGCATGAAGTTGCAAAGGTCTCCTGGTTTTTCTTATCTATTTCTGTCTTAAAAGGAATATCAACCCCCACTTGGCCTCCTATTATCAACGTTCCTAATCAGCTGTAGCCATGTGAAAGCTACTCATGATCACCAGTATCTATGATCAAGCACTTTTCCTCTTTCACAATCACATCTTTTATTTTAGATTCCCTGTCGTAACACCAATTTCATTCTCAAAATACTAGATTCCCAATGGTGCAATTGATATAAAAATGAGTTGATTTGCACTGCATGAAAAAACTGATGGACTTAATGTATGTTCTACACTCACAGGGTACCTGTAGAGTCTAGCTTTCCAATAACACTGCACAATTTATTATTTCTCTCCTTTTGCACAGTCTGCGTAATTCTATGGGCCACATTCCAAACGGACACGTGTGTCATTCCTCAGAGTGTGATCCAGCATAGTTCCCACCAGAGTTTCTCAGCCCAATGGAGATTGTCTCATCTACATAATAATGGTGTCAGCAGACAAAGCAACCTAGGGTGACGTCCTCCCGAAGGCTCACAAAACTACTGCTTCCACTTCTTTTTCTTTCAAATCTGGTTCTTCTACTGTTGGAGACTGTGATCTACATTTTGGTGGTGTGTTTTCGGGCTGATTGTGCGATCTGCTGTTTTGCTGTCTCCAAGGGAGTTCCATGAAATTTCAAGCGAAGTGTACAGACTGGAGGCCAAGAGGCCTGGAGACGGAGCGTGAGTCCATTATTGACTCCATTTCTCACTGATCTTACTAAATAAAGCATCAAGGAAGATTGAAATCATCGACGTGAGAGTGGAAGGTGAGTGGGTGTTTAGCGCCGGCTACCAGCCTCTTCCTCCCCACTGACAGAGGAAGGTCTCTGCCTTCCTATGTGATGGTCTCCCTCTCCCTCTCATCCGCAGTTCCTGGAGGAAGGTCCCTGGATTCCAATGGTCTCTTTCTCTCTCTCCCCCTCTCACTCAATACTGCTAGAGTCCTGGGTCCTGGGCAAGGCCTAGTCATCATGGTTTGTGGATTGGAATCTATTGTTCACGTTATAATGTGTTTCGGTACATGGTTGCTCCTTTTTTGTTGCTATTTTTGTGTGATTTTGATTGAGGTGGACTGGCTCTGAGATCAGAAGTTAACACGTGACACAGAGCTAGGTTTAACTAAATTGAAGCTGAACTGAATATGCCTGGACTAGTTCGATGATTTTTGGTTTGGTATTGTATTTTCTGTATTTTTTTGCTCTTTTTTTGCCATTTGCACAATGTTTTTTGTTTTACACATTAGGATGCTTTTCTTTGGAAAGGTTCCATGGATTTCTTCCTTTGTTTCGTGGCTGTCTATGGGAAGACGAATTCCAGTGTTCACTATACACGTACTTCGATAATAAATGTGCTTTGAATGTTGAACTTAGAAGCGGTCCGAAAGATCTTTTGGGGAACATCCCAACCTGCCTGTCCATTCCTGCTGGAATATGGTACTCAGCAGCTTGCTTCGGGGAAAGATCCCAGAACTCTGTCACACTGAAGTTGAAAATCTTCTTATCACAAGATTGAATCTGCAAAATATTTAAATTTTATTCTAACTTCTTGAGGATTGGGAGGTGAGGGTAGTAGGGGTACCAGAGACTGCCCTTGTTGCTGATTACATTTCAGGCCGAGACTTTTCATCAGGTCTGCCAGCTTGTACTTCGTCCCCTCCTCTCATCTTCTTATCCTGGCTTCCGCCCCCTTCCTTTCCAGTCCTGATAAAGGGTGTCAGCTCAAAATGTCGGTTGTTCATTCCCGGCCATAGATTCTGCCTGACCTATTGAGTTCTTGTCGCATATTGTGTGCATAGTTCAAGATTTCCAGCATCAGCAGAATCTCTTGCGTGTAAGTGACGTTAACCAGATGTAATGTTCTCTGTGGAACTCTTGTCAGTTGATCACAGTCCTGGGAAATGCAATAACCCATGCAAACATAGGCACTTGTTTAATTAGATTCTGTCACAGATAAGGCATGCACACATTTTACAACACTCCCATTTCCCATAGTAAATTTGGATTATTTTCAAAAGGAATTCAATCTTCTTTTAGTGTTGCTAAGAGGATGCTTTTCGTCACACAGTAATTGGGTCAGTGGTGTATTGATACAACCATTCCATAAGCCTTCGTACTATGATAGACTACAAAACGAAGTCAGGCACCATTGCCAACAACAGCAGCACAATCATTCCTGATGAGTTTAATGCTTTCTATGCACATTTTGAACAGAAAGGATTAATATGTCACCCCTAACACCCCAAATCAGAATCAGAATCAGGTTTAATATCACTGGCATGTGTCGTGAAATTTGTTAACTTTGGGGCAGCAGTATGATGCAATACATGATAATTGAGAGAAAAAGAAAACTCTGGATTACAGTAAATATATATATATTAAATAGTTTAATTAAGTTAAATAAGAAGTGGAAAAAATTAGTGAGGTAGTGTTCGTGGGTTCAATGTCCATTCAGAAATCGGATGGCAGAAGGGAAGAAGCTGTTCCTGAATCTTTGAGTGTGTGCCTTCAGGCTTCTGTACCTCCTACCTGATGGTAGCAATGAGAAGAAGGAATGTCTTGGGTGATGGATAAATGTACCTGAATCCACAGTCATCTTTGTGGAACATCTGTGATTCTGCTAGAGAAGTTGAAGATGCAATGCTTGTGAAGCCGTAAGTCTGTTGGAGACCAAAGACGACCTGTCCTGGGTTTCGAGGACATGTGCATGGGCGGGTGAGAGGGAGGTGTTGCTTTGCCACTTCATATATTCTGTCTTGCTGTGTTCTGTGTTGTTCTGCCAAGCACTGTGGGCATGCTATCTTGGCACTGGGATGTGTAGCGACACTCACCGGCTGCCCCCCAGCACAGCCTTTGCTGTGTTGGTTGTTAACGCAAAAGGTACATTTCACTGTGTGTTCTGATGTACGTGTGATAAATAAATCTGAAGCTACTATCATGACTTGCTTTGAGAGGCTGCTCATGGCACACATCAACTCTAGCCTCCCAGACAACACTGATCCAGTTCAATTCATCTACTGCTATAACAAGTGTATGGCAGATGGCATCTCCTTCATCCTACACTTATCACTGGAGGATTTGGACAGTAAAAACACTTATGCCACACTATTGTTTATTGACTACAGTTCCCCCTTCAATACTGTAATTCTCATGACCCAACAGAGGGAGACAACACCTCTCTCTGAAAATGGATCCTTAACATTTTAATCAACAGATCACATTCAGTATTGATAGGCAGCAACACCACCACCACGATTATTCTGAAACCTGGTCTGCATTCTCTGTCTCCTACTCTGCTCCCTCTACACTCATGACTGTGTGGCCAGATTCTGCTCGAACTCCAGCCACAGGTTTGCAGATGATGCCACCGTAGTGGGCTATATCACAAATAATGATGTTGGAATGCAAAGAGAGAGCTTAGTAACACGGTGTCACGACAATAACCAAAGAAAAAATAGCTTTGTCTTTCACACGTACTGTGTACCGAAACATCAAAACACACAATGAAATTCGTTACCCGTGTCAACAATTAACACAGTCTGAGATGAGCTGGGGGCAGCTTGCGAGAGTTGTCATGTTTCCTGCACCTGCACAGCATGCCCACAACTTACTAATCCTAGCCCGTATGTCTTTGGAATGTGAGAGGACACCAAAGCACCCAGAGGAAACCCATGTAGTCGAGGGGAGAACGTACAAACTCCTTACAGACAGTGGTAGGAATTGAACCCCAGTCAGTGCTGTGAAGCATTACGCTACTGCTATGCTACTGTACTGACCCATGTTCCTCCTTTCCCTCATTGTCAACAAAAGACAGCTGGTCAGAGACTTCAGGAAGTGTGCGCTGCACGGGCTCCTACCTGCATCAACGGCCCTGACGTTGAAAGGGTTGAGAGCTTCAAGTTCATAGGAGTGAATATTACTACAAGCCTGTCCAGGCCCAGCCACTGCCAAGTAGGCTCACCAATGCTTCTAGTTTCACGGAAGGCTAAAGCAATTTTGCATATCCTCTTTGACCTTTACCAATTTTTTTCCAATGCACTATACAAAGTAGCCTGTCTCAATACATCATGGCTTGGTATAGCAACTCTTCTGCCTGTGATTGCAAGAAACTACAGAGAGTTATGGGCAAATCACGAAAACCAATCTCCCTCCATGAAATCTGTCTATGTTCTCTCTGTCCCAGATATGCTCTCTTCTCCCATCTCCTATTGGGTAGAATACACAAAAGCCTGAAATCACATATCAAGCTCCAGAACAGCTTCTAGCCAGCTGTTATCAGACAATTGAATAGGTACCTCTTGCATCTTAATAAAGTGGACAATGAGTGTTTGTTGGTGGGTCTTCTGCTGCTGTACCCCCTCCACTTCAAGGTCCTAGGTATTGTACACTCCGAGATGTTCTTCTGCACCTCACTGTTGTTACACGTGGTTTCTTGAGTTACTGTTGCCCTCCTGTCAGCTTGAACCAGTCTGGCCATTCTCCTCTGACCACTCTCATTAACAAAGTGTTTTTGCCCACAGAACCTCTGCTCAATGGATGTCTTTTACTTCTTGTACCATTCTCTGTAAGCTGTAAAGATCGTTGTGCGCACAGGAATGAGCAGGTGTAGCTAGTAAACTGGCCACAGAGTGTATATTGACCAGAGTAACTCTCACCATGCATTGTCACAGAGGATTTGTACAGTTGCAGACAGTGTGGTATAAAGCTGATTGCAAGCAATAGAACTTTTGGAAAGGATTATACCACAGCACCCACCCACACATACAGAGACAAACATACAGAATCCCTATTGAATTCTAGAACCGGTGCAAAGGGCCGAATAGCCTGTTTCTGATTCTATTCCTCATTTTCACATTTTACAGATAAGATTCTGCGTGATTTTTCCCTATGTTTGTCCTTCAAATGGTCCTCACTTGTGCAGCACTTTAAAAGAGATAGTGGAAGTATCTCCTGCTCCTTTACAACATTAGGTGCAACAGCACTAAGATAAGGGAATCGCACTGCTTTTGCACAAATCAACAATGCACAATATTCAATTCCCTCCAAACTCAGACACCCATTAGCTAGGATGTATGCTGCTTTTAAAAATGCTTGCAAATCTACTTTATTGCGATTAAATTGAAACTTCTTGGGCACCAATTAATTGGATCGCCATCTTCCCACCAACATCCTAATTATCAGAACCCTGTGTTATTCTAACCTAAATGAAAAAACCTGGTGTTCAAACCTTTGAGCAAGGAGGTAGAATGGTGAAGATTGTTTTCAATTTAATAATATAATTTTTAAGTTAAAACAGTACATGGAATTTAATTTGGGGTAAATATATTGAAAATGCACCTGCTACTCTGAATAATG
This sequence comes from Mobula birostris, assembly GCF_030028105.1. Classification (NCBI taxonomy): domain Eukaryota; kingdom Metazoa; phylum Chordata; class Chondrichthyes; order Myliobatiformes; family Myliobatidae; genus Mobula; species Mobula birostris. The sequence continues at coordinate 136,199,556 of NC_092378.1, read as the reverse complement.
ACCATAGCAAAGGCGATTCCTTAAAGTCGTCAACATTCGATTATGAAAGATTTTCCAGCAAATCTTCGCGTAAGGTTGAAATAAATAGCATCACAAGAGGTTTTACATTAGCTCTGGTCAGTGTAAGGTGGAGATAGACCTGTTTGGTTTGCTTTAGAATACCTGAATTCATGTTGAAATAGCTTGTTCTGGCAGTGATCCGTTGCAAGACAGTAAAGAACGACAGAATTGCCAACCTCAAGATCATTCAATTCAGCCAGCCGGTAGAGGAAGCCAAAGTCGTGAAATGTGTGAATAGGTGGTAAGGTTTCTAAGTAGAATATTCTACCATACATGTTACCCATATTGTAACTAAGTAATCACACCTTCTAAAGTGTGCAAGAACTTCAATATACTCTTAGCACAGACCTTCCAGTCTCCAAAGTCCTCCATTATTTGCCGATCTCAGATTCTGTGCCCTCTACTATTATTCATTTCAAATTTGGAAAATATATTCTGGCTGTCTATTCTCCCTACGCCCCTCATTAAATTTTAAACTTCTGCGAGGTTGCAAATAATTGAATTGATCATTCTAAACGTTATTCAAAACTGGTTAAGCTGCATCTGGAATACTGCACTCAGTTCTAGCCACCCCACTACAGGAAGAATTTGGAGGCTGTGAAGACGGTGCAGTGGAGGCTTACGGGCACCCTGCCTGGATCAGAGGCCAGGCGCTATTAGGAAAGTTTGGACGAGCTAAGGCTGCTTTCCCTGGAACGCCGGAGGCTATGAGGAGACTTCACAGAAGTTTATGATTTAATGAGAGGCAGAGGTAGAATAGACAGCCAGAATATATTTCCCAAGTTTGAAGTGAATAATACTAGAGGGCATGCACTTAATGCGAGACAGAGAAAGTTCAAAGGAGATGTGCTGGGCAGGGCTTTTTTTTTAAAACACATATTAATGGGTATTTGGAATGCACTATCGGGGTGGTATTGGGGACAAATACGACAGATACATTTAAGGGGTGCTTATAAAAGCACGTGATTATGCAGAGAATGGAAGGATATGGCTCATGAAGGGTTTAGTGTAATCAGGCATTATTAGCTTAACTACTTCCAGACAACATCATGGGCTAAAAAGCTTGTTTCTGTGCTGAACTATGTTATATGCAACTGCCAGTTGATCGGAATTCTCACAATGCAACAGTGATCTCATTTTGAACGAATTTCATCACCTATTAAATGCTTTGGCATTTGCTGCCTTGCCTGCTGTGTTCCACCAGCATTTTATGTATGTTGCTTTGGATTTTGTGAAGGTTTGTTTTCAAATTCAGGTTCATTTTTTCTTTATGTATCTATGATAAGGTTGAGGCCATGGCAAAGTTAAAATAAAATTGATACCTCATTATTCCCTTTTTTGGCACTATTTATTTGTTTTGTAGTTTATAGTAATTTTATGTCTTTGCGCTATACTGCTGCCACAAATTTCACATCATGAACGGAAGAGATTCTTCACATGCTGGAAATCTTGAGCAAAACACACAAAATGCTGGAGGAACTCAGCAAGTCAGGCAGCATCTATGGAGGGGAACTAACAGTCAACTGTTCAGGCCAAGTTTGGGACTGAAAAGGAAAGAAGAGAGGGGAAATTACACGTCATGTAAAAAAGGAATAATAACCCTCATTCTTATTCTGAATTGGGCACTCAGAAATTGGTTCAATCCAGACGTTTCCTGTTGGACACCTATGTAGAGTAATTGCAAAGCCCCTGAAGAATTTCTGCCCTTGTATTTGAATCAGGTTTAAAAAAAAACGGAAGAGTTTATCTCAAAGGGGTTAAAATACAAAGGGAGTTTGGGGAGGAACTTGGAGAGTGATGTGACATTTGTTCTGAGCTCTTGTAAGACTTCAGTGGGAACCAACATTGATGGAGGGTCTCAGATGTAGACCAGCCAAGATCTAACTGAAAGACAGAAGAGATCTGAAGGACTGAGAGTTCAAATTCTGTTCCTGCGTATTTTACCATGTAACTAATATGTACTGCAATGGATTATTAAAAATGGAACTGACTACTGAAGTAACATCTGATTACCTGACTCTGAATCCTTAACTTACACATATAATTTGGGGGTTTCTAGGACTGGAGAAGTTTAACTATGAGGATAGATTGGATATGAAGGGGTTGGTTGCCTTGGATTAGTTGAGGCTGCAGAGATTGTTAATTAAGGTGTATGAATTTATGAGGAACTAGTGTGAAGAGGGAGATGCAGTGTCCTTTAGCTGAGCAGTCAAACACTGGTAGGCATAGAGTTAAAGTAATTGGTTGAATGATCAGAGGGTGACATAAGATTTAGTGTTTCCCACTGGCGTCTGGAATGCACTGCCTGAAAGGTGGGTAGAGGCTAAAATCCTTGCCACATTTTGACCTGTGTGCTTGTGGAGCACAGAGTATTGAACGGTGGGCTTGATCTGGGTAGCACTTTCCCAACTAGAATTGACATGATTGATTGAATAACCACCTTCAGTGTCATAAATTTCCTCTGATTTCTTTGAGTATCCCCAGCTCAGCATTGTTTTTAAGATATTAATTTATTCACAGGATGTGACATTGCCAGAAATTTTCGGTGGATAATGCAAACAGTCCAAAGATCGTAAGACATAAGACACAGGAGCAGAATTAGGCCACTCAGCGAGTCTGCCATTCAATCATGGCTGTTTTATAATCCCTCTTAACCCCATTCTCTTTCCTTTTCCTCATAACCTTTGATGCCCTAACTAACCAAGAACCTACCAAGCTCTGCTTTAAGTATACTCAATGACTTGACCTCCACAGCCATCTGTGGCATTGAATTCCACAAATTGTCACCACCCTCTGGCTAAAGAAATTCCTTCTCATCACTATTCTAAATAGATGTCCCTTTATTCTGAGCCTGTGCCCTCTGGTCCAAGTCTCATCCACTATAGAAAACATCCTTCCCACATCCACTCTCTCCAGGCTTTTCAATATTCAAAAGATATCAATGAGATTCCGTCTCATTCTTCTAAACTCCAGCGAGTACAGGCCCAGAGCCATCAAAAGCTCCTCATATGATAACCCTTTCATTCCTGGGATCATTCTCGTGAACCTGCTCTGGTCCCTCTCCAATGCCAGTACATCTTTTCTTAGAAAAGGGGCTCAAAACTGCTTGCAATACTCCAAGTGCAGGCTGACCAATGCCTTATAAAGTCTCAGCATCACATCCTTGCTCTTTAATTCCAGTCCTTTTCAAATGACTGTTAACTTTGCATTTGCCTTCCTTACCACGAGCTCAACCTGCAAGTTAACCTTTAGGGAATCCTGAACAAGTCCCCATGCACCTTAGATTTTTGAATTTTTCTCCCCTTTTACAAAAGAGCCTACGCCTTTCTTCCTTTTACCAAAGTGCATGACCACACACTTCCCCGCAGTACATTCCATCTTCCACTTCTTTGTCCATTCTCCCAATCTGTCCAAGCCTTCTGCAGACTCCCTGTTTCCTCAACACTACCTGCCCCTCCACCTATCTTTGTATCATCTGAAAACTTGGCCACAAAGCCATCAATTCCTTCATCCAAAGTGTTGACATATAATGTGCAAGGAAGCGGTCCCAATACCAACCCTTACGGAGCACCACTTGACACCGGCAGCCAATCAAATTAGACCCCTTTATTCCGACTCTTTGCCTCCTGCCAATCAGCCACTCTTCTATCTATGCTATTATCTTTCCTGTAATACCATGTATGGGTCTTTGTCAAATGCTTCTGAAAAGTCAAATAAACAATATCCGCTGACTCACCCTTGTCTCTTCTGCCTGTTATTTCCTCAAATAATTCCAACATATATGTCAGGCAAGATTTCCCTTAAGGAAACCATACTGACTTTGGCCTACTTTATCATGTGCCTCCAAGACTTCAATATCCTCCCAAGCACTGAAGGCACACTAACTGGCCAATGATTTCCTTTCTTCTGTCTCCCACCCTTCTTAAAAAGAGGAGAGACATCTGCAATTTTCCAGTCCTCTGGAACCATTCCAAAATGTACTGAATAATGAAAGATCATTACTAATGCCTCCACAATCTCTTCAGCTACCTTATTCAGAACCCTGCGGTGTAGTCCATCTAGTCCAGGTAACATCTACTTTCAGACCTTATTAAAGCAACTACATTCACTTTTACCCCCTGATACTCTCAAATTTCTGGCATACTGCTAATGTCTTCCACAGTAAAGTCTGGCACAAAATACTTAAGTTCATCTGCCATTTCTTTATCCCACATTGCTACCACTCCAGCATCATTTTCCTGCAGTCCACTATCTACTCTTGCCTCTCTTTTACTCTTTATACAGTATATCTGAAAAAAAAAACCTTTGCTATCCTCTTTGATATTTTTGGCTAGCTTACCTTCATATTTCATCTTTTCTCTCCATATGGTGTTAATAGTTGCCTTCTGTTGGTTTTTTAAAAGCTTCCCAAGCCTCTAACTTCCGACAATTTTTTGATATATGCCCTCCCTTTAGCTTTTATGTTGGCTTTTCGTCTTTTATTAGCTATGGTTGTGTCATCCTCCCTTTAGGATACTTCATCATCTTTGGGATGTTTTTATCCTGTGTCTTCCAAGTTGTCCCCAGAAACGCCAACCATTGCTATTCTGCCATCATCATTGCTAGTGTCCCCTTCCAGTCAACTATGGCCAGCTCCTCTCTCGTGCCTCTATAATTCCCTTTCCCTCTGTTGGGATCCAGAACCAATCTGATTTTCCCAATCTACCTGTATTTTGAAATCACCCATGACTATTGTAACATTGCCTTATTACTTGCCTTTTCTAGTTCCTATTGAAATTTATATCCCACATGCTGGGTACTATTTTTTGTGGGGGGTGCTGAATATATGGTCTTTTTAACTTTGCAGTTTCTTATCACTTCCCACAAAGATTCTACATCTTCCGATCCTGTCACCTCTTTCTAAGGATTTGATTTCATATTTTATCAATAGAGGGCTACCCCCTCCCCCTCTGCCCATCTGCCTGTCCACTTGATGAAAGATGTATCTTGAATGTTAAGTTCTCAACTATGATCTTCTTTCAATCAGGACTAGGTGATGCCCACAACATAATATCTGCCAGTCTCTAACTGTGTTCCAAGATCAGCTACCTTATTCTGTATACTGCGTGCAATCAAATATTAAACCTTCAGTTCTGCATTCATCACCCTCTTCGATTTGCCCCCATGTTACACTTCACCTCATCCCATTTGTCCTATTATCTGCCTGTCCTTCCTCACAGTCTCACTGCGCACTGCATCTACTTGTACACCAATTGTCCCATCCTCACCCTTATTACTATGGTCCCCATACCCCTGCCAAGTTCGTTTAAGCTCTCCTCAACAGCTCTAGCAAACCTGTCTGCAAAACTAAAGGTCCCCCTCAGGTTCAGGAGTAACCCATCCTATTTATACAGAAGAGATCCCAATGATCCAGAAATTTGAAACCCTACTTCCTGCGCCACTTCCTCAGCCAGTCCTTCTCCCTGAATTGTCACCTTGTCGCAGTGGAGAAGCTTGTGTGGTCCTGTGATCCCGAGAGCAATGCTCCTGGTAGGGTCACCCATGGCGGTAAGGTCGAGGGTGAGGTCCCTGACAAAGAACAATCCAACCAAGACCTCAACGGTGGAACAGGCGGACGAAGTTACTTTGAACTCAACGGCTGTGAAGGCGGATGAAGTCGGCAACAAATCCATCAGCTCCAATCGTCGTGGTTTCCATGCCATTGGAATCAGTTGGTTGATTTGTGAAGTATCGTGTGCTTCTTGGAGTGCAACATCAAGTACACATTAAACAAATACACACACAGGCGTCTTCGCTCTGTGGGCCACTTCTTCATCCTCAACCCCGAGGGATAGCCACAACAACCTCAGCCAGTCATACATCTAGCACGTGGCACTGCGAGTAATGCAGAGATTACTACCTTGGAGGTCCTGTTCTTCAGCCCTTTCCCAAACTCCCTAGACCCACTGCACAGGACTTCTTCCCCCTTTCTATCAATATCATTGGTGCCAGTGTGCACCACAACCTCTGGCTGCTTACTCTGTCTCTTGAGAATCTTGGACCCTTGCACCTGGGAGGCAACACACCATCCTGGCTGCCCTTTCGCGGCCGCAGAATCTCTTCTCCGTCCCCCTAACCATCGAGCCTCCAGTCACTATCGCTCTGCCTGACTTTACAGCTAAGCCTGAGAGCCGGCCACAGTACGACTGGCAGTGCCCTGATCGGTCATCACCCCCAGCAGTATCCAAAGGGCTGTACTTGTTGCTGAGGGGAATGGCCACAAGGGAACCCTGCACTGACTGCCTACTCCCCTTACTTCTCCTGGTGGTTACCCATCTACTCTCCAAAGCCTGCACTCTGGGTGTGATCACCTCAGTAAAAGACTCATCTATGAAGGTTTCAGCCTTCTGGATGGTCCTGAGAGCATCCAACTCCAGTTCCTTGACCTTGTCAGTTAGGAGCTTCCAACCCACTCTGCGATCTCACGCTCTGAGCGTAAGTCCTAACAGGCCACACTTGCTTTTTAAAACTGCTGCATAAAGTCCACAAGAACTGTTTCCAACTCACTCCATGACCTTCCACTCCGCAGACGTTCCAACAGGCCCCGTTTGCTTTTTAAAACTGGCGCGTAAAATCCACAAGGAAATCTCTCCAACTTGCTCTGCGACCTTCCGCCTGCAGACAAGTCCCAACAGGCCCCACTCAATTCTTAAAAATCATGTTTAGCAACTTAGGCTTGATCTTAAAGTTAATTCTGTTGTTGCATTATTATAAATTACCCAAATATGTGGCTTTCTTACTTTATACATATCAAAATCTACACTCGTCAATCAGTGGTACAGTGAATCACCACTGTAGTGTAAATTGGAGTCACAGAAAATGGGTTCATTAAGACCATAAGACAGAGGAGCAGGATTAGGCCATGTGGCCCATCGAGTCTGCTCCACCATTCAATCACGGCTGATCCTTTTTTTTTAATCTCCTCCTCAACCCCAGTTCCTTGTCTTCTCCCCATAACCTTTGATGCCATGTCCAATCAAGAACCTATCAATCTCTGCCTTCAGTACACCTAATGACCTGGCCTCCACAGCTGCCTGTGGCAACAAATTCCACAAATTCACCACCCTTTGGCTAAAGAAACTTTTCTGCATCTCTGTTTTCAAAGGGCACCCCTCTATCCTGAGGCTGTGACCTCTTGTCCTAGACTCTCCCACCATGAGAAACATCCTTTCCACATCTACTCTGTCTAGGCCTTTCAACATTCAAAATGTTTCAATGAGATCCCCCCCTCATCCTTCCAAATTTCAGTGAGTACAGACCCAGAGTCATCAAACGTTCCTCGTATAACCCTTTCATTCCTGGAATCATCCTTGTGAACCTCCTCTGGGCCCTCTCCAATGCCAGCACATCATTTCTAAGATGAGGGGCTCAAAACTGTTCACAATACTTAAGGCGAGGCCTCACCAGTCCCTTATACAGCCTCAGCATCACATCCTTGGTCTTGTATTCTAGACCTCTTGAAATGAATGCTAACATGGCATTTGCCTTCCTCACCACTGACTCAACCTGCAAGTTAACCTTTAGGGTGTCCTGCACAAGGACTCTTAAGTTTCAGCAAGTTGGCAGCTGCTTCACAGAGAGCAGTAGTGGGCAGATCGACAGCTGTTACCTTCACATACTTGACCAAGGAAACAACGTGGAGTGGAGAACCCGAAAAAATAAAGAAACACAGAAGACATTTCCCTCTGTACTTCTAGCAGATGTGCCCAAGATGGGGTCTTAAGTTGTGACTTTTCCTTAGTGCAGACACTTTAGTGAGAAAACTGAAGCCATTTAAAGTGCCTGCTAACAGCAGTTTGTACTCGATCTGTACTTAGTGGCCACATTATTAGTACACCATGTACACCTCTCATTAATGCAAATTTCTAATCAGTCAGTCATAGGGCAGCAGCTCAGTGCATGCAGACATGGTCAAGAGGTTCAGTTGTTGTTTAGACCAAACACCAGAATGGGGAAGAAATGCAATTTAAGTGACCTTGACCATGAAATGATTATTGGTTCAAGAAAGGTGATTTGAGTATCTTAGAAACTGGTGATCTCCTGGGATTTTCTTGCATAAACAGTTCTAGAGCTTACAGAGAATGGAGCGAATAACAAAAATAAAATAAAATCCAGTGAGCTGCAGTTCTGTGGGCAAAAACGTCTTTTCATGAAGGAAACCAGAGGAGAATGGCCAGACTAGTTCAAGCTGACAGGAAGGCGACAGCAACTCAAATAGTCAGGTGGTATAACCGTGGTGTGTATAAGAGCTTCTCTGAACGCACAGCATTTTGAACCTTGAAGTGGATGGGTTACAGCAGCTGAAGACCACACAGGATTCCACTGAGTGTAATCTTCCAACAGTGATTAACCAGGAGTGAAAAAGCCAGATCTCACTTAAAGTTACAGAAAAAAGGTTTCTACTGTATAGTTGCTTGTCATTCATCAGCAGACTTTATGAAACTTCTGTCATATGTTAACTAACACAGCTTGTATGAAGATATTGGCTAAAAATCAATATTTGACACCTTGTAGGAGCCATTGGAAGAAAGGGTTTTGACAATAGTATTGCGCTAGGAGTTTTCATCAGTCTGTGGGAAGAAAGAAAGAAAGAAAGTGGGAGGTGGATATAAGTTAAGGAAGAGCAGGACTCTCTGTCCAGGCACAGGACACAATTGCTTCGTTCTAGGATATCCAATCCCATTAGGAGATCCATGCCTTCTCCCAACAATCTTCCATTGCGCAAAATTCATTCTCAGTCGGTACCATTAAAGCACTTCATAGTGCACACTCTGTTACCCAGAGTACATGTCTTTGAAATTCCTCCTATTGACTTCAAAGCAATGAATTTCAGAGGGAGTGTACAATATGCTGATTCATCAAAGATAAAGAGGGAGATTAGCTATATTTGTGATATGTACAACAAGTTGAAATATACAGTAAAATACGTCATTTGTGTCAATGACGAACACAGTCAGAGGATGTAGTGGGAGACAGCCCTCCAAGTATTGACATGCTTCTAATGCCAAAATAGCACGCCCACAACCTGCTAACCCCAGCTCTCAACACACAAAAAATGCTGGTGAACGCAGCAGGCCAGGCAGCATCTATAGGAAGAGGTACAATCGAAGTTTTGGGCCGAGACCCTTCGTCAGGACTAACTGAAAGAAGAGATAGTAAGAGATTTGAAAGTTGGAGGGGGAGGGGGAGATCCAAAATGATAGGAGAAAACAGGAGGGGGAGGGATGGAGCTAAGAGCTGGAAAGTTGATTGGCAAAAGGGATATGAGGCTAGAGAAGGGAGAGGATCATGGGACGGGAGGCCTAGGGAGAAAGAAAGGGGGAGGGGGGAAGCCTAGAGGATGGGTAAGGAGTATAATGAGAGGGACAGAGGGAGAAAAAGCAGGGAGAGAAAAAATAAATAAATACATACATACATACATAACAGATGGGGTACGAAGGGGAGGTGGGGCATTAACAGAAGTTAGAGAAGTCAATGTTCATGCCAACAGGTTGGAGGCTACTCAGACAGAATATAAGGTGTTGTCCCTCCAACCTGAGTGTGGCTTCATCTTGACCGTAGAGGAGGCCGTGGACAGACATATCAGAATGGGAATGGGATGTGGAATTAAAATGTGTGGCCACTGGGAGATCCTGCTTTCTCTGGCAGACAGAGCATAGATGTTCAGCGAAGCAATCTCCCAGCTTGCATCGGGTCTCGCCAATATATAGAAGGCCACATTGGGAGCACCAGACGCAGTATATCACCCCAGCCGACTCACAGGTGAAGTGTCGCCTCACCTGGAAGGACTGTCTGGGGCCCTGAATGGTGGTAAGGGAGGAAGTGTAAGGGCATGTGTAGCACTTGTTCCGCTTACACGGATAAGTGCTGGGAGGGAGATCGGTGGGAAGGGATGGGGGGGGACGAATGGACAAGGGAGTCGCATAGGGAGTGATCTCTGCGGAAAGCAGAGAGATGGAGGGAGGGAAAGATGTGCTTGGTGGTGGGATCCTGTTGGAGGTGGCGGAAGTTACGGAGAATTATATGTTGGACCCGGAGGCTGGTGGGGTGGTAGGTGAGGACCAGGGGAACTCTATTCCTAGTGGGGTGGCGGGAGGATGGGGTGACAGCAGATGTGCGTGAAATGGGAGAGATGCGTTTGAGAGCAGAGTTGATGGTAGAGGAAGGGAAGTCCCTTTCTTTAAAAAAGGAGGACACCTCCTTCATCCTGGAATGAAAGGCCTCATCCTGAGAGCAGATGCAGCGGAGACGGAGGAATTACGAGAAGGAGGTGGCGTTTTTGCAAGAGACAGGGTGGGAAGAGGAATCGTCCAGGTAGCTGTGAGAGTCCGTAGGTTTATAGTAGACATCAATAGATAAGCTGTCTCCAGAGATAGAAAGATCAAGAAAGGGGAGGGAGGTGTCAGAAATGGACCAAGTAAACTTGAGGGCAGGGTGAAAGTTGGAGGCAAATTTAATGAAGTCAACGAGCTCAGCACACGTGCAGGAAGCAGCGCCAATGCAGTCATCGATGTAGCAAAGGAAAGGTGGGGGACAGATACCAGTGTAGGCTTGGAACATGGACTGTTCCACAAAGCCAACAAAAAGGCAGGCATAGCTGGGACCCATACGGGTGCCCATGGCTACACCTTTAGTTTGGAGGATGTGGGAGGAGCCAAAGGAGAAATTATTAAGAGTAAGGACTAATTCCACTAGACGGAGCAGAGTGGTGGTAGAGGGGAACTGGTTAGGTCTGGAATCCAAAAAGAAGCGGAGAGCTTTGAGACCTTCCTGATAGGGGATGGAGGTATATAGGGACTGGACATCCATGGTGAAAATAAAGCGGTGGGGGCCAGGGAACTTAAAATCATCGAAAAAATTCAGAGTGTGAGAAGTGTCACGAACATAGGTAGGAAGGGATTGAACAAAGGGGGATAAAGCAGTGTTGAGGTATGCAGAAATGAGTTTGGTGGGGCAGGAGGAAGCTGAGACAATGGGTGGTTACCCCTCGATCATGACCCCACTAAGGAACACCAGGCCATTGTCTCCCACACCATCACCAACTTTACAGCTCAGGGGATCTCCCATCCACTGCTACCAACCTTATAGTTCCCACACCCCGCACTTCCCGTTTCTACCTCCTACCCAAGATCCACAAACCTGCCTGTCCAGGTAGACCCATTGTCTCAGCTTGTTCCTGCAAGCTGGAACATTGCAAATGACTTGTTATTGCTGATAATGTGGTAGATTTCTACAAACCCACCCAATGATTCACCCACAAAACCAGATTATAAGGAATATAAGGAACAATACCTTATATTCCGTCTGGGTAGCCTCCATCCTGATGGCATGAACATCGACTTCTCTAATTTCCATTAATGACCCACCTCCCCTTCATACCCCATCCGTCATTCATTTATTCGTTTATTTATTTATCTATTTATCGATTTATTTTTTCTCTCTCCTTTTTCTCCCTCTGTCCCTCTCACTATACTCCTTGTCCATCCTCTGGGCTTCCCCCCTCCCCCTTTCTTTCTCCCTAGGCCTCCTGTCCCATGATCCACTCCCTCCTCTAGCCTCAGATCCCTTTTTTGCCAATCAACTTTCCAGCTTTTAGCTCCATCCCTCCCCCTCCTGTCTTCTCCTATCATTTCGGATCTCCCCCCCCCCTTCCCACTTTCAAATCTCTTACTATCTCTTCTTTCAGTTAGTCCTGACGAAGGGTCTTGGCCCGAAACGTCGACTGTACCTCTTCCTATAGGTGCTGCCTGGCCTGCTGCGTTCACCAGCATTTTTTGTGTGTGTTGCTTGAAATTCCAGCTTCTGCAGATTTCCTCGTGTTTTTCAACCCTACCTCTCAATATGTCTTTGGTATGTGGTCCTGGGGGAAATATACAAACTTCTTAAACACAGCGTCAGGAATTGAACCCCCCCCCATACACTATGTTATGGTGCCACCCCAGTAGAACACGCTTGGTGTAACTGACCAGGAGTCAATTTCTCATCCAGGGTATGTGGGGACCATGTTTACCGAAACATGAAAATTGTGCCTTATCAGCACCTCAGTGCTAAACCTGAGCAAGTCATCAGGTTGGGTGTGTCAACCACCAGTGATGAACACTCCCTAGTGAGAACTTAACGGTGTGAAATGTCGGTGGGGGAGCATGACCAGCTCTTTAGGCTGTAAACAGTATCTAACCCCTGCAAACAATTTATGATGACCTACAATTACGACCACTATAGCCTACTCAACCGGACTCTGAAACAAATGTAACTCATTAGCACGTTGCCCATCTATTTTCAATTTTTCAAAGAAATAACGTTTAAGATTCATCAAGCAGAATTTGTCCTTCAAGCTTTTTCCTACTATATAAAAAAGCACACGGCTCAATGTACATCTGCATGTGATTCAACACATCTTACTCCACTCAGCTCTGGGTGACATTTCCCGGTCACTGAGTTCCGTATAATGAAAACTATCAGCTCCAGCTACGGAGAACCGAGCTTCAGATTTCTCTGATTTATTTCATTGTCAGTAAGAAAAAGAAATTGAGTTCAAGCACAGTTCAAATCATACCAGAGAAGAAGAAGCCGTTAGTGGCTCTAAATTTTACTTCACCAGAATTGAAGACTTCCTTGTGAACTGATCGTGCACGAAAACCAGACAAAATAGGTAGTGGACAATTGAACAGATTCTCATCCATTACCTGCTAATGATCACAGCTCCCTTGTAGAGGACGGAAAAGGTTGGCATCGCGTTCAGAATCCCGTCCCTGCAACACACACATTCATTATTTCCCTCATTCCCACTCTATTTCAGAGAAAGGCGGCGTGGGGGTGGGGCAGGGAGCTGAGAACCAATACAGAACTAAAGCTTTAAAACAGCTGCACCACGTGACAGTTCTTATGGATGTTTAATACCACGAGATATTAGAGGGTTCATCCACATTATCACTATCTTCATGAATAGATTAAGCTTATGCAAGAAGCAAAGGCTGTAATGCAGAACATTCATTGCTGGTGAAGTGGAAGCAATGCAAAAAGACGAAGAACGCCTCCGTACCGAAATCCCATTGATCCTGCTAAAAGCACGCCGGGCTGGTAAGGCAGTGCCTGAAGTATAATTGATTCATCACTGTGCTTCTCATCTGGGAAGTCACAGGGTCCCAGTTCCCTGCTGTAGCGTGCTTGCAGACGCAGAAAACAGGTTTAAATCCGAGCCATGTTCCTGGCATCCATCCAGCATTTATCTCCCTGCACCTCTACCCGGTCAGGAAGTTACTCCAGGCACTGCTTGTATTCGCCTGAGTTTGCAGTTTATTCCAACATCATTCTAAGTATGCACAGGCTTGTGAAACATAGGACCATAAGACATAGGAGCAGAATTTGGCCATTCAGCCCATCGAGTCTGCTCCTCCATTCCATCATGTCTGATTTATTATCCCTCTCAACCCATTCTCCTGCCTTCTCCCAGTAACCTTTGACACTCTTTACTAATTAAGAACCTATCCATCTCCTCTTTAAATATACCCAACGACTTGGCCTCCCCAGTCATCTTGTGGCAATGAATTCCACAGATTCACTACTCTCTGGCTAAAGAAATTCTTCCTCATCTCTGTTCTAAAGGGACGTCTTTGTATTCTGAGGCTGTGCCCTCTGGTCCTAGTCTCGACCACTATAGGGAAAGTCCTCTCCACGTTCACTCCATTTAGGGCTTTCAATATTTGTTAGGTTTCAATGAGAACAAAGCAGCTTTTATACTTAAACAGGAGCTGCTTGGGTTGTAGAAACTGTCAAACTTACCAAACTGTCACAATATGTACATTTTCCCATAAACGGTTAAAGAAATTTTCTAGGTAGGAAAGTTTATTACAGAACTAGAAGTTAGTATTCATAAGCCATTGGATACAGTGTATGTTCCACGAGTTTAATTATGGGTCGTGTTTGGTTAAACATAAAAGGTACCTGATGAACTGAAAGAATTCAATGGTATACGCCCTATCGAAAGGACAGACTGATGGGCAGAAGGGGTGGGGTGGCTCTGTTGGTGAGGAATGATATTCAGTCCCTTGCGATGGGGAACATAGAATCAGGAGACGTAGAATCAGTATGGATAGAACTGAGAAATTCTAAGGGTAGAAAGACCCTAATGGGAGTTATCTACAGGCCCCCAAACAGTAGTCTGGGTGCAGGGTGTAAGTTGAATCAAGAGTTAAAATTGGCACGTCGCAAAGGTAATGTTACAGTTGTTATGGGGGACTTCAACATGCAGGTAGACTGGAGAAATCAGTTTGGTACTGGACCCCAAGAAAGGGAGTTTGTGGAGTCCCTCCGAGATGGATTCTTAGAACAGCTTGTACTGGACCCTACCAGAGAAAACATAATTTTAGATTTAGTGTTGTGCAATGAACCAATTTGATCAGGGACCTCAAGGTAAAGGAGCCATTAGGAGATAGTGACCATAATATGATGTTTTAATCTACAATTTGAGAGGGAGAAGGGAAACTCGGAAGTGTCAGTATTACAGTTGAACAAAGGGAACTATGGTGCTATGAGGGAGGAGCTGGCCAAAGTTCAATGGAACAATACCCTAGCAGGGATGACAGTGGAACAGCAATGGCAAGTGTTTCTGGGAATAATGCAGAAGGTGCAGGATCAGTTCATTCCAAAGAGGAAGAAAGATCCTAAGGGGAGTAAGGGAAGGCCGTGGCTGACAATGGAAGTAATGGACGGTATAAAAATAGAAGAGGAGTATAACATAGCATAGACAAGTGGGAAGCCAGAGGATTGGGAAACTTTTAAAGAGCAACAGAAGGTAACTAAAAAGGCAATATGCTGAGAAAAAATGAGGTACGAAGGTAAACTAGCCAAGAATATAAAGGAGGATAGTAAATGCTTCTTTAGCTATGTGAAAAGGAAAAAAATCGTAAAGACCAAAATTGGGCCCTTGAAGACCGAAGCAGGTGAATTTATTATGGGGAACAAGGAAATGGCAGATGAGTTGAACAGGTACTTTGGATCTGTCTTCACTAGGGAAGACACAAACAATCTCCCAGATTTAATAGTGGCCAAAGGACCTAGGGTAATGGATGAATTGAAGGAAATTTATATTAGGCAGTAAATGGTGTTGGATAGGCTGTTGGGTCTGAAGGCTGATAAGTCTCCGGGACCTGATGGTCTGCATCCCAGGGTACTTAAGGAGGTGGCTTTAGAAATCGTGGACGCATTGATAATCATTTTCCAATGTTCTATAGATTCAGGACCAGTTCCTGTGGATTGGAGGGTGGCTAATGTTGTCCCTCTCTTCAAGAAGGGAGGAAGAGAGAAAACAGGGAATTATAGACTGGTTAGCCTGACATCGGTGGTGGGAAAGATGCTGGAGTCAATTATAAAAGATGAAAAAAGATGACACATCTGGATAGTAGTAACAGGATTGGTCCGAGTCAGCATGGATTTACGAAGGAGAAATCGTGCTTGACTAATCTTCCGGAATTTTTTGAAGATGTAACTATGAAAATGGACAAGGGAGAGTCAGTGGATGTAATGTACCTGGACTTTCAGAAAGCCTTTGATAAAGTCCCACATAGGAGATTATTGGGAAGAATTAGGGCACATGGTATTGGGGGCAGAGTACTGACATGGATTGAAAATTGGCTGGCTGACAGAAAACAAAGTGTAGCGACTAACGCATCCCTTTTGGAATGGCAGGCGGTGACCAGTGGGGTACCGCAGGGTTCAGTGCTGGGACTGCAGCTGTTTACAATATATATTAATGATTTAGATGAGGGAATTAAAAGTAACATTAGCAAATTTGCCGATGACACAAAGCTGGGTGGCAGTGTGAAATGTGAGGAGGATGTTATGAGAATGCAGGGTGACTTGAACAGGCTGGGTGAGTGGGCAGATGCATGGCAGATGCAGTTTACTGTGGTTATCCATTTTGGTGGTAAGAACGGGAAGGCAGATTATTATCTAAATGGAGTCGTTAGGAAAAGAGGAAGTACAACGAGATCTAGTTGTTCTTGTACATCAGTCATTGAAAGCAAGCATGCAAGTACAGCAGGCAGTGAAGAAAGCTAATGGCATGCTGGCCTTCATAACAAGGGGAATTGAGTATAAGAGCAAAGAGGTCCTTCTGCAGCTGTATAGGGCCCTAGTGAGACCACACCTGGAGTACTGTGTGCAGTTTTGGTTTCCAAATTTGAGGAAGGACATTCTTGCTATTGAGGGAGTGCAGCGTAGGTTCACAAGGTTAATTCCCGGGATGGCGGGACTGTCATATGTCGAAAGATTGGAGCGACTGGGCTTGTATACTCTGGAATTTAGAAGGCTGAGAGGGGATCTTATTGAAACATATAAGATTATTAAGGGATTGGATACGTTGCAGGCAAGAAGCATGTTCCCACTGATGGGTGAGTCCAGAACCAGAGGCCACAGTTTAAGAATTAGGGGTAGGCCATTTAGAACGGAGTTGAGGAAAAACTTTTTCACCCAGAGAGTTGTGGATATATGGAATGCTCTGCCCCAGAAGGCTGTGGAGGCCAAGTATCTGGATGCTTTCAAAAAAGAGATGGATAGAGCTCTTAAAGATAGAGGAATCAAAAGTTATGGGGATAAGGCAGGAACTGGATACTGATTGTGGATGATCAGCCATGATCACAGTGAATGGCGGTGCTGGCTCAAAGGGCCGAATGGCCTACTCTTGCACCTATTGTCTATTGTCTATAATTGTAGACAATGCATATTGAGCTATATATGTGTAGCTATATAGTCTACCAAAAGGATGCTATTCAACAATATGGGGCAGTTTTATTCAGATAATAGTTTCTTGTTCCCAATCCTATTTAATTAGATTTTTGTGGAACCTGGTTTTGTGGGGGAATCATTTGTAGAAATCTACCACATTAACAGCAGTAACAAGTCATTTGCAATGCATTAAGGAACAGATTGACAGCAGCTGTGTACACCCAGGTTTACACCCATTAAATAGAGTATTCATTAGGTATATGTAAATATAGTTTTCATCACAGGACTGAGATAAACCCTAAAACCCTACTATCCACTGCCCAACTTACAATAAAAGTCCCTCTTGCTAATAACTTCTGTACTCATTGACCTGTACCAGTTTATAGAAACATCAGATAGTGGAGAGTTGTCAGGAACAGAACCCTGATGTAAACTGGTATGGCTGTACCTTTGCATGAATATTTGTTTGACCTGTAATGAACTCATTTATCTTCACAGCAGAACTATCAAGAAAGGAGATTTAATCAGGATGACGGCAGAGTTTGTGTTGCTTATCTTATGGGCTTCAGGTACATAAGCAGGTACTCTTTGCATCCTAAAGGAAATGAGGCATTTCTGTTCCATTTGAAAACAACTGCATGAGGTCTGTTCTATAAATCAATCACATTGTAGTTTGCAGCAACAAGACAGGAAACCTCACGATAATACCGATCTTTGCAAATTATATTTTGTGGGTTATTGCCTGAGCTTGTCATAATAATTGGAAGAGATAATTTCACAATTTACTGCCATTGCAGAACTCTTGTTATTTTGTACATATCCCTACTCAGCAAGATAAAGTTCCACATTGCAACCAGTGTATGAACCTGCAAAGAGAGAGTGCAACTCAAAACATTCTGAGACGTGCGAATGCCAACAAAATACATTGGAAGTTCAATTACTATTCTGCGATGTTAAAAAGGAACTATGTGCAACTTTCAGAACATATTTCCCATTGTAATAAAACACAAGAGTGTTAGTTGCTACTCGTAGAGTCAAAGTTCAATTACTGTTCTGTGATGTTAAAGGGAAACTGTGTGTAGCTTTCAGAATATATTTTCCTATGTAACAAAATATGAGAGTATTAATTGCTACTCATAGAGTCATAGAATACTACAGCATTGAAACAAGTCTTTCAGCCCACCTAGTCAATGGCAAACTACAATTCTACCTAGTTTCAAAAAACCTGTGCCGGGATCATAGCGCTGCACCCTGCACCTGGACCAAAGAGATAATGCTTTGCTTGCACATTAGTTCATTAGCTCCTTATTACCTTAAGCTGTATCCGTTGAAGCAGAGATCTTCCCTGCCACCTTCAGAGGCTGGTTAGATTTCTTCAAAGTAAATAATCTGTCCACGGTAATTTATGCAAGGATGCCACCGTTCCTTCTAGCACCACTGCAGATATTCAGATAACTAGCTGTAGGTCAGTTATCCAAAATGAGTCTGCAGCTCTCCAATGACATTGAGTTAGGTGGGCCAGGTGCTGAAAGTATTTAAAAGTTTGCAGTAACTTTGAACGGTGATTTTTACTTTTATTTTTATATTTTTTTTAATTTTAGAGATACAGCACAGACCAGACCCTTCCAGTCCAAAGACCCACGCCACCCAGCAACACCTATTTTAACACTAGCCTAATCACAGGACAATTTACAGTGGCTTTTTAACCTACTAACCAGTGCGCCTTTAGAATAACACTCACAACACGCTGGAGGAACTCAGCAGGTCGGGCAGCATCCGTGGAAAAGATCGGTCGACGTTTCGGGCCGGAACCCTTCGTCAGGATGTCACGTCACCTTTAGAATGTTGGAGGAAACCGGAGCACCCGGAGGAAACCCATGCAGACACAGGGAGGACATACAAATTCCTTAAAGGCAACGCTGTAATTGAAATCCAAACTCCAATGCCCCAAGCTGCAATAGCATTGCTACCGTGACACCACGTACTAAGAGCATTGCTAAAGAGTTTCGGGACGTGGCAGAGAAGGAGGTGAGGAGGGAGGTGGCATTGCAAGGAGATATCAATAAATGTCCCTTTACGCTTCACCCCATGAGGACTTGGGACCCTCCCTCCCCCCTCCCCCCTCCCCATTCCCTAGCACGACCTTGGCAGCCTTGGAACTTGCATTGATCTCTAAGAAGACTCACAGATGGAAAAGCATGCAGGACACTGATCTCATTGCGCATACACAAGGGCAACACAGTGGAAGCATTGCTTGAGAGGATTATCTGTGAAGTGAAAACTCAGTGCACAAAAATAATCTTAGCTGAACTTCCTTTTTGATAAAAGCAACACTTGAGAGGTGGGAAGAACAAAAAGAATCCTGACCCCCAGAGCATTAGAAGAATGAGAGGAGGTCCCACTGAAACATAGAAAGTTAAGGGAGAGGTTGACAGGGTCAAGGCAAAGAAGCTGGTTCGTTTTCACGGAGTCCAGAACTGGACGGTGCAGCGTCAGGATACTGAGTTGCCCATTTAGGAGTGCAATGAGGAGACATTTAATCAGAAGGTTAAACATCTTTGGATGCATTGATCCCAGATGGGCTGTAAATGCACGACCTGGACTATATTCAAGGCTGAACTCCAAATGTTTTTCAATACTAAATTCAGGCCTGGACATGCAGAGCAGACTGACGGGCCAAAGTAATTCTGCCCTTATGCCTTATGGTAAGTGGAGCTGATTTAAAGGAACAGCCATATTATTAGATAGCAGGGTAGGTCTGTAAGCTGAATGGGGGGGTAAGACTTGCTTCTGTTTCTCATGTTGATGTGTGTGGGGTGAGCTAAATGTTTCACTGAACAGCAGAAGCTCAGGACCATGGTTGTGAATAATTGATCCCGCGCCTAAGCTATGGGAGCTGGATACTACAGACTCATGGAGCCATACAGATCAGAAACAGATCCTTTGTCCCACCATGTTATCGCCAGACACCAAAAACCTATCGATACCAAGCCCACTTACCAAAACTTGCTCTGTACCCTACAATGCCTTGAGAATTCAAGTGCTCAACCAGATGAGTTTTTAAAAATTCATTCAGAGTTTATGTCTGTTCCAGCTTCAAAGTTAGTGTGTTCCAGATTGCACCCACCTCTCGGTGAAAAATTTCTCCTCAGGTCTCTTAACTTCGTGCTTCTCCCCTTCTACTGAACTCCTTGGTTTTATACACCCCTACCATGGGGCAAAGTTCTTTAATACCTACCCTGTTTCTGTTTCATATTTTGTATCTGTTAATCAGGCAACCCCTCAGCTACTTCTGATCCAGGAAAAACAATTCCAGCATTTCCTGATGGCTGAAGCATTATATCCCCGGCAACACCCGGATGAATCTCCTCTGCACCTTCTCCAATGCAACCATGTCCTTGCTGTAGTGTGACAACCAGAACTGCACAGGGTGCTCCAGCTGTGACCTAGTCAGTCCTCTATAGAGTTTACCAAGTCTCTGCATTTACGTTCTAAGCCCCGGCTAATGAAGGCAAGCAACCCATATGCCTTCTTCACCACGCTCACCATCTGTGCAGCCACCTTTAGGGAACCTTTGGACTTGGTACAACTAGGTCCTCTGGTTCAGGGCACTCCATTGGGCCCTGTCTTTCGTGGTGTACAGTATATCCTACAGATATGTGACACAACTCCCAAAAATGCATCACTATGCACTTATCAAGATATCAATAGGTAGTGCTCTTCGTAAGCAAAATTAATTACCGTGATTGAATTCTTTAACACCAGAAAGAAAAAGGGGTTGAAGGAATATAAAAATTAGTAAAAATCTAGAAATATTCTTCAGGCCAGACAGCATCACTAGGCTGCTGCTTCAGGTCGATGATTTTTCATTGGATTCCTTGGTGACATTATAATTCATTGGTAATGTCCATCAATGTAACTTCCTCATATTGATGGACATTACTTGTGGAAGAAAGGCTCAACTTGCAACTGGATTCTGACAAGTCATTCTATCTCACCACCTGATACATCTTTCCACCAGTTCCATGTTGTCTGATTGCTTGATGAACAAACAAATTTAATCTAAAATACCCTGCAGCTAACTCCTGTAAGCGTGACCATCCAGGTCATGCTCTCTTCTTGCTGCTAGCATCAGGAAGGTGGTACAAGAGCCTCAGGACTCACACCACCAGGTTCAGGAACAGTTATTACCCTTAATCCATCCGGCTCTATAACCAGAGGGGTTAACTTCGCTCAACTGTTCGCACAATCGATGGAATTGCTTACAAGGACTCTTCATCTCATGTTCTTGACATTTATTATTTATTTATTATTTCTTTCATTTTGTATTTGCACAGTTTGGTGTCTTTTGCACACTGGTTGTCACCCTGTTCATGTGGTCTTTCATTGATTCTATTATGGTGATTTGTTCCTTAAGGTTGTTATAGCTGGGGGTGGTAGTGGGGATAAGCTCCTGCTACCTATTAACTGATCCCACTGGCATGCATCTCAGATAGCCTCTGACAACCGAGTCCAGCTCCTGGCCTTCACGTGTGGCTTAGCTACTAGGCCCCGTGGAACTGTTTCTATTGCAGGAGAAGGGGCAGAGCCAGGTTACTGGTGCCTTAAAACCACTCACTTCGGGCAGATGGGGCATGCCAGCAGTTGTTGGCAGCTCATCTAGGAGAAGAAAAGCTCTGATCTCAAACTTCTGCTGCCTCGTGACTATACCCACTCATGGAGAAGGCTTCGGGAGGACTGTAAACACCGAGGGAAAAATCTGGAGTCCCTAAGGCAATCCTACATTGAATTCGATGCTGACTGGCAACTCCTGCGATGCTACTGATACCAAACTGTATCGGTCTCTGCCGTTCCTTTGGGTTCATCAGATGCGTGCTTGCTACATGGGCAACAGCTTGCTCTCCATATTGTACTGCCCAGGCTTGTGTATCCAGACAGCCAGGATGCAATATCCATGGTTAACTCTGACCAACGGAGGCCTCAGGCCTCAGATTATGGTTATTGGATTTATTGAGTATGCCCACAAGAAAATAAATCTCAGGGTTGTATATGTGATATATATGTACTTGGGTAATAAATTTACTCTGAACTTTGAACTTTTGAATGAAGATATCTCCTATAACCTCCGTCAAAAACTGGGTAACCTTTCCATTGATTCAGGCCCCTAGCCTGCCCCTCTCTCAGGCTGAGGAAAATGGCTGGTAAAACAAGGAAGGCATCAAGCTCAAATACTAACTCTGTTTTTTTCTCTCTCTGTAGAATCTCTCCCTGAAGCGGTGGAGGCAGGTACACTAGTGAAGTTTAAGAGACTACTAGACAGGTATATGGAGGAATTTAAGGTGGGGGGTTATATGGGAGGCAGGGTTTAAGGGTCGGCACAAAATTGTGGGCCGAAGGGCCTGTACTGTGCTGTACTATTCTATGTTCTATGTTCTAGTCTGTCTGACCAACTATGCATTTCACCACCTTTTGCTTATGCTTTGGATTTGCAGATCTTTGGTATTCTGCTTTTTGAAATAATTTAAGTAAAGGTTAAAGAAATCTCTGAGACAATTTTGAAAGCTGCTTAAGTTCCTTTGCAAGTTTTTCTCATTACGATAATCCTGATTTAAAACACAAGTTCATTCTTCTGGGATCAGATACACAAACAACCGGATTCTCCATTTTAAAATCCAAAACATTTTGTTCCCCTCTTGCTAGGTTTCTGTTAAACAGAAACGTCTACTTGGTAACCGTGGTGAAAGAAACGGAAGCACTGAGAGGTGGTTTTTGATGACCAACTAAAGTGCAACATTTTGTCGATTTTTACACTGTTCTCACTTCAAAATGAAGTGCAAGATAGCGCCGGTGAACCATGGCGACGTTCTGTGGGCATTGGTTAAATGCCCAAGTTGACGCAGTCTTTCATTGTTTCTGTTATGGTTATTATTCTGTTATGGATTTATTGAGAACACCTGCAAGAAAATGAATCTCAGAGTTGTATACGGTGACGTATATGCACTTCAATAATAAATTTACTTTGAACTTTGAAAATGGCAAGGTCAACCATTCCCTTACAGATGTAATGCAGTGGGATCATATGACAGATAAATATAGGCTCAATTTAAATGCAGACACTTCATTTAAATTGTTTTTTCATTGTGTCATGTTGTTATTATCTAGCTGAAAAGCTGATCACAAGGATGTACCATACCGTTTTTAAGCTGCAGTGAGGTCCAAAGGCTGAAGTTATACTTTGATTGTTAAACGCTTCAAGAACTGCACCTAAATTGTAGTTTAACTGCCAGGACAGAAAATACTTAAGTCTCCTTTGCTGCATTAACTTTGAGAATATATAACTGGAGTTAGATAGATACTTTATTGATCTGAAAGGAAATTGAAGTGTCACAGTAGCATTACAAGTATTACAAATATTAGTAGAGAAGTAGAAAGAATAAAAAATAAGTTGCTACAAACAGTCTAAAAGGTGGGGGGTCATCACTCCCCTGGCTATAGGTCGACTCATTATACAGCTTAATGGCCGAGGGTAAGGATGACCTCAAATAGTGCTCTTTGGAGCAGTGCAGTTGTCTTAGTTCATGAGATTCTAGTTGTAAGGCCAGAATTCAACCATATTTTCCCTCGAGGAGGTGGTGGTACCTGGAACCGTTGTAGTCCTTCTGGTGATGGTATTGATGGTCTTCCTACGGTAGAGGTGGATAAGGAGTTACAGAATTTTTATCCAGTGCTGACAAAGGAAAGATGCTTTCCAAGTCAGGACGGCGTGTGACTAGGAGAGGAACCTGCTGGCATTTTCTTTCATTTGCACCTGTGGCCTTTGTCCTTCCACCAAGTAGAGGCTGTGAATTTGTGAGGCCCTGTCAAATTGCCTTAGTGGCTTTGTTGATAATACAGGCTGGAGCCACAATGTAGCACAGACAGAGTGTGTGGATCTTTACCGAGGTGAATAGGCTGCCTTGATTCTGATTAGTTCCTTGGTTACGTTGGAGTTCTGGTAATCCCAGTAAATGAGTACCTTGCATCAGACTTACGTCCTTGTAGAATATGGTAAGATTTTGGGAAGTCGGGATGATGGCTACCACAGGATTTCCCTTGCTTATGATACATGCATGGAATGAATGTGTCAATTATCGCCCTTCCCTAATTTCCCTTGCAATAAGAGGCGTTTTAGTCAGGATCACAGATAAATCAAACCAGCTCAGTGTGCCCAATTTCCTTCACTGAAGAACCTCAGTGAACCAGGTGTGTATTTACAAAATCCAAAGTTTCATCCTCACCAAAGCTCAAAGTAAATTTATTATCCATTACTGATGCTAAAAGTTTAGTTAATGTTTATATCATTAATTAGATCAAGTATTTCAAAATCATTGCTAATCCATTATTCTGTATATTAATACAATCATTTAATCACAATGTTACTATGTTCCTATATGGTCTGTCTGCTTAAGTTTTGGGACATTTTGAAGCCACATTTTCTAATAGAATAACCTGTCCTCATGAGTGAATTCACATATTTTTTCTGAGAAGGAAATTTGACTACATTGTAAAACTCTCAGCAGGTAAAATGTCCCATTTGCTTGTATCATGTTTTGTAGAGAAAGAATATGATCTATGTGTCTGTCTGGGGATATCAGTCTAAATCATATAAACCAAACCTCAACCAGAGTTCCAAGCAAGTGATCTAACAGATAAGTTTGTGCATTACAATATATAAATTACACATTGGTCAAATGTGGCTTTATAGTTTCTTGCTCTTGGTTGGATGGCATTGTGAGGTATTGTGCATGCAGCTGGTATTATGGAAGACACACGTTAATAAGAATCCCAGTGAGCTAGAATGCATAGATCATCAAGATTTGTAACCACAAAACGAAGAGATTAAATGCAAACTCAGAAAGAATGGAGAGAAGTCTGTTGTTTTACAGAATTGAAACCATAGTTAATTTAACATTTTGAAGGAAGTGAGATAATTTTACTGTTAGCTTGAAACCCATAACAACTTTGCCATAAGTGGGTCACATGCTACAGATCTGTAGTTATGAAAAAGCGTGAATCTTAGTAATACTCTTACAAGATGTTGCCTGTTGCAATGGGCATCTGCTGAATTTTTTTTTCTTTTACTCTTTTCATAAACAGCTTTTATTCACAAAAAGAGCACAGGGGAAAACATTGCACTCTCCTTTAATTACACTAGAATCATTGAATAAGTTGGAGCAGCTGCTCAAGCTGCTGAATCAACACTGCCTTTTCAAAGAGCAATTCAATTAATCCCACTTCCCTTCTTACCCCTTCTCTCATTCAATTTCCTTTTGATGGCTACCATTGAATCTTGATTCATCAGTGCATTTCATATCCTAACCATGCCGCAAAACGCATTTCCCCGTGTAGTAATCATAAATCAAACCTTTTAGCTATTCTCTTAACTTTTAGACAGTTCTATCTCCTTTCAGTCTCCCCGCTTCAAGAAAACCAGAGGTCTCTAGCCTATCCACGTGACTGTCGCACTGTTATCATAATCGAAGCACACCTTCAGGGTTTGTGCTTTGATGTGGAGGAAGAGATGCCACTCAACATCAGATCCATTAACTGTACAGACTTATTAGAAGATACTTTTGAACACAGCATAATTCATCTAAAGCAACACACACAAAATACTAGAGGAACAGCATCTACGAAAATGAATAGATAGATGATGTTTTGGGCCGAGACCCACCTTCTTTCTTCTTTTCTTACAGAAACATCTGCATGATGCTAATGTTTCTTGAAGAATGGTCTGGTCTCAGACTGAAACACCACCTATCTATTCATTTCCATAGATCTTGCCTGAACTGCTGAGTTCCTCCAGCATTTTGTGTGTGTTGCTTTGGATTTCCAGCGTCTTCAGAATTTCTTGTGTTTATAATAATATAATAGGCATCCGTTAGTCTTGTGAAACCATGGATTTGCGCCTTGGAAGGCTTCCAGGGTGCAGGCCTGGGCAAGGTTGTATGGAAGACTGGCAGTTGCCCGTGCTGCAAGTCTCCCCTCTCCACGCCACCGATGTTGTCCAAGGGAAGGGCACTAGGGCTGATACAGCTTGGCACCGGTGCCATTGCAGAGCACTGTGTGGTTAAGTGCCTTGCTCAAGGGCATAACACGCTGCCTCAGCTGAGGCTCAAACTAGCGACCTTCAGATCACGAGACTAATGCCTTAACCACTTGGCCACGTGCCAACTCTTGTGTTTATATTCCGTCTTGTGTTTATAACTTACCTAAAACTAGCTAAGAACGCAATCTGCAGATGCGTGGGTTGGTACTTAGCGATACAGCATGGTAACAGACCTCCCTGGCCCAATGAGCCCATGCATATACAGCATACAGTACGTGACCAGTGATCCTACTGACCCTTTACGTCTTTGGAATGTGTGAGGAAACACACACAGAGTCACGGGTGTGATTGGACAAACTTCTTACCAACAGCAGCAGAATTGAACCCGGGTCATTGACACTTTAGTAGCATTACATTAACTGCTACACTACTGTGGCATCCCAATATAGACAAATTAGAGCATTCACAAACAAGAGCAAATCTGCAGATGCTGGAAATCCAAGCAACACACAAAAAAGTGCTGGAGGAACTCAGCAGGCCAGGCAGCATCAATGGAAAAGAGTAAACAGTGAACGTTTTGGGCCGAGACCCTTCATCAGGACTGGAGATAAAAAAGATGAGAAGTCTGAGTAAGAAGGTGGGGGGAGGGGAGGAAGAAGCACAAGGTGATAGGTGAAACCTGGAGGGGGGTGGAGAGGTGAAGAAAAGAGCTGGGAAGTTGATTAGTGATACAGGGCTGGAGAAGAGGGAATCTGATAGGAGAGGACAGAAGACCATGGAAGAAAGAGAAGTGGGAGGAGCACCAGAGGGAGGTGATGGCAGGTAAGGAGATAAGGTGAAAGAGGGAAATGATGCAGAGGGTGGGGGGGGGGCATTACCAGAAGTTTGAGAAATCGACATTCATGCCATCAGGCTGGAGGCTACCCAGATGGAATACAAGTTGTTGCACCTCCAACCTGAGTCCGGCCTCATTGCAACGGTAAAGGAAGCCATGGACTGACATGGTGGAATGGGAATGGGAAGTGGAATTAAAATGAGTGACAACTGGGAGATCCCGCTTGTTCTGGTGGATGAAGCATAAGGAAGCCACACCGGGAGCACCGGATACAGTAGACGACCCCAACAGACTCATAGGTGAAGTGTCACCTCACCTGGAAGGACTGTTTGGGCCCCTGAGTGGTAGTGAGGGAGGAGGTGTAGGAGCAGGTGTGGCTCTTGTTCCGTTTGCAAGGATAAGTGCCGGGGGGAGAGCAGTGGGAAGAGACAAATGGACAAGGGAGCAATCCTTGTGGAAAGCAGGAAGTGGAGGGGGAGGGGGGAGGGAAAGATGTGCTTGGTGGCGGGATCCCGTTGGAGATGGCAGAAGTTGGAGAATCATGTGCTGGACGTGGAGGCTGGTGGGGTGGTACGTGAGGACAAGAAGAATCCTATCCCTGGTGGGGTGGCAGAAGGATTAAAACATTCTGCGTGAAGAAGTTTCCTCTCAGGTCAAAATAGGAAATGGAGATCAGACAATAATCCCAATGTGTCCTCCTAGGACCTACATAAATGGAACATCTCCACTCCTGTACTCAAGTTCTCTTGTAATAAAGGCGAACATATCATTTGCCTTCCTATGTCCTTCCATGTCATATTTCAGTGACTTACGTATCATAAAGTGCTTTGAGAACCAACAGCTGTCAATCACTCCTCATTTATGGAACACTGCAGCTTTCTTAAGGCTTTATGGATCTTACACTCAGTGGCTACTTTATTAGCTATACCTAATACCCTGCTTGTTAATGCAAATATCTACTCGGCCGATCATATGTCAGCAACTCAAAGCATAAAAACACGCAGACATGGTCAAGAGGTTCAGTAGTTGTTCAGACCAAACATCAAAACTGAGGAACAAATGGGAATCTAAGTGACTTTGACTGTGAAATGATATTTGGTGCCAGATGGGGTGATTTGAGTATCTCAGAAACTGCTGATTTCCTGGGATTTTATTGCACAACAGTCTCCAGAGTTTACAGAGAATTGTGTGAAATAAGATCAAGTAAGTGGCAATTCTGTGGGCAACACCACCATGCTAATGAGTGAGGTCAGAGGAGAATGGCCAGACTGGTTCAAGCTGACTGGATGGAGACAGTAATTCAAATAACCATGCTTTTCAAGAGTGGTGTGCTGAAGAGCATCTCTGAATGCACACCATGTTGAACCTTGAAGTGGATGAGCTACACCAGCAGAAGACTATGAATGTACCCTCAGTGACTGCCTTATTAGGTACAGGAGGTAGGTAGCTAATAATGTACCACTTAATGTACGCACTATAAACATCCTTTGAGAACTAATAGTTGTCAATCACCCATCATTTATGGACCTCTACCTTGTATGAAAGCTTTAAGGATCAGTCCTCCATATGCATTGCCATTTGCTTCTGAATGTCACAAAAAATTGATATTTAAGTGTATGCATTGACTTCGAAATGAGAAGGAACAGGTCAGAAGAAAGAATTGCTATTTGTACACTTACTGCACTTCTAGTATCTTAAACTTCTGTTACCCAGCAGAGATAGTGAGTTATATCATCCCACTGTAATACCAACTCTTTCTGTTGATTATCTGCACACAGCTTCCTCTCTCACTTTTGTTCATATCAGTCTTTCAGTTTTGATGGAGAGTTTGTAGCTAAATTTTGGATTTCCTGCCTGCTCTCTCCCAGATCTTGACTGTAACCTTTTCTCTTCTGGTCTCAGATTTCCAAAATCTGTTGCATTTTGCTATCTCCTGGACATGACATTTAATGACATTTAATGATTTTAAATATAGATTTTCCAGACCTGATTCATTTTGCTCAAAGGACCTGACTAATTTTAGGTCTAATTGGAATCAATTGGACAAAATTGACCAAATTAACTGCAATAATAGGCTCAGTACCTGCTGGTTTGAAATGTGGCTACGTGTAGGCAAACTAAATAAGCCTCTATCTGCTTGTCTTCTCATGCATTTAATTCAATTCAATTCATTGTTAAGTTGCATTCTAATCAAGGAAAAGCAATTAAGTCTGTGAAAACAGCATAGGCTGGACAACACATTGCTTTGAAGCTGTCTCCAATGAAGATGGGAAAATTATAACCAACAATCAGTTGGAAAAGAGCTGCCAATTTTCCTCCCAATATATTTTTATGGAGGAGGGGCGAGTGAGCCCACACAGCACGTTGCGTTTTGTGCTTTTTAAACTTTGAAATAAAAGGCTTGGAAAAAAAAAGCTAATATTCTTGCATGATTTCCATATATCTATACAGGAAGACAGCTCTTGGTTCTGACAAAACGTCTTCAATCTGAAACATTAACTCTGTTTTTCTTCACATAGATGCAGCCTGATCCATGGAGTATTCCAGCATTTTCTGTTTTTGTTTGGGTGTCAAGCCAATCGTGTGAAGCATTTGAAACTGAGCACGTTCCCCCAGAGAACACTGAAAAAGTGGCATCGTTGTGGTCCAAGCAAGTACCATCTTGAAAATAGATGGATGGTCCTTCATTATCCCTGGATCTAAAGCCTGGGGTTTCCTATTCAGCAGCTCAATGAGAGCATCTTCAGCAGAAGGTGGTTTCCTATCATCTTTTCAACAACTTTCCAGTGATTTATGTACCAGGGCACACAGATCCTTTGACTGCTTGTTCTCTCCTCAATCCTGTCTAATTATGTTTATTTTTTGATTCTTGGCCTAGATTGACCAAACCTGTGGCACCCTGCTTTCTACTGGGCAAGGCTACAAGGGTGTAAATACAGATTTCCCAGACCTAATTCATTTTGCTCACAGGACGTTATTAGACTCGGGTCTAATTCAGTATAATTGGAATCAATTGTAAACTCCGTAGCCACATTCCTCCCCTCCATTGATTGCATCTATAGGAGGCATTACCTCAAGAAGGACATTCTCATCAAAGCTGATCACCATTGGGGTAATGCCATCTTCTTGCAGCTACTATTGGGTGGGAGGTACAGAAGCCTAAACTCCCACACCACCAGGTTTAGGAACAGCTACTTCCCTTCAACCATTTGGTTCTTAAAAAAAAGCCCAGCACAACCCTAGTCATTATAGTATGATCACGTTGCTCTAAAATGGACTTATTTATTTTAAAACGCAAACAACAGGAATTCTGCAGATGCTGGAAACTCAAGCAACACACATCAAAGTTGCTGGTGAACGCAGCAGGCCAGGCAGCATTTCTAGGAAGAGGTGCAGTCGACGTTTCAGGCCGAGACCCTTCGTCAGGACTAACTGAAGGAAGAGTTAGTAAGAGATTTGAAAAGTAAGAGATTTGCTTTTCAAATCTCTTACTAACTCTTCCTTCAGTTAGTCCTGAGGAAGGGTCTCGGCCTGAAACGTCGACCGTACCTCTTCCTAGAGATGCTGCCTGGCCTACTGCATTCACCAGCAACTTCAACACACATCAAAGTTGCTGGTGAATGCAGCAGGCCAGACAGCATCTCTAGGAAGGTGCTTATTTATTTTAATTTTGTTCCTTTTTATAAAAAGTTGTTCAATTTGTTTTTTTGTAAATATTGATTATATGATGCTATGTGCCTATGATAAAGCTGCAAATATTTTTTCATTGCTTCTGTGCATACATGTACTTGTACCTATGTCAATAAGCTTGACTTTGACAAGTTGCACAAATTGGCCAAACTAAATGGAATAACACTTATGTGCAACAGTTGGCCTGAAAGGCAGCTGCATATGAGAACACTAAATCAGCCTTTATATTTGGATTGGGACAGACACAGACCCCAAAAGCTGAATAACAAGAAGAATACAATTAAATATAATTGATGGTACTGAACTTTCTGACAGTAACAATCAGCCCACATGTGGAATTGTCCACCTGCTGAGTTTGCGCAGATGCTGGTGAGAAGGCCCCAAATAAAGCTGGTGGCCAGGTGGTCTGTGGCTTGGGGTCTTCCAGCTGTAAGCACTTGGCAGTTGCCAAATGAAATAATACCATGAGGTAAAAAAGGGCAGCAATGGGAGAAGTAAGGAATGGTCTGGATGAGGTGTTAGTATGAAATGCAGATTCAGTATCTGAAATTACAGAGCATATAAACTGTGGATGTTGGGAGCATGAAATCATCTTGGAATACAGATCCATAATTCATTGAAAGTGGAGTCACAGGTAGGTAAAGTCATAAAGAGAGCTTTTGGCACATTGGCCTTTATAAATCAAAGTATTGAGTTAGGGTGTTTTGTTGAAGAGTTTGGTAAGGCCTAATTTGGAGTATTGTGTGCTCTTCTGGGTACTTACCTACAGGAAACATGTCAGAAAGATTGAAAGAGTACAGAGAAAATTTACAAGGATATTGCCAGGACTTGGGGACCTGAGTTATGGGGAAAGATTGTAGGTTAGGACTTTATTTCCCAGAGGGCAGGAGAAAGAAAGGAGATTTGACAGAGGTATACAGAACTTTGAAGGGTATATGTAGGGTTAATGCAAGCAGGTTTTTTCAGCTGAGGTTGGGTAAGACTAGAACTAGAGGTCATAGGTTAAGGGTGAAAGGTGAAATATTTAAGGGGAACTTGAGGGGGGAGCCTCTTCACTCAGAGGGTGGTGAGTGTGGAACAAGATGCCAGGCGAAGTGGTGGATATGGGCTCAATCGCAACACTTGAGACATGAAGGGGAGGAATACGGAGGGCAAGAGTCCGGGTGTAGGTTGATGGGAGTAGGCAGACAATGGGCTGAAAGGCCTGTTTCTGTGCCATGGTGTTCTATGACTCTAAGATCTGAGGTGTGTGGTCACGCTGTTGTGAGCTTGCAGACTGAGAGAGAATGTGTATAATGAAGAGGAGGATGAATGTGGCATTAATACAAAGGCGCTGGGGATTAGGAACAGGATTTGCTGTTGGGTTTTGGTGAAGCCATGACTGGAGTACTGCACAGAGCTTTCATCGCCATGATGGCACAGTTAGCTCCAGCAGGCAGTATGAGGTTAATGCGCTGCTACGGCAGGTGGGAGTTAAACATGCATTATGATGCTCAAACCCATCCTGCAGCTCCATTTAGCCTCCTGCTAAGCTCTTTGCATAATTAACATGAATTTGGTTTATGTTTTTCCCTGTTACCGGTTTTCTCGATAAATTGTCTTCTCTTATTATTTAAATGTTATCACTACACTTTTATAGTAATCCTTCAGTTTCCTGTTGAATTCATGTCATTATGTGGATTAACCTATGTTCCTGTGATCACGATCGCTCCGCAATAACGCATCGGTGCACCTGATCCATCCTGCTCAGACCGACACGTCAATGTTTCTAAAAGGGATGGGAAACCTAAACGGGCTTCATCCAAACATTTTGATTAATTTTACCTCTGGTAATTGAAAAACAAGAACCAACAGAGGTTGAATGGATTCAATTCAATTGTTAATACACAGCCTAGATAAAAATACTGATTCTATCTGGAGAAGAGGAGCTCCTATGACCCCAATTAATTGTGAAGTGGTAAAAAATCTATTGTTTCCCCCCTGTTCTTACTTACTATTGCTTATGTAGTCAGTGAACATGGCTTTTCTTTGACACCTTTGCATAAAGAGGTTTGTTTATCCTGTTCTGAACTTTAAGTTTGCTCAAAATGAACGGAAACGACATCCCACACACAGTTTCACATCAATGTTTCACCATACCTGCTGCACCTGGTGTATTCCATCGGTTCACTCAATTGGACGGCAAATAAAGTTCGTTGGAATTGCAGGATGTACATTGTAATGCCCGAGTCTGCGTTACCATAGCTACAGTGCTCTACATCAGGAGTCTAATCACCAGATCTGCCCTCAAAGCTGTTTCCAGATTATCTGATTTATCTGCAGCCATCACCCTGTTCTGCCTCTGAATTCGAGTGACAAGCGTGATCTGAGTGGGGGGAAAAAGCCTGAGGTAGAAGTTGGCATGGAATGAAGGGAGAAGAGCAAATGAAGAATAGGGAAAAGGACTGTTGAGGATCGAGTCAGTCTTCTCAAGTGTGAAATCAGCTCAAAACGTGCTGATTACAAACACGAGATTCTGCGGATGCTGGAAATCTTCAGCAACACACACAAAATGCTGGAGGAACTCAGCAGGTCAGGCAGCATCTATGGAGGGGATTAAACAGTCAGCATTTCAGTCAACAGTCAACATTTCTAGTTATCAGGACTAGAAAGGGAGTGGGGGGGGGGAGGGGGGGGAGAGACACAAGCCAGAATTAGGAGGCAGGGGAAGATGGAGGGATGTAAGCTAGCAGGTGATAGGTGAGACCACATGAGGGGGAAGGTAGGTAGATGTAATTACAGCAGGGATTGATCCTACTGCTAAATTCAAGGGGCTTCTTTCAGTTCCATATCTGATGGGTTACCTAAACCAGGGGTTAAGGCCTTATTCTTGGTGGGGGGTGGGGGAAGAGAGAGAGAGAGAGAGATAAAAGACAAGGCACCCATTTAAGGCAGAGATAAGAAGAAATTTCTTCACCGAGCTACAAATCTTATTAATTCTGTTCCCAGGAGGACTGTAGATACTTAGACAGTGGTTCAGTAAGTTGTGCTCCAGGGACCCAGGTTCGATCCTGACCTCAGGTGCAGTTCGTGTGGAGTTGATGTGTCCTCAGTGTGGGTTGCTACTGGGTGCCCTGGTGTCCTCCCTCATCTCAAGTAAGAATTGGTTGCAATAAATTAGACCTTGGTGTAGGCAACTGTCTGAAGACTCAAATAAGAGTGGATGGGCATGTGAGAAAGAATAAATTGCGGGAAATAAGGAGAGGCCTAAATGGATTGTTCTTCTGGGAGCTGGCATGGACCGGAGGGGTTGAATGGCCTCCTTTAGTTCCAGTTTAAGTTTAGTATAAGCAAGAATGAGATTGAGATTCTTAGATTTACAGTCTTACATTCAAGGACTCTTTACAACTCATGTTCTCAGTATTTTTCTTTATTTGTAGTTTGTCTTCATTTGCACATCGGTCATGGTCTTTGGCTTTTTTGTAGTCCATATTGTACTTCTTTAATTTTGTTCTTGCAAGTGCCCACAAGAAAAAAAAAATTCTATGCTCACGTTGATCACCAGAACAGGGAGGAATCGTTACGTACCAATGGTCCTTTGGTCTCAGTATCTGAAGATGACGTGTGGGCTGCCTTCAAGAGGGTGAATCCAAGGAAAGCTTCCGTTCTGGGTGGAGTACCTGAATGAGTATTGAAGACCTGTACTGACCTACTGGCTGGTGCATTCATGGATATCTTCAACCTCTCTCTCCGTCAGTGTGTGGTACTGGTGCCCAAGAAGAGTGTGGTAACCTGTCTAAATCACTGTCGCCCAGTGACACTTACATCCACAGTGATGAAGTGCTTTGAGAGGCTGGTGTTGAAGCGTATCAGCTCCTGTCTGAGTGACAACTTGGATCCGCTCCAATTCACCTACCAAAGCAACAGGTCTACAGCAGATGCCATTTCATTGGCTCTTCACACAACCCTGGAACATCTGGACAGCAAAGATGCATATGTCAGGATGCTCTTTATTGATTTACAGCTTGGCATTTAACACCACCACCCCCTCTAAACCAATCAGTTAACGCTAAGACCTGGGCCGAATACCCCCTTGTGTGATTGGATACTAGATTTCCTCACTTGCAGGCCCCAGTCAGCTCGGCTTGGCAAAACCATCTCCTCCACAGTCTCCATCAGCGTGGGAGCACCGCAGGGATGTGTACTTAGCCCCCTGCTCTACTCGCTTTACACCTGTGACTGTGTGGCTAAGTACAGCTCCAACACCAGATACAAGTTTGTTGATGACACCACTGTTGTGGGCTGTATCAAAGGTGGTGATGAGTCAGCAGATAGGAGAGAGACTGAAAACTTGGCTGAGTGGTGTAATAACAACAAGCCCTCACCCAGTGTCAATAAGACCAAGGGATTGATAGTAGAGTTCAGGAGAGGGAAACCAGAGGTCTATGAGCCAGTAATTATCAGAGGGTCAGAGGTGGAGAGGGTCAGTAGCTTTAAATTCTTGGGTGTCACCATCTCAGAGGAGCTGTCCTGAACCCATCTGGTATATATAATTGTAAAGAAAGCATTAGGAGTCAGCAGAGATTTGGCTTGTCATCGAAAACCTCGGCAAACTTCTACAGATATGTGGTGGAAAGTGTGCTGACTGGCTACATTATGACCTGGGATGGGAACACCAATGCCTTTGAGTGGAAAATCCTACAAAAGGTAGTTGATTTGGCCCAGCACATCACAGGTAAAACCCTCCCAACCATTGGTCACATCTACATGAAATGTTTTCGTAGAAAAGCAACATCCATCATCAAAGATCCTCACCAACCAGGCCATGCTCTTTTCTCACTGCTGCCATCAGGTAGAAGGTACAGATGCCTCAGGACTCACACCACCAGGTTCAAGAACATTTACTACCCCTCAACCATCAGGCTCTTGAACAAAAGGGAATAACTACATTTATTTAAGGATTCTTTCATCTTGTTATTTCATTCTCGTTATTTATTGCTATTTATTTATTATCTGCTTTTGCCCAGTTTGTTTACAGTTTCTGATGTTTACAGTTACTGTTCTATAGATTTGCTAAGTATGCTTGCAGAAAAAGAATTGCAGGGTTGTATGTGGTGACATGTATGTATTCTGATAATCTTTTACTTTGAACTCTAGAGAAAATGTATCAGAATGTAGTATAAGGTAACATACATGTACATTGATAATAAATTGACATTACTTTGAACTTTGATGGATCTTTGACAATCAAGGGATCTATTGTTGGTGCAGGAAAGTGGCACTGAGTTAAGAGATCAGCCAGGATCTCATTGAATGGTGGAGCAGGTTTGAAGGGCTGAATGGCTAGTTCTTATTTTCTCTTGTTTCAGGTATAGATTAGGAGATTAACGCTTTTTAGGTATTGCTAGTTGAACTATGCCAGCAGTAATCAATGAAAATTTTGGCGTCTTTGAGGGAATTAAGTTCTCTGCTTTCCCTTCTCACTTAAAGCTCTTTGCAAATTTGCTTGCAAGACCTACCAGAGTAAAGGAGGAACCAAACTCTGCTGTCCACATTCAGCTTCCAAGCAAGTCAAGTCAAGCTCCAGTTTATTATCATTCAACCGTGTGCTTGTATACAGCTAAGCGAAACAACATTCCTCTGGGACCAAGGTGCAAAACACAGTGCGTATAACACAATAATATTAACAGATAATAATAAAAAAATCTGTAGATGTACAAGTTGACATAAAATGTCATAAATAAGCCTCATACAGAATCAGTTTTATTATCACTGACGTGTTGTAAAATTTGTTAACGTAGCAGCAGCAGTTCAATGCAATACATAATATAGAAGAATGCAATACATGATATAGAAGAATAAATAAATAAGTAAATCAATTACATTATATATATATATATATATATATATATTTATATAAAAAATTCTGCAAAAACAGAAATAATGTATATTGAAAATGTGAGGTAGCGTTCACAGGTTCAATGTCCATTTAGGAATCGGATGGTAGAGGGGAAGAAGCTGTTCCTGAATCGTTGAGTGTGTGCCTTCAGGCTTCTGTACCTCCTACCTGATGGTAACAGTGAGAAAGGGGCATGCCCTGGGTGCTGTGGGTCCTTAATAATGGAAGCTGCCTTTCTGAGACACCGCTCCTTGAAGATGTCCTGGGTACTTTGTAGGCTAGCACCCAAGATGGAGTTGACTAAATTTACGATCCTCTGCAGCTTCTTTTGGTCTCGTGCAGTAGCCTCCCACACCCCCCCCCATACCAGACAGTGATGAAGCCTGTCAGAATGCTCCGTTGTGACAACCATAACTTCTGTGCCTGTCAGCTTATAATGGCGTCATTTAGAAATTCTCATCCTTGTTTCTACATCCCTCTGTTGCCTTCTGTCATCTCACTCAGCCCACTAACCCAATCAGATCGTTAGATTATACCTTATTGATGAGCAATTTGTCATTAAGTAATTGTTAGTGCATGCCAGACAGTTTCGTCGATAATTTGATGTAAGTAGTTTGTAGTTCAATTTAATTCAGGATGGTCAAAATGAATTCAGAAATGGTCACGTAGAACAACATCTCAAGTGTCGGTTGGGGGGTAAACTGCAGCCACTTCCTCCGTGCTAAGGTGATTGGGCGAGAAAATGTTGTATTCCTTTGACATCTATTTAGCAGGATGCCAAACTTCTCACTGGATTGTAAGGTTGTTTAACAGGAAGTAACAGGCAGTTCAGGGTGCTGAGCCAACTTTCTCCGTATACAGCACCATTTAAAAAGGAATGACTGAGTTGTTTCCAACAAATGCTTAATGTTTAATGGGTACCACTGTAGACATTGCCTGGTTGATAGCACATTATCATTCATAGTGGAGTTTGATACAAGGAATTGCTGCTACAGTTCAGAAGCTTTTCATTCAGACATCCAGAGGCTGCGAGCCCTCCGTTGGTTGAGGTGGACAAGGAATGTTGTGTTCTAGCTGTTGACGTTCCCGCTGCTGCCAGAGAAGAGTTTGCACGTTCTCCCCACGACCGTCCAGGTTTGCTCCGGCGTCCTTTCACAGTCCAACGACGTACCGGTTGGTAGGATAACTGTCCATTGTAAGTTGTCCCGTGATTAGGTTGGGAGTAAATCGGGGTTGTCGGGGGCTGGTGGGTGGCTCAGCTCGAAGGGCCGGAAGGGCCTATTCTCAATAAATAAAAGATAAACGAATGATACACAAGCCAGGGCAGAACAATATGGAGAGCAAGCTGTTGCCCATTCGGTCGGCTCTCCCCTCTCCGTGCAACAGCAGAGACCAATGCAAAGGCTGTAAAATGTACCAAATACTGCACATGCTCTTTTTTAACTTTTTGTGTCATTCACCCACTGCCTGCCTTCCCTTCCTCTTAATCCGAGTTACCACTGCTAAATGATTTGGAGCTATATATAGAAAAGTTGTAATGGATTATTAATGTTAAGTGCAGTCCATCAACTGAGGTAATAATGCGTGCATAGCTAGGCTTCGCATCAGCCATTAATATACTGTAAATACCTTTGGACAAGCCTTTCATCTTGGCTGATTTATACAGTATTTACATTAATACCTTTTGCCAGCTTTCTACGCAGGCAAAGATGCCATCCAGTTTCTAATTACTTAGGTTCATTGCACAAATAGAAACATTTCACAGTTTACCTTTTTTTAAAAACCAGTAAAGTGGTGATTGACCAGCTATCAACATTCTCAAGTTATGCAGATAATAGGTGGAATTGAAACAGAGGTAAAGACCAGCTTCAACCAGTCCCAAGGTTTCCCAATGTGTTCCCATGTGCTTCATCTGATTCTCTGTTCCAAATGGTTGCCCAGTAGATGGAAACTGTCAGAGTGCTTTGGTCATTAATGACCTTTCAATCTACAATTATCATTCAAGAGACTGCAGTGAAATGATAATTAATCTGTGGTCAAGTGTGTGATTCTAATCCAGCCTATGCTCCGGAGAGGATAAAAAGTGGTGATGGGTGAGCAGAAACAGATTGGCTATTGGTGAATAGATGAGGTCCCCAGCATCATATGCAGGGAATCGGAATGCCATGGTATCAGGCATATCCCTGCCATATCGGAAGCTTCACCTGGGTTAAAATGAAATTTTGGTTTTGTAAAAATATGTTCCAAGTTTCTTGGCAAACGAATCTTGCGGACTAAACCTGATTATGATTCAGGAATAGGTCATAGTCAATTTTAAGAATTGCAGATCTTTATAGATAAACATTACATTCACCTCACTGAGAATTTTTTTTTGCGTGTCGCACCTGTCAGCCATTCTTGTCTGACGCGTGGTGTCAGGATTGGTCTCCTTTCGGATTAACCGGGTCACGATATGAATGTTCCTGACCCGACCATTTTTTTTACAAGACCAAGTGGCTAGCTCGACGCTCAACCCGGCACGGATGAAAAGTGTGCTCGGGGGGTGGCCCGACTTGGATTCGAACTCGGGAGCCTTTGCTCCGGAGTCCGGCGCTTATGCCACTGCACCGCCAGCCGGCCCAGTGTGCAGATGAGATGTACTCAGAATTGTGCCCAACTACTTGGACAACACCAGACTGTTTCAGAACCCCTCAGGAGGTGCTTTCTCCAAGTATGATTGGCTGATATGCAACAATGGATGATGAACGGAACATAGTGGCTCAAAGAGCCTTACTGAGCCGTCTAAAAGCAATGAATGAAAGCAAGTACAGAAAGCTGGAAATCTGAAAAAATAAACAATATTGGAAACACACAGCAAGTCATGCAGGACCTGTGGGGAATAAAACAGATTTAACATTTCAGATGCAATTAAAGGTACTTTATCTGAAACATTATACTGTATGTTTCACTTTCCACAGATGCTGCCTGACCTACTGAGCGCTTACTACCATTTCTGTTTCTTTTTATTTGTTTACTTATTTATCGAGATACAACGAGGAATAGGCCTTTTTGGCCCTTTGAGCCATGCAGCAATATCCTGATTTAATCCTAGCCTAATCACAGGCCCATTTACAACAACCGATTAACTTACCAACTGATACACCTGTGGGAGGAAACCAGGAGGAAAACCATGTGATCACGGGGAAGATGTCAAAGCACCTTATGGGCAGTGGTAGGATCTAGAAGCTCTTCTAGAAAACCCTCTGTTCACCATGAGAGGGAACCATTCTGGCCAGATTAATTCCTTGATCTGCTCTGACTGAATCACTCTTTGTGTGGCAGAAAGGAAGCCAAACGAAACTGGGATTCTAATTCCTGCTTGCCATCTAGTGGTGTGTCCTGAAGAGACTCTATGAGGGTATAAGAGATCCCTTCTCTCTGAGGCTGAGCAAATTGCCTGTTCTAGGACATGGGAAGTGTTTGGGACACAACATTACATGTTAAACTAGTGGTGTATCAGTTAGCACAATGCTTTACAGCACGAGCTGTAAGATTGGGGTTCGACTTCCGCCGCTGTTTGTAAGGAGTTTGTACGTACTCCCCGTGATCATGTACGTTTCATTCAGGTACTTCGGTTTCCTCCAGCGTTCCAAAGAAGTACAAGTTAGGGTTAGTAAGTTGTGGGGACTCCTGGGGGACGCC
Source organism: Mobula birostris (assembly GCF_030028105.1). Lineage (NCBI taxonomy): Eukaryota > Metazoa > Chordata > Chondrichthyes > Myliobatiformes > Myliobatidae > Mobula > Mobula birostris. The sequence goes on along the minus strand of NC_092378.1, from coordinate 136,159,560 downwards.
CAGCATACTCTTGCTGATTTATTTGACGCAAAATGGCGCACTTCACTGTGTGTTTCATTGTCCGTGTGACAAATACAGCTGATCTAATCAGTCCTCATCATTTCTATTGACAATAGCTCTGAAAGCAATACTCTATTTCACAGAGGTCCAAAGAGTCTTGCATGATAGAAAGTCCTCTCTATAACGAAGTCACACTCACTGTTGGAGAGGACAGGAAGCATCGAGCAAAGAGACATTAGGGATGAGAATTTTGAAGTCAGTGATTCAATACACATATGATGACAGTAAAATGAAATTATTTTCATTTTGCAAGTGGCATCATTTTACTCATTATTTTCTTTACCACCAATATCCACCTTGACCATCAATCCTGTCCTTCAATCATCAATCTCTTCCTTTCTCTATCCACCTTTTTGCTGAATTTATCTCTAATTTTTCCCAGAACTGCATGATTTAAGTGGTTCAATATTTCAATTTAACATCAGAGAATGTATACAGTATACGAGGGGTGATTGATAAGGTTGTGGCCTAAGGTAGAAGGAGTCAATTTTAGAAAGCCTAGCACATTTATTTTTCAACATAGTCCCCTCCTACATTTACACACTTAGTCCAGTGGTCGTGGAGCATACAGATCTTGGATCTCCAAAAAGTGTCCACAGCAAGGGTAATTGATAAGTTCGTGGCCTAAGGTAGAAGGAGATGAGTTTTACGGCTCTCGTTACATGCAGGTCAACTCTTTGAGTGATTATGCAGAAAGTTTGAAATGAATAACCCATCTCCTTCTACCTTAGGCCATGAACTTATCAATCACCCCTGATGAGTTATTAACTGATGAGTTATTAGCTTCAAACTTTCTGCATTATCACCCAAAGAGTTGACCTGCAAGAGCATGCAACGAGAGCTGTATAACTCATCTCCTTCTACCTTAGGCCACAAACTTATCAATCACCCTCGGACAACCTGAAATTCTTACTCTTCACAGACTCCCATGAAACAGAAAAAAACCCCAAAAGAATGAATGACACGAAAATGTTAGCATCCCAAAGTTCACCCACCCTTCATGCACAAGAAGCATCAAAAGCATCAATCCCCCCCACCCACCATAGCAATAGCAAAGCCCCCAAAGAAACCAGATCTTAGAGTTCATCCAAAGCTACTGTCCATCCGACACTTTGATATCTCAAACAGGCTCTCTCTCTCGCTAGTGAGGGAGAGGGATATCGCTCCAGCCAAAACGAGAGGGGAGATCGGCAGCTCGCTGTTTCAATGTTCCAATCTGCCACATCGCTAGTCCGAGTTCCCTGACTTGAGGACCAACAGACTCTCACTCACCATCGAGAGAGAGAGAGAGAGAGAGAGACTGACTGCTGAAGCACAGGAGCCTTCTCTTGACAGCAGCGTACACCGTCTGCCGCTGGCTCAATGTTTCAGTCTCCCGCGACACTTCAGTCAGTAAGGTCGGCGAGGAATCAGGTCGTCCACAGGGGCTGCACCCTGAAGGTGCACATATTCCAGGCCACATCTAGAGATATTGAAACACCAGGCCGCACAGTGAGTCCTAGAGCAAGAACCCACCGCCCGTAAAGAACCCTAGTTTGAGCCGTAACTGTAAGATCGTGGACTCCAACAAGAACCCAGCCACCTTGAAAAGCAAAAAAAGACACGAGAAGAGAAGAATTTGTTGAGCATTGCCACCATTTTCCATTTTATATCTGTTTTAGAATCAAGGGGCTATAACAGCCACACTGACAAACTAAATGTCTCCTCTTCACTGGACATATGAAGCCATGGGTAACAAAGGACATTAAGGACATCCTGAATGCTAAAAGGACGGCGTTTAGAGATGGAAATAAGGAGGAGCTGAGGGTAATACAGAGGGACCTGAAAGCCAGGATCAGGAGGCTAAAGACAGGTACAGGAGGAAGCTTAAATGGAAACTCCAGCAGAACAACATGAGAGAGGTCTGGAGTGGGATGAGGACCATCACTGGGTTCCGGCAAACTAGCAGCAGAGGAGCTGAAGGCAGTGTGGACAGGGCCAATGAACTTAACCTGTTCTTTAACAGATTTGACATTGTGTCCCCTGCCCAGCCCCCACGAGTCATCTGTTGTCTGCCCCCAACCAACACATATTCCACTCTCCCCTCCTACCCCTCCTCACAGTCCCCCACCCTGCTCTCATGACTATACCCCTTCCCCACACGAAACCACCACGGTGGGCTTCACAGCTGAACAGGTGAGAAGACAGCTGAAACGTCTCAACCCAAGCAAGGCTGCAGGACCGGATGGTGTCAGTACCAGGGTGCTCAAAGCCTGTGCCCCTCAGCTATGTGGAGTACTTAGCCATGTCTTCAACCTGAGCCTGAGGCTTCGGAGGGTTCCTGTGCTGTGGAAGATGTCCTGCCTTGTCCCTGTGCTGAAGCCGCTGCGCCCCTGCGGCCTCAATGACTACAGACCGGTGGCACTGACCTCCCACATCATGAAGACCCTGGAGAGACTTGTTCTGGAGCTGCTCCGGCCTATGGTCAGGCCACACTTAGATCCCCTCCAGTTCGCCTACCAGTCCCGACTAAGAGTTGAGGATGTCACCGTCTACCTGCTGAACAGTGTCTACGCCCGCCTGGTCAAGCCAGAGAGCACTGTGAGGGTCATGTTTTTTGACTTCTCCAGTGCGTTCAACACCATCCGCCCTGCTCTGCTGGGGGAGAAGCTGACAGCGATGCAGGTGGATGCTTTCCTGGTGTCATGGATTATTGATTACCTGACTGGCAGACCACAGTACGTGTGCTTGCAACACTGTGTGTCCGACAGAGTGAACAGCAGCACTGGGGCTCCACAGGGGACTGTGTTGTCTCTCTTTCTCTTCACCATTTAAACCTCGGACTTCAAGTACTGCACAGAGTCTTGTCATCTTCAGAAGTTTTCTGTTGACTCTGCCATAGTTGGATGCATCAGCAAGGGAGATGAGGCTGAGTACAGGGCTATGGTAGGAAACTTTGTCACATGGTGTGAGCAGAATTATCTGCAGCTTAATGTGAAAAAGACTAAGGAGCTGGTGGTAGACCTGGGGAGAGCTAAGGTACCGGGGACCCCGGTTTCCATCCAGGGGTTCATTGTTGACATGGTGGAGGATTACAAATACCTGGGGATACGAATTGACAATAAACTGAACTGGTCTAAGAACACTGAGGCTGTCTACAAGAAAGGTCAGAGCCGTCTCTACTTCCTGAGGAGACTGAGGTTGTTTAACATCTGCCGGATGATGCTGAGGATGCTCTACGAGTCTGTGGTGGCCAGTGTGATCATGTTTGCTGTTGTGTGCTGGGGCAGCAGGCTGAGGGTAGCAGACACCAGCAGAATCAACAAACCCATTCGTAAGGCCAGTGATGTTGTGGGGATGGAACTGGACTCTCTCACGGTGGTGTCTGAAAAGAGGATGCTGTCCAAGTTGCATGCCATCTTGGTCAATGTCTCCCATCCACTACATAATGTACTGGGTGAGCACAGGAGTACATTCAGCCAGAGACTCATTCCACCGAGAAGCAACACAGAGCGTCATAGGAAGTCATTCCTGCCTGTGGCCATCAAACTTTACAACTCCTCCCTTGGAGGGTCAGACACCCTGAGCCAATAGGCTGGTCCTGGACTTATTTCCTGGCATAATTTACATATTACTAATTAACTATTTATGGTTTTATTACTATTTAATTATTTATGGTGCAACTGTAACAAAAACCAATTTCCCCCAGGATCAATAAAGTATGACTATGACTATATATCATCAGGAAATATTCTGCTCTGAAACTAAAAGGACCTGAAGTTCTTTGCTGGTATGCTAGAGGGAGCTCTGTACTGCTTTCTGCTAAAATTGTAGGGCGGCTCCAAATCTCTCCAAACAGCAGCATTCCACAACAAGTGTCACACAACAGGCTTTATAAACCTGCTCAACAAGCCCAGGATACAAGAGTTGCCAGCTGGCCACAAATGTCCAATTGTGTCCAGATACTGAGAGTAATCTTGTAGACCTCTGCTGCCAGGTCATCTATTTGTGCATCAGAGCATAAAAAAGTAAAAATGAGAAAGAGCTGTCCTGCCCCAACCCTTGCACTTCCTCCACCATTTAATAAGATTATGCTTGATCTCCTTTTGCCTTTAACTCCACTTCTTTGCCTGTTTATCATAACTCTTGAGTCCCTATACTCAAAAGATCCAGTTATTGGATTTTGGAAAATTGCTATTTTCCTTGTAGTTTAATTTTTCTTACGCTTGCTCGTACTTCTATGTAGCCACAGCCTTGAATTCATTCAGTGCCTCTCTGTGATAGACAGTTCCAGAGATTTGTGACCCTCTGCGGAAAAGAAGGCCCCTCAACTTAATCTCAGCTGGGCAATCCCTCACTCTGAAATCCTGGATTTCTCCAAGAGGAGAAACGTCATCTCAGCTTCATAATCTCACATGTTTCAATGAGGTCACTTCCCATCCCTCTAAAGTCCAGTGGGTATGAGTTTAATCTATTCATAAGACCATAAAATATAGCAGAATTAGGCCATTTGGCCCATCAAATCTGCTGTGCCATTTCATCATGGCTGATCCAATTTTCCCCTCAACCCCAATCTCCTGACTTCTCCCCGTATCATTTCATGCCCTGACCATTCAAGAATCTATCAGCCTCTGCCTTAAATATACATAAAGATTTGGCCTCTACAGCTGCCTGTGGCAAAGAATTTCACAGACTCACCACTCTCTGGCTACAGAGATTCCTCCTCAGCTCCGTTCTAAAAGGACGCCCCCCTATCCTGAGGCTGTGTTCTCCCCCGCCACAGGAAACATCCTTTCCACATCCACTCTATCAAGGCCTTTCACAATTTGATAACTTCCAGTGAGGACAAATGAACCATCAAAAGCTTTTCATATCCTGGAATCATTTTCGTTAACATTCTTTGAACCAGTTTCAGCACATCCTTTCCAAGATAAGGGGAACAAAACTCCAAGCGAGGCTTCACCAGTGCTACATAAAGTCTCAACATCACATCCTTGCTTTTATATTCTAGTCCTCTTGAAATGAATGCTAACATTGCCTTTGCCTTCAACACAGACTCAACCTGAAAATTAACCTTTATAGAATCCTGCACAAGGACTTCAAAGTCCCTTTGCACCTCAGTTTTTGTATTTTCTCTCCATTTAGAAAGCAGTCAACCTTTTCAATTCTTCTACCAAAGTGAATGACCATACACTTCCTGACACTGTATTCCACCTGCCATTTCTTTGCCCATTCTCCTAATCGTCCAAGTCCTTCTGTAGCCTCTCTATTTCCTCAAAACTACCTGCTCCTCCACCATTCATATCGTCTGAAAATTTTGCAACAAAGCCATCAATTTCGTCATTCAAATCATTGACATATAACATAAAGAATCAATCCCAACACAGACCCCTGTGGAACACCACTAATCACCGGCAGCCAGCCAGAAAAGGTTGCCTTTCTCCCCACTCTTTGCCTCCTGCCGATCAGCCACTGCTTTATCTATGCTAGGATCTTTCCTGTAATACCATGGGCTTGTAAATTGTTAAGCGGCCTCATGTATGGCACCTTGTCAAAGGCCTTTTGAAAATCCAAGTTCACAACATCAACCGATTCTTCTTTGTCTATTCTGTTTATTTCTTCAAAGAATTCCAACAGATTTGTCGGGCAAGATTTTCCCTGGTGGAAGCCATGCTGACTGCAGCCTATTTTATCATGTGCTTCCAGGTACCCCAAGGCCTTATCTTAATAATCAACTCCATCATCTTCCCAACCACCAAGGTCAGACTAACTGGTCTTTCTTCTACGTCTCTCTTTTTGAAGAGTGGACTTGACCACTTTTCCTTCTTGGACAAACCCTTCTTCCCAAGAACTAACCTAACCTTCTCTTCTCCTTGCCTGCATATCCCCACTCTCTGTGCCTCTTCTTCCCTTTCTCCCATAGTCACTCTCTTTGTCCTATCAGATTCGTTCTCCAGCTCTTCACCTTTTCTACCTTTCACCTCCCAGCTTCCCCTCCCCTAATTGTGGCTTCTTCCCCCTTCCTTTCCAGTCCGAATGAAAGTGTCAGTCCAAAACGTTTTCTGTTTATTCCTTTCCATAGATGCTTCCTGACTTGCTGAGTTCCTCCAGTATTTTGTTTGTGTTGCTGTGCTAGAACATGGTCACTGATCCAAATGGCTTTTAACCGAAAGTTAACTCCACCCCCTCCACCCAGAAGAATGATTACAACAACTCATAACAGCTAAATGCTTTATATTAGTAAGAATATAATTTCCTTCTGTTAATAAAATGATGCTTTTTACAGAATATTTACAAATGGTTATTATGAATGTTGATTTAAACTATGCCACTTGATAAATTCCTCATTTCTTCACTGCTTTGCTCGGAGTATGTCCTTTCAGTCCCAGCAGCAAATGTTACAATTTTTGCTCTTCAGAGGCCTCTGGGGGTGAAGCCTCTTCACCACTCTTGTCACCTTGACTCGTTGCACATAAAGTCGGAGAAGCTCACCAGCTGCTGCTTTTCAAAGTAAACACTCTCCAGTGAATTGGGTAGTGGATTTGAGTGGAGCGGTACTGTTCAGTATCTGTACGGTCGTATCTCCAAACTTCCAATCCATCCTTGACATGGCTGTACGGTCTGCCGTTCTCTATTCCGAAAAATTGATGGAGGTCTGGGAGAAAACGGATTATCCTCTGCAGCAGCATGAACATCAACCAACCTGGAACTCTCATGGTGTTGGTTCCTAGCACTCAGGAGTGATATTGCTGAGTCTGACTGCAGATACTGGAGTTGTTGCTGCTATTTATTGGGGGATGATCAATTGCCACTGTGTGACATAGTTTCGCATCAACAATGGTTAACATGGTGAAACCAGTAAACGCAAAGCACAACTGGACGAACCAAATGACTAAATATGGACAGGTATACTGTTCATTTCCTAATATGGCACCACTATCATTACAATGACCATATCTGAGCACAGTGTTTTTTATGGGGTTGTTTTTTTGTGTGTGTAACTGATGCAAAGCAGCAATCCCTGAACTGGAAAGTAAAGAACAATATTTCAGAGTTACATGGAACATCCCAAAGTGTTTCCAAAGACCAACACCTGCAGATGCAAGGAGTCTGAAATAAAAACAGAACATTTGAAATAGGCTGTAGGTCTCTGGCCTTGTGTTTTTATTTCAGGTTAGCTGCATTTGCAGTTTTGTGGCTTTTGAGTTTTCATGAAAGGTGATTGACGTGATCTGTTAAATTTCTGTCCCCGCACAAATGTTGTATGACTTGTTGAGTAATTCCAGCATTTCTTGTTCTCACTACACTATGGAGTTCCTGATATCTGGGCTTTTCATAACCTCTCCATCCTTACTGAGAGGCTTTATGTCACAGAAGTGCTTTATTATGTCCTTCAATCCTGGGATTGTTGCATCACCTGTCAACGTGGCCCAAGGTTTCATTGTCTATAAAACTTTTCCATGTCAGAGCAAGGTGACATTTCACAGTCTTAGATCCTATAGTCAGGGTATTAATAAAGCATCATTTATGAACTTGTATAAAAACCAGCTGACCAATCTCACAAGCTTGCATCATTTTAAAAATACATTACTGCAATTATCACAATGACTTCCTGCTTGGGTATCTTCACTCCATGGCTCAAATAATGAATATCGTTGTTCATACAACTTGGAATATGTCAAAGCTTTAATAAAGTTCATAATAAAATCAAGTAAAAGAACTTGGAGATGCCACATTTTGGTGTTAAATATTACATAATTCCTTGAAATCAAATAAGCACCTAATTCCCTGATATCAATAGGCAAACTTGATTTCAAATAAAATCTTTCCATGATATTAGGAGGGTTGAATTTGCCCTGTAAGCCACCATCCCTATGTAAGGAACATAATAAAATATCCATCACTCTATTGAAGAAGAGTAGAGGAAGTGGGTCACCCTGCTTAATACTCATTTTCATAGGGATGTTCCATCCTTTGAATGATAGTGGTTCAGATGCTCACACCCGCAGTCAGTAATCATCATTCCTTCCCAGACAACTAATGGCTGAACATGCCTCTCTCTACCATGTTATTGCTACACTTACACTTGTATCGGAATAACTTCCTCCAATGCAAGTGTACCGTCCTTGTTAGCAGTAGAACTTAGCTTCCATTTGTTTTTGGTCCTTTTTCCATCTGGCCAGGATCTTGCTCAGTCAAGTCCGTAGGCAGCAGTTGTGCAATAGCTATATTCCCTGTGAAAACATAAGGCACAGGGATCTTTCATTCTCAGTATGACGTTTGAGAGTTAGAACTTCAGGACCCGCCTGGATGGAGCTGAATATCAGATTCCCAAAATAGCCCGGGGAGTCAGAATCAGATTTATAATCATCGATATATGTTGTGAAATTTGTTGTTTTCTGGCAGCAGTACAGTGTTATATGCAAAATACACAATAAATTACTCTAGAAATATACATATTACCCACACATATACAGTGGATTTCAGTAAAATGGGACACATTGCGATCTGTACATTTTGGCCCAATTAAACTACTGCCCAAATTAGCTGAAGTTTCATGGAAATAGTTTAAAAAGACACTATCATTTTGAGTTGATTGGCAAGATGGCGCTGGTGAAACACAGCAATGTGTTGCAGGCAGCTTACAAAACTACTAAATATACTTCTTCTGAATTACTCTCACTGCAATCTGCAGCCAGTAATTTCCCTCCAGGTAATGTACTTTTGAATCGTCTTAATGAACTAGCAAATTCTCAATCTTCTGAAGGACTTGACGGATTTAACTCTTAAGCATGCTGGTATGGTACGTTTAAGCCACGCAGCTGAAAGAGAGGGAGGGTGGGAGGACCCCAAGCCAGACTGAAACACTGGGAAATGAAACTTCCTCCATCTAGCATCTTCTTTGCAAATGCGCAGTTGCTGCAGAACTAGATTGAAGACCTAAGGGCAAGATGCTGTATCTGAGAGAAATAAGCAATTGTTGTATTCTGTGTTTTACTGAGACATGGCTCTCTCCAGGCATACTGGATATATTGGTCAGACCCCAGGGCTTCTCAATACACCAAATGGACTGGACTGCTGATTTGGGGAAAACAAAAGGTGGGAGTCTGAGCTTCATGATAAACTCTTTATGGCGCTCAGACACTTGACCATTACTATACTACAATTAGGAATGCCTACTGTTCCATGCCCAGGCCAAGTCACTAGGTATATTTATGACAGATGATGATAGTTTCTTAATTAAACAGCGTGTCAAAGGTTACAGGGAGAAGGCAGGAGAATAGGGTTGAGAGAGATAACAAGTCAGGCATGGATGGGCCAAATGGCTTAATTATGCTCCTATGTCTTATGGTCTTTTACATATATGCTGTGTGCACGCATGCGTGCATAGCACCAAAATCATGAGTTACTGTTTGCCACAAACATTTTTCAATTCACATCACTGAATAAGGTATAATGGGCAGGCGGTGGCTAGCGCGGAAGGACTGGGCGAGATTGGAAGGACTGTCACCGTGTGGGTAGAATGGACATTTAAAACAACAGGCAAACTGCAAGATCAGGGTCACCACGGAATCCCACAGCAACATAGCGGTCAGCACAACGCCATAACAGCTCGGGGCGCTGGAGTTCGGAGTTCAATTCCGACACAGTCTGCAAGGAGTTTGCAAGACCCTCCCCAAGAATGGATGTGTTTCTTCTGGGTGCTCTGGGTTTCTCCTACATTGCAAGGTGTACCGGTTAGTAGGCTAATTGGTCATTGTAATTAGGCTCGTGTCAAATAGGTGGGTTGTGGGGCAGTGCATTAGGCTGGTAATCCTGTTCAGCACTGTGTCTCTGAATAAATAAATTGTGGACAGAACAGTAGTCAACCACACTGCAGTGCAGCGGAGACAACAGCATGAGCACTGAATGCAGTTGGAAGTAATGCAAGTGAATTACTGCCTGCTTTGATAGAATGGTCGAGCACCAGGATGGTGAGAAGGGAAGTGTTGAAAGAATAAGGGGCGAAAGTGCAGTTGCATGGGAAAGTGCCATGGGGAAAGGAACAAGTTTCAGTGGAAGTAGAGGAGTGAAAGAGGGAGATGCAGAAGGAATAGTTGCTTCAGAATTCTGAAAGGGGCGAGCCTGGGCAAGATCACATTGAAATAACAGGATGATCTATTGAATATGGAGTTTGGCAGAGTGAAAATTGAAGACAAGAGGAATCCTTAGGGTGGGGGAGGGAGCGGTAGCAAAACTGCTGGAAATGGAACAGACAGTTCAGATTGTAGTTTCACTAATATCCAGTACTGTTGTTACAGATTTTCCTCCTCTAACACACGCCTTTGTCCTACGGTAATTTAATTAGTACAGAATTAATACACCCACTGATCATGTTATAGATGACATGCAGATTGCACAGGTTCACCACCCATTAAATTAACTAATTGTCCCTTAGTCTGACATGTGGTCCTCCAAGAGGACCAAAATTTTGTCACAGGGTTTGGAGGCTTGAGTGCCTCAATGACCTGGGGAGCAATGTCTTTGTTCAGATTCATGGATCATTGGTTCTCTTCTGGGGAAGGTACGACCTGTACAAGACAGATGGGCTACGTCTGAACCCGAGGGGGTCCGGTATCCTTGTGCGCAGGTTTACTGGAGCTGTTCGGGTGGGTTTAAGCTAATTTGGAAGCGAGATTGATGATGATAAGGGAAGTATTGAAAGTGATAGTGTGGGCACATGGCCAAGTGGTTAAGGCATTCGACCAGCGATCTGGAGGTCGTGAGTTCGAGCCCCAGCCGAGGCAGCGTGTTTTGTGTCCTTGAGCAAGGCACTTAACCACACAGTGCTCTGCGACGACACTGGTGCCAAGCTGTATCGGCCCTTGCCCTTCCCTTGGACAACATCGGTGTCGTGGAGAGGGGAGACTTGCAGCATGGGCAACTGCCGGTCTTCCATACAACCTTGCCCAGGCCTGTGCCCTGGAGAGTGAAAACTTTCCAGGCACAGATCCATGGTCTTGCAAGACTAACGGTCTTAATAGTGATAGTGCTAAGGATGGGATAGCTGGGTTACAGAGGCAGTGTGTAGTGAGACTCCTAGCAAGGAGAGGCCAATGACAGGGCAAAATTGCAGTCAACAGGATGAGTTGCAAGATTAAAGACAGACAAAATCTAAAAGTGTGAATACAGGACTGAAGGTGTTACATTTGAATGCCTGCAGAATATTGAATAAGATAGATGAACTTGTATCACAGTTACAGATTGGCATGTATGATATTGTAGCCATCGCCAAATCATAGCTGAAAGATTATAGCTGGGAGTTTTATGTCCAAGGATACACATTGTATAGAAAGGACAGGCAGGAAGGCAGAGGGAGTGGGGTGGTTCTGTTGGTAAAAAGTAAAATCAAATTCTTAGAAAGAGGTGACATGGGATTGGAAGTTGTTGAATCATTGCAGGTAGAGCTAAGGAACTGCCAAAGTAAAAATACCCTGATGGTAGTTATATGCAGACCAGAAAAGAGTAGTAAAGAGGTGGTGTACAAATCACAACGGGAGATAGAAAATGCATGTGAAAAGGGCAATGTTATGATAATCATGGGGGACTTCAATATGCAGGTAGATAGGGAAAATAAGGTTGATGCCAGATCCCAAGAGGGAGAATTTGTAGAACACCTACAAGTTGGCTTTTTAGAGCAGCTCTTGGTTGAACCCACTAGCGGATCAACTATTCTGGATTGGGTGTTGTGCAATGAACCAGAATTGATTAGAGAGCTTAAGCTAAAGGAACCCTGAGAGAAAGAGACCATAATATGATCAAATTCACATTGAAATTTGCGAAGGGGAAGCTAATTTCATATCTGCCAGTATTACAGTGGAGTGAAGGGAATTACAGAAACATGAGAGAGGTGTAAGCCAAAATGGATTAAAAGGAACACTAGCAGGGATGAAGGCACAGCAGCAATGGCTGGAATTTCTGGGAGCAATTTGAAAGACGTAGGAGGAAAAAGTATTCTAAAGGCAGGATGACAAAATTGCAGCTAACAAGAAAAGTCAAAGCCAACATAAAAGCCAAAGAGGGGGCATATAATAGAGCAAAAATTAGTGGGAAGTTAGAGGACTGGAAAAATTTTAAAGACCAACAGAAGGCAATTAAAAAAAGTTATAAAGAAGGGAAAGGTAGAATATGAAGGCAAGCTAGCCAATAATATTAAAGATGATTCCAAAAGTTTCTTCAAGTGTAAAAGAGAGACGAGAGTGCATATCGGACCGCTGGATGAGGTAGTAACAGGGGACAAGGAAATAGTGGATGAATTAAATAAGCATTTTGCATCAGGATGAACTAAATAAGCATTTTGCATAAGCAGTATGCCAGAAGTTTGAGAGTGTCAGGAGGCAGAAGAGTGTGAAGTTGCCATTACTAGGGAGAAGGTTCTTTGGAAACTGAAAGATCTGAGGGTAGTTAAGTCATCTGGACCAGATGGTGTACACTCCTTGGTTGTGAAATTAGTTACTGAAGAGATTCTAGAGGTATTATTAATAATCATTAAAGAATCAATTGACATTGGCATGGTTCTGGAGGAATGGAAAATTGCAAGTGTCACTCTACTCTTCAAGGGAGAAAGGCCAAAAAAGGAAATGATAGGCCAGATATTCTGACCACAGTGGTTGCGAAGATGTTGGAGTCAATTGTTAGAGATGTGCTTTTGGGAGGCACGTGATGAAATAGGTGTAGTGAGCTTGGTTTCCTCAAGGGAAAATCTTGCCTGACAATTCTGTTGGAATTATTTGAAGAAATAACAAGTAGGACAGACAAAGGATAACTAGCTGCTGGTGTGAACTTGGATTTTCAGAAGGCCTTTGACAAGGTGCTACACATGAGCTATGAGCCCATGGTATTACAGGAAAGATTCTAGCATGGATAAAGCAGTGACTGATTGGCAGGAGGCAAAGAGTGGGGAAAAAGGGGAGCCTTTTCTAGCTGGCTGCCAGTGATTAGTGGTGTTCCACAGGGGTCTGTGTTGGGATCGGTACATTTTACATGACAAAATTAGATGGCGGAATTAATGGCTTTGTAGACAAGTTTTCAGATGAAATGAAGATAGGTGGAGGGGCAGGTAACTTTGAAGAAGTAGAGATGCTACAGAAGGACTTAGACAGATTTGGAGAATGGGCAAAGAGTTGGATTGAATACAGTGTCAGAAAGTGAATGATCATGCCCTTCAATAAGTTTCAAAGGTACATTTAATGTCAGAGAAATGTATACAATATACATCCTGAAATTCTTTTTCTTTGCAGACATCCATGAAAACAGAGGAGTGCCCCAAAGAACGAATGACAGTTAAAAGTTAGAACCCCAAAGTCCCCCCCTCGCTCCACCCCACACAAGCAGCAGCAAGGCAACGACCCTCCTCCCCCACCGGCAAAAAATCATTGGCGCCCCCCACTAAGCACTCAAGCTTGCAGCAAGCATCAATAAAGACACAGACTTGCAGTACCCCAAAGACTACTCATTCACCCTGTATTTCGACATACCACAGGCTCTCTTTCTCCCTAATAAGAGAAAAAGAGGTGTCCCCGTTTCACAGCGAGAGGGGAGACATAACAAACAACTCGCTAATTTACATGTTAAAAGTCTGTTGCATCGCTTTTTCCGAGTTTTGTGCCAGAAAGTAGATCCCAAAAAGGCTCAGGTCTCTGGACACGCAGCCCATGGCAGTTAACCCGCTGCTCCCAATGTTCCGTGTTCTCCCGCGACGCCTCAGCCAGGGGCAGGGGTCTAGAATCAGCCTATCTCCAGAGCCACGAAAATCTGGCGCCCTGAAGGTGCACAAGTCTTCCAGGCTGTGTCCTCGGGACACCAAAAAGGGGCCCTGAGAGCGGGACCCATTCCCACAAAGAACCAAAGTCAGAGTGTAACTCCAGGTTAGGGTCTTTAAAATATCCTTGAAAAGGAAAAAAATATCAAAGATAGAAATAGAGCTGTTTCCAAAGATGCAAACAAAGGAGTCGCCGTTAGCTTCACTCCACCCCTCTTCATTTTAGTAGAAGTTTGGAAGAATTTTCTAAATAGAGAGAAAATTTAAAGATCCGAAGTGCAAAGGAACTTAGAGTCCTTGTGCAAGATACCCTAAAGGTTAATTTGCAGGTCGAGTGTATGGTGAGGAAGGCAAATGCAATGTTAGCATTCATTTTGAGGGGACCAGAATATAAAAGCAAGGATGTAATGTTGAGGCTTTATAAAACACTCGTGAGGCCTCCTTTGGAATATTGTGAGCAGTTTTGGGCCCCTAATCCAAGAAAGGATGTGCTGACATTGGAGAGGGTTCAAAGTGGGTTCACGAAAATGATTCTGTGATTGACATGCTTGTCATTTGTGGAATGTTTGATGGTTCTGGGCCTCTACTCCCTGTCATTCAGAAGAATGAGGAGTGACCTCATTGAAACCTGTTGAATGTTGAGTTGCCTTGATAGAGTGGATGTGGAGAGGATGTTTCCTATGGTGGGAGAGTCTAATTCCAGAGGACACAGCCTCAGAATAGAGGGGCATCCTTTTAGAATGGAGATGAAGAGGAATTTCTTTGGCCAGGGAGTGGTGAATCTGTGGTAACAAATTCCACAGGCAGCTGTGGAGGCCAAGTTATAGGGTATATTTAAGGCAGAGGTTAACAGATTCATGATTAGCCAGATATTGAAGGATGGGTTCAGGGAGAAGACAGGGGATTGGGGCTGAGAGGGAAAATTGATCAGCCATGATGAAATGGCAGAGCAGATTCAATGGGCCAAATGGCCTAATTCTGCTGCTACATTTTATGGTCTTATGTTTCAAACCTTTCCTGGTAATGATCCCAAATCTTCCTTCGCTACATTGACGACTGCATTAGTGAAGCTTCATGCCTCCTTGCAGAGCTTGTGAATTTATTCGACTTTGCCTCCAACTTCCACTTTGGCCTTAAATACACTTGGTCCATTTCTGAAACCTCCACCCCACCCCCCCTTCTCCATCTACTTGTCCCCAACCCTGGAGACAAACTATTGACATCCATGTTTTATAAACCTACTTATTCCGTGGTTCTCTCGACCTTATCTCTTCCCTGTAAAAATGCTATTCTCTTTTCACAGTTCCTTCGATTCCATTGCATCTGTCCTTATGATGAGGCTTTCCTTTCCAGGGCAGCACTGATAGCCTCTTTCTTCAAAGAATGGAGTTTCCTTTCACTATTGACACTGCCGTCAACTGCATCTGCTCCACTTCCTAGACATCCGTACTCACCCCATCTTTCCATCTTCACAGTGATAGAGTTCCTCTTGTTCTTACCTACCACCCCATCAGCCTCTGCATCCAACACATTATTCTCCACAGCTTCCACCATCTCCAGAGGGATTGTACCACCAAACACATCTTAACCTCCCCACCCCAACTTTCCTTTCTTTATTTTTTTATTGATTTTTTAAAAACAGATACAATCAAATACAATCAAGAGGAGAATTAGTTCAAGTATATATATATCAGTAACCAAAATTAAGATACACACTGTCAAAATCATAGATATTGTTAAACAAGTATAAAATATATAATAAAAAAAAAGAACAATTCTCCTCTTACCAGTTAAAAGGAGAAAGGGAAAAAAAATTGGTTTTAAGTAGAGAGGAAATAAAACCCCACGACACTATATAAAAAAAAAACAGAGCAAACAAAACAAACAAAAAAAGGGACTGGGCAGTCCATTTTGAGGATACAACCAAAGAGGAGAGAAAAACTTTCTGATCAAATCTAAAACCTCGAAACCACCCCCACCCCAACTTTCCACCTTCTGCAGGGATCACTCCTTCCGTGATTCCCTTGTCTATCCATCCCTTCCTAATAATCTCCTTCCTAGCACTTAACCCTGCAAGTAGCTAAAGTGCGACACCTGTCCATTCACCTCCTCCCTCACCTCCATGCAGAGCTCCACTCAGTCCCTTCAGGTAAGGCAAGACTTCTGTTGGGGGTCATCTATTGTATCTGGGGCTCCCAATGAGTCCTGCTCTTTGTTGGTGAGACCCATTGTAAATTGGGAGACCATTTTGTCCAGCACCTCTGCTCCATTTACCAAAAGCGGAATTTCCCGGTGGCCAAACGTTTTAATTCCTGTTCCAGCATTTTGGTCTCTGACATCCTCCTCTGCCAAGGTGAGGCCACTCTCTGGGTGGAGGAGAAACACCTCATATTCCGTCTAGGTAGCCTCCAAACTGATGGCCTGAATATCAGTTTCTCCTTCCAGTATTTTTTCCTGTACCTTTTCTGTTCCCCTCCTCCTTCCCTCTTCTTACCTGCCTATCGCCTTCCCCTGTTGCCCTCCTTCTGAGGTTCACTCTCCTCTCCTATCAGATTCCTCCTTCTCCATCCCTTTACATTTCTCATCACCTTCTATCTCACTCCCTTCCCCTCCCCCCAACTTTTTATTCTGGCGTCTTCCCCTGCCTTTCCAGTCCTGATGAAGGGTCTCAGCCTGAACCGTTGACTGTTTATTCATTTCCATAGACACTGTCTGCTGAGTTTCTCCAGCATTTTGCTCGTGTTGCTTTGGATTTTCAGCATCTGCAGAATCTCTCAATTGTATGCATATTAGTTGCTCAATTACCCAACCCATCTGATTCTGATTCAAATCAAATGTGAAAGGTGGCGTGTCAGTAACTTTCTGTTTATGCAGAAGTTCATGATGTGTAATATTGATTCAGCCACCTGTAACACTTCACCTGTTTTTCATTTTTCCCTCTTCGTCAGAGAGTAGTGGATGAATGCACCTGTCCAGCAGGGGTCTCTCAGGAGCTCTGAGAACAGTCATATCACCAACACAGAAACCCAAGAGACTGCAGATGCTAGATTCCTGAACAACAAATGGCATGCTGGAGAAACCCAGCAATTCAGACATCATCTGAGAAGGGAAATGGACAGTTGGCATTACCAGGTTCCAGCAGGTGAAGGAACAGTTAGTACCATTTAACCAACATGCTCCTGAACCAGCGTGGATAACATTACTCACTTCACATCTGAATGGACTGCACAACCTATTGACTCCCTTTCAAAGACTCATGTTCTCAGTATTTTTTAAAATATACTTTTTTTAAATTTTCAGTTTGTCTTCTTTTGCACATTGGTTGTTTGTCAGTCTCTGGGTGTAGTTTTTGATTGACTGCCAAGAAGGCCCACCAGTGCCTTTACTTCCTGAGAAAGCTAAAGAAATTTGGCCTGTCCCCTAAAACTCTCACTAATTTTTATAGATGCACCGTAGAAAGCATTCTTCTAGGGTGCATCACGACCTGGTATGGAAGTTGTCCTGTCCAAGACCGGAAGAAGCTGCAAAAGATCGTGAACACAGCCCAGCACATCACACAAGCCAACCTTCCATCCTTGGACTCACTTCACACCGCACGCTGTTGGAGCAGTGCTGCCAGGATAATCAAGGACATGACCCACCCAGCCAACACACTTTTCATCCCTCTTCCCTCCTGGAGAAGGCTCAGGAGCTTGAAGACTCGTACGGCCAGATTTGGGAACAGCTTCTTTCCAACTGTGATCAGACTGCTGAACGGATCCTGACCCGGATCTGGGACATACCCTCCAAATATCCGGACCTGCCTCTCGGTTTTTTTGCACTACCTTACTTTCCTTTTTCTATTTTCTATTTATGATTTATAATTTAAATTGTTAATATTTACTATCAATTTGTAATCCAGGGAGCGCGAAGCGCAGAATCAAATATCGCTGTGATGATTGTACGTTCTAGTATCAATTGTTTGGCGACAATAAAGTACTTCTCTGTTTTACTGTGAATGTCTGTGAGAAAGTGAATGTCAAGGCAGCGTATGGTGACATTTGTGTACGTTGATAGTCAATTTACTTTGAACTTTGAATGTTGTATCACCAATTCCTTGGCTTTCAGAGAGTTTAGCTTTGTAACCAAAATTTGGAACAAACTAAATTCAGGGCCTAAAGAACTGCATTTATGTTATCTTTCACACCTTCAGCTTAATCTAGAGAGCCTAATCCTAATGCAGTTTTTAGAAAGTGTGGTCATTAGTGGCTGCCCGAGAAGTTAGAAGGCTAGAGAATGGAAGAAAAATCAAGATCTTAAACCTGTTATTTTTCCTGGTCTAACATGCAGCAGTGATTTCAGTCCTCCTGTATATACTTTCCAGATTCAGATTTATTTATTTGTCACTTCAAAACATAGTGAAATGTGTCATTTGTGTTAACAACCAGCAGAACCTAAGCATGTGCTGGGGGCAGCCCGCCTGCTGCCACACAGTTCAGCACCAACATAGCATGCCCGCAACGTTCAACAGAACAACACAACCAACAACAGCAACACAGAACCAGCAACAGTAAAGCAAGCCCCTTTCCCATCCACTGACACACAGACCTGCACACACTCCAGCCCCAGGACAGGGCTCTGACCTCCGGTTCCTGGCCCTGGACTTTCAGACTCACATACACTGGGCTTCTAACCTCCATTCCCTAGCCAACTAACCCCAATTGGGATTTGTCCACACTGCCTGCATCCTTGACTCCAAATATATGCATCCTACTGATAGCTCCATCACAGCAAGAGTTTTCTATGGAGGCAAACAAACTACTTCAACAATGTTTTCAAAAATGCAGCGTCTTCACCAGCTCACAGGCATGTCCTGGCCCATGAACAGATCAGTGACGGAGGACGAGCAGAAATGGTGTAGGTGCACAAACTCAGCCAAACACTCAACCCGCCTACACACTCCGAAATGCATCTGTGCCCCACCTCTGGCTGAGACTGCGGGTCTCACGTTAGCCTGATAAGATTCATGAGAATTCACAGAACAAGAGATAAGCAAGTCATGAAGTCACGGAGTTATAGACTTATAAAGCACAGAAACAAACCCTTTAGTCCAGCTTGTCCATGCCAGCCTGAGATAGTCCCGTTTGCTTGTGCCTGGCCCACGTCCTTCTAAACTTTTCCTATCCATGTACCTGTCTAAATGTTTATTTTAAATGTTATTATGCTACCTGCCCTTATCACTTTCTCTGGCAGTTTGTTCCTTATGCCCACCACTCTGTGCAGCAAACTTTCCCCTCAGCTCCCGTTTAAATTTTCCACCCTCACCTTAAACTTATGCCCTCTAGCTTTAGCCTAAAACTGCGACCATCCACCTCATCTGTCCCTCATGATTTGTACAGATCTATGTAAGGTCATCCCTCAGTCTTCTACACTCTGGGGAAAATAGCCCCAGCCTTTTCAGTCTTGCCAAAGCCCAAGTCATCACTCCTGGTAACATTTCTGTAAATCTTATTCTGCATCCTCTTTAGCTACATCACATCCATCCTATGGTGTGGAACTAGAACGGCACACAATATTCAAAGTGCCATCTCACCACAGTCTCCTGCGGCTGTACACGATGTCCCATCTCACCGATAAGGCAAGCATGCCCTAACCCTCCTTCGCCACCCAGTTTACCTGGGTCACCACTTTCAGGGAACTCCTACAGCAATCCTGTCCATCATATCGATAGTGACACGGTAGTGGAGCAGCAGGCACAACGCTTTACAGTGCAGGCGATGTGGGCTCAGTTCCTGCTGCTGTCCGTAAGGAGTTCGTACGTTCTCCCCATGACATCATGGGTTTCCCCCGATTTCCTGCCACAGTCCAAAGACCTACCGGTTGGTAGGTTGATTGCTCATTGTAAATTGTCCTGTGATTAGGGCTAGCTTTACACCAGAGGACTGCTGGGGAGCGTGGCTCGAAGGTCCAGAAGGTCTTATTCTGCAGAATATCTAAATAGATATTCGTACACTAATTTCCCTGTAACCACTTCTCTCTCAGATGCTCAACAACTAATCTTTTCCCCCTAACAGTCACTTTCCCTACAGGGTAATTTACTGTGCCCAACTAACCTACTGACCAGCATGTCCATGGAAAAGTGGGGAGAAAGCAGAGCACCCAGGGGAAACCCACGTTTGTGCCAACTCCACAGTCAGCACTCGGGTTACTGGAGCTGTAAGGTAACAGCATTACCTGATGCACCACTCAGAAAGAGTCTAAGAGTGCAAATATTTCCAAAATCCACACTCAAACAAGTATCTGGCAATTTCTTTTGAATGTACCAATGCTTTTGCACTGGAGAAAATGAATGAGTTCTCTCGCAGTGTGTAGTTTCCTTTAGCTTGTTCACTCCAATCCACGGGTCTGTAAGGTAGACCGCTTTAGCCAGCCACATACCTTTCAGCACCTCAGCATGCCACAAGACCCTAAGACATAGAAGCAGAATTAGGCCACTCGGCCTATTGAGTCTGCTCCACCATTCCATCAGTGCTGATTTATTATCCTTCTCAACCCATTCTCCTGCATTCTCCCCAGAAGCTTTGACGCCCTTATTAATCAAGAACAAACAACCTCTGCTTTAAATACACTCAATGACTTGGCCTCCACAGCTGTCTGTGGCAATGAATTCCACAGATTCACCACCCTCTGGCTAAAGAAATTCCTTTTCACTTTTGTTCTAAGTGGACGTCCCTCTGTTCCGATGCTGTAACCTTCTGGTCCTAGACTCACCCACAACAGGGAACATCCACTCCACATCCACTCTATCTAGGCCTGTCAATATTCGATAGGCTTCAATGAAATACCCACTCAACCTTCTAAACTGCAGCAAATACAGGCCCAGAGCTATCAAACGCTCCTCGTATGATAATCCTTTCATTCCTGGAATTATTCTCCTGAAACTCCTCTGCACCCTCTCCAATGTCAGCACATCTCAAGTGTGGTCTGACCAATGCCTATAAAGCTTCATATTGTTACTTTATATTCTCGTCCTCTCAAAATCAATGCTTAAATTGCATTTGCTTTTCCTTATCACTGACTCAATCTGCATGTTAACCTTTAGGGAATCCTGCACAAGGACTCCTAAGTCCCTTTGCACCTCTGAGTTTTTAAATATTCTAAGTGTTTAGAAAATAGTCCATGCCTTTATTCCCTCTACCAAAATGCATGACCATGCGTTTCCCTAAACTAGATTCCACCAGACACTTCTTTGCCCATTCTCTCAATCTATCCCAGTCCTTCTGCAGACTCCCTGCTTCCTCAACTTCGACTGCCCCTCCACCTATCTTTGTATCACCTGCAAACTTGGCAACAAAGCCGTCAATTCCATCGTGCAAATCACTGACACATAAATGTAAAAAGAAGTGGTCCCAACACGGACCCCTGCAAATCACCGCTTATCACTTGCAGGCAGTGAACCAGAATAGGGCCCCTTCATTCTGACTCTTTACCTCGTGCCAATAAGCCCATCTTCTATCGATACTAGTACTTTTCCTGTAATACCATTGTCCTCATCTTGTTAAGCAGACTCATGTGCAACACCTTGTCAAAGGCCTTCTAAAGATCCGAGGAAGCAACACCCACCGACTCTCCTTTCTCTATCTTGCCTGTTATTTCATCAATGAATTCCAATAGGTTTGTCAGGCAAGATTTCCCCTGAAGGAAACCATCCTGACTTTGGTCTGCTTTCCAAGTACCCTGAGACTCCAACATCTTTCCACTGAATTGGCCTATAGTTTCCATTCTTCTGCCTCCCACCCTTCTTAGAGATGGAGCAACATTTGCAATTTTCCAGTCCTTTGGAACCATTCCAAAATCCAGTGATTCTTGGAAGATCATTACCAATGCTTCCACATTCTCTTCAGCTACCTCTTTCAGAACCCTTGGGTGTAATCCATTTGGTCCAGGTGACTTATCTACCTTCAAATCTTTTGGCTTCCCAAACACCTTTTCCTTAGTAATAGCAACTACATTCACTTCTGCCCCACCCCCTGACCTTCTTGAATTCCTGGCATACTGCCAGTGTCTTCCAAAGTGAAGACAGTTTACTATCTCTCTAGCATCATTTTTTCATCATCATCAGGTGCCATGCCCAGTTTGAGCTTTGACTGCCATGGCCCACACACTCCTGTTTCAGGTCAAGTGGATTAACTCATTAGTATTCATTTCCAATTCTCTGGCTGCTGTCTCCATCATCATTTGTCTTTGTCTTCCTCTTGCTTTCTTCCCTTCAATCTTTCCCGTAATTTCTGTGCATTCTAACCCCTCTTTCCTAATCACACATTCAATGAAGTTACGTTGCCTTTTCATGATCTCATACATTATTTCTCTTTTTGTGTTTGCTCTGTTCATGACATCCTCGTTAGATATTCGTTTCCTCCATGATAATCTTTGCATCCTCCTCAAAAACCACATCTCTGCTGCTACAATTCATTTCCTTATGTTACTAGATATTGTCCAACATTCTGATCCATATAACATAACTGGATAAACATAACATTTCAGTACTCTGAGGCGGGTTGTCATGCCTAGCTTAGTATTGGTCAGTATACTCTTCATTCTCATAAAGGTGTCTTTTGCCATCCCTATTCTTCTTTTGATGTCCAAGTCGCACCTGCCATCTGATGTCACCCAGCTTCCTAAGTGGCAAAAGTTCTTTATTTGTTTTATGTCTTCATCATTTATTCTCAGCCTGCAGATAGGATTCTGCTTCTTTTTGGATATCACCATACATTCTGTCTTTTTGCAATTGATAGATAGACCCATTTTTGCACTTTCTTCAACAATCATATCAATTAAGTTTTGTAGTTCTTCCTCCGTACTTGCAATTAACACAGTGTCATCTGCATATCTGAAATTATTGATGTTTTCACCGCCAACTTTGATTCCAAAGATGTCTCTTATTTTTTGTAATATTGTTTCACTGTACACATTAAACAAATCAGGGGAGAAAACACACCTTTGTCTTAAAGCCTCTCTTGATTTTCGTAAACTGACTCACTTCTCCATCTATTCTTATAGTGCCAGTTTGTTCCCTGTACAGATTTCTGATTAGGCGGAGGTCTTTCGAATCTAGATCTAGAGTTTTCGGTAATATTTCAAATAACTTATTGCGCTTCACTTTATCAAATGCTTTTGTGTAGTCGATAAAACAAACAAACAAATCTTTTTGCTCTTGAATAGCTCGTTCTGATAGTATCCTTAACATCAATATTGTGTTCTTGTACTTTTGTCTTTCACAAAACCACATTGTTCTTTACCTATTTCAGCTTGTATCTTACTTTTAGCTCCTCTCATCAAAATTCTTAGAAGTATCTTAGTGATATGACTCATTAAACTTATGGTTCTATGTAATTCACACTCTATTGCTCTAGCTTTCTTAGGAAGAGTGATAAATACTGATTTTTTCATCTCTTCTGGTATTATTCCAGTCTCATAAATGTTATTGATTAAATCAGTAAGTTTTTCAATTCCATAATCTTCTAGGGAAATAATTTGTTCTATTACTACTTCATCAGGACCTGCTGGCTTTCCTTTCTTCATCTTATTTATTGCATTACGAACTTCAGATTTTAAAATACTTGGACCTTCAATGTTTTTCTTAATTTCTGGTTTTTCACCTCAATTGTCTTCAATCAATTCCTGAATATACCCAGTCCATCTGTTCATAATCTCATCTTTTTCCATGATAATGGTGCCGTCCTTTGTTTTCAAACATCCACCTGAAGAACAGAGGAGCTTTTTACCAGTGATATTCTTGAGTTGTTGATGTAACCTTTTTGGATCAGTAATGGGGATTCTTTCTATTTGCTCACATTCCTGGTTTAACCATTCTTCTTTGGCTTTTTGACATTTTTTCAGTGGTCCAATATCCATAGAGAAAGCACAGAGGAGATTTACAAGGATAGTGTCCGGAGTAGAGTTCAGTTTTTATGAGGAAAGGTTGATTGAGCTAGAACTTTTCTCTTTGGAGCAAAGGAGGATGAGGGGCTTCTTGGCAGAGGTGTATTAAGATTATAAGAGGCATTGATAAAGTAGACAGCTAGCACTTTTGTCCCCGAGCGGCAATGGCTGGTACAAGGAGGCATGCACCATTTTAAGGTGATTGGATGAAATTTAAGGGGAGACGTCAGAGGTTGGTTTGTTTACACAGCTCTCTGCTGGGTTCACAGAAATACACTGCTGGGGTTGGTAGTAGAGGCTAATACACAAGGGACATTTAAGAGACTCTTAGATAGGCACATGGATGAAAGACAAATAGAGGGATATGGGCTACGTGGGAGGGAAGGATTAGCTTTCTTGTGGAGTAGGTTAAAAATTCTGTGTAACACTTTGGACTGAAGGGCCCGTACTGTGCTGTACTGCTCTATGTAAAACTGAACACCATTTCAATATCTCTTGCATTGGGTGTGTCCCAGAGCAAAAATCTATTCGTCGAGAATTCATTCTCTATTGTAAGTTTTCAATCCACATTCCTTCAGTGAGTACATGGGACTGCAGCTCTAATACTCAGCTTCACAGACTTGTATAGAAGAGTACAGCACAGTACATACAGGTCCTTTGGCCCACAAGGTCTGTGTTGCACGTGACGCCAAACTAAATCCTTCTGCAGACTTCCACCGATTTATTCAATGGCGGTCCTGAGACGTCATGCCCATTCAGTGAACTGAAGGGAATGAGGCGAGGCCAATACAGTCCCTTGGAGAAGTATTCAGCCTCCAGTCTTTTGTTCACATAAATGAGTATTACAACCAGGGATTTTATTCATTTAACTGAGAATTTTTACTTGTCACATAGTCACATAGTTTTCTCAAGGTAGAGCCCAAAAAAACGGGGAAAATTATAAAGCATGATAAACTAAAAATTCAAACACTGAAATGTTAGCAGTTCAAAAGTATTCATTCCCCTTTTCCTCAGCACTCAGTTGGACCACCTCTCGCAGTTATTACAGCCAGTAGTCCTTTTGGATAAATCTCAATTAGCTTTGCAAAATATGAAGCAAGATTTGCCCATTCCACCTTGCAGAATTGCTCAAGCTGTGGCAGGTTAGTTGGGGAGTGGTGGAGGACTTGCCAGAGATGTTTGATCAGGTTAATGTCAGGACTCTGATTGGGCCATGCAGGGCCATCAATTTTCTTCATGTGAAGCCACTCCAAGGTTGCTCTGGCAGTGTGCTTTGTGTTGTTTATGCCACACTTGGTGTTGAAGCCAAGAAGTTCCACTTCAGTCTCAGCCCACCACAAAATCTTCTTCCACATCTTTACAGTCTCCTCTAAGTGACACTGATTGAGGCACGACTGAGCAAGCATGTGGACGTCAGCGAGTTAGACCAGCGGGAAGGATTTAAAAGAAGACAGTTTTTTCTTCAGTGGTTTGATCAAGGCACGACTGCGCAAGTGTGTGGATGTCAGTGAGTTAGACTAGTGGAAAGGATTTAAAAGAAGACAGCTTTATAGAGTGGACATTGGAGTAGAGGGAGACAGAGTAGGAGGTCTTTGGCTTAACGGGGCTTAGGCGATAAAGGGTCAAGGCGAGGTAAGTTACTTGTGAGGAATAGGAGTATGTCTGTGAAGCCGGTGTTCTGTTCTGGGTGTCAGATGTGGGATGCCTCCCTGATGGCCACACCTGTACCAGGTGTGTTGAGCTGCAGCTCCTTAGGGACCGTGTTAGGGAACTGGAGATGCAGATCAATGAACTTCATCTGCTCAGGGAAAGTGAGGAGGTGAGAGAGAGGAGCTATAGGCAGGTAGTCACCCTGGGGCCTTGGGAGACAGATAGATCAGTAACAGTCAGGAGAGGGAAGGGCAAGAGTCAGGTACTAGAGAGTACCCCTGTGGCTGTCCCCCTTAACAATAAGCACTCCTGTCTGAGTACTGTTGGAGTGACGACCTACCTGGGGGAAGCAACAGTGGCCGCGCCTCTGGCACAGAGTCTGGCCCTGTGGCTCAGAAGGGCAGGGAAAGGAAGAAGGCAGCTGTAATAGGGGATTCTATAGTCAGGGGGTCAGGCAGGCGATTCTGTGGATGCAGGAAGAAACACAGATGGTAGTTTGCCTCCCAGGTACCAGGGTCTGGGATGTTTCTGATCACATCCACGATATCCTGAACTGGGAAGGTGAACAGCCAGAGGCTGTGATACCTATTGGTACCAACGACATAGGTAGGAAAAGGGAGGAGGTTCTGAAAATAGACTGCAGGGAGTTAGGAAGGAAGTTGAGAAGCAGGACCTCAAAGGTAGTAATCTCGGGATTACTGCCTGTGACACATGACAGTGAGTATAGGAATAGAATGAGGTGGAGGATAAATGCGTGGCTGAGGGATTGGAGCAGGGGGCAGGGATTCAGATTTCTGGATCATTGGGACCTCTTTTGGGACAGGCATGACCTGTACAAAAATGACAGGTTGCACTTGAGTCCGAGGGGGACCAATATCCTAACAGGGAGGTTTGCTAATGCTAGCGGGGAGAGTTTAAACTAGAATTGCTGGGGGTTGAGGGTGGGAACAGAACTGAAGAGACGGAGAAAGGGACAGTTGGCTCACAAATAGAGAAAGCTTGGAGACAGTGCGAGAGGGAGGATAGGCAGGTGATAGAGAAGGAATACGTTCAGACCGATGGTTTGAGATGTGTCTACTTTAATGCAAGAAGCACCATGAACAAGGCGGATGAGCTTAGAGCATGGATCAGTACTTGAAGCCCTGATGTTGTGGCCATTACAGAGACTTGGATGGCTTAGGGGCAGGAATGGTTACTTAGAATGCCAGGCTTTAGATGTTTCAGAAAGGACAGGGACGGAGGCAAAAGAGGTGGGGGCATGGTACTGCTGATCAGAGATAGTGACGTAGCTGCAGAAAAGTAGGAAGTCATGGAAGGATTATTTACTGAGTCTCGGTGGGTGGAAGTTAGGAACAGGAAGGGGTCAGTAACTCTACTAGGTCTTTTTTTATAAACCACCCAGTAGTAACAGGGACATCGAGGAGTAGACAGGGAGACAGATTCAGGAAAGGTGTAATAATAACAAGGTTGTCGTGGTGGGAGATTTTAATTTCCCAAATATTAATTGGCATCTCTCTAGAGCAAGGTGCTTAGATGGGGTGGAATTTGTTAGGCATGTTCAGGA
This sequence comes from Mobula birostris, assembly GCF_030028105.1. NCBI lineage: Eukaryota > Metazoa > Chordata > Chondrichthyes > Myliobatiformes > Myliobatidae > Mobula > Mobula birostris. Next base: position 136,132,585 of record NC_092378.1, on the reverse strand, counting down.
AGGTTGCCTGACACAATATATAGATAAGCCTACAAGAGGAGAGGCTGTACTTGATCTGGTATTTGGAAATGTTGATCATAATTCTAGCATTGGAGAGGGATAGGAACAGACAAGTTAGGAAAGCGTTTAATTGGAGTAAGGGGAAATATGAAACTATCAGGCAGGAACTTGGAAGCATAAATTGGGAACAGATGTTCTCAGGGAAATGTACGGCAGAAATGTGGCAAATGTTCAGGGATATTTGCATGGAGTTCTGCATAGGTACGCTCCAAGGAGACAGGGAAAGGAAGGTAGGGTACAGGAACCATGGTGTACAAAGGTTGTTGAAAATCTGGTCAAGAAGAAAAGAAAAGCTTACGAAAAGTTCAAAAAATAGGTAATGATAGAGATCTAGAAAGTTATAAGGCTAGCAGGAAGGAGCTTAAGAATGAAATTAGGAGTGCCAGAAGGGGCCATGAGAAGACCTTGGCAGACAGGATTAAGGAAAACCCCAAGGCATTCTACAAGTATGTGAAGAGCAAGAGGATAAGATGTGAGAGAATAGGACCAATCAAGTGTGACAGTGGAAATGTGTGTATGGAACTGGAGGAGATAGCAAAGGTACTTAATGAATACTTTGCTTCAGTATTCACTACAGAAAGGGACCTTGGTGATTGTAGGGATGACTTACAGTGGACAGAAAAGCTTGAGCATATAGATATTAAGAAAGAGGATGTGCTGGAGCTTTTGAAAAGTATGAAGTTGGATAAGTCTCTGGGACCGGATGAGATACACCCCAGGCTGCTGTGGGAGGTGAGGGAGGAGATTGCTGAGCCTCTGGCAATGATCTTTGCATCATCAGTGGGGACAGGAGAGGTTCCGGAGGATTGGAAGGTTGCAGATGTTGTTCCCTTATTCAAGAAAGGGAGTAGAGATAGCCCTGGATATTATAGAGTCTTACTTCAGTGGTTGGTAAGATGATGGAGAAGATCCTAAGAGGTAGGATTTATGAACATTTGGAGAGGTATAATATGATTAGGAATAGTCAGGATGGCTTTGTCAAAGACAGGTCATGCCTTACAAGCCTGATTGAATATCTTGAGGATGTGACTTAACACATTGATGAAGGTAGAGCAGTAGATGTAGTGTACATGGATTTCAGCAAGGTATTTGATAAGGTACCCATGCAAGGCTTATTGAGAAAGTAAGGAGACATGGGATCCAAGGGGACGTTGCTTTTTGGATCCAGAATTGGCTTGCTCAGAGAAGGCAAAGAGTAGTTGTAGACAGGTCATATTCTGCATGGAGGTCGGTGACCAGTGGTGCACCACAGGGATCTATTCTGGGACCCCTTCTTTCTTTTTAAATCTTTTTATTAATTTTCAAAATTATAAACTCAATAACAAAGTTGGTACAAAGAGATTGGAATAATTTTAATCAGCATATACAAAAAGGATTTTAAGTAACATAGGTATAATAAACTTCCAAAATCATAATGAAATTAATCATAAAAAAATAAAAAGAAAAAAATATATATATAAACAAAAAAAATCTCCAAAAGAAAAAAAACCCCCAAAAAACCAGAACAAAACAGGGCTAGACCAATATCTTGAATCAGACAAGTTCAGTAATGTCGTCATCCACGCTCCTCTATTCATATAATTTAAGTTAAAAAAAAGATTCGGAAAGGTCAGATTACATAATATGACAATGTTGCATTAAAGGTTTCCAAGTTTCTTCAAATTTAACTGAAGGGTCAAAAATATCACTTCTAATTTTTTCTAAATTTAAACAATATAGTTTGAGAAAACCATTGGAATGTAGTAGGAGGATTAATTTCCTTCCAGTTCAACATCTGGGACCCCTTCTCTTCGTGATTTTTATAAACAACCTGGATGAGGAAGTGGAGTGATGGGTTAGTAAATTTGCTGATGACACAAAAGTTGGGAGTGTTGTGGATAGTGTGGAGGGCTGTCAGAGTTTACAGCGGGCCATTGATAGAATGCAAAACTGGGCTGAGAAGTGGCAGATGGAGTTCAACCCAGATAAGTGTGAGGTGGTTCATTTTGGTAGATCAAATATGATGGCAGAATATAGTGTTAATGGTAATACACTTGGCAGTGTGGAGGATCAGAGGGTCTTGGGGTTTGAGCCCATAGGACACTCAAAGCTGCTGCGTGGTTAGGAAGGCATACAGTGCATTGGCTTTCATCAACTGTGAAATTAAGTTTAAGAGCCAAGAGGTAATGTTACAGCTATATAGGACCCCGGTCAGACCCCACTCAGAGTACTGTGCTATGTTCTGGTCACCTCACTACAGGAAGGATGTGGAAACTAGAGAAAGGATGCAGAGGAGATTTACAAGGATGTTGCCTGGATTGGGGAGAATGCCCTATGAGAGTAGGTTGAGTGAACTTGGTCTTTTCTCCTTGGAGGTAATCTGATAGAGGTGTACAAGATGATGAGAGGCATTGATCATGTGGATAGTCAGAGGCTTTTGCCCAGAGCTGAAATGGCTAACACGAGAGGGCACAGCTTTAAGGTGCTTGGAAGTAGGTACAGAGGAGATGTCAGGGGTAAGAATTTTTTTTAAAAACACAGCGTGGAATGGGCTGCTGGAGAAGGTGGTGGAGGCGGATATGATAGGATCTTTTAAGAGACACCCAGTTAGGTACATGGAGCTTAGAAAAATAGAGGGCTATGGGTAACCCTAGATAATTTCTAAAATAAGTACATGTTTGGCACAGCATTGTGGGCTGAAGGGCCTGTATTGTGCTGTAGGTTTTCTATGTTTCTAAGTCTTTACAGGCAAGGATGTGTTTTTTGTTCTAGCAGCAAGTGTAGCATAAATCTAATACTGCATATCAGTCAGATAACACCATCCCTACTGTAAAGTACGGTGGAGGTAGCATCATGCTATGGGATGCTCAACACGCCTCTCATTAACCTTCACATGCGTGGGCTGGAGTTCTGATTAATCAAATGTGTTTGTGTTAATGCATTACGATCAGAGTCTAAGGTAGTAAAACCAGTTGACTGCGAGATTATCAATGAATGACTCAAAAATTCACCACTTGACACCATTTCCAAAGATGGCAATGCAGATTGCACAGTGTTTGGAGTATTATTGGCTTTTTATCGGGAATAACTTTGAGGCATGTTGATTTGGTATTTTGTGGCACGTCTCCTATAGAACAACATTTTTGTTCCACTGAAGCACACCTAGAATCGCACAGTTGTAACAATTAAAAATTCCAGTCTGTGTGTCCAGTAACCCCTTCCCTGTATCTTTAACTCATTACAAGCCATCTTCCTCAGGAATGTTGCACTGGGTGTGTGCAAGAGTTTCTACGTTGGCTGTCAGTTGCTAATAGAGAAAATACGTGAACGGTTGCCTTGGTGAAATGGTTGACACCCAAGCAATTTCCTAACTCTCTAACAAACACCAAGTGACTGCTGAACAGTTGCAGGTGTAATTACAAAGTCCTAGTGTTTCTGTCCTACTCCTTCGAGCCCATCGATGAGGTACATTACCTTCGTGTGTGGCCAAGGATTTTATTTTGGCACTTTATGAGACTCATTGGGTAACCATGTGAAGGACTGGACAGCCCATTCAACACATGTTGCAGCACCAGCCTTGACGCCAATTTATACCAAATGTCCTTATGTATCATCCAAATCTGTCCATTCCCTTGGTATTCATGTATCCATCTAAAAGACTCTTAAACTCCATCCAGTTACCTGCTCCCACCACTACCCCGGAAACCCATTCCAGATGTCTATCACTATGTTTTAAAAAAAAGGATCTTTACATCACCTTTTAAATCCCCCCAACCTTAAAAACAAACACAAGGAAATCTGCAGATGCTGGAAATTCAAGCACCACACACACAAAATGCTGGTGGAACGCAGCAGGCCAGGCAGCATCTATAGGAAGAAGCACGGTCGACGTTTCGGGCTGAGACCCTTCGTCAGGACCCTTAAAAGCAAGCCTTCTTGTGTGTGATACTTCTATCCTGTGGAGGAGATTCTGTCTGACTACCTTATCTGTGCTTCTCAACTTTAAAAGTTTCAGACACCAAAATTATAGTTTGACAAAACTTTCCATAAAGCTCATTCGCTGTAATTTAACAGAACCTTGAACACGAGAAAGTCTGCGGGTCTGGAAATCCATAGCAACACACACAAAATGCTGGAGGAGCTCAGCAGGCCGGGCAGCATCTATGGAAAAGAGTCAACAGTTGAAGTTTCGGGCCAAGACCCTTCTTCAGGACTGCAAGGGAAGGGGGAACGTGCTAGAATAAACAGGTTGGGGGTGGGGAAGGAGGTTAGCCAGGAGGTGAAAGGTGAAGCCAGGTCAAGGGCTGGATAAGAAGAAATCTGGTAGGACAGAAAAGTGGACTAGAGGAGAAAAGGAAAAGGAAGGGGACCCAACGGGAAGTAACAGGCAAGCAAGAAGAGGTAAAAGGTCAGAGTGGGGAATAGGGGAAGGAGGAGTGGGGGGGGGGGGTTGAAGACTACCCAGACAGGATACAAGGTGTTGCTCCTCCACCTGGAGGGTGGGCTCATCGTGGCACAAGAGCAGGCCGTGAACCAACACTCAGAACGGGAATCATAGATACAGTATCTGCTGCATCTGAAATGCATCCTCCGCATCTTTCCTATAATGGGGTGACACACGTGCCGTCTGACCAAAGTTTTATATAGCCAGAGCTCAACTTCCTCACTCTTATATCCAACACCCTTACTGATGAAAGCATTCATGCCTTATACCTTTTTTATTAACTTATCCACTTATGAAGTTGGCTTCAGTCAACTATTGGTCTGAATGCTGGTTTCGGTAAGATGGCGGCATGCTTGGTCACAGCGGCTGCTCCAGGTCCAACAAAGGGTGCAAGTTGAGTGTCTTCAAAGTTTTTCTATTGATCACAAGACCCTGATGGACATTGGTAATACAAAATACTGCAAATCTGGTTCATTGGTTTATTAGCAAGACAGACAGCAGGATCCATGCAACAACAGGGGGCATACAAGTCCTAGGCTCTCCTGTTGTGGCCATGCCTATTACAGCCACCCAGGGGAGGAGGAACCACAGACAGTGTCGCTAAAAACAAAGGTATGACAAGTGGGCTGTTACATTTTAGTTTGGGTTATACTGCTATTTGCTGTGTATTTGTGGGTCACCCTAACTGTAACAGGGGTGTGTAGTGGTCACCTTTCCCGTCTGTGTGAGACTGGTTGGGTTCACTCTCCGGGTCGTGGTGCTCGGTCTGTTTTGGGTTTATCACAATAAAACAGTTGTTGAGTTCAACGAGCTTCCTCGTCTGTCAATATGGACCAAATGCTTGCTGCATTGCGTCAGGAATGGGATGTGAGATCGATGACGAGATTGAAGAGCTACAACATCGGATAGAGTGCCTTAAGGCCTGGGGAATAAGATGAGGGACTGAGCAGTACATCTCCCCCACAACCCCGGGCAGGGCTCAGACGGGACCCGGAAGGAGGACCTGGGAACCGAGCATTGTGCCTTCCCAGGGAGCCCCGAAAGAGCGAGCGTACCCAGGCTCCCCAACATGGGGGCCAGAGCAGAGCGCATCATTGCGACCCACACCGGAGAACCCGAGATGCCGTAGCCATGGGAGGACGGGCACCATGGCAAACACTGCCAGCGCAACAGGAAGATCAACGGGCCTCCACGATTTGCACCTCAAGGTCCACCCTGAAGCTCCCCAGATACAACAGTACCAGCCACCTGGCACAAGTCAAACTTGCCACATGGCACAATGGGTGGAGCCCCACTAAACAGCGATGCACTTTGCCCTGGCACTGGAAAGAAATGACCCGTGGGCCCTCGACCTAATGCCAGTGGATCAGCGTGACTACAGGGCCCTCATAGTGGTGCTAGAGCACTGTTTCGAGCAGAGGCCGTAGGCGGAAGCAATGAGAGAAGAGCTGGGTAGCGGGCAGCTCCGTATGGGGGTGTTTGCAGCAGATTGCCACCACTGCGTTTGGCATGGCTAGCCTCAGTTCCCTCCCTTATCTGCATTGATGCCAGAGCGCCTTTGGCAGCATGTTCGCCTGACATCATCATCATTGCTGGACAAGGCACCGGCCAAGGTGGAGAGGGCAAAAGCAATTTTAGCCCCTCAATGTGTTCCAGCGTCGCCCCGCACGCAGCAAGCCTGGACTTGTGTGGCCGAGGTGGAGGAGGAAACAGACGAGGAAAGCCCGTGAGACAGGTCCAACCAGCATCGCGCTGAACCCGCCAGGGGCCACAAAATCATCTCTGCTACCGGTACGGTGAGGCTGGTGATTTGGCTTGGCACTACCCCGCACTGGCACCACACCACAACTTGGAGCAGCCATTGAGAAACACTGAACGGGCAGCACCGCCCGAGACCTCCGGCAGAATCCCTCCATTGTCGCCCCTCCGGGTGGGCCTTTTTGGTGAAGAGCAAGACTTATACGAGGCTGCGTGGTGGAGGGCATCAGATGCCGTGCGTTGGTGGACACGAGGTCAACCACCACTATCACCCCCAACATGCCAGGTGGAGTGGACAACGATGGTGGTCCAACTGGCTACGGTCACCGGTGACTGTGTGGCGATGAGAGGGAAGAGGAGGCTGCACATCACAGCGGGGATAAACATGGTGGAGTGCGAGGTGTGGCTCAGTGACATTCGAGAGACTTACATCATCGGCCTGGGCCTGCTGTCCGCTGGGGGGCCGTGTGGCTGTGTCGGGGACAGAGCTCTATCTCAGTGCCGGAGCCGTGGCTCTCTGGCAGGGCAGCTCCAGCAGGAGCCGTAACCGCCGCCGGTTTCACAGCGGCCCGCGGCAGTGCAGCACACCCGGCAGCGGCCCAACGCAACACAGCTCAACCGGGGCAAGCGACGGTGACAGCGCTTCAGGTGACAGCCGGCGACGACCTCCCCACTCTGGACCAACAGCCGTGCGGTGAGCAGCAAAATAATCCCGTGCTGGCTGGCCCGGGTGACGAGAGGCTGAGTGCGGGACGACAGCCAGAGCGGGCCGAGGTCTCTGCCCTGGATCCAGAGACCAGAGGCCTATACTCGCAGTGGGGAACACTGGAGATGCGCGACGGGTTGCTGTTCCGGCGGTGGTAGTTGTCCGATGGTGACAGACATCTCTTGCAGCTGGCGGTCCCCCAGGGACTCCGCACCACGGTGCTGCGGTCGATGCACGGGCTGGTGGGGGCTGGCCATGTCAGAGTTGCAAAGACGTTGGGCAGGCTGCGTGAACACTTCTAGTGGCCTGGGTACAGGCAGGACGTGGAGCTGTTCGTGCACGGCCGCAACGCCTACAAGGCCCAGAAGGGGACTGGGCTGCCAGTCTAGGGTGCCAATGCAGCAGTACATGGTGGGGGCACCAGTATGGGTCTGCTGCCCCTCCCGGAAGAAGGGACCATCCTCCAGGCTTGGAAGCCACTGGAAGGGTCCAGGAGAGGTGTTGGACCGCATCTCCAATGTGGTATATCGGGTGCGGTTACCTGAGTGGCAGAAGGCATTGGTGATGCACCGGGACCAGCTGGCACCGTGCCAGCCCTTAGCCACTGCTAACCCAGCAAGGCTGAGGGAAGGAAGTGACACTCAGGGTGCCCTGCCTCTTGCCTCACTCAACCAGGTGGCAGTGTCAACGCCCACTGGGACTTTTGGACTTTGCTACGGACTCTGGGGTTGCCGAGGCCAGCTGGTTGCTCGGGTGGGGGCAGTGTGACGCTCTGGGGGCGCGGTCGACAGCCCACCCCTGCATTTCTAATGACTAGCACTGTTTATTGTTCTTGTGCTAAAATGCTTTTGTGGGATTATGGTAGAAAGTTCCAGTTCATTTATTGTTACATTTTATTTTGGGTTATACAGTTATTTGCTTGTGTACTTGTGGGTCACCCTGACTGTAACTGGGATGTGTGACAGTCACCTCCCCCACCCCCGTCTGTATGAGATTGGTTGGGTTCACTCTCCAGGTCATGGCGCCTGGTCTGTTTTGTGCTTCCTCGTCGGTCATTATGAACCAAATGCTTGCCACAGTTTGAAACCATTCCCTTGTTTATTCTCTCAGGTGGGTACAATAGCCCTCTGGCGCTATTCCAATGAAACAGAGCAAAGTTAACCAAACTGCTGAGGCCAAAATTTTCCATAATCAACATCAAGGAAGGAACTAATCTGGTTATGAGCATCTTCCTGTCTAAGGGAGCTTTGTGTGTATAACCTGACTGCTGGCTTTCCAACATGACTAATCTTCCAATGTGCACCATGGTGTGTAAAGCACAGAGGCTGTATTTAGTCAAGACCTTTCGCAAGACCTGCTCTATTATGTTTGTTTGACTCAACGTATCAGTAGAGACAGCATAAAGAACAAACAGTCCTCCTTAACAACGTCACTGGGAGCAGCAAAATAACACCAAAGTCCCACTAAATCTGACATCATATATAGCGGTATGGAATCAAAGAAACTGTTTCCTTCGCAAGCAAAGGGTGTGCTTGCTCTTACACTGGAACAGTTTGAAGGGAGTGTGACTCGAACACACACTCTGCCCATCTTCGTTGTTGCTCATTGGGTCTAGTTCCTCCTGCTGGGCTCTGTTGTCTAGTGACTTGGTTCAGAACTTGAAGCCCGATGGCTGAAACACTAGGTGTAAGAGTCTGACGTCCACTCGGGACATTAGAAGACTTTTGGCTCATCGTGGGGTTGGAGACTGTCTGTGCGAGTGGGTGGCTGTGTTGGAGGGAGGAAACTGGGCTCGTTTTGCTGTTACTTTATTGCTTGTTGCGTTCTGTGTGGTTCTGCTCAGCATCGTGAACATACGACGTTGGTGCAGGACGTGTGGTGACATTCACGGGCTGTCCCCAGCATGTCCCAAGGTTGTTAACATAAACAAAACATTTCACTGTATATTTTGATATACATGGGATAAATAAAGCTGAATCTAAATCTGAAAATTATTTCCCAAGCCTGGTTCCTGAACCATCAGCTGATGCAAAAGTGTCACAGCTCGCTAAACCTGCCAATGTGGTTTAACCACTGAAAACTGATTTTTCCCACTGTAAGCCTAAACATGTCCTGGGAGCTTCCTCCCAGATTTGCTTCAAAGATTCTCACTTGAAGAAGGTGGCATTGGCGTGAGGCCTGGTGCAGCGTTAAGACATTCTGTCATAAAATCACAGAGTGCATCAAAGTCTCCCTAAAATGTTTTTTACGCCCTGTTCTTATTCTCATGGCAGATTAGACGGTGCACATTCTGAAACAGGAACGAGACTCAAGCTTGTTCTGTTTTCAGATTTTGCTATAGGGACAAGAAAATTAGAGGGGTTGGAAAGGTGACAAGCTCCATAACCATAGGTACTGAAAGTCACAAACTAAAGAAAATCTGCAGATGCTGGAAATCCGAGCAATACACACAAAATGCTGGAGGAACTCAACAGGCCCGGCAGAATCTATGGAAAAAAGCTTTTTTCCCCTCCATAGATGCTGTCTGGCTGACTGAAAGTCACACTTGGGCCTTTTAAAGACAAACTATCCTGCGACAATGCCTGCCTTACAAAGGGATAGTCATCGCTGCAAGTGAGCTGGCTACATTCCAGTCGTTGTAGTGACTGCAGTCACACCTCTGTCAAACCCTGCTGGAACTGCTGTATGGCATTCCTTCGAGATGCTTTAGCAAGGTGTGTCTGCACCTTTTCTCAGCAACACCCCCTTCAGCAGCAGGTGGTTGGAGAGGGCAGGAACAGGAAGTACCTGTTGTGTTGGTCAGCAAAATTCAGGTCCAGGAGATCTCATGATTAGGACTGTTGGATCAGTCTCTTTAAATCAAATCCTTTCTGCCACCTTACCTGTGCTCATGCGGGATCCACACTCCTTGAATTTTTGAGTTTTACAAAATTGTGTGAATCTGATTAGTGACATTATGAGGGAATTCCTAACCAAACTAGGGAGTTTGTGCTTCATTTACACAGGATATTGTTTAAACCAGATCTGGATTACAATATTGGTTTCTTCATGCAAGGGAACATGTAGTATACTGCGGAAAGTTCACTGCAGTGGTACAAAAGCAGAGAGTACTGGAATCACCCAGCAGGTCAAGCAAATCCGTGGCGAAAGAAGCGGAATAATTTTTACAGGTCAACAACTCTTTACCAAAAGCAAGAGACAAGCCATTAAGTTGCAGAGAGGGGTCAGGGAGGAGGGAACAGGGGGATGTCTGTGATGGGGTCCAGACCAACGTCATCAATGCAGCAATTTCTTTAAAAATCATTATTTCAAGACAGAAATCATAATTTTGGAGATGGCACGGTAGCATAGTAGTTAGCACAACGCTTTACAGCACAGACGACCCAGGTTCAATTCCCGTTGCCTTCTGTAAGGAGTTTGTACATTCTTCCCACGACCACATGTGTTTCCTCCGGTTTCTTTCCACAGTACAAAGACGTACCAGTTTGTACGTTAATGAGTCACTGTAAATAGGTTTAAAGTAGGGGATCCCTGGGCAGCGTGGGTCAAATAAACTTTATCTATTTTATTTTATCGGGGTGTATGGGGTGTCAGGGAGGGGTAGCACCTCTGATGGGGGAACATGTCACGTCCTTTTCAAGGCAGTTAGTCCACCTTTGGTCCCCACCTGGCACTCAGCTCTCACCTGTGGCTCCCCGTAGCTGTTTGCATGCGACAGCGCCACACCCCAGGCAACGGCTTCGACAAGCCGGCTAAACCAGGTGAGGGTAGCCGACGGGTCTCAAACCCTCGGTGAGATAGGGAGTTGTCTATCCCAGCATGTGAAGACAGACTCCAGCGGATTGAGCGGACGAGACCAATGGAAGGTCCAACGGTCAAGAAGGTGGTCTCTGCAAACGTCGTGGAACGTGTAGAGCAGGACAAGACACAGAAAACGTCCTGGTCATCCACTGCGCCTAGTCCCATCTCCAGCCATCTCGACTCTGTCTTGCCACTGGATCCAGATGGGAATTGGGAAGAGAGAGTGAGGCTGACGCTGCGCAACTCTCCCTCAAATCCAAATCATGCGCTGGTCTCGACACCATCTGGTGTCGAAGTCCTCATCGACATCGACGATGGACGAACAACATCTATTTTATCAAATAAATAAAAAATTCAAAAAGCAGCATGTCGAAATGGAGGCTCAGACACAGTGGTGGACAGAAAGAAAGAAATATTTACAATAAATCCCAGGGACTGCCAGGTGACGTACTGTTCCTCATAAACACGAGAGAGATTCTGCATATGCAAGAAATCTAGTGTAACGCACACAAAATGCTGGTGGAACTCAGCAGGTCAGGCAGCATCTATGGAGAGGAATAAAGTAGCTGATGATTTGGGCCAAGACTCTTCACTATTCCTCCTGCTTACATTGGGCATTGTTGGTCTAATATAGGAGGCCAAAGACAGAGGGCAGAACGGGAGACAGGCAGATAATTCCAATGATAGATGCTGGGTGCTCAAGGTTACCTTCACTGCCAAACAGAGCTGGAGTGGGTAGTTTATCTCACAAGGAAAGGTTTGACGGTCTTCTATCCACTAGAATTCTGAAGAGCAAGTGGCGGAAGAACAGTTCCCTGAACTGTAGTGAGGATTTTGTTAATGTAAATGTAGAATGGGTGTGGCCTTCATCACAGAACTGTCTCAAGATGTAGACAGCACTATCTATTAGTATACAAATCTTTCTTTGACCCTACCGAAGCCTTAACAAGTTCAATTGAGAAGGACTGTGAAGCATCATTCTTAAAGTCATTTACCTGCAGAAATCCATAAGACCATAGGACATAGGAGCAGCATTAGGCCACTTGGCCCATTGAGTCTGCTCTGCCATTTCATCATGGCTGATCCATTTTCCCTCACAGCCCCAGTCTCCTGTCCTATTCGTAGATCCTTTCATGACCTGACCAATCAAGAATGTTTCGAGCTCTGCCTTAAATATACCTAATGACTAGACCTCCACTGCCGCTTTTAGCAACAAGTTCCACAGATTCAGCACTCTCTGGCTAAAGAAGTTCCTCCTCATCTCCATTCTAAAAGGGTGCCCTCTATTCTGAGGCTGTGTCCTCTGGTAAAAATTCATTTTCATCTTACATCCGCTGCCGGAGGACATGCAAGTTGTGGGTTCACCACAGACCACTGTCAGCAAGGTTGCATCATTACCCTAACACTTCTCTCAGTCTTTCTCAGCCCATTGCCATACCTGATGTCCAACAAGCTTCCCTTTGGAGTGAAGATAACATGCAGCACAAATAGGGAAGCTATTTGATCCAGGTCACCTCCGTTCCACGTCAAGGTATCTCAGTTATTAAGTTGCATGTTGATGATTCTTGTACATGGGTATATTGAGAGGTCAAACTCCAAGATACCGCTACTTATTGAAATATACATAGGAACGGGCCTTACGTTTAATGTTGGCAGAGTAATGGTCATCTCCAAACAGCTTCTTCTGTCAGCACGGCCCTCTGACAGTAAAAGTCCAGCGGAAACTATGGACTGTTTCTTGCCTATCAGTAGCCATATGTCAGCAAAGGCAGGTGTCATTGATGAAATTCAGCATCACCCACAGTTCACAGGACTGTCCGATGTAAAGAGTGGACCCGAAATCTAGCACAAAGCCCACAGTCTACAAGGTGGGAGTGATCCCTTGCCTCCTGTAGAACTCTGAGGCCTGGGCGATCTAGAGCAAGTACCTCAAATCAATCAAATCATTGGAGGGTTACTTGGTCTCTTCTCATTTATACTATGAGGGAGGAGGTACAGGAGACTGAAGACCTACACTCAATGTTTTAGGAACACCTCCTTCCTCTCTGGGCCAGCTGGTGGTGTAGTGGCATCAGTGCCGGACTTCAGAGCGAAGGCTCCTGAGTTCGAATCCAGCCGGCTCCCTTGCACGCTTTCCATCCATCCTGGGTTGAGCGTCGAGCTAGCAACTCGGCCTCGTAAAAATAAGAAAGCCTGATAAAAAAAAAGGCCGTCATGACAGCATTTTGATGACTCCACTTGGAGTTAAGGGAGTTAACTCGGAGTTAACTTCTTCTTCTTCCTTACTCTCTGGCATCAGATTGATATACAATCCATAATCACTACCTTGCTATTCCTCTTTTGCATTACCTAATTATTTGAATAATAACTCATAGCTATTTATGTATTTTGCTGTCACAAAACAACATAGTTCATGACATATACTAGTGATAATAAGTGTAATTATGAAGTTTGTCTTGTAAAGTCCTGCAAAATCACAGTACAATCAATGGTAGGTGTGTCTAAAACTAGAGGGTGTAGGTTTTCAGATGAGAGGGAGTAGTTTTAAAGAGGATCCTCAAGGTAAATTTTTCATTCAGTGAATAGTTTGTATCTGGAATGAGCTGCCAGAGGAAGTAGTGGAGAGAAGAGTGATGGACATCTTCAACACTTCATTCATCCAGGCTGTTGTCCCCACAAATCAGCCACTATCATTCCTACACCAAAAAAATCAGGACTCTGCACCTTCAGAGCTAAACGACTACCACAAGTGGCACTGATGCCAATCATCCTGAAGTGCTTTGCACGGCTGATAACGGCACATATCAAAAACTCAATTCTTGCCACTTTGGACACTTTCCAATCCGTTTACCAATAGAACCGCTCTTCGACAGATGTCGGAGCATCAGCCAGGCACCTGGCTTTGACACCTAGAAAACAAGGACACTCATGTCAGAATGCTGTCATAAGTTTCTGGATATCAGTTTCACATTCAACACTTTGTCACACGGACGCTGGTGAACAAACTCCTTCTCTTTGGTCTAAGTACACCACAGTGCAACAGGGTGCTGGGCTTCCTGATGAACAGACCTCAGACAGTCAGGATGCACAACCACTCCTTCCTCCCCATCATCCTCAACACGGTGCCCCCAGGGATGTGTACTGAGCCCATTGCTGTACGTTCTGCGCAGACAAACACCCAAGTAATCACATTGTCAAGTTCGCCAATGACACCACAGTGGTGGGACTCATCACTAACAATGATGAGACGGCCTACAGAGAAGAGGTGGTCGAGGCCTGGCGCCAGGCAAATAACCTCTCCCTCAATGTCAACAAGACAAAGGAGATGGTTATCGACTTCAGGAGAACTTACACCATTCACGCCCCTCTTTACATTGGCGACACAGCAGTGGAAATTGCGAGCAGCTTCAAAATCGGGGAGCGCACCTCTCATGGGTCCAGAGCACATTCTACACCATCAGGAAAGCTCACCAATGCCTCTACTTTCTGAGAAGGCTGAAGAGAGCTGGACTATGCACATCTATACTCACCTCATTCTACAGATGCACAGCAGGAAGCATCCTAACAAGCTGCATCACTGCTTGGCACAGAAACTGCACTACAATGGACAGGAAGACCCTACGACAAGTAGCCAAAACTTTCCAGTGCATCACTGGCACCAGCCTACTGATATGAAGAACAAACCTGTATACACAGAAAGTTGGTGGAAGAGGGTCAGTAACATCATGAAGGATCCCACCCAACCTGCTCATGGACTGTTTGTCCCACTCCCATCAGGAAGAAGGTTACATAGCATCCACACAAAGACCATCAGAATCAGAAGCAGTTGCTTTCCCCAAGCAGCAAGGCCGATCTCCAGCCACTAACCCACCCCTCCACACCCCAACCTCCACTACTTTATCATTTCCTGCCATTCACCCTATGAACTCCTGTGAGTAGTATCACTTTATGAACATACAACCAATGTATACAAGCCATATAATGTATTTATATGCATTCTGCTTTTTAGTTCTTATTGTTGTTCCTTATCTTATTGTGTGTCGTTTTTTTGTGCTGCATTTGATAGTGGCTACTTTTTATAGCCACTGTAACAATTACAGTGGCTATAAAAAGTATTTAGCCCCCTTGGAAGTTTTCATGTTTTACAACATTGAATCACAATGGATTTAATTTGGCCTTTTTGACACTGAAAACTCTTTCATGTCAAAATGAAAACAAATTTCTACAAATTGGTCTAACTTCATTACAATTATCAAACACAAAATAAATGATTGCATAATTACTCACCACCTTCAAGTCAGTATTTAGTAGATGCACCTTTGGCAGCAATTACAGCCTCGAGTCTGTGTGGATAGGCTTTGCACATCTGGATACAGGAATTTTTCCCCATTCTTCTTTACAAAACTGTTCAAGATCTGTTAGATGGGAATTGTGAGTGAACAGCCTTTTTCAAGTCCAGCCACAAATTTTACATTGGATCGAGGTCTGGTCTCTGACTTAGCCACTCCAGGACATTAACTTTGTTGTTTTTAAGCCATTCCCATGCAGCTTTCTCCCAGAGAGAATTGCCAACAACTGGGCACTGAGGATATCACCTTGACTGGTGATGAAATGTCTGCAAGCTAATTGCCCAGCTCGGTGAACGCTGCAACATCAAATGACATTAAACAATCTTGAATCTTGAATATTGAACATTGAAGAGGCATCTGAAATTACTTGAAATGAGTAAGGCATAGACGAATATGGAATTAATGCAGGCAAATGGGATTAGTACAGATAGGTATGATAGTCAACATAGACATGATGGGCCAAAGGGCCTGAACTACACTGTAGAACTTTATGACTCTATATGTGAAACAATGTTTCCCAGGTCAACATCCTCAGTGATAAGATCCTAATTACTCTCAGTCAATTTAGAAAGGCAGTCCTTGGCAGTCATATAGATGATACTCCCAAGAAAGGAATTCCATTCAAGTGCTTTCATGGCAAGGTATTAATTAAAAGCCTGAGAAAATAACTTAGGGATATTTTGAAAACTCCCCATTTACGGGTGAGAAACACTGACAATGGAGAGAGATTGGGAATGGCACTGAGGGCCTCAAGTCAGTTTGAAATGATGGCAACAACACCCAGAATACATGACAGAATGATCATCGCACCTCCCAACTCAATGTGTGGCAGTGTGTGTCAATCTCAATTTGACCTCATCTGCCAGCTTAGAATGCACAGGGCTGGTGCAGAAACAAGTTACCTTTGGCAGATTCAGGCAGAATCCCAAAGTAAGGTAGAAAGAAAATGTCAAACAAGAGAAAATCTGCAGATGCTGGAAATCCAAGCCATACACACAAATTGCTGGAGGAACTCAGCAGACCAGGCAGCAGCTATGGAAAAGAGTACAATCGACGTTTCAAGCAGAAAGCAGCTTCCTTTCCTCCACCATCAACGTTGCTCTCAGCCACATCTCTTCCACTTCGCGCATGTCTACCCTCACCCCATCCTCCCGCCACCCCACCATGGATAGGGTTCCTCTTGTCCTCTTGTCCCAGCCTCTGCATCCAGCACATAATTCTCCATAACTTCCACTATCTCCAGCAGGATCCCACCACCAGGTACATCCTTCCTTCCGCCCACTTTCTGCTTTCCACAGGGATCGCTCCCTATGCGACTCTCGTGTCTGTTCATCCCTCCCCACTGATCTCCCTCCTGGCACTTACTCTTGCAAGCGGAACAAGTGCTACACCTGCTCCTACACCTCCCCCCTCACTACCATTCAGGGTCCCAAACAGTCCTTCCAGGTGATGCAACACTTCACCTGTGAGTCTGTTGGGCTCATCTACTGTGTCTGGTGCTCCCAGTGTGGCCTCCTGTATATCAGTGAGATCTGACGCAGATTAGGAGACCGCTTCATCTGAGCACCTACACTCTGTCCACCAGAAGAAGCAGGATCTCCCAGTGGCCACCCATTTTAATTCCACTTCCCAATCCCATTTGACATGTCAGTCCATGACCTTGTGTACTGTCGCAATGAGGCCACACTCATGTTGGAGGAACAACACCTTTTATTCCATCTGGGTAACCTCCAACCTGATGGCATGAACATTGATTTTTTGAACTTCTAGTAATGCCCCCCTTCACCATTCCCCATCCCCGTTCTCCTTTCTCACATTATTTCCTTACCTGCCCTTACCTCCCTCTGGTGCTCCTCCCCTTCTCCTTCTTCCATGGCCTTCTGTCCTCTCCTATCAGATTCCCCCTTCTCCAGCCCTGTATCTCTTTCACCAAACAACTTCCCCGCTCTTTACTTCACCCCCACCTATGATCTTGTGGCTTTCCTCCCCTTGTCCCACTTTCTTACTCTGACGCCTCATCTTTTTTTTTCCAGTCTTGATGAAGGGTCTCGGCCTGAAACGTCAACTAGACTCTTTTCCATAGATGTTGCCTGGTCTACTGAGTTCCTCCAGTATTTTGTGTGTGTTGCTGAGAAAGAAAGTGCTATTAGTTTGACGTGAAATGTACAGTTTATGAACTTAATGGGACTAATCTATCTCATACTTTATTAGTAGGTGTGGTAAGCTATTTGCTTCAAGAAAGCAGCACATCATAAGAATCAGGTTACATTAATAATCTGTCAGATTTCATTCTGTTCATTTTTTGATTTCTGCAAGTGTAATCTTATCCAAACAACATATTCTTTTATTTTTAATAAACAGTCAACTCTGACTGATAAGCCATTTAATGAAATAAAACCCATGTTGCATCATCTGATCTCTGATTTCAGTTTACAGAAGTCAGTGCACTCTCAAAAAGGCCACTCTGCCCATTCTTCTTGTGCTAGGATTGTGGAAGATTGATCCCATTCACCCAGTTCCCCTAAATTTTCCCACTGTCTTGTAAGTGTTTCCTTCTCATGTCTTTTACCACTGAAGTTGTCTCCATTTCTCATTAGGGAGTATGTACCATGAAACCCCAGCTCCTTGTCCAACAGAGACAGGTGGGATCACAAACTCAAGAAGGTCTGCAGATGCTGGAAATCCAAAGCAACACATACAAAATGCTGAGGAACTCAGCAGGTCAGGCAGTATCTATGGGAAAGAGTAAATAGTTTACGTTTCGGACTGAGACCCTTCAACAGGACTAAGAAGGAAGAGTATAGGTAGGATATAATGTTTAAACAATGAGTTTTGAGTGTGATTTCATCTCTGTTTGTTACCAGTGCTGCACAACTTTAACTGAGAAGGCAGAATCATCATGTGATGATAAACTATATCAATGGAGTTTGAACTGTATGATAGTTTAACATGATCTAGCATGGTATTGAATTACCATTGATTTAAAACACTGTAACAAAGTTTGATCCATTGTGGATACAATCAATTAACTTACGTCCAAAACTTTGCCACATCTTTTGTTTGCTGTCGGTGTTTTCACTGAGGTGAAACGCAGCATTGGTCAGATGCAGAACCTGCCTTGGCAAGCAGGCATAATCACCCCTTCAGAGAGACCCCCTTTGTCCTCTTCTCCCCTCCTCTACCTTCTCCATAACTTAAAACTAACCTGCTTTCTCTCTCTCTCCAATTGTGATAAAGATTTCTCAACTTTAAAAGTTGATTCTGTTATAAGTTCAATGTAGTCAGGAATGGAATAAGCTGTATGGATGACATGCAAAACAAAATCTTATCACATAATCTTCATACATATAACACACACAAAATGCTGAAGTAACTCAGCAGGTGAAGCATCATCAGTGGAATGGAATAAACTGTTGACATTTCAGGCGGAAACCCTTGCTTTCCAGTCCTGATGAAGGATCTTAGCCTGGTA
This sequence comes from Mobula birostris, assembly GCF_030028105.1. Taxonomy (NCBI): domain Eukaryota; kingdom Metazoa; phylum Chordata; class Chondrichthyes; order Myliobatiformes; family Myliobatidae; genus Mobula; species Mobula birostris. The sequence continues at coordinate 136,114,016 of NC_092378.1, read as the reverse complement.
CACCAACTGTTCATTCCTTTCTGTGGATGCTGCCCGACCTCCTTGAGCTCCTCCAGCATTTTCTGTGTGTGACTCTGGATTTCCACCATCTGCAGAATCTCTTGTGTTCATGCTCTTCAACAAAGTGACAACAATGTCTGTAAGGAGTTTTATGTCCTCCACGTGACCCTGTGCGTTGCCTCTGGGTTGTCCAGTTTCCCCCCATAGTCCAAGGAGGTACCAGTTGGTAGGCATATTGGCCATTGTAAATTGTCCCGTGATCAGTCTAGGGTTAAATTGGGGGTTGCTGGATGGTGTGGCTCAAAGAGCCGGAAGTGTCTGTTCTGAGCTGCTAAGGGTTTCCATCATTAAAGATCAAAGGCTGCCATTTAATTTGTCTTTCACTTCAGTGCCACCGGAATTCACGCCAAAGTCACCCAAATGTACAAAATCACAAGTTATTCTCCCACTTTAAGGATCAGAATGAGGGGAGGAAATGACGAAAGGAAGAGAGCTTTCTGACAAAGATCAACTCTGGTTTTGTATGGTGTCCTTCTCAGCCTTAGACCAGCCCTTTACTACAACTGGGCATGAACGCCCTGCCACTGACACCCGCCATTGTGCACATTATTTAACGGTCTTGGCTGCCTGAAAACAATCAAAACCATGAGCGCAGCAAAAGTAGTTAAACCCTTCTACGTGATAAGTCCATACAAAATGCTGGAGGAAGTCAGGCAGCATCTCTGGAGGGAAATAAGCAGTCAACCTTTTGCGCCGAAACCTTTCATCAGGACTGGAGAGGAAGGGGGAACAGGCCAGCAAGAGTAGGTCAATAGTCAGTAGTTCAATTTAATATCAGGGAATGTATACAATTCTTGCTCTTCACAGACATCCACAGAAACAGAAGAGTATTCTAAAGAATGAGTGACAGTAAGAAAGATTAGAACCCCAAAGCCCCCTTCTTCCCCCAACACACACCAGTAGCAGCAAAGCATCAACTCTCCCCCTCCCCAACTTACTTCAGTAAAAGGCATCATCACCCCCCACCCGTCAAGCAAGCAATAGCAAAGCCTGCAGGAGAGACCATGATCTGCAGAACAACAAAAACTACTCATTTACCCAACAATTCCACATATTACATATCACAGGCTCTCTCTCTCCCTAATAAAGGGGAGAAGGAGTACATGCTGGCAAGTTATAGGTGAAACCCAGTGAGAGCGAAAGGGAATGGGAATGGGAATTAAAAATGTTTGGGCACCAGGAAGTTCCTCCTTTGGCAGATGGAATGGAGGTTCTCAACAAAGCGGTCCACCAATTTACGACAGGTCTCACCAATGTAGAGGAGGCCACATCAGGAGCACCGGACACAATAGACAACCCCAGCAGATTCACAGGTGAAGTGTGGCCTCACTTGGAAGGACCGTTTGGGGTCCTGAATGGAGGTGAACGGGCTGGTGTCGCAATTTGGCCGCTTGCAGGGATAATTGCTGGGAGGGATGAGTGGACAAGGGAATCATGGAAGGAACAATCCCCACGGAAAACGGAGAGGGTGGGGGAGGTTAAGATATGTTTGGTGGTAGGATCCCTTTGGAGATGCCAGAAGTTGTGGAAGCTCATGGGGGTAGTAGGTAAGGACAAGATGGGGTGAGTGTGGATGTTCAGGAAATAGAGGAGATGTGGGTGAGGACAGCTTCAATGGTGGAGTAAAGAAAACCCAGTTCCTTAAAGGAGGAGGACACCCCTGACATCCTGGAAGGGAAAGCAACATCCTGCAAACAGATGTGGCAGAGATGAAGGAACTGAGAAAAGGGAACAGCATTTTTACAGGAGATGGGGTGGGAAAAGGTATAGTGGAGATAACCATGGGAATTGGTAAGTTTATATAAGATGTCAGTTGATAGTTTGTCTCAAGAGATTGAGACAGAGAGATCGAGAAAGTGGAGGGAGGTGTCCAACATGGACTGAGTGAATTCAAGGACAGAGTGGAAGTAAGAGGCAAAGTTGATGAAATTGACGAGCTCAGCATAATTACATGAAGCAGCACCAATGAAGTCATCGATGTAATGGAGGAAAGTTTGGGGAGTATTATTGGGGAAGGCTTGAACATGGACTGTTCTACGTCAGGCATATCTCAGACCTATGTGGATGGAAACTGGCTGGTTATTGAAAAAGACGTGGAGAGCTTTAAGGCTTTCTTGATGAAGGATGGAAGTGTATAGGGACTCCACGCACCCTTCTACCCACCCATGAGAACAGTGTTACACCTCCAGGATAGGCCCCCAGTCTCCAGGCTTCAGCCATTGGGCCTCAACTTCCAGACTTCTGACTGACCTTTGGGCTTCGATCTTTGACATTGACCCCTGGACTAGCTGACGACAGGACTCCAATCTAGAGATTTGAACTCTAGGCACACTGATTCACCAGTGCTTGTGCCTCTTGCTCGCGTGAACAACTGATCCCAGAAACTACCGACTTGGGGCAGCCCAACATCCATGGTTGTCCCTCATCACCCTTCCATGTGGCTGGCCTTCGAGCCCATAGCAGAGCAGCAATGCCCACATCGCTGCCCTTCTGGTGCAGTGCAGAGGCCTAGACGGTGGATGCCCTTCAGCACCCGTCCATGCTGCTGGACTTTGAATGCAGAGCAGGGCCCCAGATGTCAACTGTTTATTTCCCTCCATAGATGGAGTTTCTTTGCCAAGTTTCTTGCTGACTTGCCAAGTTTCCCCAGCACATTGTGTGCATTGTTCAAGATTTCCAGCATCTGCAGAACCTCTTGTGTCAGTGTACTTGCAGCATTTTCTGTTTTTGTTTCAGACTTGGTGGCCTGTTTGGATATCTGCACACGCTCCCCCGTAATCTGTTTGCAGAATGGTTTCCAGCGAGGGAATGCAATTAGCTTGTGCCAGGTTGCACTGAGCATAATGAGCATTCCTCCAGATTGCGTATTGGTAAACTTAGACATAAAGTTGTTTATGCATTTAGGAATTTATCTCACATTTGTTTCTAATGTTGGCAAATCTTGTGGAATGTCAGAAAACAGTGCTTGGCTGAACAGTGCAGCGAATGATGTAGTGGAACAACTAAATACAAACAAAATATTTGGAGAAGCTTTCAAACACTTAAAAATATTAATTGATTGCATCCACAATAAGTCAAATTTTGTTAAACTATTTCTTCTATTGTTAATTTAACACCATGCCAGATTGTGGTGAGTTACCATGAGATGCAAGATCCGATACTTGTCAGTGCAGTCTACCTTACACAATACGTTCTCCTGCAACTTATAACCATATAACAATTACAGCACGGAAACAGGCCATCTCGGCCCTTCTAGTCCGTGCCGAACTCTTACTCTCACCTAGTCCCACCGACCTGCACTTACCCCATAACCCTCCATTCCTTTCCTGTCCATATAGTTGTCCAATTTAACTTTAAACGACAACATCAAACCTGCCTCAACCTCTTCTGCTGGAAGCTCGTTCCACACAGCTACCACTCTCTGAGTAAAGAAGTTCCCCCTCATGTTACCCCTAAACTTTTGCCCTTTAACTCTCAACTCGTGTTCTCTTGTTTGAATCTCCCCAACTCTCAATGGAAAAAGCCTATCCACGTCAACTCTATCTATCCCCCTCATAATTTTAAATACCTCTATCAAGTCCCCCCTCAACCTTCTACACTCCAACTTCTGATTGTTCAGATTGTTTCTGGATCTTTTTCCAGAAGTTGCTGGTGAACGGGGTACTGCACCACTGTGGATTCCAGTCCATTAGATCCTATGTATTCCACAGCTTCACCCTATGAGCTCTAGTTCAGGCCATTTCTTGGCCAGTATCAGTCATCCATCTGTGATGGTAGTCCAGCTCATTTTCTTTTCTTTCTAGGGCACATCCTCTTGCTCTGCATTACACAGTCCTTTTGTCAATGTTCTTTCCCTCTAACTGCTCCTATTGACTCATGGTTTAGAGCTTATCCTCAGGGTCACCCTATCAGTGACACCCCCCCCCCACACACACACACAGATTTACAAGTTTCTTTTTGTCTCATTTTAAGTTCTGATGAAGAGTCTCCGATCAAAAACATTGACCCAGTTTCTCTTCCCACAGATGCTGCCTGGCCTGCTGAGCACTTCCAGCAGCACACACAAAATGCTTGAGTAACTCAGCAAGTCAGGTAGCATCGGGGAGTAAACAGTCGACATTCGGGGCCCCAAATATGTGTTGCTCAAGATTTCCAGCATCTGCCAATCTCTTGCGTCGAGTATTTCCAGCGTTTTCTATTTTTGTTTAAGACTCTGTCGCCTGCTTGGAATCTGCTCACGCTACCCTGTAACCTGTTGCCAGTATGTATTCTGGAAAAACTCAAGTCGATGGGCAACAAAGGTAAAAGATTCCAAGGGTTGAATAGATCCCTCGAATAAAGGAATTTGTTTGTGGTTGTTGGAGATCATTATCCCTGCCCCAGGACAACATTGTTCCTCAGGGCAATGTGGCATGCATCAATGACCTTCTTCCTTCCATTACATCAGGAGCAGGGATGTTCATTAATGCTTGCACGATGCTCAGTTCCATTCACAGCTCCCCACCAAATGTAGCAGCCCATGCCTGCATGCAAAGGAACAGGCAACATTAATGCTTGGTTAATGCAGTAGGCACCATTTCCATCAATTAACCAAGGCAAGGGCATTATCATGGCCCACTATCAGAGGGGGCCACCACTGGGGCCAGATGAAATGAATACAAAAGTAGGAAGGTTACACTACTGATATAAGGCACTGGTGAGACTTTATCTAAGGTATTGGGTCCTTACTTAAGTAATGGTATAAATAGGTTGAAGCGGTTCAGAGAAGGTTTACTAGACTATTACCTGAAGTAAGAACAAACTGCTGGAGGAACTCAGCAGGTCATCCTCTAGCACATGACTTGTGTCCGCAGGTTCTAGCATCTGCAGCCTTTTGTGTCTCTATAATACCTTGAATAGATGGATTGTCAATTGAAAAATAAGCTTTGACAAACTAAGCATATCCTTGGGGATTAAAGGAGTGAGTGGGGACTTGATTGAAACATATAGGATCTCAAGGGACATTGTGGATGTGGAAAGGATTTTCCCCTTTTGTGGGAGAATTTAAAGTCAGGGGTCACTATTTGAAGTGTTGTTGTTGTTGTTGTTGTTTGTCCTTCGTAGTCGAAGATGACCATGGCTTCAAAGTCAAATGGGAGATTGGTGGCTGTGGGTCCGGAGGTGACTGATGAGGCCAATCCGGGCCCTGAAGGCTCGCCCACATGTGGGACACAAGTGGGTGGGTGCTGTCGTGGCAGTGGATGCTGCTCGGGCCTTGCGCACAGCACGCTTTCGTTGCGCCTCGATGATGCGCCTGACTTCAGCTGCACGGGCTCCCGTGGTGATCTTGCTGCGCCAAGCTGGACGGTCGAGGGCAAGTGTCTCCCATGTGTTGATGTTTTGAGAGACGCTTTCAGGCAGTCTTTGTAACGTTTCTTCTGCCCCCCAACTGAGCGCTTGCCCTGACACAGTTCCCTGTACAGCAGCTGCTTAGGCAATCGGCTGTCTGGCATTCTGACCACATGTCCAGCCCACCTGGCTTGGGCTTTCAGCAGGAGGGTGTAGATGCTGCAGAGCCCAGCTCGTTCCAGGATTTCCGTGTCGGGGACTTTGTCCTGCCACCTGATGTGGAGGAGTCTGCGGAGACAGCTCAGGTGAAAATGGTTGAGCTGTTTGGCGTGTCAATGTTGAGGTGACATATTTTCTCCCAGGTATTCGAGAGAGTTCAGAACACGTTTCCTTGGAGGGTTGTGGAACCAGAGCTTTTGAATAGTCTAAAGGCAGAGGTAGGTGGATAAGCTTAGGGTTACTGTGGATAGACAGGAATGTGAAGGTTATAGTCAGTTCTGTAGATACAGAAGCTTGAAGGCACACACTCAACGATTCAGGAACAGCTTCTTCCCCTCTGACAACCAATTTCTGGATGGACATTGAACCCATGAATGCCATCTCGTTACTTTTTTATTTCCTAATTTCTTGCGCTACTTATTTAATTTAACTGTTTAATGTACAGTGTATAAATATACTGTAATTCAGCTTTTTACTATGTATTGTATTGTACTGCTGCCACAAAGTTAACAAATTTCACAATATGTGCCAGTGATATTAAACCTGATGCTGATCTGATTCAACCATGATCTTATTTAATAGTGGTGGCTTGAGGGCTCATTATACATGTTAATGCTTTGCCTTTATACAAATAATGGACCTCTGGTTTGTATGTTCTCTGCTTCCTGCCATAATATTACAGGGCATACGTATATAGAAGTGAATTTCCTTTTCACCAGGTTTACCAATTACCTGCCCATAAACAACCAGGTAAATTTTTCCACACTGCTCTTAAACACTTTCTTCACACAAGCCCCTTTGCTGCATTGATTTGATGTTTTACACTTCTCTTTCCTTCTGTACTTTAATCGTGAGTTAAATTCTGGGTGAGTTTCTATACAGCATGGTGGAACCAATGGAGAATGAGATTGGGCTTTTCAGACACCTTCCCTTGTACCAGTATGTACTGTACCTCCAGGACTGAGACAGGCATGAATTTTTTCTATCCACAAATCAGCATGTCATGAAGAGAGATGCATCTTGTTTGCTTTACTTGAAGATTTGTAGATTAATTGCAAAAGCTGGCAAATTGAGGAAAAGGAATGAAGATAAAGAGACAAATAAAAGGGCTATTGGCACGAGGGACTCTACCGACACCAATGTGGTGAACAATTACGAGGGAAGATAATCTGCATCGGATTCACCCATCTCTTGTGCAGAACTTAGATTGGGTCTATGCCATTTCCAATATATAACTCAACATTCCCAATAAGGAAATGTTGAGACATAAGGGAAAGACCTTCATGTGGACTATAAAAGGCAAATGGTAGGCGAGGAGTGGGAAGACAGGGCAGGTGATCCCTAGGCTGGGAGTAGACACTGCTAGCCCTTAAACATGAACTTCAGATGAGCACTCTGACTGCACTGGTACTGTAAATATGAATACAAACATTCTTCAGACATATAGGAAAACAGATTATTATCTGAATGGTGGCCGATTAGGAAAAGGGGAGGTGCAACAAGACCTGGGTGTCATTATACACCAGTCATTGAAAGTGGGCATGCAGGTACAGCAGGCGGTGAAAAAGGCGAATGGTATGCTGGCATTTATGGCCAGAGGATTCGAGTACAGGAGCAGGGAGGTACTACTGCAGTTGTACAAGGCCTTCGTGAGACCACACCTGGAGTATTGTGTGCAGTTTTGGTCCCCTAGTCTGAGGAAAGACATCCTTGCCATAGAGGGAGTACAAAGAAGGTTCACCAGATTGATTCCTGAGATGGCAGGACTTTCATATGAAGAAAGACTGGATGAACTGGGCTTGTACTCGTTGGAATTTAGAAGATTGAGGGGGGACCTGATTGAAACGTATAAAATCCTAAAGGGATTGGATAGGCTAGATGCAGGAAGATTGTTCCCGATGCTGAGGGAAGTCCAGAACGAGGGGTCACAGTTTGAGGATAAAGGGGAAGCCTTTTAGGACCGAGATTAGGAAAAACTTCTTCACACAGAGAGTGGTGAATCTGTGGAATTCTCTGCCACAGGAAACAGTTGAGGCCAGTTCATTGGCTATATTTAAGAGGGAGTTAGATATGGCCCTTGTGGCTACGGGGATCAGGGGGTATGGAGGGAAGGCTGGTGCAGGGTTCTGAGTTGGATGATCAGCCATGATCATAATAAATGGCGGTGCAGGCTCGAAGGGCCGAATGGCCTACTCCTGCACCTATTTTCTATGTTTCTATATACAAGAGAGTCTTCTAGGACTAGGAGCACTTGTGAGAACCGGGGAGGCTCTGAGCCATGTACTTCCCTCGGGCTAGTGATCCTGAAATTATCCTTGAGAGGAAGTCAGGTGAACAACAGGCATGTGACTGAAACTGACTATCTACAGAAATGTGGTCTCATTATTTACCCTCTAGCTGGGTAAATGATGGGGCAGAGCAGTGATACAACCCTGCTGCTCTGAAACAGCTCCCTTACTCACAAAACAACTCTGCTTCCTCTTTGCAACTCGGCCAGTAAATCATTTATCTCTTAATCAGTAGATTATGGGTCCAAACTTCGCTCCAGGGGCTTGAGTAAGTCAAGTCTAAACTGATTCTTCAGTCGAGCAATGAGCCCAGTGTAATCCAGGATAAAGATGTTTTGAAGATACGGCAATAACGAGCACCAGCTATAAAGAGACAGTATCAGCAGAGACGAGTGTCCAAGATCTGAGCTGTGTAACTGGGAATTAGTTCTGTTAAATCGTATCAAGCGATTTGGTGAGTTAAAACACTTTTACTGTTCTGAATGTATAATTTGTGTGTGAAATATGTTCAGTAGTGTTGTAACTGAGAAATGTTCAGAAATTACAATGTGATATAGAAGTAGAAAATAAATGCGCGAAAGAACTTACAGATTGTGATCCTGTTGTATACAGGTCAGTTTTTTAATGTAAGTATCGCGAATCGACTTTCCATGGACGGCCCACTATTTCATCCAACGAACCAAGAAACAAGATGGCAGGCCACCCAAGATCAAACAACCAGCACAGGAGCGAAATGTTTCAAGACATAGAGGATTTAATACGGTCGGATGTATATTTCTCATTCGAAGGATCTGAATTTGACTTTCTGGAAGAACTGATTATTTTTGCAAAGACTTTGATAAGAGACTGACTGAGATTTACTTTGTTTAAAGGTTCTGATGTTGAAGGTTTGTCGTGAAAGGAGTTAAGCTGTGTATTTACATAGTTTTGGGGTTGAATTTGATTTGTAGACATACTCATCAGAACTGAAACTGAATTTAACTATAATACGTAAGAATAGGAATTCAATTAGTTTTCTAAATAGGGATAAATAAAAAGGAAAGGTTCATCTGTAAACCTTTAAATAGGGAATACCACTAGATCTAATTAGTCATAGAGAAATTGGAGTAGTAAAGGTTATTCTAATGAATTTCACTGATTCTAACTAAAAAGAAATTTGGGTTTTGTGGTTATCTGAGATTTGGAACCTAAGACAGAATGTTGGAATTTTGAATTGTTCTTACTCAGGTAAATATCTTGTATATATTGCTATTTTTTATAAACAAAACTCTCTTCCACTTTCTACTGCGTCCGGTACTCCCAATGTGGCCTTCTATATATTGGCGAGACCCGACGCAGACTGGGAGACCGCTTTGCTGAACACCTACGCTCTGTCCGCCAGAGGAAGCAGGATCTCCCAGTGGCCACACATTTTAACTCCACATCCCATTCCCATTCTGACATGTCTATCCACGGCCTCCTCTACTGTAAAGACGAAGCCACACTCAGGTTGGAGGAACAACACCTTATATTCCGTCTGGGTAGCCTCCAACCTGATGGCATGAACACTGACTTCTCTAACTTCCACTAATGCCCCATCTCCCCCTCGTACCCCATCCGTTATTTATTTTTATACACACATTCTTTCTCTCACTCTCCTTTTTCTCCCTCTGTCCCTCTCACTATACCCCTTGCCCATCCTCTGGGTTCCCCACCCCCTTGTCTTTCTTCCCGGACCTCCTGTCCCATGATCTTCTCGTATCCCCTTTGCCTATCACCTGTCCAGCTCTTGGCTCCATCCCTCCCCCTCCTGTCTTCTCCTATCATTTTGGATCTCCCCCTCCCCCTCCCACTTTCAAATCTCTTACTAACTCTTCCTTCAGTTAGTCCTGACGCAGAGTCTCGGCCTGAAACGTCGACTGCACCTCTTCCTAGAGATGCTGCCTGGCCTGCTGCATTCACCAGCAACTTTGATGTGTGTTGCTTGAATTTCCAGCATCTGCAGAATTCCTGTTGTTTTTTTCCAGAAGTGTGTGTTTTTAATTCACTGTCTCCTTCTGATACCTAGAGCTTCTTCTGATGGCTCACTGGCGCCTAGTGTAGCACTATGTAAGTAGATTTTCTCATAAAGAGTCCAGCGACCAGTCACACAGGATAAGACGAGCACTACCCAGGTGTTACATCATTCTGTTACTGATTTTGTCTTTCAGATCAAATGGACAGAAGGCCTTGCTGTCCTTTCAGGTGAGGTAAACAGAAGGATTATTTTAATAACTGATGTGATCATTATCATATTGTTTGTGTGAGCTTGCTGTAGTCAAATTTCAAGATGAACTTCTTACATTTCAACATGAAATGTATTCACATGTATTCCTTTGGATGGGAGTTGCTTTGTGATTTTCTGTAATGGATGTGAAAGGTGCAATAAAATTATCTTCCTTTCTTCCTCATTCATTGAAATGGCTCAGATTCCCTGTAAAAGGTTGCCAAGCAGTTATGATTCAATTGAACTGAGCTAGAACCACACAAAGAGGGTTGTCAAAAATTGTACGGGGAACGTAGTCTTATATCATGGGTGATGCACCCTAATGATAAGGCTAAAGAAATTACAGTAACACTGGTCCACTGTGCTCCATTCCTTCATTTTCACTAAGCTCCAGACACAATCATGGGTCCAACAATTATTTGCTAGGCAGAGGCAGAAGACATTCGGAATGAAGATGTTGTAATTAGAAGAGTTAGGTTCAAAGAACTTATCTCAAGCAGATACTATCACAATATCATAGAATTGTACAGTAGAGAACTGGCCCTTTCATTCTATACTGATTATGATGCTTATCTGCACTAATCCCATCTGCCTGCTTTAGTCTTGCACCCTTCTATTTCTTTTATTAGCTACAGGACTGTGCAAAATTCTTAGGCACATATATATAGCTAGGATGCCTAAGACTTTGGACACTGCTGTATTTGTCAATGTGGAGCAGACAACCAGTTTGTAAATCTGGCAGGAGCAAAGCATGTTGGGAAGGGCAAGGGTAGAGCACTGCAGGAGGGGTGTGGGACAGGTGGCAGAGAAAGAGTGCCAGGGGCAGAGAGTGGAGGGGATGGGGAGGCACGGATGCAGACTCATCCAGCCCTGAGCCCTGAGAGACCAGACAAGACAATTTGATTCCAAACAATTGGTTTATTGTTATGGAATTTCTCTTCCTGCACTCTCCCCTCTCCCTTCCCCTTTTCCCATTCCCCTCTCCCTGTCCCCTTCTACTCTCAGTCCACAATAGAGACTCAGGAAATTAGTTTTTTTTGTGGTAGAGAAGTACAGTGCAATATATAAAATTACAGCAGTACTGTGCAAAAGTCTTAGGCACCCTAGCTACATGTGCCTAAGACTTTTGCACAGAACTGTAAGCACATGCCTTCCTCTGGCTGTTTATTCTAGATAACCACTAACAACCATGAAAAACATACCCTACAAACCCCCTTTACATTTCTCCACTGTCATCTTAAATCTGTAGCCCCTAGTCCTAGACAACTCTGGCTCTCTAACCTGTCTACACCTATCATAATTTAGAAAACTCCACAAATTACCTCTCAACCTCCTTCTATCCATACCAATATGTTACCTATTATACCATGAGCTTTTATTTTCTGCGATGACTTTTGGTGCAGCACCTTATAAAATGCCTTCTGGAAGTAAAGAGTATAGTACATGCAACAGTCCCCTTTATGCAAAACACATATTATATCTTCAGATGGGTCAAACACAATTACCCTTCCACAAAACCATGATGACCTTGATAATCTGGAGATTTTCTAAGTGACCCATGGATAATGCCTTTAGTATTAGCTTGTAACAGGTTTCTAATGATAGCTGGTTACTTATTGTATTTGCTGAGATACAGCACAGAATCGGTCCTTCCAGCCCTTCAAGCGACAACCCCGGATTTAACCCTCGGACAACTTGCAATGAGCAATTCTTCTACTAACCGGAACTTCTTTGGACTGTGGGAGGAAACCTGGGCAACTGGAGGAAACCCATCTGTTCACAGGGAGAACGTACAAACTCCTTACAGGCAGCAGAGGGAAATAAACCCAGGTTGTTGATACTGTAAAGTATTGCGCTACGCTATTATGCGTCCTGCATAGTTATTGTTGCAACCTAGAGAACAAAGCAATGTGCATGCATAGCAAGAACCCGCAAAGAGCAATGTGGTAATGAAAATAAATCTATTTATTAATGTTAATGGAAGAACAAGTATTGGTCAATATACTGAAGAGAAATGACCATGCTTCTTCGAGACACTGACTTTGGATCTTTCATATCAGAGCGAGTAATTAAGGTCTCAAGTTCCTGGGTGTTAACATCTCTAAAGGTCAATCTTGGGCTCAACATATTGATGCAATTACAAAGAAGGCACATCACCAGTTATATTTCATTTGGAGTTTGAGGGGATTCGGTACGTCACAAAAGACTCCAGCAAATTTCTACAGATGTGCTGATTGCATCCGTCTGGTATGGAGGGGCCACTGCACAGGATTGGAAAAATCTACGGAGGATTGCAGGCTCAGCCAGCTTCATTACGAGCAGCTCCCTAGCTTCGAGGACATCTTCAAAAGAGGATGCCTTAAAAAGGTGCTATCCATCACTCAGGACCCCCATCACCCAGGTTGTGGCTCTTCTCATTGCTACCATCTGGGAGGAGGTACAGGAGCCTGAAGAAACACACTCAACATTTTAAAAACAGCTTCTTCCCCTCTGCTATCGGGTTAATTAGCCAACCCTCACTGCAGGAAGGACGTGGAAACCATAGAAAGGGTGCAGAGGAGATTTACAAGGATGTTGCCTGGATTGGGGAGCATACCTTATGAGGATAGGTTGAGTGAACTCGGCCTTTTCTCCTTGGAGCGACGGAGGATGAGAGGTGGCGAGGTGTATAAGATGATGAGAGGCATTGATCGTGTGGATAGTCAGAGGCTTTTTCCCAGGGCTGAAATGGCTAGCACGAGAGGGCGCAGTTTTAAGGTGCTTGGAAGTAGGCGCAGAGGAGATGTCAGGGGTAAGTTTTTTACGCAGAGAGTGGTAAGTGCGTGGAATGGGCTGCCGGCGGTGGTGGTGGAGGTGGAAACAATAGGGTCTTTTAAGAGACTCCTGGGTAGATACATGGAGCTTGGAAAAATAGAGGGTTATTGGTAAGCCTAGATAGTTGGCACAGCTTTGTGGGCCAAAGGGCCTGTATTGTGCTGTAGGTTTTCTATGTTTCTATGTTTACTACCCCACTATTTATGTTCTCTACTTGCTCTACTTAATTAACTTATTTTGTAATATTCTGTATATAATATCTATATATATATATATATATACAGTAAATAAATTAATTATTACTTAAATATATAAAATAAGTACATACTGCATAAATATTTTCTTATTGTAATTGATAGCTTTTTAATTATTGCTGCTGCTAAACAACAAATTTCACGTCTGATTCTGATCCAACCTGAAAGAAATTTCCTCTGACATTGACTTAGATTTTAGTGCTCAAGTGTCTGGAGTGAGATCTTAACCGCAACCGTCTGAGCCGAAGGTGACACACAAACACCATAATAGGACCCATAATATTAGGTTCTGCAATTGAACTGCAGCCAGTATGAATGGAGTAAGATGCAAGGTTATACTTAGAGATATCCAAGGTAATTTTAGCATTAGTGCACTTGGACAGGGAGAAGCAGAAATCATCATACTAGCTGCCTGGTATCAACAACATGAAGTATGAGGTACATTTATATTCTAGAGCTGAGACGCTCTAACATCAGTTATAAGATCCCCTCGCTCTGATTCGCCGGCTGGTGGCGCAGTGACATCAGCGCTGGACTCCGGAGCGAAGGTTCCTGAGTTCGAACCCAGTCGGGCCACTCCCAGGCACGCTTTCCGTCCGTGCCAGGTTGAGTGTCGAGCTCACAACTCGGCCTCGTAAAAGCAGGATGTGGGGGACCACTCACAGAATCTTTCCTCCAAGACAACCACCTGAAAAGTTGTCGCCAAGGCTCTGGCAGAGTATGGCACACAAAAAAAATCTCTGACTCAGGTTCTCCCATGTGTAGATTGGGCACATGCTGAGTCAAACCTAGATATATGTAAAGTTGTTCCTCCTATCAGCGCAATACATCAGACTGATTTAATGCATGACTTGTGGATTGGCTTGGGTTGCATCCAATCATTTCAATTTGGCCAGGAAAATTTGGATGTAGTCGGAGTCAGTCATGAGCCAATTATAATACTCTCTGCTGTCCACCTCCTCATAATTCACAAGTTTTATTGCCATGTTTCCATGATAGAACTCAGCATGATCACCAGATTGAGACGTTCATATAGTCATTTAATAAGCACTAACAATGTGTGAACAGCATACAAATTATTTCATTGTTGAGTGGCAATATAACTCCAGAAAATTTCACTGCTATTCAAGAAATTAATTTATGTTACACTCCTCAAAAAAGTGAAAATAACTTTTGTGCTAGGATAGTCAATTTGTGAAAGAGCTAATTCCAATTAATAAGCTCCAGACTTTTTCCTACAAGAATTAGTGTGCCCTAGTACTGTTTCTCTCGCATTCACTGTGGCCAAGTGACTTCATCTGTTGTGCAACATACAAATTAACTCATCGTGAGGTTTTCAATTATGCTTGTTTGAATGATGGCAATGCTGTTTCCTTACAGAAAAACCTAGCTTTTGCTAGCACTGAAGACTTGGGGTGAGTAGTACTTAAAGGGTTGGTCACATCTTCCCTGCAATCCTAGGCATATTGCTACATAACTCTTTCTCAATAATACAAGGGTGTCCCTTTACCTCAGAATACAAGGATGTCAGAGATGAGGGGGAACCTCTTTAGCCAGGGGATGGTGATTCTGTGGAATTCCAACTCCGGAGGCCAAGTCATTGGTGTATTTAAAGCAGAGGCTGATGGGTTCTTGACTAGTAAGGGCATCAAAGGTTACAGGGAGAAGGCAGAAAAATGGGGTTCAGAGTGATAATGAATCAGCCATCATTGGATGGTGGTGCAGCCTCAATGGACAGAGTTGCCCGATTCTGCTCCTATGTCTTATGCTCCTACAGTCAACAAACCTCAAGCTGACAGATCCAAACTGGGACAACAGCACTCAGTAATTTCAGCAAGTTACCCCTCAGTAACTAAGTGGCCAGAAGAAACCCTGTGGTTCCGTGTTCGTGAGATCAGAAATGAATGGAAAACCCAAGAAAGACTTCTGACAACAGAGATTTATGGCAGCCAGATGTTGGGGCGGTACATGAAAGGACATGAGAGCTCTCCGTCAATACTTCGGGAAGCCGCGCAAAGCCCTTTCCAGATGTGATTGTAGAATGTAGAAGCAGCTATACTTCAGTAGGAGCTCGAGGTGACTTGGTATGTCACCAAAGGCTCTATAAAATTTCTACAGCTGTATCTTGGTGAGCATCCTGACTGGATGCATTATCATCTGGTGTGGAGGCACCAATGAACTCAAGGGTTGTAGAATCAGCCAGCTCCATCATGAACACTGCCTCCTCACCATTGAGGACATCTCTAAAAAGCAGCATCTGTCACTAAGAAGCTTTCACCATTCAGGACATGCACTCTTCTCATTACTGCTGTAAGAGAAGAGGTACAGGAACCTGAAGATGCACACTCAATGTTTTAGGGACAGCTTCTTCCCTGCCCCCTGAGATTTCTGAACATTTCATGAACCCATGAACACAACCTCATTACTTTGATCTGTTTTTGCACGTTATTTATTTACTTGTTTATTTATTTATTTCATATTTCTTATTGTAATATATATTTTTTTGTATTGCATTTGTACTGCAGCTGCACAACCACAAATTTCAAGACATTTGTCAGTGATAATACACCTGAATCTGATTCTGACGTTAACATAAATGGAAGGTACCCTAGTTTGCCGGTAGATCTTTTTTAGCTATCTGACATGCAGGAGGAGCCACGAGGTTCCATGTTTGGTGAGGGAAGGTTTCAGAGTGAAGGTGCCACTACTTACCTTTTGGCAGGTGTTTGCGTTTTGCTGGACAAACCTCAAGCAGTAAGTGAACAGTGTCTGCACTGCGTTCACCATGGAACTGAGGGTCACTCACACTCTCAGATACTTTGCCTTGGCGTCCTTACAGGCAGTTGCTGCTGAGATTTGCCGCTTATCATTTGGTCACCCCCTTTATTACAGAAATCAATAAAGAATCTACCATCAAAGCGAGAAAACTTTGTTTTTTTGATAAATGTCCTCTTATATTCACAACTGGAAGGTGAATTTTACTGCAGTGAGGGGTCCCAGAAGTCTAGGGCTGTCTTACCTTACCTATACCACCCTGGTAACTTTGTACCAGATTAAGCTTTACCCAACTCTTTAAGTAACACTCACCTTGAGTTGCTTACAAATTTTGGTAGGCTACTTCGACCGCAGCAAAATTGCACCATCCTAGTCCTATTATTGAAGTATGTATAGTACTCAGTCATTTCCAACCCACCTCACTCGCCGACGTGGTGCTGGCTGTACTACAAGGTGAAGAGAGATGCTACTAAGGACAGTGTTGAAGCACAGCTACAACGCCTCAACCATTCAGTTCTTGAACCAAGCTACACATCCCTAATCACCACCTCGGTAAAACATCTCGGCACTTTGCACCACAATGGTCTTTGCTTTTGCTTCTTGTATTAATTGAGTTCTTTCTTGTATAATTTACATTTAATTTATGCATTTCTTGTGAATCCACTGACTGTGATGTTATGTGTTTGTGAGGGTGTTGCAAGAGAGATCTTCACTGCATTTGTGGATACGACAATCAACTCTACTTTGGCTGACTGATGCATAAAATTTGATCCCTATTGCACACCGTTGCTGAAAAAGAATTGTTTTGTAAGATTTTTTTTAAACTGATGCTAAAAAGTTTTGCATTTTTATTACTTAGAGCTTTTTAAAAGAGTGTTAAAGAAGTCACTAGTAGCATTTAATTACAAAAATGGTGCAGATTAATTTCTATAATCTGATTTCCCTGGAACATAGGAGTATTAGGGGAGATTTGATGTACAAAGTTATGAGGAGAATAGATAAGGTAAAGGTAAGCAGGCTTTTTCCACTGAGGTTGGGTGAGTCTAGAAATAGAAGTCATAAGTTAAGGGGGAAATATTTAAGGGGAACCTGAGGCTGAATTTCTTCACTCAAAGGGTCATGAGTTGCCAACAGGAGTTATGGATGTGGGTTTGATATCAACATTTAAGAGAGATTGCATAAGTACATGGATGGGAGGGGTATTGAAGGCTGTACGGATTGATGAGACTAGGCAGTATAACAGCTTGGCATGAACTAGATAGGCTGAAGGGACTGTGGAGGTTTATGACTTAATGACTGTGATTTCTTGTATTGCCTAGGCAATTCTAGATTGATTAATATCGTACAAATTATTCTCAGGGTGTTAAAATCACTCCAAGAGCAATAAAGGCCTGGTTACACTATTATTTACTGCAGAAGAATGGGGTGTGAATTTTAATTAACTGGGATTGACAAATGTGTTTATCAGAACCGTTTGTGGGTTTACAATGAGTCATAGGCTGCACCCACTTGTGCTTTATGAAAAAAAAATCTTGTTCTGCCCTATGAATGCAGCCAAATGAACATCTTGTAGCCTAACATGTTTGTTTGGGTTTGTATTGATCTTCACCAATCTGGCAGGTGGAATGCATCTGGTGCTGAGGGGACGTGTATGTTTAGGAATACACACCTCATTCCTAAAAATGGGCCATCCATGTCACATTTCTCAGTTGCCCTGAATAACAATTCTACAGTTCTTCTGGAAAGATATGAAGCCTTTTTATTTTGCTATCTTTAGCCACAAATCTGCACAAAAGAACCAGGTCTTCATTATATTGTACTTTATTTTAATTAAATTATCATGTATTATAAAGTTACCAGATTTCGCAACATATGCCAATAATATTAAACCTGATTCTGATTCTTATATCATGGATATGTCCATGACAATAAACTTGAAATAAAGTTGAACAAGGAAAACAGGTCTCGACTGTTGACCAAGAAAATCAGTCTGTAACTAAAACAGGTACATGATACTAGATCTCAGAATACAGCCATGGATAAGAACAGGGCAGTGTATCACAGGCAGTCAGATTAAAAGTAAGTTCTGAAAGCACCATCTCTAAAAGGAAACTGAGTAAGTCTGGAAGGCCTCATTGTAGTTGCCAACTTTATAGATGGTATTGTTCCCATACAGAATAGAGGTGTAGCTGCACATTATCCCAATAAAGGATTTCATGTTGTTAAACAGGTGTCAAAAATCTCTCTGTGTATAATTTATAGGAAGAATTTTACACTTACAATCATCTATAGTTCTATGGCCTCTGAAAAGCAAAAGAACTGCAGATGCCAGAAACCTGAAACAAAACGGAAAATGCTGAGTCAAACAGCATCTGTGGAGAGAGATAACAAGCTGATTGTGAGATAAATTGTGTTTATCCGCACTGAAGATGGAAAGAAACAAGCATGTTTTAATTGACAAAGTAGGGTAGGGTGGACAGAACAAAGGGAACAACTGAAACCAGGTGGAGATGTGGCACAATTATCTTCAGTTCCATCCAAGAAAGAAAAATGAACTTTTTTAATGATAACTGATCTCTCCAGAGGAAATTAAATGAAAAGTCAATTAATTGACAGAATCATGAGATGTAGACCATAGCAGTTGTTGAAAAAGACGGATGCAAATACTCAGTAGATCAGGTAGTATCTGTGGAGAGAGAAAAACTGAGTTTCTGTTACAGGTGGATGATATTACACCAGAACAGGCCAGTTTTGACACAATGAGGAATGGTTGATTTTCTAAAAGTGTTGAATTCAACACTGTGAGCAATCTGTGGAGTCCTCGGAAGATGAGATACAGTACTGTTCCTCAAGTTTCATTGAAATAATGTTGGACACAAAAGGCAAGGAGATCAGATTGGGAGAGGAGCAGAGAATTAGAATGAAATATAATTGGCAGCACAAGGAAACCATTGATGTTCTTCACAGAGGTGTTCTTCAAAGGAGTTCTCAACTTGAGTTGTGATTTTCCAATGTAGAAGCGATCACCTTGTGAACATTGAATGCAAAACAACTAAATTGGGAACACAGAAACCAGAAAGTCTACGTACACTGATCTCACTGGATGCTGCCTGGTTGGACTCTGCAGAACTTTGCAAAGTACTAGTGTTTCAAACTGATTTGTTTTCATGGATTAGATGATGTTTTACAGTGAAGGAAATGAGTTTTCTGTCCCATTCACTGCTCCCAAAGAAAAGAAAATATCTGGGGTAATTTTAATCTGATTCAATGGATTGGAATCCCAAGGGAGTAGCAGTAACACTGACATTACACCCCCCTCAATATTAACCTCACTGCCCAGTAACACTGGGTGGATTTAACCTGAACCGTAAAACTTCATGATAAGTAGTTAGGTTAAAGTCATTCCTAATAACTGAAGGCTTTTGACAAGTTTCTAAAGACCAATTAAGAAGAAAGAGTTTTTCTCATCATTTAGCTAGTTGCTGTTTAATTTGAGTTTGAATGATTAGCAGGAGGATAGTCGCTAAAACCAGCATTAACAGAAGGATGACCAAGCTGCTTTACACTTGAGAATTGACATCAGAAAGCACAATGATCCATGGTGATAGGATGAGGATTCTTGTCTATGAGTCCCCCACCCCACGCCCAGCCTTATCCGCATCATTGGTGGAAAGTGGTGATTATATACTGAGTGGAGGTCTGCACTCCTTTTTATTCTGGCTTCTGCTACTTTCCTTTCCTGATCTGATGAAGGGTCCCAGCATTGTTATTCCTCTCCGCACCTTGTGGTGCATCGGGCGGCAACCTTGCCATTTCTTCTGAATTTTGTCTGTTTTTACGAGGCCGAGCTGCTAGCTCAATGCTCAACTCAGCACGGATGGAAAGCGTGCAAGGAGCCGGCCGGATTTGAACCTGGGACCACTCACCTTGAAGTCCGGTGCTGATGCCACGATACCACCGGCTGGCAGCCTGAAACATTGACTGTTTATTACCCTCCATAGATACTGCCTGACCTGTTCCTTCAGGAACTTGTGTGTGTTGCTCAAGATTCCCAGCATCTGCAGGTCTTCTTGTGTCTCTGATTACATGTGTTTTTTGCCCAGTGCAATAACAATAACACATTAGTTATCCAGGACAATTCTCCCGTACTTCTCAAAAACTCATAGTGTTACTAGTGATCTCAAAGCAGGCCACACATTCTCCCTTGATCACAGTTTGCACTCTGTATACACTGTGAGTGTGTGGTGCGTGGCCAAGTGGTTAGGGCGTTGGTCTAGCTATCTGAAGGTCGTGGGTTCGAGCCTCGGCTTGGGGCAGCTTGTGTATCCTTGAACAAGGCACTTAACCACACAATGCTCCAGTCTACCCAGCTGAGAATGGGTACCGGCAAAAATGCTGGGGGTTAACCTCATGATAGACTGGCATCCTATCCGGGGGTGGGGGAGGGGATGAATCTTGTACTCTCAGTCGCCTCACGCCACGGAAGCCGGCATAAGCACCGCTTGAAGGGCCACAAGGCTCGTGGCAGACCTTTAATCTCCAACACACTATGAGTATCATAACCACAGATTCAGCAGCGCAGCAGAAACGGTAATTGTGCTCATGAATATGCACATGTCAGCTAGTTATTATTTCATTGTGATAGCATTTAACTCCACTCATTCTGTCGTAGTATTTGTCGAGGCTTGGACACAGCAATGCCTGCCTGCATTCTGCCTTGCCTGAGAAATTAGACTGTCGAGTCAACTGACTCTGAAGACTAGCGGTATTCGTTTTATTCTTAGTTGTGCTGTTCAGCAGCAGTGTAGGCTTCATCTTCCATTTGAGAGTTTTAGTTAATGGCCCGTTTTCTTTTACCATTAACACTGTTCGCATTAAAGTCTGTGATCTATCAACCTACTTCAGTGTCTTTCACTCCACACTTGGGTCATATCTGAACCTGGTGACGGTAAGTGTATCTGGGAGATAGCACAGAGGTATTATGTACATAGAATGAGGTGTGGGATATCTGTGCATGAGCAGAGTATGAAGTGGAGTAGATATGTGTGATGATTTGTGCTGTGTAGATATCGTGTCTGTAACTGGGAGATAACACAGAGGTTATATGTGCATGGAATGAGGTGTGGCATATCTGTGTATGAGTAGAGGATGAAATGGAGGAAATATGTGAGATACTATGTGTGTGGTATGAGCCTCAGTGTCTTTCATTCGCTCACCATGGTATGGAAGGATAGCTCATGAATTAAATGAACAAGCCTACTTTAATTAACAAAAGACTTACATTGTACAATGCAGGACGTTTGACAATGGCCTTCTCTACGGAGAGAGAAAAAAACAAGGAACTGAGGAGACTCATTGGGTCAGGCAGCAAGTGTGGGGGCAGCGAGATGGTCAACATCTCAGTTCAAGACCCTGCATCAGAACCCAAAACACTGGCCATCCCTCCGCCTTCACAGATGCTGCCTGACCCACTCAGTTCCTCTAGCCATTTAGGTATGTTATTTCCTCCAGGCTCCAGCATCTGCTGCCCCTTGTGCCTTCTCTACAGAGACAGCCAGACTTTCTGGCAACGGTACGGCAAAAATCTGCAGTTCTGGAAATATGAAATAGTGAAAATACTCAATAGGTCAGTCAGCATCCACAGTAAGAGTAAAAGAGTTAACCCTTCCTTTCATCAGAGTGACTTTCAGCAAGTTCTATACAGTACACTGTTCACACAGAGAGCAGGTGAACAGATGGTCACATGTTACAGTTCTTAAAGGGACACACACAAAATATATAACACCAGAGAGCATGCAGGTACGCGTGAGCGTGTGTTGTAGAATGAAGGAAGAGAGGTTCTAAAGGTAATTGTGTGGTCCTTGCTCAGACTGAGGACCACACCCATCAAAATCAGTTCAATGGACAGCTGTGAACAGGAATCAGGAAGTGCCAGTCTGATTGATGTGAGCCCCTGAAATGGGCTAAATCACACGTTCCTGAGGAACATTTGCCTTGTCGGAAACACAAAACAATACGTAGGAGACTGCAGGGATAAAACGAAAAGGAAATTAACCAGTCCAACAGTGCCAACAGGTTTTTATTCGCTTATCCTTGAGGAGGAGACTTCGTTGTACTCGGGGTTGTACATTTTGTGGATGGTATTTTAGAAAGAGAAAAACTACATCTTGAGTATATCATTCATATGATATCATTCCAATGGTTTCAACAGAACTGGCAGCAAGTCAGATATAAAGAGAAATTGTGTAAATTCTGCCTGTTCATTCTACCAGCAAAAGCCTTTGCCTAATCTAGAGTTTCCAGCACTTCTCGGATCGTGTTTAGCTTCCAGAGATTCACTTTGCACACAAGTTATTCATCAGGTTAAATGATAGCTGCTCTCAAGCTGCCAAACAGTAAAATGCAAATTGCATCTGTCGCAGAGATGATAGGATCTTGTACTGATGCTGCTGTGAACTGCCTGTGTCAGTCATCTTTCCTCCTCCTTGATGACTCATAAGAGCAGTCCACTCAACCAGTTAAGCCCGTTCCATTATCCAGTCAGATCCTGGGTAATCGGTATCTTAACGTCATTAACTGCTGTGGTTCCCTAACTCTCAGTACACTTGCCCAAAAACAACCTGTCAATCTTGTTTTTGAAACTTTTAACTGATCCTGCAGTTTACCAGTTTTAATCAGAGTTCCCTACTCCCCTTTTGCTTCTAAACATCATGACTTATTGGGATAATGCCCGATATCCTCCGCCTATCAGAAGAAATAGTTCCTCTCTATTTGCTGTAGTCAATCCCATGATCTTAAACAACTCCCAATTAATTGTTCTCCCGCATTAGATAATATTGGGCATTTATGGATGAAGAAGGCTCGGCCTACATTTTACAAAATACACTGACCGCTCTCTGTTCATTATAACCCAAGCAGCTTTATCTTGCTCCACTGGTTCTTCCAAAAACCTAACACACATACAGAACCGAGGAATGCAAGGTGTGAGCAATTGAAGGGCAACACCCATACATAACTACCTGCGCGGTTTCTGAGTCCTTTAAAAGAATAGAACCGCTGTACCCTGCCACGCACGTCATAAAAGGCGACTAAGGACGGCTGAGCATAGGGTTAGCAGCCCTATCCTGTAAAAATAATTACAGTATTGCTACAGAAACGTTGGCAGCATCAGAACCAATCCAGCCAGTCTTGGGAGTGGCAGAGCCTCTTTTGGAGAGACGCGTTATGTGGAGAAGTGAAAGCCGAATGGAAGCTCCTTCACCGAAAAACCTACTGTCAACCAAGGAGACCTTCAGAATTGGCATCTGGAATGTGAGGACCATGTATAAACCTGAAAAAACCCGACAAGTTGCAGAAGAATTTCAGAACTATAAATTAGATATTTTGGGACTCTGTGAAACTAGATGGACAAATTCAGGGCAAGAACAACTCACTTCAGGGGAAACTATCATCTATTCAGGACACATGGAAGAGGATGCACCGCACACTGAGGGAGTAGGATTAATGTTATCAATACAAGCAAAGGGATCACTTTTGGCTTGGGAAACATCAGGACCCAGGATCATGTGGGCATCCTTTCGCACCAGTAATAGGAGAATAAGGCTAAGTATTGTGTTAGCCTATGCCCCTACAAATGACAAGGACACCATTGTCAAGGAAGATTTCTACAACAGACTGCAAGTGCTCCTGGAGAAGCTGAAAAGAGACATCACCATCCTCATGGGAGATTTTAATGCTAAAATTGGAAATGACAACACAGGATTTGAAGAAATTATGGGGCAGCATGGACTTGGAGGCAGAAATGAAAACGGAGAGCTATTTGTAGACTTCTGTGCATTCAATGAAATGGTAATCGGTGGCAGCATATTCCCTCACAAGCAGATCCACAAGGCAACATGGATTTCACCAGATGGTCGAACAAAAAACCAGATGATCCATACAGGATGTCAGAGTGTTCAGAGGTGCTGACGTGGCATCAGATCATCACCTTGTTATTGGTCAGCTTCAACTCAAACTTAAAAGGAGCTATGCTGCAACAAGCAAAATGAAAAGCTATGCAACACAACTTCTGAAGGACCAGGAGAAAAGACAACAATTCAACTTCGTATTGCAGAACAGATTTCAAGCCTTGGAAAACCTAAATGAAGAATCAGGTGTTGAGGGGATCTGGGAACAAGCCAAAGCTGTCTGGATCAGTACATGTGAAGAAGTTCTAGGTAAGAATGTACCATGGATTTCTGCTGAAACACTCAGAAAAATAGAGCAAAGAAAAGTAAAAAAGGATGCATTTAACAAAAGCAAAACAGGAGCGTCAAAGACTGTTGCACAGAAAAACTATGCAGAAGCAAAAAAAGAAGTGAAAGCAAGCATCAGAATGGACAAAATAAACTATATTGAAGACCTAGCAAAAGAAGCAGAGCAGGAAGCATCAAACGGGAACATGAATGGACTGTACGACACAACCAAGAAACTATCTGGCAAATTTCAACCAGTGGAAAGACCAATTAAGGATAAAGAAGGACAGGTTCTGACAGGAGTTAAGGACCAGACTAAAAGATGGGCCGAACATTTTGAACAGCTCCTAAACAGACCATCACCACCAGAACCACTTGTCATCCCACAAGCAGAGAACGACCTAGAGATAGAGAGTGGCACTCCTACCAAAGAGGAGATCAGAATGGCAATCAATCTCCTAAAGGATGGTAAAGCTGCAGGACCTGATGGTATACCTCCAGAGGCACTCAAGAGCAGTATAGACATATCTACTGAAATGATGCACAACATCATAAAAAAGGTCTGGGAAGCAGAAGAAGTACCTAAGGACTGGAGAACAGGACATCTAGTTAAAATCCCTGAGAAAGGAGATCTCCAGGAATGCAAAAACTACAGAGGGATAATGTTGCTTTCAGTGCCAGGGGAAGTTCTGAGCAGAATCATTTTAGAGAGATTGAAAAATGCAGTGGATGAGAAGCTTAGAGATGAACAAGCAGGGTTTCGACAAAACCGGTCTTGCACTGACCAGATTATTACTCTTAGGATCATCATTGAACAGTCGCTGGAATGGAACTCATCACTGTACATTAATTTTGTAGCTTATGAAAAAGCATTTGACAGCCTGGACAGAGAGTCATTGTGGATATTAATGAGGCACTTTGGGATTCCAGAGAAGTTAACTAACTTGGTAAAGAAGATCTATGAAGATATGGAATGCAGAGTAATCCATATCGGTCAGTTGTCAGATACTTTCAAGGTGAACACTGGGGTAGTACAGGGATGCTTACTGTCCCCCTTTCTCTTCCTGCTGGCGGTGGACTGGATTATGAAGCAAGCAACAGAGGGCAAGAAGAATGGAATACAGTGGACATTGTTCAGACAGCTGGATGATCTTGACTTTGCTGATGATTTGGCACTGCTGTCACACAGCCATGCCCAGATGCAAAAGAAAACAGATCTTCTAGATTCCACATCGCAGAAAATAGGGCTACACATTCATGTAGGGAAATCAAAATTACTAAAAGTAAATCCAAGAAACAACACAGTTATCCTGACAAATGCTCCTCTAGAAGAAGTTAAGTCATTTGTCTATCTGGGAAGCATTGTCAACAAGGAAAGAGGTACAGATGAGGATGTAAGGTCCAGGATCCAAAAAGCCAGAGGGACCTTCATAATGCTACATCCAGTTTGGACGGCAAAAGAACTAAGGTTAAGAACCAAATTGAGAATCTTCAACTCAAATGTCAAATCTGTCCTCTTATATGGCTCTGAAGCTTGGATACTGACATCAGAAGTAATCAGAAAACTCCAGGCCTTCATCAACAAATGCTTGCGGCAGATTTTGAGGCTAACAGGGACAGACAATGTGAACAATAAAGAATTATTACAAAGGACCAACCGGACACCAATTGAGACAGAGATCAAGAGAAGAAAGTGGTGCTGGATAGGAGACACGCTGAGGAAGCCCCCGAACAGTATCACCAGACAAGCTCTCACATGGAATCCTCATGGCAGTCAAAGTCAAGGTAGGCCCAAGCCCACATGGAAGAGGGAAATGTTAGCCGAAATCAAGAGAGTGAATATGACACTGCCACAGCTGGCGAGACGTGCACAAGACAGGGTGACCTGGAATGAGGTTGTTGATGACCTATGCTCACTGTGAATTGAAAGGCAGAAGAAGAAGAAGAAGAAGAGAAGAAGAAGAAGGGGAGGTGCAAAGGCTTTCGGTACACCTCTACCCACCCAGTATCACGGTCCGGTCCATGGACTCCTCATTCCAGTAATTTCCTTTTCCCCGTGGTCCACCAGGTGCCTTGATTAAGGCACCTGTTTCTCATCTGAGCCTGCAGCGTAAAAGCTACTTGGGGCTGGACTGTCACCTGAATAAATGCAGCTGTGCCCAACTTGGGTCCCTGTTCATTGTAGACTCTAAGTGGCTTTGGTGCTCCAGGTTGATTTGTGGATTTGGTCATTTTCGTGTCCAGCTGAGTGGCCAGCCGTTTGCTGCCACTCCAAGCCAAAGGTACAAATTCTGCCATTTCCATGGCCAGCTGAGATTTGCTGGCCGGTGGCTGCTTCTCCGAGCCGAGATTCGAATGGACTGTTGTGGTTTGGATTTCATCGTCTCGTATCCAGCTGAGTAGGTAGGCCGTTTGCTGCTACTTGAATGGACTGTCGTTGTTTTGCCGTCTCATATCCAGCTGAGTAGGCAGGCCATTTGCCGTAACTCGAGTGGACTGACATTGTTTTGTCATCTTGAATCCAGCTCAGTAGCCAGACTGTGTCCGAGTCCAAGCGCAAGTCCATCTTCCGAGTCCAAGCCCAAGTCCATCTTCCGAGTCCAAGCCCAAGTCCATCTTCCGAGTCCAAGCCCAAGTCCATCTTCCGAGTCCAAGCCCAAGTCCATCTTCCGAGTCCAAGCCCAAGTCCATCTTCCGAGTCCAAGCCCAAGTCCATCTTCCGAGTCCAAGTTCAAGTCCAAGCCCTGGCTCCTTATTTGTTCAAGTCCACGTCCAGGTTCCAAGTTCGAATCCAGGTTCCATGTCCGAGTCCAAACCTGAGTCCTAGTCCTGGCTCCTTGTCTGAGCCCGGGTCCTAGACCTAGTCCTGGCTCCTTGCCCAAGCCCAAGTCCAACTCCAGGCTCCGTGTCCAAGCCGAAGTCCAAGTCCAGGTCCTACCGATTTGTTATCCAACGTTCATGTCCATGTTGGCTTTTTATCCCCGTTCCTTGGCCTTCTTAATAACCATCAATAAATAAATTTCTGTTTATTCTGCCTCTGTGTCTGTGTCCTGCGCTTGGGTTCACTCCTATCCCCTGCTCATTGCAACACCCAGCTCTTTGCTGTGTTTGCTGGATGTTACACCAAGGTTGAAACATGCATGTAAGGAAGGAATTTGTCTTTCTAGAGTACAGACAGATGTGGCAGCCAAGGTCCCAAAGAGGTTTCCATAGAGGGAATTAAATAACAGATTTAAAATTTTAAGCTTACACTTACTTTACTTTCCTCCAAAAAGTCCACAACCTTGCCGTTGGGTTTGGAGGCTTGCCTCCTTCAATGACCTGGAGATCTATAGTGGCTGGAGTCTGGGCTTTATGCTTTTGCTTTTGGTAGGGTCACCCCTGCCAAACAGGTCAGCGGGTAGAGGACAGGCTAAGGGTGGTCCACTGGTCCTCCAGGTTTGGGGGTTCATCTCAGGGT
The DNA here is from genome assembly GCF_030028105.1 of Mobula birostris. NCBI lineage: Eukaryota > Metazoa > Chordata > Chondrichthyes > Myliobatiformes > Myliobatidae > Mobula > Mobula birostris. Next base: position 136,086,339 of record NC_092378.1, on the reverse strand, counting down.
TAACAACTCTGACTGGTGAAACGAAATTGCAATGAACAATCCTTCTACGTCTGCATGCAATGGTGTTTTTCATTCTCCACCTGGGTCTTGCATGACTGACAGCAGTGAAAACCAAAAGGAAGCTGCTGTCATGATGAAGGAAGCCCTGAACACCGCCTGAGATGCAGGACCTTCGTTGTAGCACTAAATACCAGTGGCATAACGGGCAGGAAGCAAGTTACTTTGCTTTAGAGCTTCTCATCACCGTGCTGATCCAGAAAGGTTTGGCCAAGTTTAGACGATTAAAGCAATGTCTAGACTGTGGTTTGATTGTCACTTTCTTCTGTTGCTCACAGATACACAATATATGATGTGCTGCTAGTCAGATATCCAAATGCTTTTATAAAAGTGGTAAATGCCGAAAACAACCAGCAGGTCAAGCAGCATCTGTGGAGAGAGAACTATTATCTAGTAATTTTCCAGGTTGAAGACCCTTGTCAGACAGTTCAACGTGAAAAAATGACTGTTTTAATTTCCAGTGTTGTTTCTTGGCCTGCTAAATGTTTCCAATATATTCAGTTTTAATTTATGTGTGTTTTAAAAAAAAATATTATAGACAATTCAAAGCAACTTTGTACAAAAGGGATAAAGATATTAACCAGATTCACAGCAGGTAAAATGATAAACCGAATATGTCAATTGCTGCTCATAGCAGCCTGTTCATCCTGCAGTGAATGGTCTTCTAGCTATTTTACATGTTTTCCACCCATCACAAACACACCAGGAGGGAAGACTGGATTTTGTGAAAACATTTGCATAATCAAACAAATCTCTGGTGTTCTGCAGGTTTGGCCCCACCCAAAAACTGCTGCTGGGGGTGGAATCCACCTCTTTCCTCGCCCACTGCTGGAATGCTCCGAGTCTCTGGTGTGCCAATTGCCATGAAAGGGAATCCAAACTCAGTTCAGTCACCTGGCTTAAATCAATGTAAAGAAGATGATTTAAAAAAGACCTCTGCCAATATCATTATGCTGGAATGTGAAAAACTCACTACAGAGTTGCTTTCCTCCTGGGGTGTCTACAATTATAAACTGGTTTGTGTAAAAAAACACCAACTTTTTATGGGTTGAGGAGGGGCGAGACCTCTAAAATAAACTAATAACTGCTAACTGCAGCCATTGCCATTTTACTGACAATGTCCTGATAATACAAGCCTCACAATTCATAGCTGCTTGAACGTAACTCGACCTTTGAGCTCTTGCTTTAGAGAAAGACACTGTGTCAGCTTAGGAAAGAAGTAGGGTCAAAGAAAAGTAGCACAGAAACAGTCCTTTGGCCCATCCTAGTCCATGCCGAAACCATTTAAATTGCCTACTCCCATTGACCTGCACAGGGACCAGAGCCCTCCATATCCCTACCGTCCATGCATCTATCAAAAATAGTCATAGAAAAGTATAGCACAGAAACAGGCAATTTTTTGTTAAACCAAATTTTTTTGCATTGTTTTCAGTACTCAACTGCTTTTGGGGGGGGGGGGCATACTTATTTCAAGGCAGTCGATATAGTTTGATCTTTCTTCTCTAAATGTGTGACGGTGGATTATTTAAGGCCCGCAAGACTAAAACCACTGAAGATGCCGAGGTCTATTTAATTTAAAGATTGCAGTCTAACTGGGGGCATTGCCGAGGAGTTAGGTGATAGTTCACTTCAGTTGTATTGAAATGGCTGAGGCATTTTTAAGGGGTAAAGCAGCATCATCAGATGTTAGCTTGAATGCAGAATTGCAAATTCTTTGAAAGAGCAATGCAAAGATCTGGTGCAAGACACTCTGGATTTGTGCTATAAGCTATGGTGTCATGAATTAGGTAGATGATGGAAGTCTTGGCTTCACTCAGCTTGCACCAAAGGACAAAGGAAAGAAGTGGTCAGGGTGGTCCATGTTCACCTTGAAGTACAATCCCATAAATAGCAGCGCACTTGCACCAGAAAATTAATGACCTTCCCACCATAGTTCTTAAGACCCTAGTAAAGACAAATTCAGACACCCAGATCATAGCTTCTGAAACTTCTTTGTGGACACAGCTGAATAAGAAAACACATGGCTAAATATAAAACCCAGTAAGTCTGAGCCATAGATGCAAAAATAAGGCAATTAAAATAGTTTTTAAATAAGGACATAATTTCAAGAGAACTGAATAAATTAACAGTGGGTTATCCACTAATATCATTTTTATAGAATCACATTACATAATTCAGTATTTCTGTGAATACTCAGACTTAATGCTTGAAGTCCAAAGAGATTAATTCCTTTTAATAAAAGTATACTATGAACTCATTGTTATTCAGTATCTATTTTATACAGTACAATATATCTCCATCTAAGTTAACAACATATTTGTAGCATTAGTGATCCGTGAATGAAAAAATAAATTAAACTAAATTCCTTCTGTTATATGTTGTAACTCCAAAACATGAAACCAATCGAAATACAGTAATAACAGAGCTGCGAATAACGTATCCAACTCGTTTTTACTTTAATCAAGGTGCACACAGCTGACATGGTGGTGTGATGACATATACCATTCACATACTTTTACATATAACCCATAATGAATTATTTAAATGAACAAGAATGTAATACATTTACAATATCTCTCAAATGTTACTGAAATATTAAATAGACAACACTCCTCCCTGCTGAGCTATAGACTCCATCTCAATATAGAATGCATCTCAACAGTATACTATGTTACTATAGAGACATCCACAATATAGTAAATTTTAAATTGTCCCATTCAGACCTAAAGATTTAATCGCTGTGGAGGATTACTTACTCTTGTGGGATAATGTCTTCCTGACAAAGGGGGCGGAGGTGGGGGGGGGGGGGGGTCACTCTGCTTGGCAGGTGAGACGCGACTGTAAAACTTTCTCAGGTTCTGGTGCCTCTTCCATGGTGGTTGTAGGAATTGACTCTGGGTCTGCAAGCGTTCATTCCGACAGCCCTGGACACCATTCTTCTCCGATCTCCAAGATGTTCCATCAACGCTACGTTTCCCTGCAGCGGTAAGGAAACATGATGAAAGGCTATGGGACTTTCATCTCCTTCACTCTCAGCACGTGACATGACTGCACCTAGACCATAAGGCACAGTGAAGCTTCAGTGGACAATGTAAATCATAGTGTGTGATTACAATGTCTGCCAACACTATTTTGTTTGCCTTTATGAAATCCATCTCCCACTGCTTTGACCATTGGCATTTCTTCCCTATGAGTAATAATGAGTTCAAGGCATGGAGCACAGTATCCAGTTTTGGCCGAAACCTGTTATAGTAATTGACAAATCCTAAAAAAAGAAGACAACTGTCACATGTCCTTTGGCTTGGAGCGTCCTCCACTGCTTCTTAACACTATCTTGAGATTTTGGAGATGTTCTTTGTCATCCTTACCGAAACAATCATCTCATCCAGGTAACATTGATTACCCAGACAGCCTTCCCGATCTGACTTATTGCTTTCTGCCAGGATGCAGATGCAAATGTTACTCCTGTTACAGTGATAAAGCCCTTTATGAGTGTTCATGGTGAGAAAAACTTTGGACATTTCCATCTCCATCTGTAGGTAGGCCTCAACTAAGCCCATTTTGCTGACGTTTTTTTCTCTAGAAAAGTGTGTGAAAATATCATCTATCCTAGGAAGAAAGTATCGGTCTACTTTCCATACTGGGTTGATGTTGACCTTAAGATCACCACCGATCCAGACAGACCCATTCTTCTTGGCTACTGGGACCACTGGCATTGCCCATGTACTCCACTCAACCTTGGAAACAATTCCTTCAGTCTCCATGTGATCTAGCTCACTGTCTACTTTATCACAGATGGCATAAGGAACCAGACAGGCTATGCAAAACTAGGTTGTGACCTATGTTCCTTCTAAGCTGTGCGTGTGTGTGCACGCACACACGTTTTTCAACCAATGCACAAAGGAAATTAATGTGTGCACGAAAGGTTAGTTACCTAAAATAACATAGTAATTAATAATTATACTTATTGAAAATAATCTCTTAGCTAAATGTTTCTGTTAACTAGTTGGTTTTTCAAATACCACAATGCACATCATTGATTCACTTCATTTCGCGCGAGGCAAAATTAACAAGATAAGAAAGCAGTATCTGGGAGACGATGTTTCGTGTAGTGACAAAGTTAAAGTTTTGCTAAGCCAACAACGTGAAGAAAACGTCACAGTAGATACAAGTTTGCGGTTGACTTTTATAAATAGCTTTTGTGTTCTTTTAGAAGAAAGGTTTCCTGAAGATGAGGTACAAGAATGATCAGCTTTTGATTTCTCTGCAATTGCAGATTGTGACTTCACATTTGGCGGTGAACAAGTTAATGCCTTATATCTAAAACATCGTAATTTTCTAGCTGAAAATACTGTAATAGTTAGACAGTTTAATGATCTCAAATTTTCCATGCAAGAAAAAATTAAATTCAAACTGATTTCAAACTTTGCTCAAATGGTAGCATTTGTATTTCAAAACAGTTTTGCGACCTTGCACAGTTGATGGACATTGGGGGAACCTTTCTTGCGGCTGGTGCAGACTGTGAGCGAGGTTTTAGCCTAATGAATCAACTCAAAAACAAGCTGAGAAACCGTTTAGGTGAATGTCATTTCGATATGTTAATGAGAATCAAAAGCTATCAATTGGATGGAAGTTCTATTAGTCGAGATAGAGTTTACAAAGAATGGGTAAATGCCAAAGACAGGAGAGAGAAAAAAAACTGAGTGACTTAAATATGTATGTTATTTTGTGCAGTTTTATGTCAAATATTTTGTAAACCTACATAGACTGTACCATGTGTGCATTCAGTGCGCACATACTTTTGTCACAGGAAAAAAATTTGCACAACATAAAATTTTTGCGCACACTGACTACTAAAAATTAGAGGGAATATTGGTTGTGACATTTTCATTTAACACTATTTTATCATTGATATGTTTGAGTTTTCCAATGCCATCCTTGAACACTGTTGTGGCATTATCCAGTACATTTTGTAATTTGCTTTCAGTTGACTCCATTAAAGGTGATGTGGTATGCAAATAGCAGATGGATCTCCAATCAAGTTGTAGTTGTCTCAGCCAATCACATCACCACAATGCTGGTTCTCCTGTTTTTACCACATGCAAGCCCAATATGGCTTGTTGGTTGTTGTATTTTTCAGTTACGCATGTCATTCCCACAGGAGTTATATTTTCTCCTGTGTAAGTTCTTCATTGGATATCTGCAGACTTCAGTTAGTTCAGTATCTTTGAAATGCCACTCAAACTCACTTGTGGAATGACTGAAAAAGCAGTGCCAGTGTCATTTCTATTTTAATTAATATGCCATTCAGTTCTGGTCTAAGCCATATTGCTTGACTGTTAACAACAGGAATTCTGCAGCTGCTGGAAATTCAAGCAACACACATCAAAGTTGCTGGTGAACACAGCAGGCCAGGCAGCATCTCTAGGAAGAGGTACGGTCGACGTTTCAGGCCGAGACCTTTCGTCAGGACTCATTAACGAGACCTGACGAAGGGTCTCGGCCTGAAACGTCAACCGTACCTCTTCCTAGAGATGCTGCCTGGCCTGCTGCGTTCACCAGCAACTTTGATGTGTGTTGCTTGACTGTTGTTAGTTTTCACACTGTAAATCTCAAGCTACTCAGTCCTGGGTCACTCTCATCATTACCAGATTTTTCATGAACAGCATGCAAGTTAGTGCTCTTTTTGACACTATAACTTGACTTTTTACCTTTTTCTCTTCCCTATGCAATCCATTTATTTTTGTCTGCCCAATATGCTCTTTGTACACATTTTCTGCAAGTTTTGCCTTTAAATCTGCATTGGTCCAGTGTATGTTTGCCCTGACATAATGATTACATAGTTTGTTCAGCAAGGCAGGTTTTTGTTTAGATGTTGCAATTTTGTTTACGCATGTTCTCACTCCTGGCTGTAACTCAACTGCATCTCTGCCTGCTGCTTCCATTGATAACAGCAATTTCAGCTGCTCTTTTAAATGTATGCTGTGCTTCAGTTAGGAGCCATATTTGAATGCTTTCTTGTAAGATTCAGCAAACTAAGTGATCTCTCAGTGCATCATTAAGCCCATCACTGAACAGACAATGCTCAGACAACTTTTTCAATTCAGCCACATAAGCTGAAATGCAGTCCCCTTCCTTTTGATTCTGCTTATGAAACCTAAAATGTTCTGCAATCAACAACGGCTTCGATTCTAAATGTTCCTGTATTACTTTCGTGATATCATCAAAGCTCATTTTGACTGGTTTGGTTGAAACAGTCAAACTTTTAAGCAAACTGTATGCCTTTAAGCCAATTGCACTCAGCAAAGCTGGAACTCGTTTCTCTTTAGCTGTTTTATTTCCTTTAAAATACTGCTCAATTTGCTCAGTATACAAAATCCACTTATTTCTTATGGAATCAAATACTGTATGTCTATCTTTCCAATGTTGCCAGCCATTTCTGCTCATTTCTATTTATGTTCATTATCACCCAGTACTCTTTATGAATGGCTTATGAACCCGTGAATTGTCCATTTTCTGCATTTTTTAACTGAACCATGTTCTCTCTATCCCATCCAAAGAGACACTGCTTTTTTAAAACTCGAACGTCACACTGCACTTTCTTTAAAGCTAGTATGTCTCACTACACTTCAACAAAGGTTGGTAGTCATCTCAGATTCATTTCAAAATTACCTCGTCCCCACTGTTTCATTTTGTAACTCCAAAACATGAAACTAATGAAAATAAAGCACGGAGCCAGGAATAATGTGTCTAACTTTGTTTTTACAAGTATGGACATCTGTTGTGGTGCCATGATGAGGTGTGCCAATCACGTACTTACTTTTAGAGATTACATGTAATTAATTATGTAAAAGAACAAGAATGCTTAATCAAATAATATATTTACAACATTACTCAAATATTACTGAAATATTAAATACACAATACCCACCACAAGTTAATACACCTTTTTGGGACTTTTGATATATCCCAGCACACATCGAATGCACAACAGAACTTTGCAGTCTCCTGCATGAGTCCATTTCCTCCAATCCCATGAGCAACCTCATTAAGAGAAAACTCAAATCTAATCCAATAATGGTTGTCTTATTGTAAACTCATTCATTGAAAGAAGGATTCACTGCAAAGGGCCTATTGTGTAGGCCCAATTTCCCTCAGTATGGATTGCAAGACTCCTAAGTTATTAAAGCAATTGCAGGTAATGATAGCCTATTTCTCAGGGGGCAGTGGATATACAGAATGAGCTACCAAAGGAAGTAACAGAGGTGAGTACAGTTACAATATTTAAAAGACATTTGGACAGGTACATGGATGGGAAAGGTTTAGAAGGAAATGGACCCATTGTAGGAACTGCTTCTAGCTCAGGATGACGCCCTAGTCGGTGTCAACAAGTTGGATCAAAGAGCCTGTTTCTGTGCTCTATTACTCTACGGTGAACTGCCGGGGTTATTATGACAATCCAGGAATTTCCAATACTATCTCTCATTCAGATTTGAGCTCATGTTGCCAGATCTTTGGATTGCTAGTAAATGTTGCTGGAAATCTATAAAGAACAGAAAACGCTGGAAACTCTAGGCAGGTTAAGCAGCATCTCTGGAAAAGGAAATGGGTTGTGGTCCCTTCATCAGAAAGAGAAAGGGAAAAACAATTACTTAGCTTTCAGTCATTAAAAAAAAAGGTTGGAGGAAAAATGGCTGGAACAAAGAGAATGTCACTGGTAAGCCAACACCAAAGGACAGTTCGAGTCAGGTAATGCATTTTGTCTTTATTATGTTTTAATAGTGGGGATGTGGGACAATCCCAGCAGGCCAGGATATACAAATGGGAAGAGAAAAACTGAGTCAAAATCATAGATGCCTGGCTGGTGGAAATGGACAGTTCTGATACAGACACAAAGAAAGAATGATCCTTTGCATTACAGGCCAGTAAACTGTATTGAATGAATCAGATTCAGAATCAGATTTTTTAACACCAGCATGTGACGTGAAACTTATTAACTTAGCAGCAGCAGTTCAAAGCAATACATAACATAGAAGAAAAAAAACACAAAATAAAATACAGGTAATAATAATAAATAAAAAAGTAAATCAATTACATATATTGAATAGATTTTTTTTAAACATGCAAAAACAGAAATACTGTAGACTAAAAAAAAGTGAGGTAGTGTCCAAAGATTCAAAGTCCATTTAGGAATCAGATGACAGAGGGGAAGAAGCTGTTCCTGAATCACTGAGTGTGTGCCTTCAGGCTTCTATACCTCCTACCTGATGGTAACAGTGAGAAAAGGGCATGCCCTGGGTGCTGGAGGTCCTTAATAACAGACGCTGCCTTTCTGAGACACTGATCCCTAAAGACGTCCTGGGTACTTTGTAGGCTAGTGCCCAAGATGGAGCTGACTAGATTTACAACCTTAAACACAAAATAATCTGCAGATGCTGGGGTCAAAGCAACACTCACAACACGCTGGAGGAACTCAGCAGGTCAGGTAGCATCCGTGGAAAAGATCGGTTGACGTTTCGGGCCAGAACCCTTCGTCAGGACTGAAGAGGGAAGGGGCAGAGGCCCTATAAAGAAGGTGGGGGGAGGGTGGGAAGGAGAAGGCTGGTAGGTTCCAGGTGAAAAACCAGTCAGGGGAAAGATAAAGGGGTGGGGGAGGGGAAGCAGGGAGGGGATAGGCAGGAAAGGTGAAGAAAGAATATGTGAAAACACAATGGGTAGTCCCTATAAAGAAGGTGGGGGGAGGGCGGGAAGGAGAAGGCTGGTAGGTTCCAGGTGAACAATTCCCTCCCCCTCCCTTCCCCTATCCCTATGTCACTCTGTCCCCTCCCCTAGCTGCCTATCACCTCCCTCATGGTTCTGCCTCCTTCTACTACCCATTGTGTTTTCCCCTATTCTTTCTTCACTTTTCCTGCCTATCACCTCCCTGCTTCCCCTCCCCCACCCCTTTATCTTTCCCCTTACTGGTTTTTCACCTGGAACCTACCAGCCTTCTCCTTCCCACCCTCCCCCACCTTCTTTATAGGGCCTCTGCCCCTTCCCTCTACAGTCCTGACGAAGGGTTCCGGCCCGAAACGTCGACCGATCTTTTCCACGGATGCTGCCCAATCAGCTGAGTTCCTCCAGCGTGTTGTGAGTGTAGATTTACGACCTTCTGCAGCTTCTTTCGGTCCTGTGCAGTAGCCCCTCCATACCAGACAGTGATGCAGCCTGTCAGAATGCCCTCCATGGTACAACTATATAAGTTTTTGAGTGTATTTGTTGACATGCCAAATCTCTTCAAACTCCTAATGAAGTAGAGCCGCTGCCTTGCCGCCTTTATAACTACATTGATATGTTGGGACCAGGTTAGATCCTCGGAGATCTTGACACCGAGGAACTTGAAGCTGCTCACTCTCTCCACTTCTGATCCCTCTGAGGATTGGTATGTGTTCCTTCGTCTTACCCTTCCGGAAGTCCACAATCAGCTCTTTTGTCTTACTGACGTTGAGTGCCAGGTTATTGCTGTGGCACCATTTCATTAGTTGTCATATCTCACTCCTGTATTCCCCCTCGTCACCACCTGAGATTCTACCAACAATGGTTGTATCGTCAGCAAATTTATAGATGGTATTTGAGCTATGCCTAGCCACACAGTCATGTCTATATAGAGAGTAAAGCAGTGGGCTAAGCACACACCCCTGAGGTGCACCAATGTGATTGTCAGCGAGGAGGATATGTTATCACCATTCCGCACAGACTGTGGTCTTCTCGTTAGGAAGTCGAGGATCCAATTGCAGAGGGAGGTACAGAGGCCCAGGTTCTGCAACTTCTCACTCAGGATTGTGGGAATAATGGTATTAAATGGTGAGCTATAGTCGATGAACAACATCCTGACATAGGTGTTCGTGTTGTCCAGGTGGTCTAAAGCCGTGTGGAGAGCCATTGAGATTGCATCTGCCGTTGACCTAGTGACAAAAGGCAAATTGCAATGGATTCAGGTCCTTGCTGAGGCAGGAGTTCAGTCTGGTCATGACCAACCTCTCAAAGCATTTCATTACTGTCGATGTGAGTGCTACAGGGTGATAGTCATTAAGGCAGCCCACGTTATTCTTCTTAGACATTGGCATAATTGTTGTCTTTTTGAAGCAAGTGGGAACTTCCGCCTGCAGCAGTGAGAGGTTGAAAATGTCCTTGAATACTCCCGCTAGTTGGTTGGCACAGGTTTTCAGAGCCTTACCAGGTACTCCGTCGGGACCTTCTGCCTTGTGAGGGTTCACTCTCTTTAAAGACAGCCTAACATCGGCCTCTGAGACAGAGATCACAGGGTCATCAGGTGCAGCAGGAATCTTCACAGCTGTAGTTGTGTTCTCCCTTTCAAAGCGGGCATAGAAGTGTTGAGTTCATCTGGTAGTGAAACAGTGGTTCTTTGTATTATCAGTCCAATAGCTGCATTGCTATAGAACTTTTCTTTTAGTTGAAGTCAAACAAACTAACAAACAAAATAAAATGTGTTATGTTACAAGGTCTCATTGGAGAACTTCTCTTCTTTAATCATTAAGGTTAATTATTAATGAGTTGTGGTTTTCAAACTAACAAAACAGTCCTAATTCTCTCAGAAAGCAGAGTGTGATTTAAGAGCAACAAACCCAACTTTAATGCTGATGTTAAAAATGATAACTGTTCCATAGAGCCTGCAGCATGTTTTTGCAGATATTAGCCATGATCTGAAAGCTGGGCTGATCAAATTTTCATTGTTCTGCTGAGGGCGATCAAAATGTGTCCACTTTCACCCACAAGGAAGCAGCAGCAATAAACATTGATTCCTAATTCCACATAACAGAGTACATTCTTGTATCAGCCAGTTGTCTGGAGTATCTGTTTCCATTTTTCACAATATTTTCCAAAGGATTCAAAATGGTCAAATGCTCAAGTGTAAAGGAAAATGAAATAGTTGTTACTCCAGATCTGGTGCAGCACCAACAAAAAACACTATAAGATAAAGAACACAATAAAAAACACTATAAATATAAACACATATGATAGCACATATGTATAGATTTACTGTATGTCCAGAAATTGACTCTCGCTGCAAGAGAAAATCTGCAGATGCTGGAAATCCAAAGCCACCCACATAAAATGCTGGAGGAACTCAGCAGGCCAGGCAGCATCTAGGGAAAAGAGTACACAGTCGATGTTTCCAGCCGAGACACTTCATCAGGACTGGAGAAAAAGAGGGGAAGTCAGAATAAGAAGGTGGGGGGAGGGGAGGAAGAAGTACAAGGTGGTAGGAGATAGGTGAAACCAGGAGAGGAGGAGGGGGTGAGGTAAAGAGCTGGGAAGTTGATTGGTGAAAGTGATAATGGGCTGGAGAAGGGAGAATCTGATAGGAGAGGACAGAGGACCACGAAAGAAAGAGAAGAGGGAGGTGATGGGCAGGTAAGGAGATAAGATGAGAGAGGGAAACAGGAATGGGGAATGGAGAAGGAGGGGTGGAATTACTGGACGTTTGAGGATTTGATGTCGTGCCATCAGGTTGGAGGCTACTCAGACAGAACATAAGGCACTGCTCCTCCAACCTGAGTGCGGCCCCATTGTGGCAGTGGAGGAGACCTTGGACAGACACGTTGCTATGGGAATGGGAAGTAGAATTAAAATGGGTGGCCACCAGGAGATCCCACCTTTTCTGGTGGATGGAGCATAGTTGCTCGGCAGAGCGGTCTCCCAATCCACATCAGGTCTCGCCGATATACAGGAGGCCACACCAGGAGCACCGGATAAAGTAGATGGCCCCAACAGACTCACGGGTGAAGTGTCGACTCACCTGGAAGGATTGTTTGAGGCCCTGAACAGTAGTGAGGGAGGAGGTGTAGGGGCAAGTGTGGCATTTGTTCCACTTGCAAGAATAAGTACTAGGAGAGAGATCAGTGGGGAGGGACGAGTGGACAAGGGAGTCATGTAGGGAGCGATCCCTGTGCAAAGTGGAAAGTGAGGGGTAGGGAGAGATGAGTTTGGTGTGGGGTTTCATTGGAGAATGCAGAAGTTATGGAGAATTGTGTGCTGGATGCAGAGACTAGTGGGACATTAGGTGAGGATGAGAGGAACCCTATCCCTAGTGTGACGGTGGGAGGATGAGGTGAGGACTGATGTGTGCAAAATGGAAGAGATGAGGGTGAGGACAGTGTTGATGGTGGAGGAAGGAAAGCCCCTTTCTTTGAAGATGGAGTATATCTCAGTAACTGAGAGAAAAGGGCAGCATTTTTACAAGTGACAGGGTGGGAAAAAGAATAGTCCAGATAGCTATGAGAGTCAGTGGTTTTATAAAAAATATCAGTAGATAGACTGTCTCCAGAGATGGAGACAGAGAGATCGAGAAAGGGGGTGGAGGTGTTGGAAATGGACCATGTAAGTTGGAGGCAACGTTGATGAAGTTGACGAGCTCCACCTGTGTGCAGGAAGCAGCACCAATGCAGACATTGATGCAGCCTAGGAAGAGTTGGTAAGCAATGCTGCTGTAGGCTTGTTCCACAGAGCCAAGGAAAAGGCAGACAGAGCCGGGATCCATGCCAGCGCCCATGGCTACCCCTCTGGTCTGAAGGAAGAAGGAGGAGCTGAAGAATAAATTATTGAGGGTGAGGAGCAGTTCTACCAGACTACTACCGCAAAGTCTCTTCGAGGGATGTCTATTCCGAAGAAATTCAAATCTTCCCTTCGATGGGAGTTCGGTGAAAATCTCTCTCATTGCTCCCCCTCTGTGATCTCCGACTCTTCGACCATGTGCTCACTCAGACCCACTACCACAGCCATATCCCCTTCCTGGAAACCTCCATATGGCTTCCAGGTCCATTTTCAGACTTCTCGATTCAGACTCACAGAGGGCTCTCCTCCATCTGGCGGAACTGCTACAAGGTTGACTCTGACAGGAAATGATAAAGTAGTGATGGTGGGGAAGGGGGGTGGTTTAGTTGTTGGAGGTGTCAATCAGCCCTACTGCTTGGGGAAAGTAACTTTTTTTGAGTCTAGTGGTCATGAAATAGATGCTACGTAGCCTCCTCCCTGATGGGGGTTAGACAGACAATCCATGATATCCTTCATGATGTTACTGGCCCTTTCTTGGCACCTTTCCATATACATGTCCCTGCTGGCAGGCAGGCTGGTGCCAGTGATATGTTGGGTAGTTTTGCCTACCCGCTGTAGAGCCTTGCTGTCCACTGCAGTGCAGTTTCCGTACCACGCAGTGATGTAGCATGTTATGATGCTGTCCACCACACATCTGGTGAAGATGAGTTTGTTTTGATCTGGATGCATCGCACAACACTCCTTGGGTCTCTGAGAACTCACTACAAAGGGAGCACATGAGCCTTTTTCCAAACTGGAAAATGGCTAGATAAATCAAAGCCCTTCCTGGCTATAAATTCAACAATAACCTGAAAGGCTGGAAATAATTAACAGGTCAAGCAATATATATCTGTAGAGAAAGAAATATAGCTAATATTAAAGGTCAGCGGTGTTTCAAACAGAGGAATATTTGTCACTGTTTTTGAGCTCTAATGATTTCCTTTGGCATGTTACCTGAAGAAAGTATAGGTGGGAAATCTTTCTCAAGTGGTCATAGAGTGATAAAGCCATAGAATTACACAGCACAGAAACAAAACCTTTAGTTCACTAGGCCTATACCCATACCACCATGCAGTAGTACCTACATGAAGCCTGTTTTCCTTTCATATCCCTATCACTGCTGCATCCCCACCCCAGCTCCCGATTCTCTTCCCGCCTTCCTACATTAAAGGTGTTTAGAATAACCACTTAACCCAACAGCTGGTAAGTCTTTGGCACATGAGAAGAAACCGCTGCACACAGGGGAAACCACGTGGCCACAGGGAGAGCATGCCAACTCCACAACGACAGCTGCAGGGCTAGGGGTTAAACCCAGCTCTCTGGGACCATGAGGCAGCAACACCATCTGCTATGGCGCTGTAGCTCTTTATTGTACCAACCTAACAACTGCAGGGAGGTGAGCACAGGGGTGATCCACGCTCTTGCAAATGTGCCCAACTCCATAAATGCTCTCAAGACTCTCGTCTTGGAACAATAAAAAGAGTCCTCTAATGTCTGCCTTCTCGCATACAGGAAACACGGTATGTTGTTTCGTTAAAAGGTTTGATCTTTACTCTGTGTGGAGTTTGCACGTCCTCCCTGTGTGTTCTAGTTTCAACACGTTTGCCATAGACTTGTTGGTTATAGGTTAGAATCATAGAGCACTACCACACAGCAACAGGCCCTTTGGCCCATCTAGTCTGTGCTGACCTATTATTCAACCTACAACTACCATAGCCCTCTATACACTATCTGTCCATATATTTACCCAAACTTATAGAGTCAAAGGCTAATAGGCACCTACGTATACTAGGTGTATTCACAATAGCCAATAGTTAATTCGCTACTATTTCAGCCCAATGAGCCTGGGATACACCACCCTGCAACCCACCTATTTAATCCTAGCCTAATCACAGGACAGTTTACAATGATTAATTAACCTACTAACTGATAGGTCTTTGGACAGTGGGAGGAGACCAGAGGAAATACGCACATTCACCGGGAGGAATATACAAATCCCTTATAGACAGCGGCAGGATTGAACTCTGATGCCCCGCGCTGAAATAGCATCGTGCTCACGTCGACACGACCACCGCACCCCACAGCAGGTGTTGCTGCTGTACAGGTGCAGGTGAAAGCAGTTGCTATCATTGGCCTGGCCTGACCAAACAGTGGTAATGGCTGAAGACTTCTCAGTCGGGGTGGAATGTGCAAATGATACCCAGTGAGGGTATATAGAACATAGAAAGCCTACAGCACAATACAGGCCCTTTGGCCCACAAAGCTGTGCCGCACATGTTCTTACCTTAAAATTTACCTGGGGTTACCCATAGCCCTCTATTTTTATATAGTGGCTATCCATGTAAGGTCAGACAAAGAGATGGGCTTCTGTGAAAATCTAAGCTCTCAATCTATAAAGCAAAGGACAATAATTCACAGAAAAGGTCTTCATATAATGATTCATATACTTCCAATTGAGTAGAATAACATTTTGGGACCAAAAGAAAATATTGTAATAATATATTTGCATTAGAAGAGATTGCACTCTGCAGTGACCCATAAGATGACCGGATAAGAAGTTTTGGTATCAGATGAAGGGTGTTGAGCCTAATACCATGAAAACATTTGTATCTATTGTATTTATTGCTATGCATGGTACTTTAGGAATGACTTCCCCAACTCTGCTACGCCCTTACAAGCAAATAGTATTCAAGATTCCTCTGTTGCTCATCAAGAATGTAATCTCTCCAGTTTAAGATGAATCTACTAATTCTATCCCAGTTCATGGCTGTAGGATTCTGTACCTCCATATGGTCACAGTCTCAAAATGTGGGGTCAGCCATTCAGTACAAAGAGAAGAAACTTCTTCATGCGCAGGGCAGTGGGATATTTGGAGGCTCAGTCACTGAGTATGTTGTGAGTGGTTTTGGACCCCTTGTCTAAGGAAGCGTGTGCAGGCATTGGCGAGGGTCCAAAAGAGATTTGTGACAATAAAAGAGCTAACTTATCAGGTTTAGATGAACGGTCGGTGGGGGTGGGTGGGGGAGGACTCTTACTGAAACCTATCAAATGTCGAAAGGCCTAGATAGAGTGGACGTGGAGTGTTGTTTCCTATAGTGGGGGAGCCCAGGACCAGAGGGCACAAGCCCAGAATAGGAGGTTGTCTCTTTAGAACAGAGATGAGGAGAAATTTCTTCGGCTAGAGGAATCTGTGGAATTCATTAACACAAATGGCTATGGAGGCCAAGTTATTGGGTATATTTAAAGCAGAGGTTGATAGATTCTTGATTAATAAGGGTGTCAAATCATGGGGGAAGGCAAGAGAATGGGGTTGAGAAAAATGATAAATTAGCTATGATGGAATGGCGGAGCAGACTCGATGGGCCAAATAGACTAATTCTGCTCCTATGACTTATGCTTGTATGGTCTCAAGTTCAAGGCAGAGATTGTTAGATATTTGGATACAAGGGGGATCAAGGGATAAGGAATTGGTGAGGGGAAGTGACACTGAGGAAAAAGGTCAGCGACAGTTTAGTTGAATGACAGAGCAGGCATAAAAGGTAAAATGGCCAGGTTCTATTTCTAATGGCCAGCTTTTTTTTAAGTACTGACATAACTTGCTTCTCTTTTTCCAAAGATGAACGTGAAATAGAGACATTTGTCATCCAGGAACTGATTAGTTCCATTAGATAAGGCAGTTCTGATTTGACTAGCTTGATGAAGCTGCTCAGTGATGTCTGCAAAGCAGATCTCTATTCAGTTCATTGACTGTGGTCTGGTTCTGACCTTCTCTTGCTCTGGTTGCCCCATTGTCCAGAATTCCATCATCTGCTCCATTGGTGGGGTTATGTGAAGATAAGTGCACCGGACGCGTACAACTGTGTAGAATTTGGTGTCAGTAGTTTTAGATATATTTATAGGGCAATGTCATGTAAGATTGGATGCGAGTGTGCACTACCTGGGGAAGGCCATACCACGTCTGCAAGTCAAAATGAAAATAACAACTGTCTGAAAATAAATGTCAAAAAGTAACTCTCAGTGAGAATGATTCGGGAGCCTAAATGTCATGGGTATCATAGGTGAGTGAATTTAATAATGGGATGAAGAGAGACAGCAATGTATACAGCTTAGAGTACAACAGTAAGATACAAAAAAAATTCATGTATGAACTGAGTAGGAAAATGGATTTCAGTGTAGGAAAGTATGCGGTAATCACTCTGGCTCCAAGAGATTATAACCAAGCACTTTGTAAATAATAGAAATTTAGTATCAGTGATTATGGAAAGAAGTGTGGGGCCTGTGGACATAAATTATTAACATGTCATGAACAGGTGTAGAAAATACTCAGAAAGGTTAAGGTAATGTAATGATAGACCGTAAAGTATGGATTGGAATGTAATTACCCGGGAGTTACGCTACAGTTAAGTAGAGTTTTAAAGCATAAGACATAGGAGCAGAATTAGGCCATTCGGCCCATTAAGTCTGCTCCACCATTCCATCATGGCTGATTTATTAACCCTCTCAACCCCATTCTCCTGCCTTTTTCCCATAACCTTTGATGCCCTTACTAATTAAGGATCTATCAACCTCTGCTTTAAATATACCCAAAGACTTGGCCTCCACAGGCATCTGCGGCAATGAATTCCACAGATTCACCACCCCCAGTTAAAGAAATTCCTTTTCATCTCTGTTCTAAATAAACGTCCTTGTAATTTGAGGTTGTGTCCTCTGCTCCTAGATTCCCCTACTATAGGAAGCATTCTCTCCACCTACAGTATTCTCTATCTAGACCTTTCAATATTCAATAGGTAACTGATAGATCTGACGGTACCCAGATCACTGTGTGCATTTCTGGGTATCACACTGTGGGAAGGATCAATTAGTCCTGAAGGGAGTCTAATTTGAAGGAGTTGATTTCCTGAAGTTTAGATACTCAGTGGATGACTTGATTGAGGTTATTAACTTTAATCACAGGGAACTCAGAGAGGATGGAAAGAAACTACTTCTGTAGGTTGGAGGATCCAGGACTTGGGAACAAAGCACAAGAATTAAAGCCAGAACCGAGAGGAGTAAAGTTAGGCAACATTATTGCACACAAATGTGGAAAAGAGTTTAAGTCTCTTCCCCAATGACGTTTGGTCAATTGGTAATTCTACTTCTTTGATTGACAGCTTTTATTACAGAAATACACCGCAATTGCCAATGGCAGGAGTTGAAACGCAGTTCAAGATGGTCCCGTTGAGTGGTGGTATAGGCTGAGAGCCCTAAGAAAAGTTGGAAGTGAAACAAGTTGCAGAAAACTAGGGAAGGGGCAGAAGGCTTCCATGATAAATCATGA
Source organism: Mobula birostris (assembly GCF_030028105.1). Lineage (NCBI taxonomy): Eukaryota > Metazoa > Chordata > Chondrichthyes > Myliobatiformes > Myliobatidae > Mobula > Mobula birostris. The sequence continues at coordinate 136,068,371 of NC_092378.1, read as the reverse complement.
AATAAAAACATTATCACTGTTTGCTTGTATTCCTTCCCCTTCCCCTTCCCCCAGGTTCTTATAAACACTAGAGATTTCACAGATGCTGGATATCCAGAGTAACACACACAAAATGCTGGAGGAACTCAGCAGGCCAGGCAGCACCTATGGAGAGCAATAAAGAGTCAACATTCCTACAGGACCCCTATCTTCTTATTTCGGCTTCTGCCTCCTTCCTTTTCAGTCCTTTCATATCCAGTCCAGTATTTTGAAAGGCTATCTTATTCATAATAAGAGTTAGGCTGTGATCAACCGCTGTAGGGAAAGATTATGTCCTGTTTACCCATTCTGTTGGAAGTTACACATAGTTTTGTGTATTGCTCTGTAAAGGCTGTCAGAGATGACTTCACCACATCAGACGTGGTCAGACCTGGCAGGTGATGGAAGTCACAGAACTTCGCAGTCACCTCATTCCCACCGTTCCCTCAGTTCATTGGTACTTTGAGCACAGTGGAGACCTGTTCAGTTCCAGCTGGCCCTGTCTCTTCATGGCATCACCTGGAAAGACGATGGAGGCAAGTAATCAAAAGAAATGAAAGGAAGAGGGCAAATGATTTGCTCATGAGAGAGAATAAAACTTTACTGTCATACTGAGGGTCTGATTGGTGCAAATTGGCTGCAACTTCTCAACACCTAGAAGAATGGACTGTTTTATCAAGAATAGTGAACACCCGAGACAATCCTAACTCCTTTGTGTAAACTGGCCAAATTTCTAATAATTAATAATAATGTATCATATTAACTAGCAGCTAGAAGAATGAATGCAGCAAAACCAGACCTATAAATGGTAACAGGAACTCCAGGAAGTCGACACCATATAACCTGCCTACCACTTGTTTGAATATATTATAAAAATGACTTCTAAAGCTAGACTTTGCAAACACTATACTGATTCCTTCTTTTACAGGGACATTTTAGTAAGCACACAACTCTATAATGTGAAATGAAGCAGCAGATTTTACATGAAGCTAGATTACATGGTCATTTTGTACTGGAGGCACGAAAGAGTGCAGATTTTGTGCTGTTTAGCATATCTTCCATCTCTGCACTTCTTGCAAATATTGTCATCAATATCAGAATCAGGTTTAATATTACTGAAATATGTTGTGAAGTTAGTTGTTTTGCAGTAGCAGTACAGTACAATAGGTAAAAATACTATAAATTACAATAAGAAATGCAATAAAAATTAAATTAAATGCAAACAATTCAAGCTGTTGCGTATACTGCAGACAAACATTTTACTGTTGGATCTGCATTTGCAGCTACAATATGAACAGCAACTACAACACTAATAAATCATTATTTTAGGAAATGTCCCAAGACTAAAGACCCAAAGATGAGGCAAATAGAAATTAAAAGGTCCTTGGTAAAGTAAGTTTGGAGAGAGTTTCTTCAGAGAGGGTCATGAAGGAATTTGATATCATCCATGAACTGACAACAAAAACATATTCATTATTCTTTTAACTCGTTTGTTGTTTCTAGGACCTTCTGGGAAGAAAATGGTTGCCTTATTTGCCTAACAAAGTAAGAGTACACTTCCAAATGGCTATAAAGCTTTTTAAAAATTCTAAGACTATGAAATACACAGTTTATAAATACACATTATTTTTGTTATCAACACACCTCATAAGTTTAAACAATGTTACTTAATTCTGCATTGGCTATTTCTACTCTTTTGAATGAATTGAATTGACTTTATTTCTTACATCCTTCACGTACATGAGTAAAAATCTTTATGTCTCCGTCTAAATATGCAATGTGCAATCATAGTATTTTATAATAATTTATAATAAATAGAACAGTCAATGTAACATAGAATACACTCAAATCAGCGTGAGTTCATCAATCTGATGACCTGGTGGAAGAAGCTGTCTTGGAGTGTGTTGGTCCTGGCTTTTATGCTGCGGTACTGTTTCCCGGATGGTAGCAGCTGGAATAGATTGTGGCTGGGGTGACTCAGGTCCCCAATGATCCTGTGGGCCCTTTTAACACCTGTCTGTGTAAAAGTCCTGAATCATGGGAAGTTCACAACTACAGATGTGCTGGGCTGTCCCCACCACTCTCTGCAGAGTCTTGCGATTAAGGAGGTATAAAGTCAAGTCAATTCAATTCAATTTTATGGGAAAGGATTTAAACTTTCTGAATCATACTTGATGTGTTACGTCTATGACATACTTCTATGAACTTCCTCTGTCCCGGCCATGACCGTTGTTAAAATAGACCATTCACCACAGGTCTCGTGTCTAACCTACAGGTGACAAAGAATGTGCAGGATTTTTAATATAAAAGAAATTTCCAAAACAATTCATGGATCTTTTATCATTAACTGGCGCGTGCCAAAGGCAATATATTGCAAGGATTGACTAAAAGCTGAGGCAAAGCACAGGGTTTTAAGGATGTTAAAAGGGAGAAGAATGGAGCAAAAGGATTACAATGCCGTGCTGTAGGTCAAAACGGCTAAAGGCATGGCTGCATTAGTAGGATCCATGGAGGAAGAAATTCATAAGGTAGGACAAAGGGCACAGGAATACTGAGAGATGTGGTGTTGTGGGAATTTTGGAATGCAAGGCAACCATAATTGTATTGGTAAACAGTGAAAGTTCTTCAGTTTGGTACAATTGGGAGTTGGCAGATTTTCTCAACTATCGAATGTTATTATTAATATCTCAATATTCATATAATTCAACCTTTTTTGACGTTACACTGTAGTCAGAATCAGAATCAAGTTTATTATCAGTGCCTTATTTGACCTTCGATTTGTTCTCCTTCCCCTCCCCCCACCTTCTTATTCTGGCTTTTTCCCTGCCCCTTTCCTATCCTATCCTGCTGAATGGTCATGGCCTGAAATGTCTACTGTCTATTCACCTCCACAGATGCTGCCTGACCTGCTGAGTTCCTCCAGCATGTTGTATTTCCAGCAAGAGAATCTCTTGTGTTCATGATGAGAAATTTGTTGTTTTGCAGCAGCGGTATGGTGAAAAGACACAAACTCACTACAAATTACAAAATAAATAAACAGTGGAAAAAAGAGGGAATAATGAGGTGTTTCTGGGTTCACAGAGCTTTCAGAAGTCTCATGACAGAAGGGAAGAAGCTGGTCCTGAATATGCATTAAAGTACATTGTTTGGTGACCCAGGGGATGTTTAAAGGGAAGGTGGCGACTGGGGCCCTGATGAGTGGAAAGATACTGTGGTAATCATCACCTGCTGTTTATGGTCTGCAGTTTTACTGACAGAAGCATGGATACAGACTGCCTGAAGCAGGACTGGCAGTGGATTAGTCCTGGAGGAGTAAGTATCTCTGTGAATGGTGGCACCATGAAACTGGAAGTTTATCACGGTGTATCAAGTGAGATTTTACTTGTTTACATGGAAGTTAAAAGCCTTTGGTGTTATTTATAGAATTTTGAATTTTCTGATAGTTCGCTTTATTATGAAATGTTCCAAAATGGCTTCAGCCTTCATACCACTATGATCACTTCACAGAAGTCATTGAGTGAAGGGTCAGGAGAGATTTGGGTTACAAAGGCGTCATAGGTATCCACTTTATTGGACTAAAGGGTTTCATAGACTTATAGGACGGACTGCAATTTAACTTACGTAAAATATTTGGAAATTTACTTTCTCCATTTCAAATGAGTCAACAAATAAGCGCTTCAAGCTGGAGTTAATTTTGCCTGTAGAGCGAAGATTTACTCTCCTATTAAAAGGCGGGATCGCGGACTGTCAATCAAGGCAGGTTGCCTGGCAACAATGGAATCAAGTAGAGAGGCAACCAATTGGAAAAAAGTGTAATGCATGGCGCGCCAATGAGATGAAGGGCTGGTCGGCAAGGTGGGCGGGCCCGGGGCTGCAGGTCTTGTCAATCACTCGCTGTAAGGTTTGGGGAGGCGGAGGTCGACTCGACAGGTGAGATCGCGGATCGCTCACCTGGCGCACTGTTTTTGGTGCTCCTAACAGGGACGGGCGCGCTGTCTTAAGCAGCTCCGGATAGTTTTCAAAAACAACCATCCCGAGATCGTGGAGGATAAGAATTTAACGTCGTGAAATCAACTTATCTTTGGAAAAGGCAAGATGTTTAAAAAGAAATCTAGAAACATAACACCGCCCACCAAGTAAGTGATTCACTATTTGCACAAATGCATTTTAGTTATTGCTATATTCAGCGCATACCATATTTATATACTGATGTAGTTCATAATTTTTTAAATGTTTTCAATAATGTTTTTAGTTCTACGGCTGGTTTCCTTTAAGACCGACCCCATACGAATAGTAGTTAGATGTTGGACACAAAAGTCTCGAATTAGTATAATATCCCACTTAATGATCGTTCGCTGTTGCTGCCCTGTGTAAATGCTGGTTATTGATCAGACTACTGAACTAATGAATTCTTATATAGGTTCCAAATTTCTCAGTACGACTACGACCGTCTTCAAAGGGATTAATTAAAGTTTCCAATAATATTCACTTTTATTTCAAATTTTATAAATCACGTTTTTTCTGTATGGAAGTTGCCTGATTGAATATGGGTTTCATGCATCCTTTAAACTCCAAAGGGTGCGGCCACGTTGAAAACTTTTTCAGGAAGCCTAATTTATGGGCGCATTCAAGGCTGTGTGTCTCAGCTTAAAAAAACACCGTCTGAACTGTAATTACCCTTAGCCCCGAGTATTAATTGTTATCCGTCTCTCCCTGCACTTGAAGGAGACCACAGAAACGATGTTGCTCCGCTGTCCGGTTAGTGTACGTGGACTTCATATCCAAGTAGACGCGTGGATTGATCCAGGATTGCCTAGTGAACTAGTAATGTGTTTTTGCAGGTAGATAAATTCGCCTGAGCTGTCAAAATTCTAATACCTTGTAGTGGGTGGGGTTCACTGTTCAAGGCTACACCACACCAAACGATTAACTAAATAAACGTAGCACAGAAATTTAATTCTAGAATCAAACTCCCAACTTCAGTGCTCGCTCTCCGCTGCCAGATGAGTAATTGGATTTAATATCACACTCACTAAATCTTCGCTGATAACTAATCTGATTCAAGTGAAACCAATGAAACCGGTATGTTTACAACTGAATAGATGAATATATAAATTCCGATAGGAATGATTTTTGACCCCACCCTCTGCAGGTGTGACCTGGATTTGAGAACCACCATCACCATTGCTATGTTGTTGGTCAGAATACACTGCATTCAGAGTTCATGTCCATAAAACCAGGAAGTTTGATCCTTTTAAGATTTTATATGTGTGTGTGTGTGTGTGTGTGTGTGTGTGTGTGTGTATTTTTTTCATTCTGTGGGCAAACAGTTAAAGTGCACTTGTTGGATGAGCTCCTCGTTGAGATGAGGGGCTCGACTCGTTTGTGCTTTTGGGAAAAGGGGCAGGAACAATGTACATTGGTAATTTAAAACAAAATGTGTTAAGTGCATTCCATGTAAACACAAGGGATCCTGCAGATGCTGGAAGTCCAGGGTAACACACCCAAAGTGCTCCAGGAACTCAGCAGGTCAGGCAGCATTTATAGGGAGAAATAAAGAGTTGATGTTTCAGGCCAAGACCCTTCATCAGGACTGGAAAAGAAATTTGGGGCTGGGGGGTGGTGGTTGGAAGGAATACCAGATGGAAGGTGATAGGTAAACCCAGGTGCTATCCACCTTCTTATTCTGGTTTTGTCCACCTTCCTTTCAAGTCCTGATGAAGGGTCACCGTCCAAAACGCCTACTCTTAATTCCTCTCCATAGATGGCTTCTGACCTGCTGAGTTCCTCCTCCAGCATTTCGTGTATGCTGCATGTCCGTTTCCATCAGAAAAGTATGTAGTTAATGTCTGGGTGGATCCTTTCACTGAACAGGTTCTTTGTTGCTCTTCTAGTTCCAGCTTCTTTGTTCATCGGTAAATTTAATTGTTTCTACCTTTGGCAGTCATGCCTTCAGCTGCTAAGATCCCAAATTCTGGAATTCCCTGCCCCCCCCAAATGCTTCTGCCTCCCTTTTCTTCTTCAAGTGTTCCTTAGAGGTGTTTCTTTGATAAAGCTTTTGACCCCCCCCCCCCGCCTGCCCACCTTAAGTTCTTTATTTGTGAAACTTCAGAGAAAGGCCTTCAGTTGTTTTGATGCACCGAGGTTGTTAATTGGAAATTATATGATGAATTCTCTCTAAATGCCATAAACACTGACTACTTCCAGCATTCTTTGTTTTTATTTTCATTATTAATAGAAATTGTGTTGCTCTAACAGAGAGGACCCCTTTCTTTTTCTTTTTCTCCCTCTATCCCTCTCACTATACCCCCTGCCCACCCTCTGGGTTTTCCCCTCCTCCCCCTTTTCCTTCTCCCTGGGCCTCCTGTCCCATGATCCTCTCGTATCCCTTTTACCAATCACCTGTCCAGCTCTTGGCTCCATCCCTCCCCGTCCTGTCTTCTCCTATCATTTTGGATCTCCCCCTCCCCCTCCCACTTTCCAATCTCTTACTCACTGTTCCTTCAGTTAGTCCTGACGAAGGGTCTCGGCCTGAAACGTCGACTGCACCTCTTCCTACAGATGCTGCCTGGCCTGCTGCATTCACCAGCAACTTTGATGTGTGTTGTGAAATTCCAGCATCTGCAGATTTCCTTGTGTTTGAAGACCCCTTTCTGTATTCTTGAGAGCAAAACTATTTGTTGATTTATGATCTAACCAACTTTTATGTGGTGCATAGTTCTAGGTGTATCCCACAGAACAGCACAACAATTGTAGATATGAAAGATTTTGTCTCCTTCTGCATGAGGTTTCAGCAGCTCAATAACTTGCTAAGTTAATTTCTTAGGAAGTCTGTTGAAAGGCCGAGATAGAGTGGACGTAGAGAGGATGTTTCCTATAGCGAGGGACCAGAGGGCACAGCCACAGAATAGAAGGACATCCCTTTAGAACAGATGTTAGAAGGAAATTTCATTAGCCAGAGGGTGGTGAATCTGTGGAATTCATTGCCACAGATGGCTGTGGAGGCCAGGTCATTGGATATATTTAAAGCGGATCTTGATAAGGTATTGATTAGTAAGGGTGTCAAAGGTTACGGAGAAAAGGCAGGAGAATGAGGTTGAGAGGAATAATGAATCAGCCATGATGAGAAGGTGGAGTGGACTCAACGGGCCAAGTGGACTAATTCTGCTCTGGTGTCTTATCGTCTCCTGGTCTTACGAAAGTGTATAAATGCTGAAGGCTATTTGAACTTAAGCACCTTGAGACAGGTTGCTGTGTTGAATGTGTTAAATAAATCCAAGCTGTTATCAAGGGTAAAAGATAAGACAATCAGCACTGGACTTTAGAAGATAAACTGTATTTTAGGATTATACTGAATTTTCTTGAGAATGTTACACAACCAATAGGCAAAAGCAAAGCAGTGAATCTTACCCATTTGGATTTCAGGATGGATTTGACAATTTGTTTTATTATTGTCTGATTGATTGACTATGAGAGGAATGACAAAATATTCTGTCTGAAATGACGAAGCACGTTGATCTTTTGCAGTCTGGATACCACTCACCAACACAATTTCTCCTTACCATCTTTAAAAAGGACTTGGAGAAATAGAATACTGCCCACAGGATCCAGATTTGGGAAAGGCACCACACTTGGACAAAAGTCAAACATATTGCCATGTATGCCATGATTCCAATTTATTTAAGCCTATCATCCCTGCTGGGGCACAGGCCACTGGCAGCAGCTCAGTGGATCAGTCTTTCAAGTTGTCCCCAGGTGTAGCCCATCTTGGTGTATCCTTCCTGTCCCAGGGATGAGGTCTTTGTGCTTCTGTTGGTGTTTTCATAACTCTGGGTTATCACGGGATGGGGTTGCTGGCCCTGTGCCCAGGGGTCTCCTCCTTTTGTAGCCAGGCTTGGGGCAGTCCATGATTCTAAGGGACCTAGAAAATCTCAAGGCTGCAATACAGATGGAATTCATAACAGTTCAGTGTTAATCAAGTTCGCATAAAACATTGGAATGTGGTGCACATGCATTAGAGTAAAGGAGCAAAAAGGGATCAACTTTTGGTGAATGGATCATCAAAATTATTGATTTGGTTATTAAGAGAAGCTATTAATTCTAAACTGTACAATATGTATAAATACAGAATCAGTCAATTCGTAGCACGGTAATCTTTTCAATTATTCAAAAATGTCATGTCGGGGACCAGTGGGACTGGACAAATTCTGTTGCATTTACAGAATTTTTAATAGTGTTTTGAGGATTAAATTCTGTTTTGACTTGGCGATCTGTATGTGGAATACAAAGGCTGTAAACAGTGAATGTAGAGGAATGTTACCAGGTGTCTCCAGCTTTGTAAAGCTTCACAGGTTAGGCAGCATTCTCAATGCAGGCCTCAAGTACTGACACTGGTGCCAAGCCTTTCTCCAAAAATCAAAACCCAGCTTAACAAACTAATGCCACCATACAAATCTCTGACTTGATCTTTCTACATCTGTTGTATTATGCAAACCATACCGATAATTTGATAGGCAATGTGCAACATACAGTATATGGGATGTAATTTTCTACAAAAGTTGTGATTGCACTGGGCTTTCATATTAACACACAGGCAAAATGTTCTAAAGAAATTATAAAGAAAATCAATATTACATAAATATTTAACAGTATGGTAGTGAGTTGTAAGCTAATTATTTTTAGCATTTGAATTATTTAGTATTATCATTAACTTTAATCCCTAATGGCCAGATTTCATTGTTCGGACTATTCTGATTTTGATTGATGGCCCAGTTAATGGAATCTTTAATGGCTTTGCCCAGAACTTGATGGGCAAATTATTTTACCATTCCAATTAATAATGACACATTTAACCTAGTGGAAAATGCAAAAATCATCGATCACAGTTCTTAAGCTCGTTAAAGGAAAGTAAACTTTATAATTGCATCTTGCAAAGCTTTTCTAAACCCATTTTACAGACAATGAGGTGCACTCAGTGGCCAATTTTTTAGGTACAGGGGTGGAATCTGGTGAGATCTTCTGCTGAGGTAGCCCATCCACTTCAAGGTTTGACGTGTTCTGCATTCAGAGATACTTTTCTGCTCTTCTCCACACCACTGTTGTAGCATGTGATTATTTGAGTTACCATCAGTTTGAACCAGTTTGGCCATTCTCTTCTGACCTTTCTGATTAACATGACACTTTCACCCACAGAATTGCCACTCTGTTTTTTTTTGTTTTTCACATCATTCTCTGTAAACTCCAGAGCAGGGCTTCCCAACCTGGGGCCCATGGACCTCTAGCTTAATGGTACTGGTCCATGGCACAAAAAAAGAGGTTGAGAACCCCTGCCCTGGAGACCATTGTTCATGAAAATCCCAGAGCAGCAGTTTCCGAGAAGCTGAAACCACCCTGTCTGACACCAACAATCATTCCACAGGCAAAATCACTTGGATCACATTTCTTCCCCATTCTGATATTTGCATTGAGTTGCTGCCACATGATCAGCTGACTAGATATTTGCATTAATGAGCAGGGGTACAGGTGTCTCTAATAGTGTGGCCACTTTATGGGTTGAATGCTGTAATTTAACAGAAGTAAAAATTCATCCCTGCTTTGGATGGGAATAGTATGTCTGACCAGTCTTTTATTGGCAAGGATGAATTTATAAGTAAAAGTGTCTCATCTTTGATTTGGCCTCTCCAAATTCTATGGACATTGCAACATGTTTATTGGAGAGGAAGTGATTAACGAAACATGGGTTGTAGTTTCATGCCCCTTGCAAAGATTTGAATGATCTAGGTTAGCAGCCCAATGCAAGAGTGCTGCTCTAGTCAGAGGTGCTGTAGTTTGGATGAGCAATTAAACTAAAGCCTCACCTACTCTTTAAAGGAGATGAGAAAGATCCCAGGCAACTATTTTGAAGGATTAAATAGAAAGTATTCCTGGTATTATACTTGACCAACCTCACTAAAATGCTAAGCTGGTTGTTATTGCTATATTTAGAATCTGGGGTAATACAAATTTCTTGCCTTCACTTCAAATACTTATCCTATGGTCTATCTGACTGCTTCATAAAGCACTATATAAACAAATGTTCTTCCTGTTTTTACTCTGTTTATATGGCATAGAGCATAGAATAGTACAGCACAGCACAGTACAGGCCCTTCGGCCCACAATGTTGTGCCGACCCTCAAACCCTGCCTCCCATACCCCCCCCCACCTTAAATTCCTCCATATACCTGTCTAGTAGTCTCTTAAATTTCACTAGTGTATCTGCCTCCACCACTGACTCAGGCAGTGCATTCCACGCACCAACCACTCTCTGGGTAAAAAAACCTTCCTCTAATATTCCCCTTGAACTTCCCACCCCTTACCTTATATATTTACACAGTGGTCGTAATACATTACCTTTAAGCTAAGAGAAAATCTGAAAAATTTATAAAAATGCAGAAGCTAATGATGAGACAGAAAGTTCTGGGAAAGTGCAGCAGGTTAAGCAGCAAATCTGGAGAGGAAAAAAAGCAGAAGTTAATGTTTCTGGTCAAAGGTCATTCATCAGAACTAAGACATGTTCCACCTGAAAAATTATCTCTGATTCTCCTTCCACTTGCTGAGTTTTTCCAACATTTCTGTTTTTTATAATCTCTCAACCTATATGAATCCTTAATCCTATGTAATGTCACTGGTGCTCCTCACATGGAGGGAGACACTATGATATCTCCTCCAGGTCATTTTGAGTCACTCCACAAACTGGCACTTCCTGGTGTGAGTTATGCTTGTGTTGATGAAGAACCTGCACAAGGAAATTTACTATTCTTGAATATCAAGTAACTCAGTTAGCAGTTCTAGACCATATTCCTGCCTCATTCAGCCATGGAAATTTACAGTTCAGTAGAGGCTCACCTACTACCCACACTATGTGCAAGAAGAGATAGTGAAGCTTTTCCCACATTCCTGCCCTTGATGTCTAACTTTGCAGATCCTAGTCTTCCTTGTTCATCTTGGTATTCTTTAAATGTTGTGAACAGTTCTGCCTCTGCCACTCTCAGCCAGTGAGTTCCAGGTGCCACAGCTCTTTGAAAGGACATTTTCCCTCTACTGATTAGTAGTCATCGTAGCATAACGGTTAGAGTAACACTTTACAGTGCCAACTGTAAGATCAGAGTTCAATTCCCGCTACTGTCTGTAAGGAGTTTATATCTTCTCCTTGTGACTACATGGGTTTCCTCCAAGTCCTTTGGTGTTTTTTGCCAGATTCCAAAGACATATGAGTTATGTTAGTAAATTGTGGGCATGCTATGCGGGCACGGGAAGCACGGCGACACTTGCAGGCGGCCCCCAGCACATCCACAACGCAAAAGGATGCATTTCAATGTATCTGCGACAACTAAAGCTTATCTTTACCTTTGAGTGTCTTAAGTCTAAGATCCCTCTTATTTGACGTCTCTGCTAAGTCCTTGTAGACGACCTATACTTAAACATTCTTTGCTTAAATTTCACTTCAGCTACTTTTGTTTCAATGACTCCTCAATACTAAACTTCTCCATCCTTGTGTAACATCTTTGTGATCTACAAATGTACTTCTGCAGTGCTGTCACCTCTTTCCAACACAAGACTCTAGCTGTGGCCACATTTATAAAGTAGTCACGCAGGATTTTGACCCGAAACATCAACATTTCCTTTCCTTCCACAGGTTTTTGGCGACTTGCTGAGTTCCTCCAGCAGCCGGTTTGTTGCCCCATATTCCAGCATCTATAATCTCTTGTTTTCCTCTAGCTGTGGCCCAACTCTTTCATTGTACCATTTCAGTACGTTAGTTTCCCGTCTGCTTTTGAACTTAAATTCAGTAGGATCAGTGAACCTGCTTAAACATGTTCCTGACAGTTTTTATTTAATTGCTGTTTCTGTTATGTTAAGCTATACTATAATGTTATAACAGTGTTAATACCTATAGGATCTAATTTCATTTGTCAAAAGCTTGCACCAACCTATCAGCCTGAAGATTACCTATATCATCAGTAAAATACTAAAGGCTTTTGTGCATTGTGGGATCTTGTAAATTTAGCAGCAGCAACTATCTTTTCAATAACATAGAACCATAGAAACTACAGCACAGAAACAGGCCCTTTGGCCCTTCTTGGCTGTGCCGATGAGGGGGAATAAAAGCTATTTCTCTGGGTTTATTTTAATTTTCTTTATCATGGTTCCTTTTGATCTTAAAATGGTCAGACTTGGTTTTCAAGGTCTCTGATGTTTTCTGAAAACCCTCCGTGGGCTCACTGCTTCCAAACATTGAAACGTCTTGCTGTTCTAGAACCATCTAAGCATTCAGCAGTTCAGACTGTTTGCAAATTACGGATTTTCACTGCTCCATCACCAATGCCCTAGCCTTTAGTCAGCTGCCATTGCCCTATATGACTATCACAAACATGAGAAAATCAAGGGTTTCAAAGGTACATTTAATGTCAGAAAAATGTATACAATATACATCCTGAAATGCTTTTTTGTCACAATCATCCACGAGAAACAGAGGAGTGCCCCCAAAGAATGAATGACAGTTAAATGTTAGTACCCCACGGCAACCCCCCTCCAGCTCACCTCCCTCCTGCACGTAAGCGGCAGCAATCAACGATCCCCCGCTCCCCCCACCAGTTTAAAAAAAAACATTGGTACCCACCACCGAGCACTTAAGCATGCAGCATAGCAACAGTAAAGATACAGACTTGCAGTACCCCAAAGACCACTCGTTCACCCAGTATTTGGCATACCACAGGCTTTCTCTCTCTTTTCACAGAGAGAGGGGAGACATAACAAACAACTCACTGATTTACAATGTTAAAAATCTATTGTGTCGCTTTTTCCAGGCTCTGTGCCCAAAGATCTCGGGTCTCTGGGCACACAGCCAGAGAGCTTCCGCCTCCCACGATATACTGATTTCCTGCCGAGACACCGACCTTCGGTCCGCCCGTCTCCAAAATCACGAGATCCTGGAGCTCCGAAGGTGAGCTAATCTCTTAGGCCGCATCTTTGGTGTATCAAATAACAGCCAGTCGTGAAACCCAGAGAGCTGGTTCCATTCCTGCAAAAACTGAAGTCAGTGTGTAACTCCAGTTCAGGGTTTTCAAAAGAGCCCCGAAAGGGAAAAATAGAGATATTAAAGATGGAAGTAGAGCTGTTTCTGAAGATGCAAGGGGAGTTGCTGTAGGGCGCCATTGTCTCCTCCTAAGCTGCTCCTCCAAATGCTGTAAATCCAAAGCAACACACAGACACACACAATGCTGGAGAAACTCTGTAGGCCAGGCAGCATGTATAGAAAAGAGTAAATAGTCCACATTTTGGTCCTGATGAAGGATCCTGGCCTGAAACATACATCTGCTGTGAACGCCTGGCCTGTTGGGTTCCTATAGCATTTTGTGTGTGTTGCCTCACATACAGGAATTCCCTTCCAGAATCTCTCAATGTCTTTCCTCCTTTGAGACACTTGTTAAATCAAGCCTAGTGTTTTAATATCTACCAATGTGACTTAAAACATGACACAACATACTAAAATGACTAATTTTCCCCTTCACTTTCTTCCTGGCAATTCGATGGGGTCACAGTTCCTGCACTAGACTTAGCATGGTGCAAGGATCCAAGAACTAATTCCAATATGGAAATGCAAAGGAAACTAAACATGAGGGAACCTCACTAGCAGCTCCCCACAGGGTAGTAGACTGTTGAAAAGTAAATGGTGTCCAGTGATGGTTTGGTTGGGATTTTCATCTTTGGTCACACAAGCACAGAATCTCTGAACCAGGTGAAATTTACCAGCAAGGTCTGAGTCCTCAATTGTCTTTTAACTGAGACGCACCCACACCACACCCAAAGCCAGAAAGTTTAGCAAAGTGAAAAACAAACTTGTATCTCTGTGGGTCACACAGCACCTGTAGAGGAGAATGGAATTGTTGACATATTGGGTCACAACCCTGCATCAGAACGCCTAACCTCAGCCCAAAATGTTGCCAGTTTCTTCTCCTTCACATATGCTGTTTGACCTGCTGAGTTCTTCCAGCAGTTTGTATTTTTTTTTGCTCAAGATTCCAGCATCTGGAATCTCTTGTCTCCACGCTCTGCAAAGACTACCTGACTGAGTCCAGTAGCCAAGGACTAATGATCTGTAAACCAGGAGATTCTGCAGAAGCTGGAAATCTTCAGCAACGCACACAAATTGCAGGAGGAACTCGGCAAGTCAGTCAGCATCTGTGAGGGGAATAAGCCGCTAATGATTTGAGTTGAGCCCCTTCATCGGGACTGGAAAGGGAGGAGACATAAATGAAAATAAGAAGTTGGGGCTAGCAAAAGGAGTACAAACTGGCAGGTGATACATGAGACCAGGTCAGGAGGAATGGGCTCTCCTTCTCCCTTCTTCTCTCTTTTTCTATTGCCTATTCTGGTTACCCTCTCATCTTTGTTTTTCTCCTCACCTGCCTATCACCTCCCCTTGGTTCCTCTCCTCCTTCCCTTTCTTCCATGGTTCACTGTCTGTTCCTATCAGATTCTTCCTTCTTCAGCCCTTTACCTCTTCCACCTATCAGCTCCCAGCTTCTTACTTCATCCCACCCTCACCTGGTCTCATCTATCACCTGCCACCTTGTACTCCTCCATCTTTTCCCACCTTCGTATCCTGGCTTCTTCCTCCTTCCTTTCTAGTCCTGATGAAAGTCTGAAATGTCAACTGTTCATTCCCTTCCATGGATACTGCCTGATCTGGTGAGTTCCTCCAGCACTGTGTGTTATTCAATTATCTGTGCATCTGTATAGCTGTCAATATTGGCTTATTCTCCCTTCCTTTCCATTTCTGATTAAGGATCTCAGCCCAAAACATTGACTATTCATTAATAACTGCTCTTGGCCCATCATTGAAATGTTCTCACAACCAATGCACTCACTTTCATGGACTCTTCATCTCATGTTCTCGATATTTATTGCTTATTTAATTATTTAGTATTTCTTTTTTGTATTTGCACAGTTTGTTGCCCTCTGAATGCTTAGTCAGACAATTCAGAAATGGGCCTGTGAGTTAGAAATGAGTCATTTCAGTTATGATATTTCCATAAGACCATAAGACAAAGGAGCAGAAGTAGGCCATTCGGCCCATCGAGTCTGCTCTGCCATTTTATCATGAGCTGATCCATTTTCTCCTATTTAGTCCCACTCCCCTGCCTTCTCACCATAACCTTTGATGCCCTGGCTACTCAGATACCTATCAATCTCTGCCTTAAATACACCCAATGACTTGGCCTCCACTGCCGCCCGTGACAACAAATTCCATAGATTCACCACCCTCTAGCTAAAAAAATTTCTTCGCATTTCTGTTCTGAAAGGGCGCCCTTCAATCCTTGTCATGCCCTCTCGTACTAGATTCCCCCATCATGGGAAACAACTTTGCCACATCCACTCTGTCTATGCCTTTTAACATTCGAAATGTTTCTATGAGGTCTCCCCTCATTCTTCGAAACTCCAAGGAATACAGTCCAAGAGCGGACAAACGTTCCTCATATGTTAACCCTCTCATTCCTGGAATCATTCTAGTGAATCTTCTCTGTACCCTCTCCAACGTCAGCACATCCTTTCTTAAATAAGGAGACCAAAACTGCCCACAGTACTCCAAGTGAGGTCTCACCAGTGCCTTATAGAGCCTCAACATCACATCCCTGCTCCTATACTCTATTCCTCTAGAAATGAATGCCAACATTGCATTCGCCTTCTTCGCTACTGACTCAACCTGGAGGTTAACTTTAAGGGTATCCTGTACGAGGACTCCCAAGTCCCGTTGCATCTCAGAACTTTGAATTTTTTTCCCCACTTAAATAATAGTCTGCCCGTTTATTTTTTCTGCCAAAGTGCATAACCATACACTTTCCAACATTGTACTTCATTTGCCACTTCTCTGCCCATTCTTCCAATCTATCCAAGTCTCTCTGCAGACTCTCCGTTTCCTCAGCACTACCGGCCCCTCCACCTATCTTCGTATCGTCAGCAAACTTAGCCACAAAGCCATCTATTCCATAATCTAAATCGTTGATGTACAATGTAAAAAGAAGCGGCCCCAACACTGATCCCTGCGGAACACCACTGGTAACTGGCATCCAACCAGAATAGGATCCCTTTATTCCCACTCTCTGTTTCCTGCCAATCAGCCAACGCTCCATCCACGTATGTAACTTTCCTGTAATTCCATGGGCTCTTATCTTGTTAAGTAGCCTCATGTGTGGCACCTTGTCAAAGGCCTTCTGAATGCTGGTTGAACTCAAGTTGGATGGTCTTTCATTGATTCTGTAATGGTTATTATTCTATAGATTTATTGACTGTGCCCACAAAAAAAATGAATCTCCGGGATGTATATGGTGATATATATTTACTTTGAACTTTGAATGTTATTCGCTTCCATAGATGCCACTTGAGTTGATGATGTGTGGAGTGACTCGGTCACAGACACGCACATCTCATTTGTGAAACCATGGCGCTCAGATCAAATTTCTGGCAGCCTCTTTTGCATGAGAAGCAGGAGGATAGTTACTTTGCTGCACCTGCCACACCTGCTCGTTGCTGCTGAGCCGTCGATGCTGGTTTTATCATAGAATAACTCTTTACACCTACACCCATTGCCTCAGTTCCCTGAATGTCTCGAGAGCAGATCTAGTATTGCAATCAGTCCTAAAGCTTACAGTACAGGTGGGGAAAAAATAAAAGCAATTTAAAACTGTGCCATATTGCACTTTGAGTTTCATCAGAATAATAGTGCAATTAATTGTTTTAATGCAAAGATCGCAATTTACCAATTTTATTTTAAAGTCCATCAGCTGTTGCTGGAGTATTTGACTTTACTCTCGCTCCTGGAGCAAACATAATTCCACCTGTCTATTGTTTCAGACAGATAATATAATTCTGGCCTTTTAACAAGGGAGGAGCCGCATTGATAACCATGCGAGGAATGCTCTGGGTGTGTCTTGCACAGCATATTAAAGCTGGATGTTGAAACCAATCTAACTTGAGTGAATGGTTTAACTCTTTGAGAACTGGAATTCCAAGTATGCCGTTGAATGGACAGGTGAATAATGGGGAGTGGAATGTCATTGGCTAGCTTAACTAGTTGGGTAAATAGAAACACCTAATGCCACACACCTGGTGAAAGTTGACTGCCAGCCTTCCATTCTAATAGGGAGAAGATCACAACAAATCGCTGAACACGAAGCAATCTCCCGCAGCTCTGTCAGACTGTAATTTGTGCAGGTTGGCCATTGCACCTCCTGCACCACAGTAGTGCACACAAAGACAAGGAACACGACTGGCTGCAGTGAGCCCTGGATTGATCTGCCAGAGATGCGAAATGCTGTCGCTCAGTCGTCCAGGGTACGGGAGGAGCAGGGTAAACACAGCGACAACCACTCATAGTACCTGCGGACATCATCTACACTGACGTCCCTGCAGGCATCAAGATCTGCTCGTAGACCATGCTCCTCATTCAGGCTCTGCATCCTCAGTGTTCACCTGTGCCAGGACCACAAGGGGGACTATAGGCAGTGGGCAGTGCCTTCCCCACTGGTGTGATTGCTCCTCAGAGGCACCTAGCGACCTCAGCAGATTGAGGGGCAGATCTAACAATGCTGTTTGCAAAGCATTCAATAACATGACGTGTGTCAGTGCTAATAAGGCTGATTCTGATTCTGAACTCCAGGCTCGAAGGACACCGAGACCTTCTCCTTTCTGCCCTGCCTAATGGGCTGGTGTTCTGGGGAAACTCTGATGCTCCCAGTACAGCAGGTACCGTCCCATGTGTAGTTGGGATTGGAGAGCGAGTCACTGAGCTACAGGTGAAGATGGTCCACCTGGAATGGATTCCAACACCTGCAACCCCTTTCCCTGTTACCCCCCACACCAAGGTGCACCCCATGCCCAAAATCAGTCAGGGGGCGGTTACCCAAACGATGGGCACTTTCGCCAGCCACAGGAGCCTCGGAACTCAGCAGAGTTAGACCTGGAAGTGCAGGCTTTCTCTCCCTCTTACTTATCCACAAACTGATGGATTGTGTGTGGCTGCTGGGTGATCGAGAATTGGCTGAATAGAAATCCAAAACTTCACCTGACAATAGTTACTTCAAGAAATTGTTGTAAAAGATGAAGCTAGCTTCTGATTTCTGGTGATGCCCAAAGTGTCAAGTGCAACGGAGCCTTTAGTGTATGCTTTATGTGCTTGAAGGTCTTTCCACCAACAATGGAGGAACTTCAGAGGTCACAGAGCAAGGGGCTGGGTGGTGGGGTGGAGGGGGGGTGTTAGATCCACAGGTGGGCAGGAATTGAAACAATGAAGGAAAGGATTATGCTGCTTTGCATGCTAGTCTTCAAGAATCCTGAGAAAGATGTGAGTGAATGTAGACCCCCAACACTCTGTGGACCTCCCTGGCTTTGTCACGTTGTCGTCTCTCCTGATCAGGACCCATTAACGTACCTACAGAATATAGGCAGCTCTTAAATATGGCTGGGCCCACAGGACTCTCAAGGGACAGAAAGACTGTGCACTCTAGACATGACCGCTAATTGCCTTGAAGCCATTTACTTGGCTTGAGCTGATGGACACAAGTGGCCTGTGTAGAAAATTCCCTTTGATTCTGGTTCTCTGGAGCAACTGGGCCTTGAAGGGAAGCAGCCAGTGACTATACTTACCCTCTTTCTCTTTGTACTGCCCCAGGAAATGAAAGTTTTATTGCCTTCACCAACTCCGATGCAGTGGTTGGAGTTGAAACATCCTGATAAGATCCATATTGCATAAGATTTTGGGTCTGATGATTGCCATGATCACCTGCACTCACTATTCAGACCACACACGGAGAGCGGACAGGGTACCACACATTGGCTGGCACCGTGTCCTAGCAACGAGAGATAGGGAGTGGTGTGGAAAGAGTGCAGGAGGAAACAACAAAATCTGCAGCGTAAGTGTGTATGCATTGAATTAAAGTAGAATATTAACCACACACTTAGTAAAGGATTGATTAATTCTTATGGTCTGTGGGTGGTGAACTTTATGGTGAAAGGTTTATCCTCAACAGACGGCAACAGGAAGAGTTCATGAGCAGTTCAACTGTGGTTGTATCCAGTAATATTTAACCCTCGTGTGCTGAGGGAAAAAAATGGCATGGCAATTTTTTTCAATAGTTAGGAGCAATTAGTGCTTCCAAATATTGTTTATAGTAAATGAGGCTTCCTGCTTTAATGAGTTTTGAAGGAGGTTAATCCATCAGATAGACTCAATGATTTAAATACCATTTGAGTGAACTGTGGAAGGACTAGAATGGCCAGAAAGTGAGTTTCATGTTGAAATACAACTTGGATGGGGAGTGTGGATTAGTCAGGCAGGATAAATATGATTGTGGATCAACTTTAACCCATCGATAAACTGATAAGGCAGACCTAATGCTAATTTTCCAAGCCGCTCGATATTTCCTCTCCATTGATGTGAGGAACATTGGGTGAAGTGGGAAAATGGAATGTTATCCTGTCCAGTCATCTGAAGGTTTCACACTCAGCAGGACTGATTAGAATCAGAATCAGGTTTGTTATTACTGACTATGTGGTGAAATTTGTAGTTTTGCAGCAGCAGTACAGTGCAATACATAAAATATACTATAAATTATAGTGATGTTTGTGTGTATGTATATATGAATGAAATTAAGTAGTGCAAACAGAGTTCATAGGTTGATTGTCAGTTGAGAAATCTGATGGCAGAAGGGAAGAAGCTGTTTCTAAAACACTGAGTGTACCTTTGTGCTCAGGTAGCTCTTTGGTGAGAAGGGAGCATGTCCTGGGGGATGGTGGTGGTCCTTAATGATGAATGCTGCCTTCTTTGAGGGATTGAAGATGTCCTCGATAGTGGGGAGGCTAGTGCCCATGATGGAGCTGGCTGAGTTTACAACTCTGCAGCTTTTTCCAATCCTGTGCAGTGGCCCCTCCGTACCAGATGGTGATGCAAATTGACTGATTTAAAGTGCTTCCCTGCAATACATGACAGAGCTAAGCTTTTTTTTTTATTTTGGCCTTTTGACCTCATCCCATGCCAATGTCCAAAGTGAGAATCTTCCAGTTTGTGAAGTGAATGAGTTTGTAGCTAGTCAGGCAATTTGGATTAAATATCGCTCCCTAAAGGTCAAAAGCAGATGAAGCAATCTGTGCCATTGTCTCGTTCCAGAGAAAGCTGTGGTTAGTGAATGCATCCATCAAATTCTTAGTAGCTTTCAACCTGAGCACTTGCCAAGTCCATAAAAGAAAACATTTTTGCTGCTGGATGCAATGCAATTGCTGAGCACAACAACATTTTCATTTCTTATTTATGTTTTCCTAGCAGTTTTAAAGGCTATATTCATTAAAACTGTATTCCAAATATTCCATTTACCATTGAATGGGCACGTGGCCAAGTGGTTAAGGCACTAGTCTAGTGATCTGAAGGTCGCTAGTTTGAGCCTCAGCTGTGGCAGCGTGTTTGTGTCCTTGAGCAAGGCACTTAATCACACATTGCTCTAGTGTCTGTGCGAGGAGTGGCGCCCCACTCAGACTTCCAATCTGCACCTTGTAAGGCATGAAAATGCCCGACGCAGGCCTCTCATGGTCCAAGTCGACATTCCCTTCCTCCCTCCCCTACCATTGAATGGAAGGGTTCTAGATAACTGGACGGGTGGATAGAAAGCTGCAAATACAGAGCACGGAAGCAGATCATTTGGCCCAATGGCTCTATGCTGGTCTTTATGTTCCACTCTCCTCCCATTTTCCCCAATCTAAACCATTCAGCATTGCACTCCATTCTGTTTTTCTTGATTCTCTTCACCCTGCTCTTCAATAAACTGAAAACAATTCAGCTCAAGGACTCCTTGTGGTAGAGAGCTGCACATTCTGACCAGTCTTTGGGTAAGGATGTTTGTCAGGTAATTATTCCATTCTCTGACTTGTATTCTCTCTGGGTTTTTTTTTGTTTATTTTCTTGCCCTGTAAGTGCGTCTTTCTCCTAGAAAACCCACTTAATCTCTCCTGCCCCCCAGGTCAGAGAAGCTGACCTTGTTGATGATCTTATGACAGTGGTGCCTGGTTATGTTACTCTCCACAAAAGAAAGGGCTCGGTGACTATTTTACACAACCCATAGGAAACCAACTGAAGAGTACTTAAGACAGAGCAACTCAACTTTTTTTCCACTCTGTGAGGATCTCATTTCTGCTCTTCAAGGCTAATCTTCAACAGTCTGCAAAACTGAGGCTCTACTATATCAGTAGGATACTGATGGCATGGAGATGGTCTGATTCATGGAATCGGAGACATTCACAGCACAGGAGGAGACAATCTACCCATTGTAATCTTGTCACCTGAAGAAGCTGATACAGATTAATGCTATTTTCAAGCTCCCTCTCAGTTTTCAGTCCTGTGGCTCGTGCAGTTTCGAGTGCTGATCCAGGCAATTCTTAAATGGACCAAGGTTCTCTGCCTTCACCACTGATCAGAATCAGGCTTTTTTTATCACTGACATATGTCATGAAATTTGTTGTATTTGTAGCAGCAATACAATGCAGCACATTGAAAAATTGGTATAAGTTACAAATAAAACAAATAGTGTGAAGCAGAAGTGTGAGATAGTGCTCCTGAACCATTCGGAAATCTGGTGGTGGAGGGGAAGAAGCTGATCGTAGAACATTAAGTGTGGGTCTTTAGGCTCCCCTTCCCTGATGGTGCAAACAAGAGGATGGCATGTCCTAGATGGTGAGGGTCCTTAATGATGGATGGTGCCACATTCTGGAGAAACATAGAATATAGGTGCAGGAGTAGGCCATTTGGCCCTTCGAGCCTGCACCGCCATTCAGTATGATCATGGCTGATCATCCAACTCAGAACCCTGTACCTGCCTTCTCTCCATACCCCCGATCCCTTTAGCTACAAGGGCCTTATCTAACTCCCTCTTAAATATAGCCAATAAACTGGCCTCAACTGTTTCCTGTGGCAGAGAATTCCACAGATTCACCACTCTCTGTGTGAAGAAGTTTTTCCTAATCTCGGTCCTAAAAGGCTTCCCCTTTATCCTCAAACTGTGACCCCTCCTTCTGGACTTCCCCAACATCAGGATGGAGGCGACTGAGTCCCAAACATCTACCACACCACTAATAGAGAAAACAAAATCCATAATTCTACCTGTCTCTTAAACCCATAACCTTAAATCTAAACTAACGTCCTGTTAGCCTTGCCCCCATGAAAACTGCACCTCACACCGAAGATGCCGCTTTCCCCACTGGAGCCAGGAAAGAGCAAGGGTCCTCCCTCATCTTCAGCAAGGAACATCTCAGCTTCTGCTGACCTCAGCAGGAGAGATTAAGTGGGTTTTCTAGGAGAAAGGGGTCCCCTTCAGGGCAAGAAAAGAAACCAAAAAAAAGTCTACAGAGAAAAATTACCTAGACTGACATAAGGAAACCAATGATTTGGATATACCAGGGTAGCCATACAATATTTTATAAGATTTCACAGCCATAACACAAGATGGAAACAATGTGCTACCATATTCCATTGTAACCATTTGGGAGTGACTAATCCAAAGGTATTGTCGTCATGGTGATCACCAATCATGTACTTCAGTAAAGCTTGGAATTGGCTTCATGGCTTGATCTTCATGAGTGATAATATTGTTGAGGTTACATTGGATGCTCTCTCTGCAGATGGCTTTAATTATTTTTAAAGCTTTATTAAAATGGAATTGTTCCTCCATAAACTTGAGTCAAACAATAGATTGGTTTAGTTACTTCTGCAATGCAGATAGGATTGAGAAATAAAAATTGGCTGGCATTGCTGTTTGGCCCAAGGGTGATTTAACTGGAATGACAGGCTGATCGGAAAAAGCAAACAGTACAATGCCTCTTTGCTGTACCACAGCACCACTTGCTATTGGAACACAGTGCATTAGCACAAAGGCAACTTGTTTGCCAAATGACCATCGAATGATTGACTTAGAACTTTTAAACAAAAGGTTGTAGTAAAAGTAGAACAAGTTTGTTCCTGAACAAATATTCCTGTGGGAGGAAGGCTGACTAAAATTTATCAAAATTATTTTACTAAAACTAGTGAAGAAACATCAACTCCCATCTAGTCAGACTTGTTTTTATTTAGCGCCTTTCAACACCTCCCAGTACCACAAAGTACTTTGCAGTCAGAATCAAAATTAGGTTTAACATCACCGGCATATGTCGTGAATCCAATAAGATGCTTTTGAACCATGGTCAGTGTTGTAGCATTAGACATGAGACAGCTGCTTTGTGCACAGCAAGATCCAATAAGCAAAGTCGTTAGACTGGTCAGATGTGAAATGTTAGAAGGCCAGGTATATGTGAGGAAGGAATCAAATTCTCCCAGTCTGCATATTAGTACTAGCCTTGTCATTTGTTCTCTCCACCCTTTTCCTCTTCTTTGCAACTTTATTCCTACTTCTCTCAGTTCCTATGAAAGATTATTGACCTGAAATGTGACTCTGTTTATTGCCACAAATGCTGCCTCACCTGTGGGTCAATTCCAATGTTGCTGTTTTATTTCTGATTTCTATCATCTGCAGTATTTTGTTGCTTCCCGAACCAGATTGTAGGTCTCCTTGTGTCCTTGATGAATGTCAGCCATCTCAGCAGAAAAGTCCCATTGCTGTTTGAATTATTACCATTGAACCTTTTACAACTACTTGAGTGAGCTGATAGGACTTAATTTAAGATAAAACCTACAGAAATATTTCTGAAATGGAGAATTCCCAAGAGTGTTTCACTCCATCCACACTGCGTTAGACTCTAGGCCTAGACTTTAATGTTCAAATTTCTGAAGTAGGGCTTGAACTCTCAAACTTCAGATCATAGGTCTGACTACCGTCAATCAAAACCACAGGTGACATTGAATTCAGGGACAGCAACTCCAGCTGGATATTAAAAGTTCTGTCATCGCAGTGCCATTGATTTCCCGGTGGGGTACACCCAAATTTACCATCGGGTGAGAAAGTGGCAGAGGCTTTGCTGGCACACACAAAATGCTGGGGGAACTCAGCAGGTCAGGCAGCATCTATGGCAATGAATAAACAGTTGGCGTTTCGGGCCGAGACTCTTCTTCAGGAAGGGAAGGGGAAGACACCAAAATAAAAACCAGGCTGGACAGTTCCTGACAAATGTTGCAGTATATACTGTATGCAGTATATTTTGTGTATATATAAGAGAATACATTCTTCAAGGTTGTTGGCTCTGGCAGAACCTGGAGATGGGTCTATAGTTCCTGGTGAATCCAGAGTAGTATTGAAAGTTGGCAATCTCAGGAAATGGCATGGGGGTGCCCACAAAGACCCCTGAGAAGGTGAAGCAAGAAAGAGTTGATTATTGCAGACTGATGCTAGATCAGACGGTATCTGCTCTAATCTGTCACAAAGGTAAATCTCAATTCTGCGTTGTACACCATGACCAGATGTGCCAGGTTCTCTTTCCATCATGCAGGTAGAGACTTAATCCTGAGCTGATAGTGGAGCGCATCTGCTGATGCTCAGTTCTAAACCCTGATTTAGAAATATTACCAATGCAGTGTGACTAGTGGGGTAACGACAAGCAATCTGCTGTCTTCTGCCATCACAATGGACCACGCCACCGTTCTGACATAAATTCAGGAAACGTTCATGAGATGGTTCTTTTACTGGGGCCAGAGCTGGGGTAGCGTAGTGGTTGGTGCCACACTTTATAGTACAGGCCATCCAGGTTCAATTCCTGCCACTGCCTGTAAGGAATTTGTACGTTCTTCCTGTGACAGTATGTGTTTTCTCCAGGTGTTCCTGTTTCCTCCCACCGTCCAAAGATGTACCGCCTGGTAGGTTTTGTCATTGTAAATTGTCCTGTGGTTAGGACTAGGATTAAATCAGAGGATTGCTGGGCAGTGAGGCTCAAAAGGGTCAGAAGGTCCTATTCGGCACTGTATATCAATAAATACACCGACTGGGAATGTTTTAGCAGATACATTTTCAAAGCATCTCAACAGTGGAGGAAATTTGTTCACAGCAAATAAATCTAAACAAGTGTCCTTGGTGAAAAATAATGCCACGGTGCTCCTCTTGCGGTTTTCCTTGAGAGCATGCAATTGATTGAACCAGCTTTATCGAAGTGTATGTTGGTAACTCTTTGACAGGGCCAGATACTGGACCTTTACAGTCTGCGATAAAACCCTGCCAATTTCCAACGCCACAGCTCGGGCCAAACAGGACAGACAGTTCAGCCTATTAATTATCTGTCCATCAATCTGAATTAAAGAAATCAATTGAACATCTACTTCTCTAACTTCCAGTAATTTCTCTCCTTCCCTCCTCCTCTCTTTTTCCATTCCCCATTCTGGTTACCCTCTCACCCCTTATCTTTGTACCTGCCCAACACATCTCTCTGGTTCCCCCTCCTCCTTCCCTTTCTTCCATGGTCCACTGTCCTCTCTTATTAGATGCCTCTTTCTTCAGTACTTCTTCCACCTATTACATCTGTTACTTCATCCCCCCCACCTGTCTCACCTGTCACCTGCCAGTTTGAGCTTCGCCCCTCCCCCTCCTTATTCTGTCTTCTGCCCCCTTCCACTCTAGTCCTGATGGAAGGTCTCGGCCTGAAACGTCAGCCGTTCATTCCCTTCCGTAGATGCTGCCTGATCCTCCAGCACTTTGTGTTGCTAATTATCCCTAATTGCCCACCAGAAGGTGGTGGCGGCTTGGGCAGATGGACTGCATATGTGTGGTGACCTAGAGATCCAGTATTTGACTAGAAGAGTTAGTGATGTAGTTCCAGGTCAGATTACACAGGAGGTATTGGTGTTCCATGTAGTTTCAGTCCAGTGTGAAAGAGGTTTTGGGTTTCTTAAGAATTTCTCTTATCCCATTGATGATAGCTGTGAATAGGCTGGTCATGATTGGCTGGATTGGATTTGTGCTGCCCTAGTCATTTTCCACCTTAACAGCTAGATAACAGGACCGAAGGTGCTTTGGAACAGCCTGGCTAGAGGTGCAGGGGCATTATGGTTGGATTGTATCTGCACTCACAGTTTATACTGAGACATTTCTTGTGGTTGAAGATCAGCTTGGGTAGGATTCTGAGACGGATCAGTATTTCTGGCTAGAGGTAGTTGCAAAGGCTATTGCACTCGCCATAATGGATGCTGCTCTCATTCCAGGAGTCTCCTCAAACCACCCCCCACCCCACCCCCCAGAAGCTGTTCAGTACTCTGCCACCATGCATGGTAGCATGCTTCTGAATTGCTAAGCTTGGATTGTTCTATCAGGTGTGGGATCATTATCCAATTGTAGCCCAGTCTTGTTTTCCTCCCTGGTTCAGGGCTGGTTCCAATCCTGGAGTGAAGGGTACACCAGGTCATGAAATGAAATAAAACTAGAACAAGGAGCAGAGCAGCACAAGATCAGGCTCTTTGGCCCACCGTGCTGGTAATGATGCCAATTTAGACTAATCCCATAATTATGTAGGCTGCATCACTCCCTGCCTGTTCACATGTCTAAGTGCCTCTTAAATGTCACCATTTTATCCACTTCCAGCACCTCCCTTGGCAGAATATTGCAAACACATACCATTCTGTGTAAACAAATACTTATGTTACAAATCTCCTTTAAGCTTTCTCCCTCCCAGCTTAAAGCTGTGCTCCCTATTATTTGACTCTGACTATCTGCCTGGTTTCTCATAATTTTATATAATTCCGTCAAGTTGCTCTCAAACTTCGATACTCGAGAGAAAACATTTCAAGTTTGTACAACCTCTCCTTATACCTAATACACTTCACTCGAGGCAACATTCTAGTGACCACCATCTGCTCCCTCTCTGAAGCCTTCACATCATTCCCGTAGTATGGTGACCAGAACTGCACGAGGTATTCTAAGTGTGGCCTTCCCAAAGTTTTATGCAATTACAACGCTCCAGCTTCTTGTACTCAGTGCCCTGACTGATGAAGACAAGCATGCTACAGTATACACTTTCTTTACCCCCTGTCCGCTGGTGTCGCCACTTTCAGAGAGCTATAAACGTTCCTCTGCTCCTCAATGTCTTGCCATTTAATCTATACTTCCCTCTTGCATTTGTTCACCCAGGGTGCATCACCTCAAACTCCATTTGGCATTTCTGTACACAAGTTTCGAACTGATGTATATCCCGCAGTGTCTTCTGACCACCTTTCTTACTATCCATAACTCCAACAACTTTCATGTCTGCTGCAAACCAAGATGGAGGTCTGTGTCATGCAGTCGCAGGCCCCTGCCCCTCCCTACTCTTTGCCATGAAGCTTTCTCAGTTTGGGGACAGGATGTGGGCTGAAAGATGAGATTCAGGCAGTGTAGCCATGTCGGGCTGAAGAGAGTTAACCCACGGCCTCTTTCTGCTCCTTTGTCTAATGGACACCAGTTATGGCATAAATCCATGATATTTACCACAAGGTAAATGGAAAATGCTTTCATTACTCAGCAGGTCAAGCAGTGTTCATAGTCCAAGTCCTTTCTGATCAAAATCATTGACCTGCCATATTACCTCTGTTTTTCTCTTCGTGCATGTTGCCTGATCCTCTGAGAATTTTTAGCATCTTCTTTTTAAGAATCAGAATTCCAGCATCTGCAGCACTTTGCTTTCAATGCCATTTTGGAGTCAGTCACGTTGGTGAAACATTGGTGTCTTAAGGTGATCAGAGACCAGATAAGGACTGTAGATTTCCTTCCCTGAAGCAGCTGGGTCTCCACATCCACTATAGTCATCGTCAGTGATTCTAGATATTTCTAAACCTTAGATTTATTTGGCTAGAATTTGTTCAGGTTATCATTTCTTCAGGCCAGCTCTCTGAATTATTTGTCCTGAAAGATAATCACAGCACTATTTAAACGAACGTTCAATATACATTGTGTAATTAAAATATTAGCTGCTCAAACAATATTGATGTTGACAAAGGAGAAGCTGTATGGCTATTTCATTTAATAATACTTTGCAATGAGCAGTTAAACAGCAAAGAAGTGGAACCTTTGTAAATTAAGGTTTACAACTTCATAACAATACTCCACTCAGATGATTATGGATTACCTTCCCAGAAAAGAAGTGAGTATTTCTCTTTACTCCACACTTAATTCCCACCATTCAGTCAAGAACAACCTTGGCAAGCTGTCATTCCATACTATAAGCCTCCAGAAGATCCTCCATATTTTCTGGCCAAGAAAGGTCTCCAACCGTGCCGTACTCCTTCAGTGCCACCAAGAGCACATGACCATGAACATCATGAGGAAGTGTTGGAGATGGTTTGGGCGTATGATGAGAAGAGAGGCCAACACCGTCATTGAGACAGCACTTCATTGGACCCCTAAAGGGCAGAGTAAATGCAGGAGACCAAAGACAACTTGGCACCTTACCAAAGAGGCAGGAATAAGGCCCTTGAACCACACCTGGGGCACGATAGAGAATATGGCCAAGGATAAGCAGAGATCGAGGCCTTCATTGCTGCCCTAAATGCCAATAGTGTAACAGGCAGTACCTATTCAGTCAATTATAGTTACAGTATATAGGAAAACTGCAATATGCAGTTAAAGGATCATTGCACTTTCCATTTTTAATTGTAATGTGAATAATCCAAACCAGGAGTTCCCAATCTGGGGTCCATGAAACCCTGGCTTTGTGGTATTGGTCCATGTCATGAAAGGGGTTGGGAAACCCTTGATCTAAACTGATAGAATATTTTACAGAGTGTTAAGGCAGATGTGGATGTTCAAATGGAACTTTATCCTCTGACAATGTTTGTATTTATTGTTGGTTATCTGAAGTTCTAAATGTACTGTAGTTTTGGGATTAAGGGAGCTAGGGCTTTACTCTTTGGAGAGAAGGAAGATGAGAGGAGACATGATAGAGGTGTACAAAATAATAAGAGGAATAGATAGAGTGGGTAGCCATCGCCTCTTCCCCAGGGCACCACTGCTCAATACAAGAGGACATGGCTTTAAGGTAAGGGGTGGGAATTTCAAGGGGGATATTAGAGGAAGGTTTTTTACTCAGAGAGTGGTTGGTGCGTGGAATGCACTGCCTGAGTCAGTGGTGGAGGCAGATGCACTAGTGAAGTTTAAGAGACTACTAGACAGGTATATGGAGGAACTTAAGGTGGGGGGTTACATGGGAGGCAGGGTTTGAGGGTCGGCACAACATTGTGGGCCGAAGGGCCTGTAATGTGCTGTACTATTCTATGTTCTATGGGAGATGAAAGTATGAAAACGTTACCTGAAAAGGTTTGTTCAAAGGAAGCCCATTATAAGTGAAAGACAGAGGTTAGGAAGAAAATAAAATTATAAAGATTTCTCAATGCCTGAAGTATGTAGCTTCAGCATGGGAAACCTGGACATAGATCGTGGAGTTATTGTCAGTTCACTAAGGAACAGAGGAACATTGGGTACAAGTCTATAGCTCCCTGACAGTGGTGACACAAGTGAACAGGGGATAAAGAATGTCTATAACATGTTTGCCTTCATTAGTTGCTGCTCATGGACAGTGCTAAATCTACCATCAGAGCTTGATCATTTCCAGGAAACAGTCAAGTCAATTTTATTGTCATGTGCACAGGTACAGGATGCTACAGTTACATTGAAAAACACGCTTTCAGAAGCATCACAGGCGTGTAAGTTTAGACAGCATGCAAAACATAAATTATATATAAACCATTGTGTTATGTGTTAGCTTTCAGGAACTATATGTCCTTGTGGGATTTGGTTGCAGAACGTATAACCACCCACCTTTTGGCTTGCCAGCCTATTAAGTTAGGAAATCAAATAACACATGTTCAATAAAGTTACCTTAGTAATATCTACCTGCACAAATTTAGTACCAGCACTTTAAAAAGTTCATAAATCTGAACGATTAGGTTGTTTATAACCTTTTTTTCCCCGTCAAATCTCAGTTGTCTAATATAAGATATTTGTTGCCAAACAACAAAACAATTCAAGAGACTCTGCTTGATTCTTTGGCTTAGTTTTCCTCAGTCCCCCATAAACACAACATCCAAAATGCATGATAGCTGCAGTTCAACAAAACTTTGACTTGACAATAAAGTTCCACAGTACTCTCTTTTGTTACTGTTTTTCAAAGATTGGGCATGGACAGCATTGAAATTCATATTCAGATTTATTTATTTATCACATGTGTATCGAAGCATACAGTAAAATGTGTTGTTTGACTTACCAGCAAAATCTAAGGATATGCTGGTGCCAGCCCACAGGTGTTGCCGGGTGCCAGTGTAGTACGTCCAGAATGCTCGGCAGGAGATCACAGAACATAAGCAAATGTCAGATTAAATTCAACTTTTGAATTCAACATTACCAATGAAGTGCAGCACTTTTTTTTTGATATAAACTGTACGACCTTGTCATTGTCTTCTAAAAATATTGCCCTTACTGTCTGTCTTGTTATTGTCTACTTGTTCTGTAGCTGTTACACTTCATTCTGCTCTCTTCCTGTTTTATGTTGTGCTACCTCAATGTACTTAGTAATGAACTGATACGTATGAATAGTTTGCAAGACAATCTTCTCACTCTCCCTTGGGACAATAGTAATAACCAATTCTAAGTCCATTTCCACTTGGCTTCTTTCCATCTTGCTGACATGCCATAGTTGGCTCAATGCAGGAAGCCAAGCTTTTTGGAGCTGGCTTTAAAATGGAGGAATTTAGGGAGTTTTAGCTGATATTAAAAGATGTACTGAGTACGCAAGTTTTGGGGTGCTGTGGCAGCGTAGCAGTTAGCACGATGCTATGACAACTCGGGGCGTTTTGGAGTTCAGCTGCGGTACCGTTTTGTAAGGGGTGTCTGTACGTCCTCTCTGTGGATTGTGTGGGTTTTCTCTGGGTCCTCTGCATTCTTCCCACAGTTCACAAGTGGGTTAATTGGTCATTGTAAATTGTTAGGGTTAATCGGGTTTACTGGGGTGACGTACCCCGCACTGTCCCTATAAATAATAAAGAATAAATTCAGACTGAGAGAAAAAGGTGAAGGTTCAGTACAGTGCAAGCTGTTGACCAGTCTACAATAAACTTGAAACTTTGAAGTATTGAAATGCTAAAAGCAGGTTCTAATAAGAGTTATGCAATTATCCTTAAAAAGTACGGCAGATTCAGTACAGAGAGATCATACCCATATCGCGATCTCTAGAGTCTTCAGGGCTAATTCAGTACCTATGTTGTTGCTCATATGTCACCAAGGATACAGTTATAATTTCCATCTGTCCTGACAATGTTTTTAAAACCTTTCTCTGCAGTTCAGGCCAGGTCCAACTGCCGGCTGAGATTAAATTATTGCTCAAGTGTCCTGGTTGCTAGCTCTTGCATTTTACCCAGGAATTTCCTGATTTCATTTTAAACATTGGGGACACCTGCTTGAAGACTTGTATTACTGTATTGAAAATTTATGTTACGGTTTTGAATCTATCAACAAGGGCTGAATTATGATGTAATTAATCAGAATGCAATGGATGTTGAATCAGTCCCATTGTGAACTGAAGACTTTGCACTTGAGATTCCAGTGGTAAAGTGCAATAGGTTGTACAGTGTACTATGTACAGGGCTTTGGATCAGCATGACAGCTCTGTAGCAACGCATCAATAAAGCTATTGTGAGTGTGTCATCGTCAAGCTGTGAACTGCTGAAATATGTTAAAGAGGTAGAAGGAAATTAAATGAAAATGAGAAGGTATTGGAGTCCAGTATAAGGAATTGTGCAGGCTTTTGGTATGTCATAGAACCAGCATAGAAAGTCATTTGGCCCAGTGAATCCATACTGTGTATGGAGCACCCACTAATCCTGTCCTATTCTATTTTATCCTCCCTACATCCCCTGGGTTCTGGAGGCATCCAGTAGTCTTGCGAGACCATGGATCTGCGCCTGGTTCCAGGGAGCAGGCCTGGGCAAGGTTGTATGGAAGACCGGCAGTTGCCCATGCTGCAGGTCTCCCCTCTCCACGACACTGATGTTGTCCAAGGGAAGGGCAAGGGCCGATACAGCTTGTCACCAGTGTCATCGCAGAAGTTGCCAGAATGAGGTTGAAGGCAATGTTCGGACTGCCTTGGGGACTCCAGCTCCAGATTTGTCCCGGGGTTTACTCACGAAACCTTTCCCATGAGTGGGTATGGCCGCAAGGCAGCGGAGGTTTGAAATCAAAGCTTTCCCTCTCTTAAATGGACTACCTTCCCAGGCTGACGAGCTCCATCTACTGAAGAAATTTACATTGGTCAAATAACTTGCCAACCTGAACATCTTCAGGATGTGGGAGGAAGGTGGAGCACCCAGAACAAACTTAGATGGCCAAAGGGAGAATGTGCAAAGGGGTGGACGGCAGCAGAGGTCAGGACTGAGCCCGGTTCCACTGGAGCAGTGAAGCAGTGACTTGACTGGTCCACCACTGATTTCCTTACCTCAGGCAGGAAAGACTTGTCTAAGACAGCCTTGCATCGATTCACTAGATTGATTCCTGAAAAGAGGTGGCCCTGTGAGGAGAGATCGATGAAGGCCGGCCTCTAAATGACTGGAGTTTAGAACCGGCCACATTGGAACATGTGAGATCTAGAATGGGACTGAGTGGAGGTGGATGATGAAAAGTTAATTCCACAAACTGGAGAGATTAGGACTATAGAGGGCACAGATGCAGAATAAGAGGTTGCACCTTGCTGGATTCAGATGAGCTTATCAGCTGTCTTTCAATTCATTCTCAATATCATCCATAGGAATGGAAAATAGTAGTCAAGCTGATGTCTACCCCAAGTTTTAAATTAATAATAAAGGTTACCATGGAGATACGTAAATAATGGAATCTGTTTTCTCTTGAGAATAATCTCTCATTGTTGGGATTAAAAGAACATAAATGTTTGAAATTCCCAGCCACAGTCGTCTGTCATTGGTGTTTTCAAAGCAGATTGGTTGATTGATTTTATTTTACCTGCTAAGGGTTTGGGGATTTGGGGATAGGATGGGGAAGTGCAGGAGCAGTTGTGATATTATGAAAGGAGCAAAGACAAGGGCCCCCGTAGTTTAGACCTGCTTCAGTTTCTTGTATTCTGTGACCAGATAAGATTATATGACGGCGTATAGGGTTTAGCAGCCCAGTAGTTAGGAAGTCTGTTATGTTGGTGTTAAGTGCAATTATCCACAGAAATCTATTACCATATGTTTAATAACTTTCATGAAATAATGTAAATGTGAGCTGAGCCTTTTGGTCAGAGCTCTACAAATTATATAAAATCTGTAATTTCATTTGTTTTTCTTAATTCAAGAATAGATTTTCTACTTGTTTCATTACTTATTGGCTAGAAATAATATACCAGAAGCTTCACTGTAAGCTCCTCATAGACAGCATCGACTGTTCGGTTTCAATCTGGTTTCTGGAGCCTTGGGGTGAGAGCTCCACTAGCTGTGTCATTGTGCTACTCCATGAGTAAACACTGAGTCAACACTGAGTCTTAAAGGTGGAGTCAAATGCCAAGGGAAAGGCAAGAAAAGTTTGTTTGGTTGTATCGTGGGGGAGGGGGGGGTGTGCAGTAAAAGAGCAGGAGTGATGTTCCAAAGTCTGGCAGTGGTACAAAGGTAACGTGACCTGAGTCTGGACATCAAATGTGTTCAAATCTGCTGTTCAAATGTGTTCAAATCAGTTTAATACAATGTTTCGCTCACCTTTTACAGAAAGGAGCCTTCGAAGCTCACACAGCTGATCGAGCGGCTACAAAAGAATGCAGATACAGTGGAGAAGAACATCTACCAGATTGAGGAAAGCCTTCTGCAGGTGAGTCTTGAATTGGGTGGAAACACGCAGTTGCTTGAATAACCAGCTTGCTTGTTTCCTAAACGCTCCTGTCTCGGTTTTCACAGGTCACACCCAGTTTGTCACCCTCATCTGGGTGTGTGTGCATCCATTTGCTTTTTTTCACCATCTATCATAATCAGGCTGTGGGCGAACCCTGATGAAGCTCTGCACTACGTTATGTTGTTTCTAAACTGGGAGCTGCCCGAAGAGTAGTGCATGTCGTGATAAAAATTTTTCCATGCTTTTCCACTGAACCACTTACTAGAATCAAATCAAAACTCAGGAATGAGTCACCCAGTAACCTGTAGATGACAATAGAACTGATTAAAAGAAAACTCTTAATATAACTTGAATAGGAAATAGCTGAATGCAAATTCCAACCACTTCACAACATGATTCTTAACAATCTGACTGTGTATTGGGTACTTGGGAATGTGAGTAAAACTCTGGGGTTGCTAATTGACACTAACTTGTTTATTCAGTTGAATAAACGTAAAAGTGGCTGGTTAACGGAGAATTTCCTCTATCTCTGCAAAAAGAAGTAGACCCACCATGTATTTTAAATGGCTTATGAATGTGTATGAAGTATCTCACAAAATAAGTGTTGGTGTAATGGCTTTGTGTTTGTGCTGAAGAATGTCTGACCCACTGAAAACACTCAACAAATCCCAGCAATCTATCTGTTTAGTCGATGCTTCCCCTTTCTGCTCTTGAATGCTCTCTGCTTCAACCACTCCACATAGTTGTGCTTCCACATTATCTGCATTCGATAAAAGAGAAAATCCTCAAAAAAAAACTTGTGTTTTTCATATGCTCCTCTATGGACTTGTCTACTTTAGAATGTAGAACAATAAAGCACAGGAAACAGGCCCTTTAGCCCACAATAATGTGTCAAATCAATTAAATTAGTAATCAGATAGCTACTCTTCTGCTTACATAATGTCCATATCCTTCCATTTTCCTCACATTCATGTGCCTATCTGAAAGCATCTAATGTTTCTTTCTCCACCACCACATCAAGCAGTACATTCCAGGCCCCCACTATTCTCTGCATTAAAAAAAAACACTTGCCTCTCACATCTCCTTTGAAACTACCTCTTCTCACCTTAACTGCATGCCCTCTGGTATTAGACATTTCAACTCCTGGAAAAAGATGTTGTCTGTCTACTCTATCTACGCCTCTCATAATCTCATCAACCTCTATCAGATCTCCCCTCAGCCACTGCTGCTCCAGAGAAAACACCTTACTAAAATCCATGCATTCAACATTCAGAGCTCTACCTTCATCAACCACCCACAACACCACGTCAAAAGACTCAATCAAGATAGTAGACACGACTTGCTCCACCCAAAACCATGCTGGTTCTCCCTAATTAAGCCATGGTTTTCCAAATGCTCAAAAATCCTGTCACTAAGAATTTTCTCCAGTAACTTCCCTACCACTTATGCGAGACTCACTGGTCTGTAGTTTGCACGACTATCCCTGGTTCCCCTTTTGAACAATGGAACTACACTAGCTACTTGCCGAGACATCGTGTGTGGTTAGAGAGGACACAAAGACTTTGGCAAGGCCCCAACAATCTCTTCTCTTGCCTCTCTCTATAACCTGGGGTATATCCTGTCAGGCCCTGGGGACTTATCCACCTTAAAGCTCTTTAAGAGACCCAACACTACCTCCTCATAGCCCTGAAATACCCTAGCATATATACTTAGCCCTCATCTCCCTATCCTCCACATCCTTTTTCTTGGTAAATACTGATGTTATGCACTCATTAAGGACCTCACTCACATCCTCCACATCCAAGCAAATGTTCCTCGAGTGGTCCTACCTACTTCCTAGTTATCCTCTTGCTCTTGATGTATGTATAGAAATACTTGGGATTCTCTTTAATCCTACTTGGCCCCACTTGACTTTCCTAACTCCTTCCTTAAATTCTTTTCTGGCATCTTAATGATCCTCAAGGGCTCTGTTTGATTCCAGTGTTCTAAATTTTACATGGTTTTCCTTATTCTTCCTGACCAGATTCATCACCTGTGTTGACATTCGAGGTTCTCTTACATTGCCATCCTAGTCCATCCTTATTGGAACATACCTGTCCTGTACTCTGTGCAGTTGGCCTTTCAGCGCCCTCCACCTGGCAGATGTAGACTTGCCCAAAAACAGCTGTTCCCAAAAAACACTCCCTAGTTTCTGCCCAATGCTCTCTTAATTTGCTCTGCTTCAATTTAATACTCTCCCGCATCCTTGTATATAGCTATCTTAAGGAGTTGTTGTCACTGTTCTCTATTCGTTCACTCACTAAAAGGTCAGTCACCTGGCCAGGCTCAATCACCAACAGCAGGTCCAATACAACCCCCCTCCTCTTGTTGGACTATTTACATATTGAGTTAAATAACCCTCTTAAATGCACCTCACAAATTCTGCCCCATCTAAACGTCTTGCACTCAAAGTCCCGTTTGTTCAAATAATCTCATCATATTACTTTGGAATTTTAATTACCTCATTTGTGCAGTTATGTCTCCTCTAGGGCTTTACCTTTGTGTGGAAAATAAAAACCGCCTGTTTGGCCTTCACCTGATTATTCAACCCTCTCATATCTGGGGACATCCTCATAGTTCCTTCTCTCTAATACTTCAGTATCCTTTTAAGTGGTCAGAATCAGTTCCGCAAAAATAAACTTGGTGTGATTTAATCAATACACTAAGTATTAATTAGAACATTCTTGGAGTACAGTAAACGTCATGAAAAACTGTTTTCTTCAAATTAATAGCATTTTGACCACTAACATCTGGGATGGTTTAGTAGCATCTTTCCGGCTGCAACCAGACACAGTTGCAATGTCAGTTACTCCAGTTTGGCTCTGCTCTGGGAAGAGGGAAACAGTTTTTCCAAAATTATATTTGACCTTCAGTCTCTGGTTAAAGAGTTCCTATCTGTTCAATTCTAACAAGAACAAAACAAAAAGCTAAATACAACTGAGTGGTATGTAATTGCTCTGGAAGAAGGCCATCATATTTGCCACCCTTCAGTCATGTGATTTGCCTTTCCTTGACACAGGCAGCAACGACAGCCACAAACTTTTTTCGCTTTATCTGTGCAGGATCTGGATGGCCAATCACTGTTCCTATTTTATATGATCCTTGGCTGCAATCGATCAAACCTGAGCTTTTAGGGGTTGATGTATATCATTTACAACTTCCCCGCTTTCTTCTCTGTCCATTATTGGTGTTTCTACAGCCTCTGGCAATGAAGCCTGAGATAAAATGCTCTTTCAGTATCTCCATCACTCCCTCAGTCCCCTCAGTTAATCCATCTCAAAGATTTACAATTGGCCCTTTCTTCACCCTGATGAAACTCTTAATATTAATGTGCCTTTGTTTTGGACAACACTTCATTTCTTGTCCTTCAATCCTCTGCCCAGTGGCCTCCATCTACTAGGTCTACTCACTATCAGTCAAAGAACTTCTGGGGGAAAGGTCAAGGTTCATTACACACAATCACAGCATTGCACTGGAGAAGGAGTACTACTGCATTGGATTAAAAAAATTCTCAATTTTATTCAGTCCGTCTTCATTGTATTAGGAATAAGAAACTTCAAAAGGATCTCACAAAAATGAAGTTTTACTTAAAGGCTTCACTTTCAGAATTTCATTTCCTTGTAATGGGAAATTGTAGACTCAAACATCCTAGTGATTTCTAAATCTGACTTCCTTCTCTCTTGGTGAAGAAATAATGAACGGGGTTCTCAAGGATATGAAAAAGTAATTTGAATAAGTGTATTTCTTTTTTCAATCTTTCTAGGATGTCAGACGCATAGAGGAAGGGAAAAATGTGTTATTCCAAGAGAACACTGCTAAATTGATGGATAGTTCGGATGAAATACTAGAAGAACTTCAGACAGATGCACAGACTGCCCTCATTGAGAAGCATCCCCAGTGTGATATGATCATAGCAGAGTAAGTGTTTATCCCCAAAAATAATAGAGATCTAGAAGATTGGGTGGGGGGCACTGACACTTTGTTACAGTATTTTACAGTGAAGATTAAAGTGAGGAGCAGTCACACAGTTTCTGAATGTTGTCTGCTGTGTTCATTTCTTTCCTCATGATAATTATACAGAATATACAGCTGATATCACCTTCCATAGAACTTTGGGGTTCTAACATTTAACTGTCATTCATTCTTTGGGGCACTCCTCTGCTTTCGTGGATGTTTGCGAAGAAAAAGCATTTCAGGATGTATATTGTATACATTTCTCTGACATTAAATGTACCTTTTGAAACCTTTGAACCATATAACTTCAACGCCATAACCTGCTCCTGTTTACTGTAGAGGAAGTCCACGTTGCATTTGTTGAGAAGAATGGCATTTTTTTTGTTTGGAAGGGGGCCAATTCTTGGTGGGCCATGGTTTTAAAGAAGCTAACCAACAGCAAATTAGCAAATGGTGGATTGGTTGGAAGGCTGGAGATCCATTCTGGTAATTCACCTCCTTGGTCAAGGTAGCTTATAATATCTAATAGGAATAAAGTTGAGGATTAAGTAATTGATACCAGAATTGTTTTCTTTTGGTACTTGCACAGTTTATCTGTCATTGTTTGTGTGTTGTTTTTCATTGATTCTATTGCATTTCTTTTTTTTCTACTGTGAATACCTGCAAGAATCTCAGTAGTATATAGTGGCATGTTTGTACTTTGATAATTAATTTCCTTTGAACTTTGAAAATATCAAAGTGCAAGACTCTTGGTAACTGAATGAATTTTCTTTTCAGTATCAAGCAGTTGCAAGAAAGAATCAAGAAGCTGCGACTGGAACACAAGAAGGTTTACAATCTGAGCCGGCCAGATGGAGTTCCGACAATCGATTGGTCCAAACTGATTGAGGAGAAGCAGGTAATAAAAGCACCATATTTCAAATAAAAAGAAAGACTCTTACTTGTGTTTCATGATGTCCCAACATACACGCACAATGCTGGATGATGCTGCCTGATCTGCTGAGTTCTTCTGGCATGTAGAGAGTGCAGAGATTGACAAGGATGTTGCCTGGATGGGAGAAGGCACCTTATGAGAATAGGTTGAGTGAACTTGGCCTTTTCTCCTTGGAGCGATGAAGGATTAGAAGTATATAAGATAATAAGGGCCACTGATTGTGTGGATAGCTAGAGGTTTTTTTTTCCCAGGGCTGAAATGGCTAACATGAGGGGGCACAGTTTTAAGTTGCTTGGAAATGGGTACCAGGAGGATTATAGGGGTAAGTTTCTCACACAGAGAGTGGTGGGTGCGTGGAATGCACTGCCGGCAGCAGTGGTGGAAGCAGACACAATAGGGTCCTTTAAGAGCCTCAGATAGGTACATGGAGCTTAGAAAAATAGAGGGCTGTGCACTAGGGAAATTCTAGGCAGTTTCTAGAGTAGGTTACATGGTCGGCACAACATTGTGGGCCAAAGGGGCTGTAATGTGCTCTAGATTTCTATGTTTCTATGTTCATTTTTCACGTGTTACTCTAGATTTCAGTCATCTGCGGAACCTCTGTTGTCTTCGTGATGTCCCAGTATACCTTACAGGTCATGAAGTAATTTTGAAGTGCAATCCCTGATGTGAGAAGTGTTGCACCCAATTTGTCTAGAGCAAGGTTCCATCAAAGCAGCAATGACTGATAATTGTGTATCTTTACAGAACTGATGATTCAAGGATAAATATTGTACAAGGCACCAAATGCATATGCTCTGTTCTTTTTGCCATGAGATATTTTGCATCCAGATGAGAGCTCAGGCTATATCTTGTGTAACACCTCAGAAAAAGGCAATATTTCTGACAGAGCAGCACTACTTCAGTGCTACGACAGTCTGCTAGCATTGATTCTTTAACACTCCGTTCCATGCCCTTGGACTTGAAGCTTTTGACCCAAGTGACGCTGTCACCTGTTTAACCACGATGTTAAAAATTTCTGGGGCAGTTTTTTTGGGTTAGGACATACAGCATAATATTAACTGCAGCAACTAATTTCGGCCACTAATCTTTGGACCTGAACTTGGACTGTAGATTAAATTTAAAATGTGGCTCTGGACAATAGGTTCCTAGAGCTGTTAATTGAGAAACCAGACAATGGGAGTTAACATTCATTTGGTTGACTGGAGTGTCAGTGTGAAGAAGGAGGTGTGAAAGTTGTATGTAATTCAAAGGAAGCATTGTAGGTTGTAGATATAGAATTGTCCTTTGATCTTTAGCATATAAATGTCACGTAATGTTAGGTTGAGCAAGCCTCTTCTACGGAAAGGGTCTCAATATGATGCCTGCTGTGTCTCATTTTGTCGAATAAAAGACCACTTCATATCTATCAGCCGTGTCTCTCCGGTGATTTTGTCCACACTACGACATTCCGAGAGTAGAAAGTAGCGCTGTGAATCAGATCAGTGACCACTGGGCAGAAGGGAGGTCTTGGACTTCCTGAAGAACTTTAATCTCACATTCCACGTTGTGGGCCCGTGTACGTTTAGTATCTACAAATAAGAATGTAGGAACTTGAGGGAATCATGGTAGGAACTGGTACCCCTTACATCCACTTTATCACTTGGTTAGGTTATGTTTGATTCTCTATCATCATAGAGAGATACAGCATAGAAAGAAACCCTTCAGAGCACACAGTACGTACCGACCAGCAAGCACTCATTTTACACTAACCATTCCCAACTCATCTTTTCCTTCCCACATCCCTTTTAGCTTTGCCCAGATTTACCGACACACTAGGGACAATTAATCCATTAATCCATATGTTTTTGGAATGCAGGTGGAAACTAGGAGAAAGTCGCGGAGTCACAGGGAGGTCATGCAAGTTTCACACAGAGGTTAAAGTTTCTGCCAAAGATCCTTGGCCACATTGTTCTTTGCATTGCAATATTTATTGTTATTATGTAGGCTGAAAAGTGCCCTTTGATGTCACGAAAGAGAGTGGAAGGTGCTATATAAATGCAAGCCTTCCTTAATTACTCTGGATTTTATTATGAGTCATGAGGAACGGTTTTTGCCATTCATTTTGGATAGGGTTGATCAGAGACTTTCCTCAGCCTCATCGGCAGGGGTTCTGAGCATTTGAATTGCTCTTTGCTGGGGAATTGGTAGTGCCTGTCACCAGAGAGGTTCATCTACCAGTCAGCATGGGTGAAACCCACTGAGTCATACAGACTGCAAAGCTGGAAGTAGAAAAACAAGAATTATAAATTACATTTAAATCATTGTACATGATGCAGAGTAAAGGCTGGGGCATGTGTAGTGGATGAAGGGAAAATATTAAATAGATAAATGTACATGCTTCCTTACTACAACATGGAGGAAGCCATTTCCCCATTAAATCTTTGCCAACTCCAGCAGAATAATCTTGTGCCCCCTCTCCTTGGTTCTCCAGAGCCCTGAAGCACATTCTCTCCCGCATGTCCATCAACTCCCCTTTGCTTCTTTTCTCACTTAGACCAGTTCATCTTCCAGCACAGATGTGGGAGGAGAGCAAACATCTGGACACAGAGTGAAGGTGTAAGCACTGCATAGACAGCATCTGAGGTCAGGACTGAACCCAAGTCGCTGGAGCTGTAGTACACAGCAAACTGTTGTATCACTCAACAGCAACATCCCCCTGAATGGATGAGATGCCATTCTTCTAAACACTTCCAGAGCCAGAAAAATCTTTCTCCCAGCAGCAGTTTTCGAACATGCTGAAAAATAATTGGTTAGGTTTGGTCCCACTAACTATGTTTTTCCATTGGTCTTCAGTGCCAGTTAATAGGGAACTGTCTGAATCACATCCCCACGGTAATTCCTGTGCTGATTAAAATGGAGGATGGCAATGGCATTGACTGCAGATGAGTAAGGTATCATTATAAACAGATGTTGGATCAATACAGTCGACCATGGTCAGGCAGTTGGCAAAAGTTGCTGTCAACTTTGCCTTGTATTATTGGGAACTTTGCTAGTACCTCAATATCTGGGTCAATATCTCAAAGCAACATTGTTCTGCCTGTGGAGATTATGGTCTCTAATGAATGCAAAATTTCCTCCTGTGAATTTTTCCTGCGTCTGTTTCCTCCTTCAGACAGAGCTGAA
Organism: Mobula birostris; assembly: GCF_030028105.1. Taxonomy (NCBI): domain Eukaryota; kingdom Metazoa; phylum Chordata; class Chondrichthyes; order Myliobatiformes; family Myliobatidae; genus Mobula; species Mobula birostris. The sequence goes on along the minus strand of NC_092378.1, from coordinate 136,026,431 downwards.
CAACCAGGGCTTTGGAAATGAATTGCCTTTTGTCGATCAACAATTGGAACACCACCAGCTCTTCACTAAAGAGGTTGAAACGATTGGGGATCACATCCAGAAGAATGGAAATCAGGTAAAGAAAGCAATCAGCAAGTGTGACGCTTCCTTACAGCTGTGAGAGGGAAACTTGCAGGTCAGGGAATGTTAACATAGAGTCGTATGTCAAAGGAGCTGACCCTTCAGCAAATGATTTTGTGCTGGACAGATTAGTAATGAAATGCCTAACAAAAACCTTCTGTTGCACTAATTGTGTCCATTGAATGTTGTACAATCTGAATAACTATTCAGAGAGCAGCGTTGTTTGTGCTATTTTAAATCTTTGCATCTAATTGTGATCCTTCAAGGATGCAGCATGGATGTTGAGAAACAATTGCTTCAAGACAGTCGATTCATGGGAAGTCATCACAGCTCAGAATTCAGCTGTTGAGTAACCATCAACCCTATGAACTTCACTGTCATAATTTCTCCTGTAAACTGAGATTCACAGTGGAATGGTTCCCCATTGAAAGTTTATGTTGTGAGGGATAAGGGGATTGTAAAGGGTCTATCTTTGAATGAAATCCTCTGTTATAAAAATATATTGTACTATCTGTTAAAACACCCTCTTCCATCCTTTCAACAGGATTACGTCAGTGGCATCCAGTTGAAGTACAACAAACTTCTGGTGAGTATGAAGACATGTTGTTCTAAACGGTATCAACCCAAAATCTTTCATATACTTAGATTGGCTTGACAGTATTAACTAATATTCGAGCTCCAATATTGACAACATCAGGAGAGAGTTGACTCTGCTAATCCATTGTTAAAACTATAAGAGAGCATCTTGTTACAAAATGGGACAGCCCGTAAAAATGCTGCTATGCGTAAAGGTCAATGTCTATTTGGTTTGATCCATGCAGGGAGGAACACAGCAGCGGCAAAAGGACCTGTCAAGCCTCCGCGACTACATGCAGAGCTGCACCAATGAGCTGTACTGGATGGACACCCAGGAGGAGGACCGACTGCGTTACGACTGGAGTGACCAGAACCTGGACTACAAAAACCGCCACCGTCAGTACGAGGTGACGTCAACTGCAAACCTTCACTCATGATCTGGGGGGGCACTTGACATGGTGGTGTCAGATATGGTGATGTTGTGATCCAGAGGTTCTTTGGAAGTTAAGAATGAGGCATAAAACTTGGTTCTGGCGGTTAATTAGATGTAACAAGAAAAAAGGAAGTAAAAGAACAAAGACGTCTTAGACTAAAATCTACCTCAGACGAGAGATAATAAGAGATTCCAATGATAAGGAATTTTTTATTTAGGCATCCATTAGTCTCATGAGACCATGGATTTGCACCTTGTAAGGTTTCCAGTGCGTAGGCCTGGGCAAGGTTGTATGGAAGACCAGCAGTTGCCCATTCTGCAAGTCTCCCCTCTCCACGACACTGATGTTGTCCAAGGAAAGGGCATTATGACCCATACAGCTTCGCATCGGTGTTGTCGCAAAGCAATGTGTGGTTAAGTGCCTTGCTCAAGGACACACAGGCTGCCTCAGCCAAGGCTCGAAATAGCGATCTTCAAATCATTAGACAAATGCTTTAACCACTTGGCCACGTGCCAACACAAGGAATAACCTAGAAAATAATCAGATTCAGTGGTGGCTGCAGAAAAACTTCCAGAAAAATACAGAATCAGCTATTACTGAAATTTCACTGAACATTTATACACATACAAGTAATCATATTAAAATTATAAGCAAGCACAGGAAAGTTAAACTGCAAAGAAATAATTCTATACTCTAGTCTGCCAATGGAAGTATTGAAAGTGCAGTGGGTTCTGGTTAACTGGGACACCTCAGGACCAGTACATCTGGCCCAATTAAGTGACTGCCCCAATCAGCCGAAATTTCATGGAAATAGTTTAAAAAGGTACAAAAAGGACAAACTGAGTAACAATTTATGTATTTAAATGAAATGCAGAACAAATTAGAACACTGTCAATACTACTGCAGTACTATAAACCAGCCGTATTCTTTTGATTGACCTAAAGTGAGCAAAATCAATGCGGACTCCTAGTGTCGATAATGGACTGCTTTCATACAATGCATATTAACAATTGTATCCTCTAAATCTTCATTTTTCATTGTAACAGTCAAAATCTTCATAGTTTCTAACTTGTTGATCTAGTGAAGTTGTTTGATTTTCTCTAAGCCTGACTGCTTGAAGCCACAGTGAGCAAACTTGCTGCTTATTTCTCGCCAGCTCTCAGCGACAAAAATCACTGCTTTTTGAACACAAACACAAGCAACTGACGCTGCTTAGAAACTCTTTGCTCTAAGCATGGTGTAGAGCCTAATGGCCACGCAAGTGCACACGACTGATGCTAGATAGGAACTGTTCAGCAACAGTCTCCCGCCCCAATTAATCAGAGTGTCCCAAATAAACGAAGGGAATCCCAGCAGTTTCCTCAATTAGTTTTTGTTCTTCAGAAGTTCTCCCAAATGAGCAGCTGTCCTGATTAACTAATGGCACAGGTAACCAGAATGCACGGTATTCACACTATGTTACTGTGTGGGAGTTTCTGGGTTTATTCCTAGGAATGATGAAAGAACAGGAATATGCACACAATTACCACCGTATTAGCTACAAGAATGGAACCTGCTGTGGTGCTGCTGTAGCCCATCAGTGTTGTAACACGTGGTTAGTTGAGTTACTGTCACCTTCCTGTCAGCTTGATCCAGTCTGGCCATTCTCCTCTGACCTCTCTCATTACCAAGTCATTGTCGCCCAAAGAATGGCTGCTCACCAAATTTTTTTTTTTTTTTCACACCGTTCTCTGTAAACTGAGAGACTGTTGGGCATGAAAATCCCAGGAGATCAGAAGTTTCTGAGATACTCAAACCACCCCATCAGGCACCAGCAATCATTCCATGGTCAAAGTTACTTGGATCATACTTCTCCACCATTCTGATGCTTGATCTAAACAGCAACTGAACCTCTTGACCATGACTGCATGCTTTTATATATTGAGTTGCTGCCACGTGATTGGCTGATTAGCTAATAAAATGGCTGCAGTGTGTATCCAGACCAGGGTGTCATGTGACCTTGCAAGAGCACAGTTTTGATCTCCATTCTACTAAAAGAGATTCCATCTGCAGAGGGAGTGTCACAAAGGTTCACCTGACTAATTCCTGAGATGGCGAGACTGTTGCATCAGGAGAGATTGGGTAAACTACATCTGTATTCAGAAAAATGAGTTCTCATTAAAACATGCAAACCACTGACGGGGTTCAGCATGCTGGATGCAGGGAAGATGTTTTCACTGTGGAATCTAGAACTTGGGGTCAGAGTCTGAAAAGGTGGGGGAGAGACATTTAAGACTGAGATAAGAAATTTCTTCAGTCAGGAAGTGGTCAATGTGTAGAATTCTTTATCACACAGGCTGTGGAAAATAAATTCCTAAATATATTTAAGAAGGAGATTTCTGGCCATTAAAGGCATCAAGGGTTATGAGGACTGAAATGTACTATCAAGACAAAGGATCGGCCATGAATTGCAGAGCAAGTTCAAGGGCTGAATTTTACGACCTCAATATACTGATATGATGAAATGATAAATTTACCCAGCAGCAAGCTACTACCCACCTACCTTCCCTCACACTCACCTACTCCTTTCCCTCCCATCCTCCACCCACCTGCCTTCCTCCTCACCTGGCTTCATCTATCACAGGGGCTCCCAACTCTTTTATATGCCATGGACCCTACTATTAACCGAGGGGTTCATGGACATCAGGTTAAGATGCCCCCGATCTATGACCTTTTAGCTTGTACTCTTTTCCTACCTCACACGTGATTATTCTGGGTTCTTCCTCATTCTTTTTCAGTCCTGATAAAGGGTATCAGCTCAAAGCGTCAACTCTTTATTCCTTTTCATAGATGCTGCCTGACCTGCTGAGTTCCTCCAGCATTTTGGGTGGGTTTCCAGTATCTGCTGAATCTCTTGTGTTTGTAACCATGAATTTACCTCTGCCGGCGTGGTGCAAATCTTATGCTGTACCTCTCGGGTCTAGAAAGGGGTGGGTGGTAGAGGGGAGATCGGCAGCAAACCTGAGACTTTGCTTGCCTCTTGCAGAGTTTTGTGAACCGACACTTGGAAGCTAAAGAAGCAGCTGTTTCCAAACTCCACGATGAAGGCAACAATCTGCTACAGATAAACCACCCAGGAAGGAATGCTGTTGAGGTAACTAGAACGTAGAGCCCAAACTTATAGCAGAATGATTGTGATGCAGCCTGTCAGAATGCACTCCACCATAAACTGTAGATATACAGTCAGTATCTTCAAGGAAGAAGACAAATGGAATGATGGTAAGGAGTCTTTCTGCGGTCTGTCACATGGAATGTAAAAACAACGCTCCTGTTCCAACACCTCCTCCCACTTGTTCCTATGTCTTCCAGTCTATGCCCTTATGGCGTGAGCTCCAAACCACAGTCAGCTCATTCACTGAGCACTGCATCCATCACGGGGTGCCACTGTAGCATAGCGGTTAGCGCGACGCTATTACAGCTTGGGGCGTGGAGTTCGGCATTCAGTTCTGGTGTCATCCCTAAGAAAGTTTATATTGTTATGAATCAGCAGCAGTGAATGTACAACTGAGTCAAGTTTTATAAATAAACAACGATTTTTATTAACTTCTACTCAGAAACGTAGAAAAGTAAACAAACGAGCAAAACCGGAAGTTAACCATTATGCGGCTATCTCGAACAAACAATCGAACTTAGAAATAGCTCTTAATGAGTTCTCATTCAAGCACAGTCTTAAAGTAGTAAGTTGAAAAGTCCTAGTGATTTTTACAGTCTTTAAGGAGAGATTTTACTGCAGCAACAATTCCTCCGAAGAAAATGACGAATCTGCTGATCACAGTCCAGCAATGCCTTGTCAAAGGAGTCACGCCGAATATAAAGTGCCTCAAAGTAACTGACCTTTTCCCTGGAAGGTGGACATTGCACCAAACCTCCTAACTTTTGCAGGGGTTTAACTCCAACGTGCATGCCACAATTTCCCGGACGATTCTGATTCCAAACAGTCGATCCAAAACACCGAATGTCGTTAACTTTACTCAATCTTTTGGGTTCCTGTACATTGGTAAGGTATTCCCTCTCCAATACTAGACTGTAAAAGTAAAACAACTGTGCAACAAACTAAAACTGGTAGTGATTGGCGAAACTGCTGGCAACAACGTGTTTGCACCGTTAAATAGAAATTTAAAAACTGCGTCACAGTGGCGGGCTTTGTTTAAATACCATGCCATCACACGACGTAACATCACTCCACGGTCAAAGACAATTACATCATCCCACTCACAAGACCATTACATCATCCCACTGTCCCGTGTTCAAACTGTGGGCATGTAACAGTATGCTCTTCCCACATGTGCGTGGGTTTCCTTCAGGTGCTCTGGTTTCCGCCCGTGACCCAAGGCATGCTGATTAGTTGGTTAATTGGTCACTGTAAATCATCGTGTGATTAGGCCAGGGTTAAGTTGGTGGTGAGGTGCTGAGTGGCGTGTCTCAGTGGGCCAGAAGGGACAGTCTTGTGCTGTATCTCTAAATAAATAAAAATCAATTATGAACCAATAGTGGTTCACAAAGTGTAACACTCTATCATACTACACTGCCCTCCAACAATAAAAATCCACAGTGAGACCACAGAAACTAAGACCACAAGACACAGGAGCAGAATTGGGCCAACTGGCCTATCAAACCTGCTCCAACATTTAATGATGGTTGATTTATTATCCCTCTTAACCCCATTAACATATCTTCTCCCCTTAAAGTTTGACACCCTTATTAATCAAGAACCTATCAACCTGTGCTTTAAATATACCCGATGATCTGGCTGCCACAAATGGCTGTGGCAGCAAATTCCACAGATTCACCAACCTCCAGCTAAAGAAATTCCTCCTCATCTCTGTTCCAAAGGGGCATCCTTGTACTCTGAGGCTGTGCCCTCTGGTCCAAGTCCCTCCCACTATTAGAAACACCTTCTCCATGTCTACTCTATCTAGGCCTTCATTGAAAGGTTTCAATGAAACCCCTCCTCATTCTTCAAAACTCCAGTGAATACAGGCCTGGAGCTCCTCACATGTTAACACTTCAATTCCCGGGATCATTTTTGGGAACCTTCTGTGGATCATCTCCAATACCAACATATCCCTTCTTAGATAAAGGGCCAATAACTGCTCACAAAGTGGCCTTATAACGCCTCATGTTTTCCATATCTTGGGAATCACCCAGGCAAGCAGTAACAATGAAATTCACTTTTCCATTCAGTGAGCCACAGCTGTCTAAAGAGGTACATTAGAAGGTCACACTTGCTAAATGGAATCATGGTCAACCGAGCAGCTGTTGATCACTGCCCTTTTTTTGTGCTTCTGAGATTTGGCCTGCCTATAGTAGGCACTTCAAAGCATTGGGAAAACACAAGCAAAACTATTTCCATGCTGTCCTCAAATCCAGTGTCTGTTCCTTGGCCAATACCCCCAGCACAGAGGCCAAAGTAACACTCAACAGATCATGTCATCCACAAGTTCCAAGCTCCAGGGTGTCAACATCTCTGAAGATCTATTCTGGGCCTCACTTACCGATGCAATTACAAAGAAGGCACTCCTTTCATTCGGAGTTTAAGGAGACTTGGTTTGTCACCAAGGACTTGCAAATTTCTTCAGATGTACCGTGGAGAGCATTCCAACTGGTTGCATCACCGTCTGGTGTGGAGGGGCCACTGCTCAGGGTTGGAAAAAGGTGCAGAGGGAATATAACTTACAGTATTTTTTACGCAAAGCGACAAATTTCATGTCATACTGAAGGTGAGTGATGATAAACCTGATCCTGGTTCTGACGTGATTCCCTCTCCGAGCTCTGTCACAGCAGCAGATCACCAGGAGGGAGGGTAGGCTTAATGAATGTCCTTCGGGTTTGTTTTGGAAGAACACAAGTTCCTCGCCAACGTGAGGGAATCGCTGCCCATCGCCACCCAGGGTGGAGCAGGAACATTCCAGGAAGCGCTGAGCTGCTAGTCTTTTCACTGGGAGCGTTCAGAAGCCCAGCAGAAGGAACCCAGTGCTGTGCATCTGCCCACCACCTAAAGCTCAGAGTCTGCAGGTCTCACGTCAACCTCATCAGCCCCTTCAGATCCCCCAGAACAGAGAAAAACTGAATCATTCTCCATCCTAAGGGACCACCTGAGAAGTAGAAGACAGTTTACCTGAAATACCAGTGCAAGTGACATGAATTCCTTGTGCTCATATGAAGAGCTTTCATCCTATTGCTCTCATTTCTCTAATATGTCAGAACCAAGTTTATTACCACTGTCTTATATAATGTGAAATTTGTCATTCTGTAGCAATAATACACAAGACCATAAGCCCATAAGACATAGGAGCAGAATTAGGCCACCTGGCCCATCAAGTCTGCTCCGCCATTCAATCATGGGTGATCCTTTTTTTTTTTCTCTCTCCTCCTCAAACCCAGTCCCCAGCCTTGGCCCATAACCTTCCGTGCCATGTCCAATCAAGAACCTATCAATCTCTGCCTTAAATACACCCAGTAACCTGGCCTTCACAGCTGCATGTGGAAACAAATCCCACAAATTCACCACCCTTTGGCTAAAGAAATCTCTCCGTATCTCTGTTTTGAAAGGGTGCCCCTCTATCCTGAGGCTGTGCCCCCTTGACCTAGACTCTCTCACCATGGGAAACATCCTTTCCACATCCACTCTGTCTAGGCCTTTCAATGTTCGAGAGATTTCAATGAGATCCCCCCGCCCTCCCATCCTTCTGAATTCCAGTGAGTACAGACCCAGAGCCATCAAACATTCCTTGCATGATAAACCTTTTCTTTCCTGGAATCATTCTTGTGAACCACCTCTGGACCCTCTCCAATGCCGGCACATCTTTTCTAAAATGGGGGCCCCAAAACTCACAATACTCAAGGTGAGGCCTCACCAGTGCCTTATAAAGCCTCAGCATCACATCCTTGCTCTTACAGTGCAAAGATAATATTAATGTCCGCTTGTGTGTTGCTTAATACAATGAGGGAATGTTCATGGGTTCATGGACCATTCGGAAATCTGATGCCGGTTAGGAAGATATTCCTGAATCATTGAGTGTGAGCCTTCAGCCTCTTCCCTGATGGTTGTAACAAGTACACAATTTTTTACAATTGAAAGACCAATATTTTGTGCTGCAGTGAATCTTCATCTTTTAAAAATTGGAGCAATGTTACTTCTGCTGTAAACAATTCCAAGATTAGCTTTAATTAGTGCACCTACATCAAACATGCAGTGAAATGCGTCATTTGTGACAAATCAAATCAAATCAAATCAGTGAGGATTGTGCTGGGCAGCCTGCAAGAGTCAGTACACTCCGGCGCCAGCACAGCGTCCCCACGACTCGTCAATCATAGAGATTTCAGGGGGAAAAAATAGATCTTTTAGATTTGCTTCGACAATAATTCTGATGCTGATGCCACGGTTATGGCTCTCTCTCAGGCCCACATGGAAGCTGTGCATGCAGATTGGAAGGAATACCTCAACCTGCTGATTTGTGAGGAGAATCATCTCAAAAACATGGACGACTACCACAAGGTAAGAGGGAGCCGTGGAATCAGTCTGGCCGTCATAGTGGGCTTGTGCGGACCCGGATCTCAGTTTGTCTTTTTCTTGGTTTGATGCGTGAGGGAATTGAAATGCTTCCTGTCATACGTTTATTGCTTATTACATGTGACTGGGGCTTTGCACACTGCATGCTCCTGTTATACTATCAGCTGACATCCACAATGGTAATGAGAACCTAGAGATTTAATTGCACAGCCTAAACATGAAGCACACGATACAGCAGAGTTTTATTTGACTTGGAGTATGCAACTTTTCTTTGGGGTCCTGAGTGTTTGAGACTCTAACATGTGGAAGTGTTCAGCCAAGTGTAGTAACATCAATGTCTTTGTGCACATGAAGCCAGAGGGGAATGCACACACAGCAGGAACCCTCACATAGAAGGTATGATGTGGCTGCCTTTGGGGAAACACAGAGGAACCTACCAGAGCAGGAGCCAGCCCATTGTGTCTGGACATGGGAGAAGGGATTTGTGTAGATGTTACATAGTTTGCACTCTCCACTGAGACTGGAAACTTTCTATAAACTTTATTTACAGTTACTGGCAACTTATTTAAAAATAACATATCTTTGATTTAATTCATTCCTTGTGTATCAAGAATACCTCACTAGAAATTGATTAAATCAGAGTATTTGGCAGGGGATTAGAGAAACGAATAAAGAATACTAATGTGCTTAGGGTCTGAGCTTCATTTGTTGAAACCAATGGTTGCCACGGTAGCGTGGCAGTTAGCACACTATTACAGCTTGAGGCATTGGAGTTCCAGGGCCCTCTGTAAGACGTTTGTACATCCTTCCTTTGAGTGTGTGTGGATTTTCTCTGGTTGTACTAGTTTCCTCCCACAGTCTAAAGATGTACCAGTTAGTTGGTTATTGTAAATTGTCCTGTGATTAGGCTAGGACTTAAAAGGTGGCATTGCTGAGTGGTGGGGCTCACCGCACCAGAAGAGCCTGTTGTGCACTCTACCTCTAAAACAATAGAACAAGCACTCTCCTGCAATGAAATTTAATTTCAAGCTACTGGTCAGGAAAATATAGATTATGTAAGTGATCTCCTCAATCAAAAACATGCCTTTTGGACAAGAGACATTTCTTCGTAGTTGTCCTGTGATATATAAGCACCATTGTTCCAAATTGTCTCACGTACAGTTGCTTTCTTCAGAAATTGAAATCTTTCCCACCTAGCCATCAAGCTTCCTGTTTGGATAACCTTAAGTACCGCAAGAAACTGCCTTTAAAGCTCTCAGCTTTTGATTGTTGCTGGCTAGCTGGTTACTCTTAAGTTTGCTGGTGAACTTGAGACAAGACACACTTGGAGGAAAAGCAGAATTCACCCCTGTCCACAGGCAGTAATCATGCATGGTAGTCTTACTTTGCAGTGAGCCTTACTTTTAGCAAATATGTCTTTGATTTAATTCCATGAAAAATGACAATGTTTCCTCAGCCTAAAAATCGAACAGATAGGATTTTGCTGTGTGTAGTTATGGAATTAAGGATGAATATTGAAGAAATGATCTAATTAAATGACTGCTTAGGCTTGAGGGCCCTAGTTTTAATTTTCACCTCATAGAAGGCTGGGTCTAACCTTGCTAAGTCACTTACTTGCATCAGAGTGTGGAAAGCCTTGGTCAGTAAACAAGGATGCAGCCATAAGCCTTTTATTAAACCTATAAATAAATCACCGTTATTGCTTGTTATAGGGGCTCTCCACAAATCTGGGGAATGTCACTCAGGTTGTTAAAACGACAGCTGATTTCTGAATCTCCCTGTTGAAGTGCAACCAGCTGGAACAATAATTTTTGTTGATTTAAAAAAAAAACAATTTGATTGTAAGGGATTTTTCTTTACCTCAGATATGTCAAAAGTTGAGTTTATTGTTATGAGCGCAAGTACATGTATGCATAAATGCATCTTAAAAATACTTGCAGCAGTGTCACAGGTACATAGCCTTAGATACACAACATTTACAAGAAAAACATAAGTAACCTATAAAATATACACAAGTTTTACAAGAAAACACAATTAGAACAAAAAGCAAAGTCCATTGGAATCTGCTAAGATAAAGGACAGCTTGAGCGTCAATGTTAACACAGATGAACAACACCTCAAAAAAAAATTAAGAAGTAAATTTATTGTTGAACTACATGTATCAATATACTACCTTGAGATTTATTTTTTTCCAGGAAAAAATGCAATAGAATTTACAAAAAAAACCTACATAACCACCTGAAGTCTGATAAACAGCCAATGTGCAAAAAAAAGACAGTGTGCAAATAAAATAATAATACTGAGAATAATGAGTTGTAAAAAGCTTTTGTATGTGGTTCATGAGTCAAATGGTTCTGAACTGTTCCTGAACTTGCTGTTGTGGGACCTAAGGTACCTCCTGCCCAATGGTAGTAGCGAGAAGCTGGCATGGACAGGGTGGTGGGAGGGAGTCTGGTGTTCTTTGACGGATGCTGCTTTGTTGTGGCATTGATTCTTGTAAATGCATTCAATGATGGGGAGGGCTGTGCCTGAAACCCCTTTTTACTGCGTGTCTGTGGGAGTGCGGCTCGTTGGCCCCTTGCTAACTGCCACTGGACTCCCCGCCCTTTCTCCATCTAAGGTTTGTATGACTTTGGTCCCGTCAAACCCATGAGGTTAGGATGTCTTTCCCACCCAAACCCCGGTTTACGTGAATGCCGTGTGATTTACTGGCCCCGGGCAATCACCCTTCGGCAAGAAATAACAGATCGTACGCCGCATACAATTATAAAGAAAGTATACTTGTGTGTTAACTTAACCAATGATTTATTAAAGAAAGAAAATAAAACAAAAAAACACGTAAGTTGGACCACATCTTGAACCTGTCTGTAACTCTCACACTAGACCCTCTGAAAGCACACACCACCATTTGAATGTCACTTGAAATCCATCTCGAGCAAACAGGCTGTCCCACGGGCGTATTGGTCCTTCCTCCTTGGAGTCATTCATCTGCACAAAGCTCATTGTGGACCAGGGACGGCACCCTCAGCCATCTTCCCTCCCGCCTTCTCCCAGCTCCCGCCAGAAAGACCTTGATCCACACCAGTGTTCTCCAGGACCTTCTCCCAATTCCACCATCCTGACTGGCTGACACCGCATTCCTAAGCCGAACAATAAAGCCCCTTATCTTAGCTCAAACCCAAACAGGCTGGAAGCAGAACAGGCTGCTCTTATAGAACTGCTGAAATGAAACACCTACGACATAACAGTAAAAATCATAACCAGGGCATTAAACACCAACCCCATGATCCCATCAACGCCCACCCAAATTCTACCACTCACCTATGCTCCAAAGGCAATTTACGGTGGCCAGTTACCTAGACATCTTTGGAAGGCACTGTAGTATAGCGGTTGGAGTGACTCTGTTATAGTGCCAGCACCTGGGTTCAATTCTGCCTCTGTAAGGAGTTTGTGTGTTCTCCCCACAACCGCTTAGGCTTCCTTTGAGTGTTCTGCTTCCTCCCATGTTCCAAAGACGTATGGGTTAGTAGGTTAATTGTTTGCCTGGTGTAATTGCGGGCTCACTGGGCCCTAAGGACCCGTTACCATGTAGTATCTCCAAATAACAAATCTCTAGGATGTGGGAGGGAACTGGAGCACCTGGGGAAACCCACATCACCACGGGGAAAATGTACGTTTGAACAGATGGCAACAGAGGTCAGGATTGAACCCACATCACTAGACCAGTGAGGCAGCAGTTCCACTAGATGCATCACTGTGCCACCCATTTTCAGCTGACTGATGGACCAGTGAGCTTGAATCTGATGATATGAAAAGACATATAGGAGAAGTATTGGGCTATTAGCCCCATCCATCTGCTCTACTTTTCCATCATGGCTGATTCATTAACCCTTTCAACCAGATTCTCTTGCATTCTCCCTGTAACTTTTAGAAGCCCTTACTAATCAAGAACCTAATCAACCTCCACTTTAAATATACCCAATGACTTGACCTCCACTGTCATCTGTGGCAATCGATTTTGTACGGATTCACTACCCTCCAGCTGAAAAGAAAATCCTCCTCACCTCTGTTCTTAAGAGACATTTTTTTCCTCTGAGGCTGTGCCCTCTGAACCTCAACTGCCCCACGATAAGAAATATAGTCTCTACATCCACCCTGACTAGGCCTTTCAATATTTGATAAGTTTCAATGAGATTTCCCCCACCCCCATTCTTCTAAACTCCAGTGAATACAAGCCCAAAGCATCAAATGCTCCTCATATGTTAATCTTTTCACTCCTAGGACCATTCTCATGAACTTCCTTGGACCCTCTCCAATGCCAGCACACCCTTTCTTAGATAAGAGGCCCCAAACTACTGACAATGCTTCAAAAACTGATAAAGCTTTAGCAATACATCCACTAAACACAGCATTATACTTTGGAAGTTGGTGGTACTCCAGCAAATTGAACACACGCATGTTAGTCACCGGCAAATTGTGCAGCGTGGGGAAGGTTGTGTATCACTGCACCTTGACCCCAGTACTTGAGGAAACAATGAGCTGTCAAAGCCTGTCATGAAATGCATTGTGCCAGTCATTCACTGTACATAGGTCACGCCTTTACCACACCCCACAGAAAAAGGAAGTTCTAATTTTAGGAAAACACCTTCCTTGAGTTTAAAATGCAGTGTAGCTTTTTCCCCAACAAGCTTGAGGCATCTAAGATCTGCTGATAGGTTAATTTGCTTCTGGTAGATGAATCCGCTTCTGGTAGATGAATCAATATGAACTGACGGCCACGTGAAAGAGAATAAGGATCAAGGGTATGGGGGAACTGAGAGTAGTGGGATTGCTCTGCTGAGAGCCAGCGAGTGAGCTGAACGGACTTGTGCCTCGTAACTAAATCAATCATCAAAATCAGTTGAACATACAAATGCTATTTATTCCATTAATAACAAACTTGTTATTCTGAGAAATGTTCAGGAAACATAAAAACACAGATGTCAGGAATTTATGTCTTATAAAGTATATGTTGGATTCTGCCAAAGTCTATTTTAATTTGATAAAGACACTGGTGTACAAATCATATTGGTATATAACTTCCTTGCATCTGTTTGGCTTTGTAAACTTTTGCATGAAAAAAACACACTAAGCAGACTAATAGTTGTTTTTCACAGATCTATAAACTCGGGTTCTTCCACCTGCCCGATTAGTCTAAGTACCAGTGTTGGCTGAACTGAGAGGAAGAGTTCCAAAGTAAGTGAGATCAGAACAGGGAAGTAGACTGCCAGCAAGTCCAGAAAGGAGTGGTGAAAGGGGGGAGCAAATAAAATTCATCTGAAGCACGCCTATAATACACAGTTGTTGTTTTCTCCCATTTCTCACAAATTAAAGTGACATTTTAAACAAAGCAATCCAGGTAACACACAAGTGCCATTACAAAGAAACAGTACTTCCTTAGTTTGTGAAGATTTGGCATATCATCTGAAATTTTGACAACCTGGCATGGAAAAACCAGTGCCCTTAAGTGAGAAAGCCAACAAAAAGTTGTGGATACAGCCCGGTCCACCGTGGGTAAAGCCTTCCCCACCACTGAGCACATCTCCATGGAGCATTGTTGCAGGAAAGCAGCATCTATCATCAGAGACATCCATCATCCAGGTCATGCTCTCTTCTCGCCGCTGCCATCAGAAAAAAGGACAGGAACCTCAGGACCCATATCACGAGGTTCAGGACCAGTTATTACCCCACAATCATCAGGCTCTTGAACCAGAGGGGATAACGTCACTCGCCTCATCACTGAAGTGTTCCACAGTCTATGGACTCACTTTCACAGACTCTTTATCACAGTTTCTTGATATTTATTGATTATTATTATTGCAGTTTTTTCCTCATTTTGTATTTGAACAGTTTGTTGTCTTCTGCACATTGGTTGTTGTCCATCCTGTTGGGAGCAGTCTTCAGTCACCTTCACACATTGCACCCACCAAAGTCCTTGAAGGATCAGCTTCTCCTCTCCTCTGATCCAGTGGTACATTCTGTCATTTCTTCAAACCCTCCCATCCAATTCCTCCTTTGCTATCCAATCACAAACAAGAAAAATCCTGCAGGTGCTGGAAATCCAAGCAACACACACAAAATGCTGGAGGAACGCGGCAGGCCAGGCAGAATCCTTTCCATAGATGCTGCCTGGCCTGCTGCGACCCTCCAGCATTTTGTGTGTGTTCCTTCTTTGCTATTCCAGTCTGATATTCTTCTCCCTTCCAGACTGCTTCAAGCTTCTACTTCTCTGCGAATTGCAGCCTTCATATTCTTGCTGTCATCCTTTCATTGAAAGAATCCAAAATGTTGATAGTTAAAATAATTTCTAGAATCTCCTTAAAATGCAGCTCAACTTCCTCCTTTCAGAACTTTCTCCTTAAGGCCTGAAGCGCATTATCTTTTTGTGTCTGAAATAAGTGCAAGATTATTAAGCACATAGCCAGAGACTGAAGTAACTGCTTGCCTTTGAGAGTCAGAGGTTTGTGAACACTCATTGCCTTCCCTTGCCTCTTTCTGTATTTTCTATGCATAGATGTAGCATCCAATCCAGAGGTAGGTTGGTTACTGTATATCACAGCTCTGATATGTTCAGTTAATATGTGATGAAGATGATTTTAGGATGACCCACGAACAATAAGCTCTTTTCTTTGCCTGCAGATTAAGAACCTGCCTTTTCTTGTTCTTTTACCTGGAATATATTCAGAATTGATTTTAATCTCTCTAAATGTTAAGACAACAAAGCAGCCCACTGTCTGTACAAATGTGCAATCACTTTTAATGTTATCTTTTAAATACTTTAGTTTTACAAAGACTCGAAGGATATGCAGGAACTTCTGAAAAAAATTGACAATGACCTGGACTTGAAGTACAATCCAGATTTCAAAGATGAATTCCAGCTTCAAACTTTGCTCCAAGACCTCCAAGTAAGTAGAAGTGTTGGTGATGCAGAAGCAGATTTTGAATCCCTCCTCTTTGCCTTTCTCTCATGGTCCCTCCCCCTGTCCTATCAGATGCCTTCTCCTTCCACCCTTTACGTTTTCCACCTATCAGCTCCCAGCTTCTCACTTCCCTCCCCCCACCCACCTCCCCACTTACCTTGTCCCTCACCTAGTTTCACCTTCTAGCTTGTGGCATCTTCCCCCTTTCTTCCCAGTCCTGATGAAGGGCCTCAGCCTGAAACATAGACTTTTTAATTCCTTTCCACAGATGCTGCCTGACCTGCTGAGTTTCTCCCAGCATTTTGTGTGTGCTGCTTTTTAATCATTCACATTTTGAGAGATGCAAACTCAGCTAATATCAAAAGAGATATGTTAAACACTATTATTTTCTCTTTGAGAAATACCAGGAACACAGCTGAACCTAATCTGTTGTGTGCTGCGTTTCTGACAGGGACAGTACTCAGTCAGCCCTGTCTCCCAAGGGAATGTAGGGTGACTTCTGGAAACTGATTCAGAGCAATGGCCGAAAGTGTAGACATGGTCCTCGTTTCACTAAAAGGAGTACAGCCTGGTTTTCTGTTTCCTTTTACATATGAACATAAGATGTCAAGGCCATTCAGCCCTTTCTACTCTGCCTTTCAATGGCTGTTTTTTTTTTACATGGCGCCGCTCTCATCAACCTGCACTGGGACCAGAGGCAGCCTTATCCTTACTATCCATGTACCTATCCAAACTTTTCTTAAAATCGAGCATGCATGGACCACTTGTTCATTCCACACACTCACGGCTCTGAGTGAAGAAGTTTCCCCTCATGTTCCCTTTAAACTTCTCACCTTTCACTCTTAACCCATGACCTCTGGTTGTAGTCCCACCCAACCCTCAGTGGAAAAAGCCTGCTTGCAGTTACCTTATTCATAGCCTTCATAAGATCCTGCATCCTGATAGTTATTAAGACTTTTGAGCCTTGATAATTCAAGCATGAAGGAAGCTTTTAAATAAGTTTACTTTAATGTTTCCAATTCTAAGTCCTTTAATTTTTAATTCATTTTTCAATGTATAGAATTGCAGTTTTTTTTTAATAATGTATTACGAATAAACTCTTCTCAGACTTCCAGCTGGGTACAGATGTCAATTATAGCCAACATTTCAATGACAAATACTGCCATCTTCTTCAGGGATGAATTAATTAATTGAATGTGTATTTAAAATCTCTTAAGAATTAATTCTGGGCTCTGATGTGAGTCAGAGCTCCAAAGTTTGCTTTGCCCTCTACCAAAGACATTTTGTAATCCCTCATTTGGGGCCTTCAGGCCCAGCAGCTCCCCTCCAGGCTGCCAACAGCTTGTTGGATGAGCCTTTCACATCTAATCCAGGTGAACACGAGGGCTCCAGCAAGATCCAGTGTTTTATTTGTGCAGTCTTGTTTAATCAATGTTCTAGTTGAAATCTGCAGGAGGGGGCAACATAGTGGCCTCACAAGTAGAGCTTCAGCCAGAGACCCAGATTCAATCCTGACTTCATCTGTGGGGAATTTCGACCTTCTTCCTCATGAGCTACCTCTGAACACTCTAGTTTCCTCCCCCATCCCATAGGTCGTGGGTCGGTAGGGTAATTGCTACTGTAAATTGTCTCTAGAGTGAAAGTGACCGGTAGAATCTGGGAGCGTTGACAAGGATGTAGGATTAGTATAAATGGACTCAGTAGGCCGGAAAGCCTTTTTTCTGTTCTCTGTGATGTCACACTACACTTAATGTTGCTTTGTGCTTTGCCTGCTTCAGGATCAAGACCGAGCATTGGACAAGTACAATGATGCAGTGAAAACCCTGAAGAATCGCAGCTACCAGGTGCTGCCTCTCAAGTACCGCCGTGCCAGCCCTTCCAAGCCTGTCCCAGTGGAGGCTCTCTGTGACTTTGTTGCAGAAGAGGTAGGATACCTCGACTCGATTTATGTCCTCTCTGACTTAACTTAGTAGAAAATCTCACAATGCCAATTGATTGCTGAATGAGCTTTCCTTTATAGTTTAAAAATTTAATTACATTCCAGCACAAATGATGTGTTTCCACCCTATTGAGAACATTAATTTTTCAGCTAGGTTTCGTTCTTTTTTTTTGGAGAACTAAATCAGTTGATTTATTTAAGGTGCAAAATCCAGATTAAGCTACACCATGTTATAATTCGAACAACAGACAATTTAGTATACCTTGAGCTACACATCTACTAATTATGGCTTGTACTGCATTTTTTTTAAATGTGAGGGAAATCAATTTGATTTCCGTAGCCAACATGATGTAATGCATCTTCTTCCCAATGGTGTGCTTTCATTTTAATGTGAAAATAGCGTCAAAATGACAGTTAGCTAATTGCTTCTCATGAAATTACAAAGGTGCAGTTAATTTGCTTCTCATGAAATTACAAAGGTGCAGTTAATTTGTCCATTTTATCCACATCAGCCGAACAAGCTACCCACTCACTCCCAGTTCACAACCTAATCTCATTTTCCAGCTCTTGGTAGGTTGTTTGTAGTTACAGTAAGTCAGGTGAATGACAGGTCTCAGTAAGTGTGTTATGAGTTTCTGCTTGCTATAAACTTCCACCTAGTGATTTCTAGACACCCTGCACCTTCAGGGTTAAAAAAGAGAACACAATTCTGTAACACTTTTTCCCCCTAATCCTCCTCCAAAACCACAAACAGGTGGAAAACTACCGGTTTAGTGCAGATGAAGGGGGTGGCACGGTAGCATAGTGGTTAGCACAACGCTTTGCGATACTGGCGACCTGGGTTCAATTCCCACTGCTGCCTGTAAGGAGTTTGTACATTCTCCCCATGACTGTATGGGTTCCTCCAGGTGCTCCAGTTTCCTCCCATGGTCCAAAAATGTACCATCTGGTATAGGTCATTGTAAATTGTTCTGTAATAGGTCTGGGACTAAATCGGGTGATTGCTGGTTGGTGGGCCTATTCTGCACTGTATCTCAAAAAGCAGATATGTAGATAGATTAGTGCAGACAGGTAGAAGGGGCAGTAGGGACATTAGGGGCCGAAGGGCCTGTGTCTGGGCTGCGTGACTCTAATTCCTTTGAATCGACACCTCTAGTATTTAACCCCCACCCCCCACCCCCATTGAAAAGGGAAATTATTCTCATCCACTCAGCTAAACATTTTATAAATTTAAATGCATTGGTCATTTAGATTCAGCTTGAAGCTAGTCTGGAATTAAAGTAGAAAAGTGATTACATCAGATTATACTTTTCCTTGATAGAAGTCCATTCTGTCTGAAAAATGGCAAATTCACTCTCTGCCACACTAAAGAACTGATCTGAAGTGATAATGAGATCAAGATTCAAGAAGCCCTCATAAATAAGGACGGTTTCAGCCCAGAATTGATTTTTGCCATTTCTCTGTTTCACAACAAATGATTGAAAGTCGCTGATTCTATTGCAGTATTCTCAAGTTTCCCTCTTGAAAATGACCTCTAACTGTTCTCAATAACTCGGTTATGTAAGCCTCTCCAGGGAAATGTGTTCAGACAAAACTATTTCCACCTGCTCCCCTGGGTGTACTCCACTGTCCAAAGCTATAATCACAAAGTACTATCTAACTGGGAGTATCAAAAATCTCTACCAGGCAGAAATTTGAAAACCAGATTGTTTGTTTGTTAGGCTATGATGCTGACTGTGGAATAATACTTTGCTATCACTGTCAGGTGTGCCTAGCTCTAATATTACAAGAGCAAACGTCTTGGGATTGTTACTGAAATCAATCTTTCAGTGCTGTCAAATCTGCCCCACTTAAATTATGAGATGGATTTGATGGGAAGAAACAGTTGGAAAGTTTGCCAGAAGATGCAAATGAAACAAGAAGTTAGGTATTGATTCTCCAAGACCATACAGTAAAGCGTGGTGAGCTTGGCCCGGTTACCCGACCCTGCAAGATACAAATGCCACCTGCTCAGGTCACCAGGAGGGATAAAATACAACTTTAGTCTTGAGGGGAGGGATTCAGGAACCTTGAAATAACTGGGTTATTCAGTCCCTCCCGCCTGATCTGTACTTGTCTTGGCTCTGTATTCTTTATATCTTCTCAATCAAAATCAACTTTTATGGGTTTTTTTGTGAGACAATGATCTTCAGAAACATTGTTTTGTTTGATCAGTCGAATGAAAAGTAATGTCTATGTAATAGGCAGAGATAGGAGATGAAAGAGACCCTAGTGCTGTGTTATGTAAACTGCTGGAGACACTTGGTAGGTGTAACAGCAGCTGTAGAGGAAGAATGGTGGTCAAATATTTTGGTTTGAGACCCTGCATTAGCACCCAAAATGTTGATCACCCCTCTGCCTGCTGAGTTCTTCCAATAATTTTCTTTGCTCCAGGCCACAGCTTCTATAGTCCCATGTATCTCCATTGCTACTTTAAACTGATGTGAGCAAATCTTTCTTGCATTTTCCTCTGGCAGACAGACATTCAGCGTGGAGAGAAGTATACACTGCTCAAGAACATCAATGGGACACACTGGGAGGTGTCTAATCCGGCTGGTCAGAAGCAGAAGGCCCCTGCTGTTTGCTTCATAATCCCCCCAACTGATCCTGAGGCAATAGCAGTCGGAGATGAGTAAGTCTGTAAACCATCCTATTTGAGTATAATTGTTAAGCTGATGAATCACTGACCCAGAGATTCAAACTGGAACCCAACCATGGCAACTGGTGAATTTAAATTCATGTAATTAAGTATGAAATAAAAATAAGAATTACTATAAGACCATTAGTTGTAAAGACCTATCTGCTGTTCTGAAATCTGTTACTCTGATCTGCTGTAAATATGACTCCAGCCCAACAACCGGGTAGACTCCTAGCTACCTCTTGATTTCAAGAGCAACTGGAGATGCTTTCATCTTATATGCTCCATGAATATATTTTTAAAAATCCAGAAGGTTTAGAAAGAGGTTCTTAATATCATTTCTGTGCAGTGTGCTTGAACTTCTGTGATCTCAGTATTACCCAGCAAAGGCGGTCAAATTGATCTGCAGAGAAGATGGTGAAAAGTCTTATGTTTATTGAATGGATTTGTGAACGTACCATTTGCTTCAAAACAAAATCAGCTATTTATTTAAAAAGGGATTGATCGGTACTTGAGGACCAATTTTTGGCCGTTTTCATATTAAAAATTATTTGGAAATGAGCCCAAAATGGTTAGTCCAAAATTTCCTGCTTCAGCACCCATTGGCTGATATACAGTGTGTGACCATTAACATCTCTGTGAGAGGTGCAATTGGCATGGATACTCTGAATTGCCAGATACTGTACTCTTCTTTAACAGAAAACATTTGTTACAGACTTCTGTTATAATCAGGCCAACCGTAAAACAAATGAGTTAATTATCTGTTTCGTTTCCATCTTTCTGTGAGGCTGCCCAGGAGGGCAGAACAGCACCGTGCCTCCGTGGCAATGATTAGCTGGTATTGACCAACATTTGATACTGAAGTCAGCCTCAAGGTAGCGACCAGAGCGAATTTAGTCATTAGCTTGGACATTTCAAATTTCAAAGTAAATTTATTATCGAAGTATGTAGGTGCTACCATATACAACCTGGAAATTCATTTTCTTACAGATATTTATACTTTATTGTCGCCAAACAATTGATACTAGAGCGTACAATCATCACAGCGATATTTGATTCTGCTCTTCGTTCTCCCTGGAGTACAAATCGATAATAAATATTAAAAATTTAAATTATAAATCATAAATAGAAAAGGGAAAGTAAGGTAGTGCAAAAAAAACCGAGAGGCAGGTCCGGATATTTGGAGGGTACGGCCCAGATCCAGGTCAGGATCCGTTCAGCAGTCTTATCACAGTTGGAAAGAAGCTGTTCCCAAATCTGGCCATACGAGTCTTCAAGCTCCTGAGACTTCTCCCGGAGGGAAGAGGGACAAAAAGTGTGTTGGCTGGGTGGGTCATGTTCTTGATTATCCTGGCAGCACTGCTCTGACAGCATGCGGTGTAAAGTGAGTCCAAGGATGAAAGATTGGTTTGTGTGATGTGCTGGGCTGTGTTCACGATCTTCTGCAGCTTCTTCCAGTCTTGGACAGGACAACTTCCATACCAGGTTGTGAGGAAAAAAATAGAATTTTGTGAAAAAAAATTGTAATCTAAGTCAGACGAACAGCTAGTGTGCAAAAGAAGATAGATTGTGCAAGTAAAATTAATAGGTCATAAAATCAGTTTTGAGTTGAAGTGAGTGAAATTATCCACGCTGGTTCAGGAGCATGGTGGTTGTAGGGTAATAACTGTCCCTGAACCTGGCTGTGCGGGACCTAAGGCTCCTGTGGCTCCTGCCTGAAAGTAGTAGTGTGTAGAGGGCATGGTCTTCGATAAGTGATGCTGCTTTCTTTTGGCAATGCCCCATGTAACTGCTACGGTGTACACTTGGACTGCGTTCAATGCTCTATCTGACAGCCAACTGAAAATGAAGATTAAGATGTTCTTAAAATGGTTTCCCTTCTGTGTGAGTGCAGACCCACTAGAATCTGATTTATTATCGCTGTCTTATATGATGTTTTGCAGCAGCAGTATGTTGCAAAGACATAAAATTACTGTCAGCTACAAAAGAAATAAATAATGCAGGAAAAAGCGATAATGAGGAAGCGTTGTTGAGTTCTGGGACCATCCATGGCAGATGGGAAGAAGCTGTTTCCGAATCAATGAGTGTGGCTCTTTGGCCTCCTGTACCACCTAGTAATGAGAAGCGGGCACGTCCCAGATGGTGAGGGTGCTTCTGCCCTGAGGTGCCACCTCTTGGAGACGAGATCTCTCAATGAATTCCTCCTCGGTTCAGGATCACTTGGAGATGAGAAATCCCAGGACACTGATCAAAGTTTATGGATAGGAATGGGGAAATGGGCATTAATCTTTGGTTACCAGGTTTAAATTGGCTCTGTGTTATTCAACTCCATTCTTCAGTTTCCCGAGCACAAGCACCAGCAAATCTCAACCAGCAGTTTAGGGTGAGCGACCAGAGGCGAGCTTCTCTCCCGTGGTGTTTTCATTGGTTTAAACTTATAAATTTCCTTCCCCGGTGATTTTGTGAATCAGACACTTCTCATTGTTCGCTCTTCTCCAACCAGAATCACTAATCAGTACAACGCAGTCAAGCTGAAGAGCAGTACAGCCAAGAACATTGTCCAGAGACGTTTGAACGAGTTGAAACATGTCAACACACCAGGTCTGTTTTTATGGTAGTGATTTGTGGATAAGTAGAAGCAACTTACAAAGAGTTGTGGTTATTTAAGCAAACAAGAGAAAATCTGCAGATGCTGGAAATCCAAGCAAGGCACAAAATGCTGAAGGGTCCTGCCGAAGGGTCTCGGCCCAAAATGTCGACTGTACACTTTTCCATAGGTGATGCCTGGCCTGCTGGGTTCCTCCAGCATTTTGTGTGGGGTATTTAAACAATTTGTTTTTCTCTTAAATAATCCCTTTATACTAACATAGGCATGAAGTAGTTGTAAGTTAGCAATGCTGCATGTAATGTGCTTTCTCCTGCCTAAATGTGGAAAAATATCCTTTTTAAAACCAGTTGTTCACACACCGCAGTAGATTTTAAATCAGTTAGATATAAACATTGGCCTAATTCTCCTTTTCTATTGGAGCAAATGTTCTGGTTTTGCAAAGATTTATTGCAGAAGCCAAAGGCTTTCATCTCCGTTTAGTTGGGAATGGGATACCTAACCAGCTAAAAATACAGGATACTCTACTCTTTTTATCTTAATTGCAGTTGAATAAACACATTGCAGATGTACATAAGCATTCCTTGACATTGAGGTTTCAGCACTAGATTCTTTAAAATGCTGGAAATGTTAGTTACAGTAGCAACTATTAGCCTTTGTCTAAATGCACAGTGTTACAAGACATATACAAAAGTAATTGGCTTGTTATGAATCTGAACTGAGGTTGATAATCTTTTTCTTGCTCTTTCACAGCACCAAAGACCTCTGTGGCTCCTGTGTCAAGTAAGTAACTTTTCCTTATTACACCTGCTGGTTGAGTATAGTCCTGTTAATCATGTGTTTCTCTTTAGCTTTTATGTCACCACTAAGAGGGGGTCAGGAACTACACTGTAGCACAATAGAGGAATGTGAGTAGAGATGGAGAAGTGCAGAGATCTTTGATGGTTGTAGGGCAAGAATATGTTTTGGATACAAGACAGGTCAAAGCCAGGAAGGAACTTGAGAACAAGGGTACCAGTTTTAAAAGAAAGGTTTAAGTGGAATCGGAGTCTCTGCATAATGGTAGGCAGAATGATGGGTGTTCATGTTGATTTAGCTGGAATGCATGCAGCGGGTCATGCATAAAATCTACAGCACATTACAGGCCCTCCAGCCCACAATGTTGTGCTGACCATGCAACCTACTGTACTGCTCTCATGGAGAACCTACTCTCGTGGAAGGCGATAGATGGAAAGCTGGCCAGAACTAGTGGTAAATCTAATCAGAAAGTGATAAAAGTATAGATGACAGATATCCCACCCTGCAAAAACTCATTTCAGGGAGGTAGCACCATCAATTTGCGGGAGACTTCCGGGAGAGGTGGGATGTCTGCGATAGAGTAGCTCCTTAGCAGCTGGCCAGCTAGTTTAAATAACATTAGCTATGCTAATGAACGAATGACACCTGTTAAACTCACCTCAACATGTCTTTTACAGTCTTAACCCACCATGGGCAATAGAAAACAGTGCAGCCAGCAACACTGTCATTATTTTGACCCCTATTAGGCAGGGGTACACTTTAGTGTAGTCTAGGGTGACGTACGTTTTATATTTTCTTTTTTTGGAACACTGTAACTCCGACCTTTTTTGGAACTCTCTTGCTCTCTCCCGCTTGCTTTCTCGCTCTCTCGCGCGTGCGCTCTCTTGCTCTCTCGTGGTCACTTTCACTCGTGCTCGCTCCCTCACGCTTGCTTTCTTGCTCTTGCGCTCGCTCTCTCGCTCTTGCGCATTCTCTCACGCTCGCTCTCAAAAAAAATCAATTTCTGGGCCATTGTATATAATTTGCGGACATCAGGGAGCCACTATTAATTTGCGGGAGACTCCCGGAACTTCTGGGAGAGGTGGGATGTCTGAGATGAGGGGGTGATCAGGAGACAGGCTCAGACAACTGAAAAGGTAGCTAAGATTATGGACGTGGAAGTGACATTGGAAGTCAGAGTTGGGTTCAAATTGGAGAGTGTCAGTGTCAGAGTTTGGTGTTCTCACTGGGGACTGAAGAGAGTGGTTTTTATTACCCAAAGCATAATTGAAAGAGATTGTGCTTGAGTTATTTTAATACTTGTGACATTCTAATGCTTACCTGTTAAAAGGATTTCAGTCTGGGAAGATAGATCCTTATTTCCATGATGACAGCCATATTGTGTATGCAGTAATTTCTGGCTTGTGCCTTGAAATGGCTGACTTTGGATGAATTCCTTTGATGGATGAAAATGGAAATTATCTCACACAAAATGCTGGAGGAATTTAGCAATCCGGGCAGCATCTGTGGAGAGAAATTTTTAAAAAGTGGACATTTCAGGCTGAGACCTTTCATCAGGACTGGAAAGGACAGGGGCAGAAGCCAGAATAAGAAGGTGGGGGAAGGAGAAGGAGCGCAAGGAGGTGGCTGATGGGTGAAGCCATGTGAGGGGGTAGGTGCATGGGTGGAGGAGGGATGGGGGATAAAGTGAGAATCTGGGGGGTGATAGGTGGACAAGGTAAAGGGCTAATGAAGAAGGAATTTAATAGGAGAGGAGAGTGGAACATTGGAGAAAGGAAAGAAGGAAGGGAACCAGGGGAAGGTGATGTATAGGAGAAAGGAAGGGGTAAGAGGGGAGCCAGAATGGGGAATGAAAAAAGAGAGAAAGGGAAGGGAGGGGTAGAAATTACTGGATGTTAAAGAAGTTAATATTCATGCCGTCGGGTTGGAAGCTACCCAGGCAAAATGTGAGATATTTCTTCTCCAACTGGAGTGGCCTTGTCATGGCGGTAGAGGAGATTATGGACCAACATGTCTGAATGGGAAGTAGGATTAAAATGTGCGGCCACTGGGAAATCTTGCCTGATGCGAAGGTGCATCTACATATTTCTCGTGTTTCTGCAATTGTCCCAATTCAGTTAAGCTTGGCTTCCTGTCAGCCTTTAGGGTGTTTCTGCAGCTAGGGCCAGAGTATACTGCTGTACTGCTTTAGTGATTGAAGTAGGGCTTGTGGTTAGAAATGATTCATCAACTAGGAGAGCCAAATTTTAAAAATAACAAATTAATTCACTCATCAACATGATGAAAATACTTTGTTGCTACTAAAGTGCAAACTATATTGCTTTTTATTTTTGTCTTTTGTCATTTAAGTGGATTATTGTTAAATTCTATTAGGATTTAAGAAAAGTAGACTGGAAGTGATTCTTTATTCTGTACTGTCACCTTCTGGTGCTGAACTCCTTGAACACAAGGTAATCCATATAAAAACTTTATTTCAGTTGGGTCTTTGCCACCTTTACCTTTCACTCCTACTGAACATGCTGGCCTTGAACTCCCTTTTAAAAGGTTTCCACTTGCCAGCTGCCTTTTCATCCATAAATATATCTTCCCTATCTACTTTTGCCAGGTTCTGTTTTCTGCTCTTGAAATCAGCCTTCCCACATTTAAATTCTTTAACTTGAGGACCAACCTTGTCTCTTTCCATTAACTACCTTGAAACTTACAGAATTAAGGTGACTGTTCACGTGGTGTTCTCCCTCTGAGAACTCTACCACTTGTCCATTTTGATTTCCTACTACAAGGTTGAGTACTGCTCTGTCCCTAGTAGGGCCATCTTGTTTCGAAAGATTTTCTTGGGCGCACTTAACAAATTCCGCACCATTTAAACCCCATGCACTCAGTCAATCCCAGTCAACAATGGGAAAGTAAAAATGCCCCATTACTATAACTTTTTTTGCTATTACACCAGCAAGAAATTAACTGGCATCAAAATTAAATACTTTGGGATTAGCGTTGTCACTGATATGTACATTGAAACATGAAAGTATAGAATGAAAATGTCGTTAGCATCACAGATGTGCTGGAGACAGCCCGCAAGTGTCACCATGCTCCCAATGCCAACATAGAATGTCCAGAACTTACTATCCCTAACTAGTATGTCTTTGGAAAGCGAAGGAAAACAAATCACCCAGAGGAAGCCCATGGTGAGAATATACAAACTTTTTCAGAGACAATGGAAATTCAACCCTGATTCTACTCTAGCACTGTAAAGTCTTGCTCTAACTGCTATATTATTGTGTTGCCCCAGGATGGTAAAATGTGATTTTTGTCTATAAGATTTGAAATGGGCTGCATTGTATTAGGGAAGGAGAAAGGAACTGGGAGACGCCATGTAAGTTCCACACTGTAACCTTCCTTTCTCTGTGGTCAGACACCCAGGACCAGCAATGTCTGAAACTGCTTACTGACTTGGATAAAATACAGAACAATGTCATCAGTCAGGAGAAGGCTATCCAATCCTGCACCCGGCCTCCTCTTGAGCAGGGAAAGCCTATCCAGGACATCAAGGACCGAATTCAGGATCTGAAGGTATATCCAGCCTCTCTGTTTATAGAGCTTTAAGCTACCCTATGTGTTGCCGCGTGGCCAAGTGGTTAAGGCTTTCGTCTAGTGATTTGAAGGGCGCTAGTTCGAGCCTTGGCTGAGGCAACGTGTGTATCCTTGAGCAAGGCACTTAACCACAGATTGCTCTGCAACGACACCATTGCCAAGCTGTGTGGGTCGTAATGCCCTTCCCTTGGACAACATCGGTGGTGTGGAGAGGGGAGACTTGCAGCATGGGCAACTGCTGGTCTTCCATACAACCTTGCCCAGGCCTGCACCCTGGAAACCTTCCAAGGCACAAATCCATAGTCTCATGAGGCTAACAGATGCCTATTATTATTAAGCTACCTTAAGATGCCTCAAAGCACTTCACACCATTAAAGTGTGGTGTTGCAGGAAAGCCCAGCTGCCACTTTGTACAAAGGATCCGTAAGTAGATCCGAGATAACTGATTACCTGTTTTGCCGCTAGCTGAGAGTTAGTCGTCACCCTGGGCATCCAGAGCATGGTACGATCTTGTGCATCTGCCTGAAAGGGCAGACATGACTCTGGTTTCACATAACATTCAACGAACAGCACTTCCAGCAATGTAGCACTGAACTATCTGCCCAGACACGGCATTTCAGTCCTGGAGTACAGCTTGTACCTGCTATCTTCCAGTGTGTCAGCAAGTGAGCTGAGACAGATTCAGATAGCTCTGCATGTTCTGAGGAGACCTTCAAACCAATTTCTAAATTGTGGACAATTTTTGCTGTTCATGGACGGCCTGCAACGGCATTTGCAGCACTTGATATTAGTGCCCCAGTGTTGTAATGTGGCAATTTTAAAAGATGGAGGAGTAGAGAGTGGTCTAGGGAGAATGAGGACAAGAACATGAGCAAGTTGGAGCAGGAATTGGCTCCAAGGCTTCTCAAGCCTGCCTTACTGTTCAATATGACTGTGGCCTCTCTATGCTGGCCTTAGTTCCTATAACCTTCAATTCCTGATAGCATTCCCCTTGGGCAAGATTCTGAACTCAGCCAAAGAAAACACACTTACCTAATGCAAATATTAAATTTTACCTTCACCTTGCATGCCTCCAGAAATGTGAACTGTTGTGACGTCCATTTGATGTTAAGATCCCAAAATGTAGTGCTGTTTTTTTATTTAAAGTGAGTTTCTTACTTGCTCAGGTTACATTGATGTTAAGTCTGATGACTGAGGGGTTATTTCTCTATCAAAAGTTAGCATGGAAGTTGTATTAAAAGATTTGCATATTCCTTCATAATGCCTTCTGTTAAGTGGAGACAAAGCTCATTGCTCTGTCTTTGCTTATTGTTGAAGGTCTGGAATGAGCCACCTTTAACCCAAATCCACTTGGTACTAAGTATTAGTACCAAGTAACCCAAATCCACTTGGTAAAGGCAATTAAATGTATGGAGGAGCTTGACTTGTTTTTTTGTAATTGCTTTAAGTGGATAGACACTTTGGAAATATGAGCAATATTAAATTTACTCTTTTAAAATGCTCTTTTCTCCAGAACATCAACGGTTCAATCGGTCAAATTGAAATAGCAAAGATGTCAAAAGAAAGAGAGTGCCAGAATTTCCTCTCACAGAACCCGCAAGTAGCCGGAGCACCTCAGCTTCGCGACAAGCTGGAGGACACAAACAAGAAGTTTGACCAAGTTAGCCTCCTGCTCAACAGCTCCGAAGAGAAGTAAGTACTACCGGCTCAGTGCTGAAAACACAGGGCGTCAGCGGGCCCAGCAGTATCTGTGGGAGGGGTGGTGCAGGTCAGCTTGTTTGCATCATGGATTGTGCCGGGCATCCCTCGAGTGTTGCTATGCTTCTGGTGCCAACATAGTAGCGTACCCACAACTTACTAACCCTAAGCCATGCTACTTTGGAATTTGGGGGGGAAACCCACGTGGTCATAGGCAGAACATACAAACTCCTTTCAGACAGTTGTGGGAGTCGAACCTGGCACTAGAAAGCATTACGCCAACCGCTATGTTACCATGCTGCATGGAGGTAGAAAGTAGCTGGTATATACAGAGGAGAGCGGTGGGGAGAAACGGGTAGTGTTAGGTGGACTGAGGGGTGACGGACAGAAGAAGCCAGGCAGGGGAGGAAGAGAGATGGGGATGGGAGCCAGTGGCAGTGGGGTGAAGGTAGAAGCAGATAAGGATTTTTAAAAAAGGCAGATTGCATGAGGTAGGGAAATAAATAGTTGGAGACAGTTGCTGGAGAATGATAAGCAGAGACGTACAGGGTACAAGTGCTGGAACATGGACCTATTTTTGTGTTGGTGCCACCTCTGATTATTGTGCTTCCTGTTCAGTCGTTAAATAGATTCTTCCATCGTAGTAGACCTATTCATTTAGATAAACAGACACTGGCTTGTGGTGAATAACCAGCCTGTTTTCCAACTATTCCTTTTTAAAATATCATGACAAAAATTGCTCAAGGTCTCCTTGCTCAGTTTTCTTGCTGCAAAAGATATTACATACAGATGTGTGATAGTAAGCTTCCAGCTTCCATAATAGCATGCCCAATATTGTACCAATCCTGGTATAAGTCAACAAATGGTGTCTTTCACATGCTTATGGAAGGGGAAGATCCCTGGGAGCAAGATTAGAGTTGGAGACCTGTTACCCTGTCACACTAAACATAGAACTGTACAGTACAGGAACAGGCCCCACAGCTCACAATGCGCATGTTGACTATGATGTCAATTGAAACTACTTGTCTGCCTGTGTGTTGTCTATATCCCTCCATCCCCAGCCTACACATGTGCATGTTAAGATTCCTTTTAAACAATATCATCGTAACTCCGTTCTGTCGTCCATTGTGTCATTTTGCCATGAGGATGAATGTTGAATTAATTCCGATACATTGTACAGTCTTGGCTTTTGTTTGCTAACGTACCTGTTGCAGGTTTATGTTTTGTGATGCGATCGTTAGTCCAGTGACCACACTAACATGTGATTCCTCACAGGGCTCAGGCTGTTAACAGCCTGGAGAATTCCCTGCAGAAAGGCAGGAACATGCTGTCAGAGTTTGAAAACAAGCTGATGAAGGATCAAACGATTCCAGACAGCAACTGGGGGCTGGACTCCAAGAAGCAAGAACTCGAAGTGAGTGAAGTGCCTGAGGGTTCAATAACAAAAGTGGTGTGGTCTGGTCAACCTTCTCCATCAGGGAGCTGAAAAAGTTCCTGATGAAGGGTCTCAGCCCAAAGTGTCGACTCTCGGCTGTTTATTCCTCTCCACGGATGCTGCCTGACCTGCTGAGTTCCTCCAGAAGAGTGTGTGTGTGTGTGAGAGAGAGACAGAGAGAGACACAGACAGATTGACTGACTCTGACTCTGGATTTCCAACACCTGCAGAATCTCTTGTGTTGGTGTCTGAACACTAAGAAGGAGTCTTTCCAATCTCTGAATCCACAATGCCATTAATTGCTTGTTATTCCTTTATTTAATCTCAAAGGGTTCTTCTCAGAAGAAGTCACTACTCTAAATCGACACGCACACACTTCAGTGTCCCAACTCTATGCTGTTGCCCTTTCCTGTTCTTTGTTCTCTTTCTCTCATATAACCCATTCAGTAAAATTGTTAAGAGGCAAAAGAGACTGTAGATGCAGGAACTGGGAGCAGTGAGCAAACTGCGGGAGGGATTCAGCAGGATGAGTGGTATCTGTGGGTGAAAAATCCATTGCGAGATTTCTGGTCAAGATTCTACATCGGGACTGCTTGAAGGTTGTTAATCCTCTCCTGCAGAAGATTTCAATAGATTGTCATTCATTTTCTTCAATATTCCAAATTTCCCACTCCAGGCAACACCTAATCATGGTGTAAATTTGGCCAGGTTGTCAGGTGTATTTAAGGCAGAGATCGATAGGTTCTTGATTGGACATGGCATCAAAGGTTACGGGGAGAAGGCTGGGAACTGGGGTTGAGGAGAAGATTTAAAAAAAAGGATCAGCCATGATTGAATGGTGGAGCAGACTCGATGGGCCAGAGGGCCTAATTCTGCTCCTGTGTCTTATGGTCTTACAGTCTAAATTTGTGTTTTCTGGTTTGTACCGGCCCATCCAAGTTTTAAAAAAAACACCTGGCTTACGTACAGCAAGTGTTTGGGAAAATGGCGAGATGGGTTTGCCAGCTGCTATAGGGCTGTAGACATCTTCTTCTGATCCAGCTTGTGAGCAGTCCAGGTTCAAGGTCAACTTCATTGTCATAGACAAGAATGCCATGAAATGCCACATAGCTTATAAATGCTACAAAAATGAGCACTTTAACACCAGAAGCACAGTCAAGGACAAACATAGCACAGTACATTATAAATGTGACAAACATACGATGGGCTGCAAATGTCCTCCGAGTTACAAATATCTCTGAGAATGGAACCTTGCCGTCCCTCCTAACAGCTTTCCCACCTCCGGAGTATGATTTCATTTCCACCACCTTGTTCTGTATAAGTTCTCTTAACTACTCCATCTGTGTGTGGCTTATGTAACTAAATCTCTCATCCTTCTGCAAGCTCAGTCCAATGTAATTGTGTCAAACCTGGCTGTTATCTGCTTTCCCAAGGTTTAGTGCTCTACAGAACACAGAAAAGTACTGTGCAGGAACAGGCCCTTTGGCCTACGTTGTCTGTGTGGAACACTGCGGCAAGTTAAACCAAATCTCTCCTGCCTGCACTTGATCCATAATCCTTCAATCTCTGCATATTTATGTCTTTCTAAATACCTCAATGTACAGTACTTTGCCAAAGTCTTAGGCATATACTTTATATAGCTAGGGTCCGAAAGACCTATTGCACTTGACAATGTGGACCGGAGGGCAAGTATGTAAGTCTGGCGGGAGCAAAGGATGTTGGGAATGGTGAGGGTTGTGTGCCACGTGTGGGATGTGGGACAGGTGGCAGAGAAGGAGCCCCAGGGACCGGGGGTGGGGGGGGGGTGGATGGTAGCGTGTGTGCAGACACACCCAGGTCTGAGACACCAGGCAAAGTCATTTGATTCCAAACAAAAGGTTTATTGAACATTACAGAAGGTGGCTTACTGCTCCCTCCCCTCTCCTTTCTCTTTTCTCCTTTCCCCTTTTCCCATCCGTGATTCCCCTCTCCCTGCCCCCTTCCCACTCTCAGTCCACAACAGAGACCCATATCAGAATCAGGTTTATCTTCACTCGCATTTCTCATGAAATTTGTTTGTTTATTTTGCAGCACTACAGTGCAATACAATAAATTTCTACAGTACTGTGCAAAGGTGCTGAATTTATTTCCACCATTACCCATCCATCACGATTCATGCACCACACCACTCTGTAAAACAAAAAATAATTTTCCCTGCACATCTGCTTTAAACTCCATCCTTTTCACATTAAATGCTTCTGTGGCTATGATATCGCTTTTAGATTAAAATTGGTAAGAAAACTGATGGCAATAAAGCCACGTGGTGATCTTTCTTTGCAGTTTAATTTGTTTTCAATCGTTCTTTTATTTTACTGTGAAAAAGGCCTTGCGCTCTGAGCTGAAATCCAAGAAACCGGTCCTTCAAGAAGCGGAGCAGAATCTGAATTCTGTGAAGAGAGCCTGCAACGTTCTGGCGGACAACTTTCAGGAGCACTGCCCAGATGTCGAGCGGCAGGACACTGAGGTGAAGAAACTCAACCAACGCTATGACAACCTCAACAAGCAAATGGACAGACGGTTGGTTTCTGATTTTTCTTCAGAGCCATTCTGTATGTTAATAATCAAGTGCTCTTCTTTTGAAAGGTGGAACTTGCATTGAAAGAGCACCTTCAAAGTTCAAAGTAAATTTATCATCATGTACAACCCTGAGATTCATTTTCTTGCAGGCATACTCAGTAAACCCAATAATGGAATCAATGAAAGACTCCACCCAACAGGGCGGACAACCAGTGTGCAAAAGACAACAAACTGTGCAAGCAACAAAAGAAAAAAGTAATAATAAACCAATAAGCAATAAATATTGAGAACATGAGATGAGGAGTCCTTGAAAATGAGTCTGTAAGTTATGGGAGCGGTTCAGTGATTGGGCAAGTGAAGTT
Organism: Mobula birostris; assembly: GCF_030028105.1. NCBI lineage: Eukaryota > Metazoa > Chordata > Chondrichthyes > Myliobatiformes > Myliobatidae > Mobula > Mobula birostris. The sequence goes on along the minus strand of NC_092378.1, from coordinate 135,993,132 downwards.
GAGTGAAGTTATCACCACCAGGCTCTTGAACCAGAGGGGAGGGTCCTGAGGCTCCCATACCTTCTTCCTAATGGCAGCAGTGAGAAGAGAGCATGGCCTGGATGATGAGTATCTCTGCTGATGGATGCTGCTTTCCTGCGACAACGCTCCATATCGATGTGCACGGTGGTGGGGAGGACTTTTCCCATGATGGACTGGGCCATATCCACTACCGTTCAAGAGCATTGGTGTTTCCATTCCAGGCTGTGATGCAGCCAGTCAATATACTCTCCACCACACATCTATAGAAGTTTGTCCAAGTTTTAGAAGTCATGCCAAATTTTTGCAAACTTCTAAGGAAGTAATGATGCTGTCGTGCTTTCTTCATAATTACACTTACATGCTGGGCCCAGGACAGGTCCTCTGAAATAATAACACTGAGGAATTTAAAGCTGCTGAGCCTCTCCGCCTCTGCTCTTGCGATGAGGACTGGCTCAGGGACATGCAGTTTCCTCCTCCTCAGATCAATAATCGGCTCCTTGGTCTTGCTGACATTGAGGAAGAGGTTGTTGTCGCCACACTCACACCACCAGGTTAAGGAACAGTTACTACCCCTCGACCATCTGGCTTTTGAACCAAAGGGGATAACTTCACTCAACTTCAGTTGCCCCATCACTGAAATGTTCCCACAACCTATGAGCTCCCTTTCAAGGATTCTTCATCTCATGTTCTCAATATTTATTTATAATTATTATTTCTTTCTTTTTGTATTTGCACAGTTTGTTGGCTTTTGCACACTGGTTGAATGCCCAAGTTGGTGTGGCCTTTAATTTATTTTCATAGAAAAGGAGGGCTATGGGTAATTTCTAAAGTAAGTATATGTTCAGCACAGTGTTGTAGGCCAAAGGGCCTGTATTGTGCTATAGGTTTTCTATGTTTCTATTATGATTATTATTCTATTCTGGATTTATTGAATATGCCCACAAGAAAATGAATCTTTGGGTTGTATATGGTGACATACATGTTCTTTGATAATAAATTTACTTTGAATTTTGAGTGTGCTGTGTTCTCTCAGTATATCAGAGTGAGAGCCAAAGGCAAGAAACTGGAAAGATTAAAATGATGAGAACTCGGTAGATTAGACAGTGGAGAGAAATTGAGGTTTCATTTAAAGTTGATGACTTCAGAGGAGTCTAAGGCAGGCTCTGATAGAAACATATAAAATTATTAGGGTCATTGACAGGAGCAGAGGTATCTAAAAACTGGAGGGCATCGACCTAGGGTAAGAGATAAGACTTTTAGAGGAGATCTTTTCTCACAAAGAAGATGGTTAGAGTGTGGAATGGACTCCCTGACGGGGTGGAGGAGACATTTATTCTTACAGCATTTAAGCAGAGAATTTGAGTTGTCAGTGCATAGAAGGCTACAGATCAGGTGCTGGTAAATGGGTTGAGCGTAGATGGGTTTTAATGGTCAGCAAAGGCACGAGGGGCTGAAGGGCCCTTCACCGTGCTGTATGACACTAGGATCTTGCACCTGAATCCTACATCACCACTGGCCTGTCCTGCTCTAACAACATAGATGCTACCACCAAGAAAGCTTGTCAATGTTTCCTTTGACCTTCACCAATTTTTATTGATGCACCATAGAAAATATTCCATATCTGCGCGTCAAGGCATGGCACTTCAATTGCTCTGCACGTGACCACAAGAAACTGCAGGACACTGCATACACAAATCAGCACATCAGAACTAGTCTCCCCTCCATGGACTTTGTCAATACTTCTCAGTAAGGCAGTCAGCATAATCAAAGTCCCCACCACCCTAGACATTCTCTCTTCTATTGGGTAAATACTATAAGGCTCAAAGACAGCTTCTACCCCACTGTGTAAGACGATTGAATAGTTCCCTAATATGATAAGATAGACCCCTAACCTCACAATCTACCTCATTGTGATCTTGCACCTTATTGTTTACCTGCACTGCATTTTCCCTGTAGCTGTCTCACTTTAATCTGCATTGTTATTATTTTACCTTGTTCTACCTCGATGCACTGTGTAAGGATTTGATCTGTATGAACGGTATGTGAGACAAGCTTTTCACTGTATCTCAATACACTTAACAATTTACAGAAAATAAATCCAATCCTAATCTTCAAATGAATTAACACAGGCGCATTTGGCATTCTTAAACCTTTACTGGTATTCCCTACCAGAGAATGAACACCTCATTAATGACAATGTATTTTTTAATGTGAAAACCCTTGAATAATTGCTCTACTTCAGGATATTTTAAGAGTGTGACATGAGGTATCTTTTGATTCCATTTCACTCATGGGTTACAATCTAATTAAGCAGAGGAAGCATTGTTATTTGTTGTCCTGCCCTCACTTTATCATTTTATCCATAAGGCAAGCTGCAAGCATGACCTAATTAAATTAACAGGCTGATATTTGTTTCGGTTGTGAAGAAATATGCTATTTGAGAGCTAACATGTACAGGCCTATAGTTGCAATCTTCAAATAACACTTGTGTTGATTAATTTACTTCTGAAATGTTAGTGGACTCATTGTTGGAATTTGGTTTAAATTGTTAAAGTGCCATGCTCTTTAATAATAATAACTTATTTATGGGGTACTTTTCTTACAAAACAATGTAGTTAAAGTGCATTACGATGGTATAAAGTGCAAACATGTAAATAAGAGACAAAATGATGTTAATCGAAAGCAAGGTTATAGAATTAGGTTTAACATATTTAACAAATTACTTGAGAGATAATGAATATAAGAAACATAGGACTGAAATCCTTTAATTTTCTGTCCCATTTACAGGATTGATAATCTGGAAAAGGCCAAGGCTGCATATTCCAGTTTTCGGAATCGTAGTGATGCTCTGGACAGCTGGCTCTCCAACATACCAAACTATGAACCACGGGAAACTGACAGTGCCAAAACCATCGATAATAAGCTGAGGAACCAAATGGTACCAAGTTCCATAAAAAACATCTCTGCACATGTATTAGAGTAAAATATTTTTAAAGATGTTAATTATTTTTAAAAGATATTTCAAGATATTATCAATTATTTTGACTTTTTTTTAAAAAAGCAGAACTGAAATGGTTTCTCAGTAGAAGATACAGTATCCGCAGCTACGCATTTACAGAGTTTTTTCCTCAGTAGATGAGGTGGTGATGAGGGAAAGGAGGCTCATGTATTTGGGACACAAGAATTTTTGGCTTGATACATGTATTGAAGAAATTACTAAATTGCTCTAAAGCTTATTCATAAACTGATCCATGAAATTGCGTTGACTCTGCCAGTCAGAATAACAGATTTGTTCATTTTGCTCTTGAACACAAACCAAAGCTATATGGAACATAGTACTGCACTGGTCAGATCATTTGGCCTGTAATGTTGCACTGATCTTGATGCCAATTTGTATTAAATGTCCTCCTCTTGTGTATTATCCATGTTGCTCCATGCCCTTCATTTCTATTTGAAAGGATCTTAAGCCCCACCAAACGACCTGCTTCCACTACTACCTCAAGTAATCTATTCCAGGCACAAGTTGTCTCTATACACTACTTGTCCAAGTTGTTTCTCTCGGGACAGTTATGTGTATGAAATACTGAAAACAATATTTGTATGTCTATATTTTGGGGTCCAATAAATCACTGTTTGATCACACTGGCCCAGTTGTTTCTATGGATCCAGAAGTCAGTTTTCCAGATGAAAATGGAGCTGATTTTAATTATCAGTTGGCTCAAAAATGCAGATGGCCTAGATTCCAAATTCTAATGGCACTCTGGTTGGAGTTGCTCCAGAGGTTGTTTTGTGCCTCTTGTCCGGCTTATTAAAGGAGAAACTATTAGCTGCAAAAGCCACATTTTCTCACAGCAGTCCTCTGCATAGCACTTTCCAATAAATGTCTGTACCGAAACCTGCCTGGGGGTAAGGTGGACATCGGACATCAGACATCCAACATCCAACTTCAGCACAGTGGAAGAACTTCCACTAATTAGTCATCTTCAAGTTCTGGAGCTGCATGTTGATGATCCATCAAATCATCAACTATTTGACTCAGGACCTCATGCGATAGACTTTGGACTTTGCTGAAGCATCACAAGATTGAAAATCACCCCCATACCACGAGACCCATTCCCTCTAGTATCAATCACGCCAATTGTCTTCCTGAAGGAATACCTTTTATTTCTCCTGAATGTGTCGGGTCAGGAAATAGTTACGTGAAATTAGATCCATCATAATTTCACAACAGATCTTTAGTTTTGGGAAACTTGATAAAACTTATATAAGTATAGTTTTAATGCATTGGTTGGATGGAAGATTAGAGAATTTGTTTCTATTAGTTATCTTTTCTTTCATCCAACACTGAGTTTTAATGTAAATCTTTTCTTACTGGTTAGGCAGTCTGTTTATTAACCCAGCAAATCATTTATAAGAGTTACATGGTTGTCATAGTATTGACCTTAAATTTTATTCTCTCTTTTGAAACAGCGTGTCTTAAATGACATTACCAGTAAAGAGCCAGATTTGGCGAAAGCAACAAACAATGCACAGCAATATCAGGAGGCAGCCAAGGTAAGAAATTAAGTGACGAGATTCTGGTTCAGTAAGCACAGAAATGTCAGCTAGATGAGGACGGCGGGGGACAAACAATAGACTTGTTTGTAATGGGTCCATTATATTGGAAGGTTAGATAACTTTATGATCTGAAGGCTATTTACTAAATTTAGAATAAGAGACATGATTGCATTTTTAAGTTGGAAATGTTAATTGTCAAAGAGCACAGCTGTCCTTGTAAACAATTCTCTGAAAGCTAACAGCGGGCACGAAGGGAACAAATGATATGTTAAACCTTATTATGAGAGGAAGTAAGTATATCAATAAAGAGATCCACTGAAATTATACAGGGTCTTGGGTAAAACCTCAACTTGAGTATTATGAATAGTTTTGGTCTTCGTACCTAACAAAGGATATGCTTGCCGTAGAGGTAGGGCAACAAGAATTCACTAATTGATTCCTCTGGGATGGCAGGTTTGCTCTATGAGAGATGCAAGGCCTATATTTGGTCAAGTTTAGAAAAAGGAGAGCTGACTTCATTACAACTTAAAAAAGAAATCTAACAAAATGTTTGTTCCTCTGGATTTCCAGCACCTGCACAGTTTCTTGTGTGGATGTTTACCTTGGCTTGAGGAGTCCAGGATCAGGAGTCTCAGGCTCAGAATGGGATGCTGGCCATTTATTGTATAACTGAAATTGTGGGAAGTTTCTCCACTCAAAGTGTGGTGTAGCTTTGGAATTGTCTGTGCTGGAGTGATGGAAAATGACAGCGAGGCAGAAGTTCAGGCATAATCTTGATGAATGTTTCAGCAAGCTCAAAGGTCTAGAAAGCATACGCCTGCCCCTAGTATCTTATACATGTGGAACTACCAGAGGAATTACGGATTTAATTCAGGTTGATATTTCTAGAATACAAAAGGCAGAAACTATGGGGGAATTTGTTGGCACAGCCCGTTTTCGTGGGTGATTAACTCTTAACCACAGGATTGGCTGGAAGAGAAAGCTTTTTGTGACCATAAGTGTTGTAGTGCAGGAATTGTGTCAGGACGTGTATGGACACCTACAATTTGCATCTGGTTTTTCTCTCCCTGGTAAAGTAATTTTAATTTAAATGTAGTAAAGCTCTGATAATCCAGTATCCTTGGGACTTTGGTTCTGGATTGGCAGATTTTCAGTTATTACTCCATTTTAATATCCAACAAATGTTTAATTCACTTTATTTTTAAGATGTTGCATAGTGATGTAATGAAATCAATAAAAGGAGAGTGAAAAATGGGGCTCCTGGCTCTGTTTAAAGGGAGCATCCAAACAAGGGCCTTAGGGAGTTTATAGGTCCCCAGGAAATGGGACCTTGATAGACCAGGAGTTAAATTGTCGGGATCTCCTCACAGCTGGATGGTAGATTATCAGAGTTTTACTACACACAAAAGAATACCTTCACCTTTATTCCCCTTCTGTTTATCTGTCATTGTTTCTTACATGTTCTGATCTCAGGATTATGAACTTGAAGCCGAGATGTTTAAATCACTGATCCAGCCAGACAGAGCACAATCCTCCAAAAAAGCAAAATTCACTTCGCCGGCTGATAAAGTTAAGGACGAGGTAATTATTTTATGATGTTACTCTGTGTAATGAAAATACAGAGCCGAGACAGGCTTTATTTTAACAACTGGAGATATAAACAGGACAATTCAGCTCATGCAAAGCAACTGAAGTTATTTAACGGTTACCAATCTAAATACTCTAAATATTGCAGTGTAACTAGTAAGAAATAAATTTCAAAAATCTTTCAATTAAACAAACATGTTTCATATACATGGAAACATTCACACAAAATAAAAGTCTAGAAATCCTTCTCAGTCAATAATACTAGGATCAAGACAATGTGGTCCACTCTGAAATTTCCCCAATTTTTTTGTTTTCACTTCAGTTAACAGAACCTAACAGCAGGTTGCTCCTGGCACCATTGTAGACTTAGGAAATGTGACTGAGGTCATTTTTTTTGTTCCTGTTAATTTACACTAGGTTGCACTGATTATATCTGCTGTTGTTCATTTAGTAGGTTGCCACTTTACTACTTCTCCAAGTTCAGAATCATCTGCAAATCTGCATTGAGTTTGATTCCAAGTCAATTAGAAACCAAGGCAATGAATCCATTGCTGAACCATGGGATCCTCCATTCAGTCCTCCCCATGACTGCAATTTGATGCAGGGCTTTAATGTGAAACTCGGACAGTTCCTTTTTCCTCCACAGATGTTGCTTGACATGCTAAGTTCCTCCAGCAAATTGTATGTTGCAACTTGATAACTGCCCTTTATTTTTCATTATAATAATGAATTCTACAACACTAATTGGTTAGTTGCCTTTTTAAAAAAAAAAATGATGAGGTTATCCTCTTTAATGGCCTCTGCATATCCAAGGCTGCTTAAACAGTCCATGAGTTGCCTTCTGAAGCCACCATTCTACAGTGGGAAACATGACTGCCTGATTACACACTGATGGCACCCATGCAATAATCTGATAAAGTAATATTGGTTGAAAGATGCTTGTTGGCTGGTATACTAAAGTAATATTGGTTGAAAGATGCTTGTTGGCTGGTATACTAAAGTAATAGTAGCCCAAGAAATAGTGGATGCATTAGTGATAATTTTTCAAAACGCGTTAGATTCTGGACTAGTTCCTGAGGATTGGAGGGTGGCTAATGTAACTCCACTTTTTAAAAAAGGAGGGAGAGAGAAACCGGGGAATTATAGACCGGTTAGCCTAATGTCGGTGGTGGGGAAACTGCTGGAGTCAGTTATCAAGGATGTGATAACAGCACATTTGGAAAGCGGTGAAATGATCGGACAAAGTCAGCATGGATTTGTGAAAGGAAAATCATGTCTGACGAATCTCATAGAATTTTTTGAGGATGTAACTAGTAGAGTGGATAGGGGAGAACCAGTGGATGTGGTATATTTGGATTTTCAAAAGGCTTTTGACAAGGTCCCACACAGGAGATTAGTGTGCAAACTTAAAGCACACGGTATTGGGGGTAAGGTATTGGTGTGGGTGGAGAATTGGTTAGCAGACAGGAAGCAAAGAGTGGGAATAAACGGGACCTTTTCAGAATGGCAGGTGGTGACTAGTGGGGTACTGCAAGGCTCAGTGCTGGGACCTCAGTTGTTTACAATATATATTAATGACTTGGATGAGGGAATTAAATGCAGCATCTCCAAGTTTGCGGATGACACGAAGCTGGGCGGCAGTGTTAGCTGTGAGGAGGATGCTAAGAGGATGCAGGGTGACTTGGATAGGTTGGGTGAGTGGGCAATTTCATGGCAGATGCAATTTAATGTGGATAAATGTGAAGTTATCCACTTTGGTGGCAAAAATAGGAAAACAGATTATTATCTGAATGGTGGCCGATTAGGAAAAGGGGAGGTGCAACGAGACCTGGGTGTCATTATACACCAGTCATTGAAAGTGGGCATGCAGGTACAGCAGGCGGTGAAAAAGGCGAATGGTATGCTGGCATTTATAGCGAGAGGATTCGAGTACAGGAGCAGGGAGGTACTACTGCAGTTGTACAAGGCCTTGGTGAGACCACACCTGGAGTATTGTGTGCAGTTTTGGTCCCCTAATCTGAGGAAAGACATCCTTGCCATAGAGGGAGTACAAAGAAGGTTCACCAGATTGATTCCTGGGATGGCAGGACTTTCGTATGAAGAAAGACTGGATGAACTGGGCTTGTACTCGTTGGAATTTAGAAGATTGAGGGGGGATCTGATTGAAACATATAAGATCCTAAAGGGATTGGACAGGCTAGATGCAGGAAGATTATTCCCGATGTTGGGGAAGTCCAGAACGAGGGGCCACAGTTTGAGGATAGAGGGGAAGCCTTTTAGGACCGAGATTAGGAAAAACTTCTTCACACAGAGAGTGGTGAATCTGTGGAATTCTCTGCCACAGGAAACAGTTGAGGCCAGTTCATTGGCTATATTTAAGAGGGAGTTAGATATGGCCCTTGTGGCTATGGGGGTCAGGGGGTATGGAGGGAAGGCTGGGGCGGGGTTCTGAGTTGGATGATCAGCCATGATCATAATGAATGGTGGTGCAAGCTTGAAGGGCCAAATGGCCTACTCCTGCACCTATTTTCTATGTTTCTAATGTGATAACATGAACAGTGTGCAGTATTGCTGGATAGCTGTAGATGTGTTTATTTTGGCTTGTTCTACAAGGTCACAGCTTGATATAAATAGTACAATTAACCATTATGTCCAGCAAAGAAGTACTAAATATTCAGAAAATGTACAGGTAAATATTTATTTGTTGGTCTCAAGAAAACTACCTAGTTTAAAGTCCTGATGAAGGGTCTCAGCCTGAAATAATTGACTCTTTATTGCTTTCCCTAGATGTTGCCTAAACAGCTGGCTTCCTCTGGTGTTCTGTGTGTGTTACTTTAAATACAATTATCACTTTCCCCTATGAAGACATATTGCTGAAACTCCCAGCCAGTTTTGAAAATGGATTATTTTACCAGATTTGCATAGTTCCATTAAGAATTTTGTTCTGTTCATTGAAATGGAATCCAACCTATAGTCCCTAAGATTTAACCTAAATGTCTAAGAGATAATTATTGCCCCATTTATTTTAAATAAATATCGAATGACCTTTTAACAGCCAGCATTCTGACCAGTCGTCTTCCAGATTGAAACTTGCACACTGCAATAAAGTTGCGTCTGATGATCTGGAATGTAGACTTGACTTTCTGTACCTGACTATTCAGAAAATGTCATGCTGTCTCCTCACAGGAAACCGCTCTGGCCACTAAATTTGCAACAGTGAGTGCTGTCAACTATCAACGGATGCAGAACCTGGAGTTTGCGCAAACCCTTTTGAAACAGGTAATCGTCGGTCTTGATCGCTTTCACTATGAAAGGATAAATGCAAAGAGCAAACGTTGGACGGTGAAAATCCACAGTTCCTATCAGATATTGATAATTGAAACTAAAATAAGGCTGAGGATTAATTAAATGTTTACCAGAAGGTCTTTTCAGTGCATTTCAGCAATAACTGTCGTGGTGATTAATACTTGATCACATAGAATTCTAGAACTGCTCAACAGATCAAGCAACTAGAAGGGGAGAGAAATGGACTCGTCGGTAGCATAGTGGTTAGGACAACGCTATTACAGCTCAGGATGTCAGAGTTCAATTCTGGCACCGCCTGTAGGAGTTTGTTTGTTCTCCCCGTGACTGCACAGGTTTCCTCCTCCTGTCCAAGAGCTTACCTTAATTGGTCATTGTAAATTGTCCTGTGATTAGGCTAGAGTTAAGTAGGTGGGTTGCTGGTGGTGTGGCTCGAAGGGCCAGAAGAGCCAGTTCCATGCTGTATCTCTAAATTTTAAAAAAAATAACATTAGTTAATACCAGTGAGCTCTCATGAAAGGTCATTAATTTGCAACTTTAACTCTGGTTCTGTCTCCATGGACGTTGCCTAATATGTTAAGCATTTCCAGCACTTCATATTTTGATTTTACTTTTTCAGCATCTGCATTCGTTAGTCTTTATGTGTCTAAGTATCTAATAATTGATCAAATGCTTAATTGGCAACATCATAAGATGGTCCTTTGAGTCTATTAGACTGAGTTACAAAACAAATACATCCTAACAGTAAAACAAAAATGGCTTATCTTCCCTCTGTAATGCAGCAACCGGAGATGCAAGTAATCCAGCAACAAGTTCAATCACAGAACTATGCAGCAGCACCTAGCAACAGGTTGGAAAGACAACTGAATGATGAGTTGCAGCACAGGGAAGGAGTGGAGAAAGAAATCAAGAAAGTACAGGAAGAAATTGCAGTCCTGGAGAGTCAGCAACTCAAGGGATCGTTCCAGAAGAAAGAGGTTGTCAAGAAGGTCCCTGACCCACAGCTAGATGAAGAGATGCATAGGGTTCGGGAGTCATTAGCAGATGAGCAGTTGCAAAAGAAAACTCTGGAGAATGAACTAGAGATCTTGCAGCGCAAGTTGCTTTCGCTGGAGAAAATGAAAAAAGACCCTGCAAAGCAATATGTGGTCAAGGAAGTTCTTCGAATTGAACAAGATAAGGATCAGGAAAATGAGATACTGAGGCTCAGGGAGGAGCTTGAGGAGATTAAGAGGCAAAAATTGGCAAAGGAGAATGACATCCTGCTGCTTCAGAAACGTCTCCGTGACTTGACCGAAGAGAAGAATAAGGAACATGAGAAAATCACAGAACAGGAAGTGTTCACGCTAAAAAATGACCCTGAGCTGGAAGTAGAGTTTCACCGCCTGCAGGACAACAAACAACATGAAAGTCTCTTGAGGCAACACAAGGAGGAGGAGCTAAGGGCCCTTCAGGAGAAGCTGAAACGACTGCAGAGAGAAAAAGACAAGGAGGAGGAGAAAGTGACTGTGAAGGAAGTCGTCAAGTTGGAGAAGGATGCAAATTTGGAGAAGGAGGTTATAAATCTTCGCCGTCGACATGAAGATGAGATGGCCAAAAAGCGATCACACGAGCGAGAAATTAGTGAGCTTATGAAAAAGATCAAAAAACTTGAAGAGGAAAAGTCTAAACCAGTAATCCAGGAAAAGGTGCGGGAGATTGTCAGGCCTGATCCCAATGCTGAAAACCAGGTAGCCACCTTGAGAACTGATCTCCTTGAGCAGCAGCGAAGATACAGTGATGCAGAATTACAGCTGAAGAGCATTCATGATGAAATCTCTCTCCTGAAAGATAGGGGTCCAAAGATTGAGATAAAAGACAACATAAAGGAAGTCATTAGGTACAAGCCAGATCCTGAAACTGAGCAGGAGTTGGAGAGGTTAAGGGATGAGGTAGTGGATAAATCTCGACAAGTGGATAGAACCAAAGTTGAGATAAAGCAGCTTGAAAGAGAGATTGAGATGCTAAAGAACAGTAAGCCCCAGGTTCAAATTAAAGAAGTTATTAATGAGGTTATTCAGTACCGAGAAAATCCAAATACCAGGGAAGAGCTAAATCTCCTCAAAACCAAGCTGGAGGAAGAACAGCAGAAGCAATTAGAGCAAGAGAGGGAGCGAGCAATACACGAAGAGAACATCCAACTGAAGAAGAAGGATCTGGCTCAAGTGAGAGAAAAAGTGGTGCAGCAGGAGGTTGTGAAGCTAGAGCAAGATCCAACGTTGAAGGCAGAGTGTGGTTCAATGGCAAATGAGATTGAGCAAGAAAGAAGGCAGAAGGAAAATCTGAAAGCCCAGATCCAAACGTTACAACTACGAAAAGCTGACTTGGAAGAGCAGCTGCAAGAACTTGAAGCAGAGAGGGAGGCTCGGCGCAACGCTGAGCTGGAAGTCAAGAGGCTGAAGGTGAAGCTCAGTGACCTTGAGGAGAAAGAAAAAGAGGTAAGAGATAAAGTCCTGGTGAAACACAAGGTTGTTCTGAAGCAGGATCCTCAACAAGAAAAAGAAGTTTCACTGCTTAAACTGCATGTAGAGGAAGAAAAGGCAAATCGAAATGAACTTGAAAATACCCTTCAAGACCTGAAACTCAAACAGATAGAGCTTGAAACAAAGAAAGTCAAGGAAAAGAATATCTATACCGAGAAAGTTCAGGTAGAACGTGATCCTGAGACAGAATTAGAAGTTGAGCGCCTTCGGAAAAATTTGGAAGAGGAAGGAAAACTGAAGCAAAACTTGCAGAATGAACTCGATCATCTGAAGGCTAGGCTGTCAGACACCGAGTTCAAGGATATGAAGTCTTTGAAAGACTTGGAGCATCTGAAAGATGAGCATACAAATCTACAGAGGGAGAAACAAAACCTGCTAAATGAACGTCAGAGGCTGCATTCTGACATCCAGGTAACCGTTCAGCAAACCCGAGAAGTCCAGTCAGAGAAGTCGATACCAGGCTCTGGCAATGTGGATCTTCTGGAGGCTCGATTCACATCCCTACAGAAAGAGTTGGATGATCTGAGGAAATCAAGCACATCCAAAGATGCTGAGATTGACAAATTGGAAAAGGAATTAGCTGCACTGAAAATAAAGAGAGAGCAGAGGGAGAACAGTTTACGACGTCACATTGTAGTAATCGATCCAGATACTGGCAAGGAAATGACTCCACAGGAAGCCTACAAACTTGGCCTCATCAACTGGGATATGTTTGTCAACCTTGAAAATCAGGAATGCGACTGGGAAGAGATGACAGTAAAAGGTCCTACAGGCACTTCTACCATCCTCCATGACCGGAAATCAGGACAAAAGTATTCGGTCGATGACGCTCTGAGAAACGGCAAGATTACTGAGAAACAGTATAAACAGTTCCTGGACAAGGAGGTCCCAATCCATGAATTTGCCGTATTATTATCAGGAAAAGATGCAGTGCCACACAATGACACAGAAAAGGTGAGTAGTTATCAGCCGATTTCATCTGCTAGTCCCAGTTCCTTTCCTCCAAACCAAGGTAAAGGTAAACAGCAGGCAATTGGAGGCATATTTGACGTAAACACAGATAGGAAAATGTCTGTCACCAATGCAGTTAACCGAAATCTGCTTGACTCCGACACAGCTCTGAGGCTTCTGGAAGCCCAGTCGGCAACTGGTGGAATTGTCTACGTTAAAGATGGCAGCCGTTACAATGTACAGAAGGCTGCAGAGCTTGGCTTGATTGATGATGGACTGACACAGAGACTTTCCAGCGCTGAGAGTGCCTACACTGGTGTCGAAGACCCCAAGACGAAGAAACTCCTGTCTGCTGCCAAGGCTGCTGAGCGAGGCTGGCTTTACCCTGAGGCTGCAGAGTGGTATCTGGAAGCACAGTACCTAACTGGAGGTCTAGTTGACCCCGTCACATCTGAAAGATGTTCGCTAAACCAGGCAATATCATCTGGTCTGATAGATGAAGATAAGGCTGAGAGACTCCAAAACGACACCACTTACCCTAAAAACATGGTGGAACCAATTAGCAAGCATCTCATTAATTACAAGGAAGCTCTGGATCTGTCGATTACTGACCAGGATACTGGGCTGCTTCTGTTACCTGTCTCCTCCAAGTCTCACTAGTGTCTTTATTTTCACATGAAAATCACAGAGTCTGCAGCATTCAATTTACCAGCCACTGAAAAGAGAAGAATATTGTCAAAGAACTCTTGTATGAAACTAGTTGAATTTATTTGGGATGTGGGTGCAACCAGAATTAAAGTCAATGTAATATAACTTCATATAACTATTACACGATTTGTTTTTCAATTTGCTATTTTCATTTCATTATCCTTTAAACTTCACTTATCTATTACATATATTTTAAAAGAAGCATAAACATAAATTATCCCATGTCACAATTCAACCTTGTGTGTAATATTCCCCAGTTATTTGGCCCTTACTGTCACTAGGGGTGCTCGACTTCTACACGTTGACTTGGTGCTATGGAAATCTATTGAGCATAGCTCTAAATCAGAAACACCATTTCACCCCCTGAGAAGGCTCTCCAATTTTTGAGAACTGGATTACTTTGATAGTTGGGGGTAGGTCTCCAACACTTGCTAGGTCCCGCCAGGAATGAAACATAAATCTTAAACAAAAATCAAGTTGACAAGCAACTTGATGTTGCAGCTCCAAAAGTATGTGCTTATTTTCCAGTCAATGTTTGAGGCCTTTTAGAAGGCCTTCAGGTTCTCAAGGCTTTTTGAGGTTGAAGCTTCGTGAGGAAGCTTTTTGTGTGTTGGGGAGTCAGGCAAAAGGTCTACTCTCAGTCCAACCTATCAAAATTTAAAAAGTTAGGATAGTTTCAGACCATGTAAATAATCCAGCTCATATTTCAATTGCCCAATATCAAGTCTTTCATCCTTTCCCTAGAATTATAGTGTCTTTTGCAGTATGTAAATTATGTAACTGAAGAAATGGAGCTTAAATGCAGAATGTTCAATGATATATCAACCTTTTCTTAAAAAAAATGCATTTTCAAAGCAGATTTCTTTTTGACAATAGTTCATTCAAAAGTTTAAACCTTCTCATCTTCCAAGAATGGCATGAGCTCCAAGACACAGTTGCCAAATGAAGAAAGTGAGCAAATGTATTCATTCTGTTTTAGGAATCAATGATGTGTTCAAATAGTGCTTGAAATGGAACAAAGCAATTCCAAAAACAATGCGAGTAACTGGATGGTCCCAAATCCCCACTTTCTGTAGGAGGGAAAACCCTGAGCTTAACTACACATGAAATAAACTCTTTTACAGTGAAGCAAAGTGTTAAGCAATTATTGTGGACTTTTATAAGATTAAGTTTGTCTGATAATCCTTTATTAACAAAATGGAACTATTTAGGAAGATAATAGATAACTGCATGAATTTGTTACATTAATGATAGTTCTTTGCTCTAGCTACAAGTTGCATTTATGGCATATTTCCTTTCAGGGATGTTTATTTATATTAGAAAAAATTAAAAAAATGTTCTGGTTATAAAATGAGTCCTTCATTTTCTTTTGTTAATAATAAAAATAATAAGTTATCAATTGAACAAAGAACCAGATATTGCAACATTCAGATGCACTGCATTGGTGTCCCTCCCCGTGTACAAATGAGAGTGCATGTTGAGTCACAGTTGTCAATTCCTGTTGGCAGTTGGACATGCAATGTGATACAAGAAAGGAGTTGAGAAGGAAAATAAATCAGCCTTGATTAAATATTGGAACAGATATGGTGGACCAAATGACTCCTGGTCTTATTAATGTATACGTTTTCATGAGAATCAGTGTGAGCCTCAAGAGCAAGGCAGCCTACACCTGAATCTGAAGAGTTGTTTTAGCTTAAATTAAAGGGGACATTTGCAGTGATTCCAGATTTAGTTTTTCTGGAATGTGGCCAAACAAAATCTACATTCTTTGCAGATGGTACCATTGACACAGTTAAGACCTTTCATTTGGGAATGGAGTATATGAGTTCTTGTTTCACGTGTCCATCTTTGCTGTCACAATGAGGCTTTCATCCTACTTCCCACGCAGTCTGCATCTAGAAGTTCTTCAATTTCCATACATTTGGAGGAAGGTAGACACTTGGTGTTCTGCTAACCACAGCAGGATGTTTTGGTTGGCAGAAATTCTCCATGTCCTGGGAGAATGAATTCAGGCTGCAATGTTCACTTTTAAAGTTTTTGAGATAACCAGTAGTAATTTGGATTGACCATTGCATTTGTCTTGCAGGTTATTTTTGAAAAGTGTTGCACTTAAAGAAACAACTTTGCCCCCACCGCTTTATTTTCACCTCTGGCCCCCACCGCTTTACTTTCACCCCATTCTGATGAAAGGTCTCGGCCCGAAACGTCGACTGTACCTCTTCCTAGAGATGCTGCCTGCAACTTTTATGTGTGTTGCTTTTATCTCCAATATTATGCTTACTGAATAAATTCCATTGATCCTTTGACTCAGGAGATGATTCTATTGCAATCCAATCATCTTCATGCTGGTAACTTAAACTTGGCTGCAGTTAGTTCAAGATTTGATTTTCCACATTCACTCTTGCTAAATAAAACCTGAGTTGGTGCATGACTTTGGAGATGATGTTCATAACACCAGAAACATCTCTTACCAGCTCACGAGTCTGACCTTGAGAATTTCTCCGGCCACTAACCCACAGTGAAATAGTTGCAATCAAACCACCCGATCTGTACTAATTCTCTACTTGGGTGGTGCTGGTGATGAGGTGGGGGGATGATGAGAGGAATGACATCCTGCACAAGGACTAGATCTCTAGTCATTATCACCTAAAAAAAATTACAACAAAAATTTAAGTATTCATGATTAACAAATAATGGGATCCCACCAGTCTTAGTAAATGTTGAAACATTCCAGTCTAAGTTCCTGCTGTAATCATAGCTCCACTGCACATCAATGATTGGGGCTGAATAAGAATTTGTTTCCTTTTATAATGATAAGTGTAATTGGGACAAACATAAAGACTTAAATGTTTTGCAAACAAAGACCCTCTTTGGATGATAGAAAGGACTAGAGAATGATAGATGCCCAACAGGCTTTAGGTCAAGTTCAATGTCATTCACAGAGCCCCAAGCAGCTCTGAAACAGGCTCTTCGGCCCTTCTAGTCAATGTCGACCTGTTTTTGTTTTTACTGCCTATTTCCAACTACCTGCACTATAGCCTCCATACACCTCCCATACATGTCATCACCCAAATTTCTCTTTAGTGTCTAAATCGAACCCACATCCTCCACTTCTGCTGGCACTCTCAACAACCTCTAAGTGGAAAAATTCCCCTTCAGATTCCCCTAAAATATTTCACCTTTCACCCTGAACTTACGTCCAATGTGGGGGTAAGTGGGAAGACGGCGTGGAGAGGGAAGGCAGTAAGAGGGGGCGAGGTTGATTGGGGACAAGGAAACAGAGGGGAGTGTTTATACTTACTATTTTTCAAAAACGTAATTGTTTGAACTTACTTGCTACAAACTTACTATCCATACCCTGTACATTCTCAACCAAATTACTGATGACAGATGACAAGTAACAGGAAGTGTGAGCTGCCTTAATGACTATCGTCCAGTGGCTCTCACATCTCTGGTGAAGAAATGTTGAAGGGTTGGTCATGGTGAGAATGAACTCCTGCCTCAGCAAGGACCTGGACCTGCTGAAATTTGCCTATCACCACAATAGGTCTACGGCAGATGTGATTGCAATGGCTCTTCAAATGGCCTTAGATCACCTGGACAATACAAACTCCAAAAGATTTCTGCTAAACAACTGACAATTGCACCTTCGCCAGCTGCTCACATGAGACTACTGTCCATACCTGTGACACAGGGAATCACATCACTGTCACTCTCCTGATACCGTGTCCGACCTGCTCACCTCCGGGTATCCTCCCTCATAAAGCCTGTTCCTCAGTCACCATCGGAGAGGGCAAGAATCCTATCTTTCTCTGCCTTTTCTCGTAAAAACATAGTCCCTAATCTAGGCAGCATCCTGGTAAATCTCTGAACCCTATCCAACGTTTCCACATATATTTCACACACAACAATTTCTAGAATTTATAGAAAATGGAGGGAAAAGTTTTTTAAAAACATCCAGCTAGAGGCAGCTCTGTGGGTGAAAGTGCCTTGTTCATGAGAGAGGTCAGAGGAAAATGGCCAGACTGGTTCAGGCTTGACAGGAAGGTGACAGTCACTCAGATAACCACACGTTGCAACAGTGGTGTGCAGCAGAGCATCTGTGAACACACGACACGTCAGACCCTGCAGCAGCAGAAGGCCACGAATGTACAGTCACTGACCAATGAACATATGCCCTTGGTAGTGGGTAGCTGATGTAGATGATGCATTCAGCAGTTTCAATTATCTGTTATAAAGCTCCCCTATCCAATGAAGAGCAGTTTCCATACCACGCAGTGATGCAGCATGTTAGAATGCTCCTGCTATATATCGAGGCAATGAGAATTGAATACAATACTCCAATCAGTTTTACAGTGTTGCAATATTCCCTCATGACCCTCGAACTCAATCCTGTGACTTATGACGGCCAACACCCCATAGGCCTTCTTAACCACCTTATCAACTTATGTGGCAACTTTGAGGGATCTAAAGAATGTGGACCCCAAGATCCCTCCATTCTCCACAATGCTAAGAATTCTGCCATTAACCTTGTTCTTTGTCTTCAAGTTTGATCTTTTAAAGTGAATAATATCAGAATCGGGTTTATTATCACTGACATGTGTCATGAAATTTGTTCAGTTTGGATCATACATTTTGGAATTGAACTTCAACTGCATCTTCTCAACCCAGCTCAGTATCCTATCAATGTCACCAAACTCCTGGAGAATATGCTGATCTGCCTTCTTCCAAATCTTTGCAGCCAGGTTTCCTTGGATCCTGCACTTCTTGGCTTTATGGATGAGCCTTCCATGATGAGCTTTTTCAAAATTCTTACTAAAATCTAAATGTACCACATCCACCATTCTGCCTTCATCAGTCTGTTTTTTCACCTCCTTAAAAAAACAAAATCAAGCTTGTGAAACACAACCTGACCCATACCCATCAACCCCCGTCTGTTCACGAGTCCTCTCAAACGTTGCCACTGTATCTTCTGAAATCTCCTCTGCACTTCTTTCTACTTTAATGGCAGGATTTTCCCTACAGCAGGATGACCAAACTGAACACCGTACTCCAATTGCAGACTCACTGTCATCGAGTACAAAGGAGATTGGGAGCATAGGCTACCACAGTTCTGAGGAACATTCCCCACATTTGATACTGGAGGTGAGTCACTCATCCTGGAGTGTGATCTAACCTCCAACTTAACCAGACCAACAAGTGCAGGTCCAAGGGTGGGGATCCAGCGAAGGGTGATTCTCTCCCGGCCTAGTCCATTCACTCAATATCTGCTACATCGCCTATCCCCTGTCTACAGATTAGGGGGGTGGTGGAACACTCCCCACTTCCCTGGAAGGGGTTAGTCCATAAACACAGCATCCACATTACTCAGGACCCTGATGGGGCACTCCCCAGTTGCTGAGTGAGTGTGGCCTTAATGACTCAAGAGACCCCAAACTGTGTTCTAGAATAACCCCAGGGAAGTGCGTGGCAATGTACGTGTTTGCTCAGTGTTTGAGGGTAGGGAAACAAGGTTGACGTTGAATACCTAGTATAACCCCAGAGAAGGAGGTGAAATAGTTAAACGACCAGTCAGTGCTTGAGGGAGGGAAACGGGGCCCACAGTTCTGGTACAGTATAAACCACAAGGAAATGGGTGCAAGGTGAATGGAGGGAAATAAATTTGACAATTTTAAGAACAGACTAAGGGATAAGGGCAGCACCTGAGGGAAGGCACAGGGTATTGGCTAATTGGATCTAGAATAAACCCAGTGAAGTGGGTTGAAACACACATCAAACCCGCCAGCGTCTTATGGCAAGAATGGGGTCTCAATGTTCAAGATTTCCAACAACCCAAGGGAAGTGGATGGGAAGAACTTTCAGGTCGGTCAGCGTCTGAGGGGAGGGAAATAAGGTCAACCTTCGAGTTTGGATTACAACCCAGGGAACGTTGAAAACACCCATGAAGTCGGTCAGCGTTCGAAGAAAGGGGAAACCAACTCAATCATTCATCCCACACAATTGGACCAACGAGAGAGCACTGAGACACCTGGGAGACAATCCCCTCCCTTCACCTATTCATCGAGAGCTCGGACTGGCGGTCGGCGAACGGCCAATCAGGACGAAAAGGCGATTGGGAACGCGGTCGCAGATGAGATGTCTATCTTCAGCGTTGTCCAGTTGGGGAGAGGACGATTGGGTACACACGATCATGTAGGAGCGGGTCCTGCAAGGCGCCGTATCCTTGGATTGGAGGACGGAACTAGTGCGAGCCAATGACATACAGCTAAAAGAAACAATGTTCCTTTGGGACTAAGGTGCAAACACAGTACATCAGCATATAAAACAACATTAGCACAATAACATTAATAGATAATAAAAAACAAAAGAAATCTATAGATGTACAAGACCATAAGAAATAGGAGCAGAACTAGGCTATTTGGCCATTCCATCGTGCCTGATTTATTATCCCTCTTAACCCTATTCTTCTGTCTTCTCTCCATAACCTTTGATGTCCTGACTATTAAGAGCCTATCAACTTGTGCTTTAAATATATTAAAGACTTGGCCTCCACAGCTATCTGTGGCAATGAATTCCACAGATTCACCACCCTCTGACTAAAGAAATTCCACTTCATCTCTGTTCTAAATGGACGTACCTCTATTCTGCGGTTGTACCCTCTGGTCCTAGATGCCACCACTACAGGAAACATTTTCTCCATGTCCACTCTATCTAGGCCTTTCAATATTCAATACTTTCTAATCGGACTCATCCACACCCCACACCCCGACACCATTCTTCTAAAGTCCAGCCAGTACAGGCCCAGAGCCATAAAATGTTTCTTTGTACAATAATGCTTTAATTTCTGGTTGACGTAAAGTGCATATATGACATATTGCTAAATATACAACAGTATAATGCTACTGACACTGCCATAAGCAATGGCAGCATGGTAGCAGGATGTTCAGAAGTCTCTAACTTTCATTGCTCCTATTCCCAAAGTAATAGGGCTCTAAGTAGTATTCAGGTTTTATGTCCCCAATTACTTCTTAAGGTGCTGCTATGAATACCTTTGGCTAGCCATCTGCAGGTAGGCTATGCCACAGACAATGTGTGCATCTGGGGGAGGAATATAACCATCTGCCGAAGAAGATTACAGGGTGGTTGGCAATGAGACATTGGTGGTAAAAATATTAGACCCTACTATCTGATAGTCTCTTAGAGATATACTACTTGTTTTTATCTTCCACCTACCATATAAAGCAGCTTGTTAATACTTGTACAATTACAACCCATTACCATTACAACCTCTCAATAAATGAAGCAGTCATGCTTGCGTGCAACAAGAAATGAAAACAATTAAGGAATGGGCTGACATGAGGCACGAATTGTGAAGTAACTTTTGTACCACACAAACGCAATGCAATGACCATCTGATGAATCCCCTATTGTTCACATTTAATCATATTACCATCACTGAATCTCTCACCATCAATATCGTGGATGTGATCATTGGCCAGAGTATCAATAGGACCATCTACGTAAATTACAAGAGCAGGTAAGGGCTGAGTATTGTGTGGTGAGTGACTTGTCTTGTAACAAATTTGAAGCTTTTCCACTGCCTACAAGGTGCAAGGACTACAGTCCTTATATGAATGATGACCGCAGCTTCAGCACTCAGGAACTCTACCCCATCCCATTTATTGGCAACCTAAACTTCCTCCAGTACTGGCTGCAAAGGATGCTACCCATAAAATTCAGTAGTTACTTGCAGTGACTAATCCATAAGCATCTCAGAAACCAGCAATTTAAGGGCAGTAAGCTGGTGCAAGGAGTCAACACAATCTATAGGCTCCAAGTCACACATCACAGTGACCTGTAAACATTCTTAACCTATTATTAATTAGTCTGATTCTTAGATCCTTAACTAATAGCTGTCGAGTGAGTCCACCTGAACACCCATAGCAAACCTTAGGGGAAACTAGTGACAAGCATTAAGTTCCAGCCTTGCCTGTACAGCCAATTTGTGTAAGTGACTGCAATAAAGATGTTTTTAATGGCCGTAACTACATGAGGTGTGTTCTGTGCTATTTTGGATTCTGCACCCTAATGGGAGTTAGATACAGGCCTCCAAACAGTAGCCAGGATGTGGGACACAAATTACAATGGGAGACAGAAAAGGCATGTAAAAAGGACAATGTTACGATGGTCACGGGGGATTTCAATATGCAGGCAGATTGGGAAAATCGGATTTTGTGCTGGATCCTAAGGGAGAAAATTTGTAGAATGCCTATGCAATGGCTTTTTAAAGCAGCTTGTGGTTGAGCCCACTTGGGGAAATGCATTTCTGGATTGGGTGTTTTTGTAATGAACCAGATTTGATTAGGGAGCTTAAGCTAAAGGAATCTTTAGGAGGCAGTGATCATAATATGATAGAATTCACCCTGTAGTTAGAGAGGGAGAAGATAAAAGTGAGATGTATTGGTATTACAGTGGAGTAAAGGGAATTACAGAGGTATGAGAAAGGAGCTGGCCAAAGTTGATTGGAAGAGGACACTAGCAGGGATGACAGTAGACAAAAATGGCTGGAGTTACTGGGGGCAATTCAGAAATGCAGGATAGATACATCCCGAAGATGAAGTAGTATCCTAAAGGGAGGATAAGGCAACTGTGGCTGACAAGGAAGGTCAAAGACAGCATAAAAACAAAAGAGAAGGCATATAATATAGCAACAAATTAGTGGGAAATTAGAGAATTGGAAAGTTTTTAGAAATCAACAGAAGGCAACTAAAAAAGACTTAAGGAAAGAAAAAGTGAAATATGAAGATAAGCTAACCAGCTAATATGAAAGAGGATACCAATTTTTTTCAGATATATAAAGTGTAAAAGAGAGGCAAGAGTGGATATTGGACCACTGGAAAATGATGCTGGAGAGATGGTAATGGTGGACAAACTTAATAAGTATTTTGCATCAGTCGTTCCTATGGAAGACACTAGCAGTATGCCAGAAATTCAAGTGTCAAGGAGTCAGTTGTTGCTTTTGAAGGTGCCTTGGAAGCTGAAAGGTCTGAAGGAAGATAAGTCACCTGGACGAGATGGACTACACCCCAGGTTTCTGAAAGAGGTAGCTAAAGCAATTTTGGAGACACTAGTAATAATTTTTCAAGAATTACTAGATTCTGGAATGGTTCAGGGGTACTGGAAAACTGAAAATGTCACTCCAGTCTAAGAAGTGAGGGAGATAGAAGAAAGGAAATTATAAGCCAGTTAGCCTGACTTTGGTAGTTGAGAAGATGTTGGAGTCCATTATTAGGGATGAGGTTTCGGGGTACTTGGAGGCACATGAGAATATAATGCAAAGTCAGCATGATTTCCTTAAGGGGAAATCTTGTCTAAAAAATCATTTGGAAGTTTTTGAAAATAACAGGCACGATAGGCAAAGCAGAGTGGATTTTGTTCACTTGGATTTTCAGAAGGCATTTAACAAGGTACCACACATAAAGTTGCTTAACAAGGTAAGATCCCATGGTTTTACAGGAAATATACTAGCATGAATAGAAGATTGGCTGACTGGCAGGAGGCAAAGAGTCGGAATAAACAGGGCTTTTTCTGTTTGACTGTTGGAGACTAGTGGAGTTCCGCAGGGACTGATGTTGGGACCACCTCTTTCACATTATATGTCAATGATTTGGATGAAGGAATTGATCCAAGTTTGCAGACAATATGAAGATAGGCGGAGGGGCAAGTAGTGTTGAGGAAACAGAGTCTGCGGAAGGCCTGAGACAGATTGGGAGAATGGGTAAAGAAGTGCCAGATGGAATAGTGTAGAGAAGTGTATGGTGAAGCAGTTTGATAGAAGGAATAAAGGCATACCCTATTTTCCAAACAGGGAGAACATTCACAAATCAGAGGTGCAAGACTTAGGAGTCATTGGGCAGGATTCCCTGAAGGTTAGCTTGCAGGTGGAGTAGGAAGTGCAATGTTAGCACATAGAGTCATAGAGAAGTACAACAACAGAAACAGGCCCTTTGGCCCATCTAGTCAATGCCAAAACCATTTAGATGCTTACTCCCATTGACCTGCACCAGGACCATAGTCCTCCATATCCCAACTATCCATGTACCCATCCAAACTTCTCTTAAACATTGAAATTGAACGTGCATGCACCACTTATGCTGGCACTTCATTCCACACTATCGCAAACCTGAGTGAAGAAGTTTCTCGTTGTGTTCCCCTTAAACCTCTCACCTTTCACCTTTAACCGATAACCTCTGTTCATAGTCCCACCCAACCTGAGTGGAATAAGCCTGTTTGCATTTCCTCCATCTATACCTTTCATAATTTTGTATTCCTCGATCAAATCTCTTCTCAATCTACATTCTAAGGAATACAGTCCTAACCTATTCAATCTTTCCTCGTAACTCAGGTACTTTAGATTTGGCAACATCCTTGTAAATTTTCTCTGAACCCTTTCAATCTTGTTTACATCTTTCCTGTAGGTAGGAGACCAAAACTGCACACAATACTCCAAATTAGGCCTCACCAACTTCAACATAACATCCCACCTTCTGTACTCAAAACATTGATTTATGATGGATAATGTGCCAAAAGCTTTCTTTACAACCCTATCTACCTGTGACACCAATTTCTAAGAATTATCTACCTGTCTTCCCAGATCCCTTTGTTCAACCACACTCCCCAGTGCCCTGCAGTTCACTGTATAAGACTACCCTGGTTGGTACTACCAAAGTGTAAAGTCTGCATTAAATTCCATCCGCCATTTTTCAGCCCATTTTTCCAACTGATGCCATTCCCTCTGCAAGCCATGACAGCCCTCCTCACTATCCACTACATCCCAAATCGTGATGTCATCTGCAAATTTGCTGATCCAATTAACCACATTATCATCCAGATCATTGATATTAATGACAAACAACAAAGGACCCAACAGCGATCCCTGCTGTACCCCACTAGTCACAGGCCTCCAGAGAGAAAACCCTCTACTATCACTCTCTGGCTTCTCCCACAAAGCCAATGTCTAATCCAATTTACTATTTCATTCTGATGTCAAGCAACTGAACCTTTCTGACCAGCTTCCTACATGGGACCTTGTCAATGCCTTATTGAAATCCATGTAGACAACATCCACTTTCCTGGTAACTTCCTCAAAAACCTCCATAAAATTGGTTCAACATGACCTACCATGCATGAAGCCATGCTGACGATGCTTAATCAATCCATGTTTATCCAAATACTTATATATCTGGTCCCTTAAAATACCTTCCAATATTTTCCCATAAATGATGTCAGACACACCAGCCTATAATTTCCTGGTTTCTGTTTAGAGCCTTTTTTAAAAACAGAACAACATCAGCTATCTTTCAATGTTCTGGTACCTCTCCTTGTCATTGTTCTAAGAAGGCTGAAGAACAGGACCTCAAGGGTGACGTTCTCAGAATTGCTGCCAGTGCTATGTGACAGTGATGGTAAGAATTGGAGGAGATGGCAGTTGAATGCGTGGCTGAGGAGTTGGTGCAGGGAGCAGGGTTTTAGATTTTTCGATCATTGGGATCTCTTCTGGAGAAGGTGGGACCTGTACAGATTGGATGGGATGCACCTGAACTCGAGGGGGAGCAATATCCTTGCAGGTAGGTTTGCTAGCATGGTTCGGGAGGGTTTAAACTCATTTGCAAGGGGGATGGGACCCAGAGCGATAGAGCAGTAAAAAAATGCATGGAGTAAAGCCAGATCTAACATATAAAGAGGCTTTGAGGAAAGAGAAGCAGAATAAATGGTGTAAAGACAGTAAGGTAGAAGGGCTGAAGTGTGTGTACCTCAATGCAAGAAGCATCAGGAACAAAGGTGATGAACTGAGAGCTTGGATACATACATGGAATTATGATGTAGTGGCCATACAGAGACTCGGCTGGTACCAGGGCAGGAATGGATTCTCAATATTCCTGGATTTCAGTGCTTTAAAAGGGATAGAGATGGGGGGGAAAGGGGAGGAGAAGTGGCATTACTGGTCAGGGATACTATTACAGCTACAGAAAGGGTGGGTAATGTAGCAGGATCCTCTTTTGAGTCAGTATGGGTGGAAGTCAGGAACAGGAAGGGAGCAGGGGGTATTCTATAGGCCCCCTGGTAGCTGCAGAGACACAGAGGAGCAGATTGGGAGGCATATTTTGGAAAGGTGCAAAAATAACAGGGTTGTTATCATGGGTGACTTTAACTTCCCTAATATTGATTGGCACCTGATTAGTTCCAAGGGTTTAGATGGGGCAGAGTTTGTTAAGTGTGTCCAGGACGGATTCCTGTCACAGTATGTGGACAGGCCGACTAGGGGGATTGCCATACTAGATCTAGTACTAGGTAATGAACCGGGTAAGGTCACAGATCTCTCAGTGGGTGAGCATCTGGGGAACAGTGACCACCACTCCCTGGCCTTTAGCATTATCATGGAAAAGGACAGAATCAGAGAAGACAGGAAAATTTTTAATTGGGGAAGGGCAAATTATGAGGCTATAAGGCTAGAACTTGCGGGTGTGAATTGGGATGATGTTTTTGCAGGGAAATGTACTATGGACACGTGGTCGATGTTTAGAGATCTCTTGCAGGACATTAGGGATAAATTTGTCCCGGTGTGGAAGATAAAGAATAGTAGAGTGAAGGAACCATGGCTGACAAGTGAGGTGGAAAATCTAGTCAGGTGGAAGAAGGCAGCATACATGAGGTTTAGGAAGCAAGGATCAGATGGGTCTATTGAGGAAAATAGGGAAGCAAGAAAGGAGCTTAAGAAGGGGCTGAGAAGAGCAAGAAGGGGGCATGAGAAGGCCTTGGTGAGTAGGGTAAAGGAAAACCCCAAAGCATTCTTCAATTATGTGAAGAACAAAAGAATGACAGGAGTGAAGGTAGGACGGATTAGAGATAAAGGTGGGAAGATGTGCCTGGAGGCTGTGGAAGTGAGCAAGGTCCTCAATGAATACTTCTCTTTGGTATTCACCAATGAGAGAGAACTTGATGATGGTGAGGACAATATGAGTGAGGTTGATGTTCTAGAGCATGTTGATATTAAGGGAGAGGAGGTGTTGGAGTTGTTAAAATACGTCAGGACAGATAAGTCCCCGGGGCCTGACGGAATATTCCCCAGGCTGCTCCATGAGGCAAGGGAAGAGATTGCTGAGCCTCTGGCTAGGATCTTTATGTCCTCATTGTCCACGGGAATGGTACCAGAGTATTGGAGGGAGGTGCATGTTGTCCCCTTGTTCAGAAAAGGTAGTAGGGATAGTCCGGGTAATTATAGACCAGTGATCCTTATGTCTGTGGTAGGAAAGCTGTTGGAAAAGATTCTTACAGATAGGATCTATGGGCATTTAGAGAATCATGGTCTGATCAGGGACAGTCAGCATGCCTTTGTGAAGGGCAGATCTTGTCTAACAAGCCTGATAAGAGTTCTTTGAGGAGGTGACCAGGCATATAGATGAGGGTAGTGCAGTGGATGTGATCTATATGGATTTTAGTAAGGCATTTGACAAGGTTCCACACGGTAGGCTTATTCAGAAAGTCAGAAGGCATGGGATCCAGGGAAGTTTGGCCAGGTGGATTCAGAATTGGCTTGCCTGCAGAAGGTAGAGGGTCATGGTGGAGGGAGTACATTCAGATTGGAGGATTGTGACTAGTGGTGTCCCACAAGGATCTGTTCTGGGACCTCTACTTTTCGTGATTTTTATTAATGACCTGGATGTGGGGGTAGAAGGGTGGGTTGGCAAGTTTGCAGATGACACAAAGGTTGGTGGTGTTGTAGATAGTGTAGAGGATTGTCAAAGATTGCAGAGACACTGATAGGATGCAGAAGTGGGCTGAGAAGTGGCAGATGGAGTTCAACCGGGAGAAGTGTGAGGTGGTACACTTTGGAAGGACAAACTCCAAGGCAGAGTACAAAGTAAATGGCAGGATACTTGGTAGTGTGGAGGAGCAGAGGGATCTGGGGGTACATGTCCACAGATCCCTGAAAGTTGTCTCACAGGTAGATAGGGTAGTTAAGAAAGCTTATGGGGTGTTAGCTTTCATAAGTCGAGGGATAGAGTTTAAGAGTCACGATGTAATGATGCAGCTCTATAAAACTCTGGTTAGGCCACACTTGGAGTACTGTGTCCAGTTCTGGTCGCCTCACCATGTGGAAGCATTGGAAAGGGTACAGAGGAGATTTACCGGGATGCTGCCTGGTTTAAAGATTATGATCAGAGATTGAGGGAGCTAGGGCTTTACTCTTTGGAGAGGAGGAGGATGAAAGGAGACATGATAGAGGTGTACAAGATAATAAGAGGAATAGATAAGAGTGGATAGCCAGCGCCTCTTCCCCAGGGCACCACTGCTCAATACAAGGGGACATGGCTTTAAGGTAACGGGTGGGAAGTTCAAGGGGGATATTAGAGGAAGGTTTTTTACTCAGAGAGTGGTTGGTGCGTGGAATGCACTGCCTGAGTCAGTGGTGGAGGCAGATACACTAGTGAAGTTTAAGAGACTACTAGACAGGTATATGGAGGAATTTAAGGTGGGGGGTTATATGGGAGGCAGAGTTTGAGGGTCGGCACAACATTGTGGGCCGAAGGGCCTGTACTGTGCTGTACTATTCTATGTCCTATGTTCTAAATACCTTTGCTGGTGCTCCGGCAATTTCTGCACTTGCCTCCTATGGAGTCTGAGGAAACTCCTTTTCAGGTCCTGGGGATTTATCTATCCTGATTTGCCTCAGGGTAGTAAACAGCTCCTCCTCTGTAACCTGTATGGTGCCCATAAAATTGATGCCATTTTGCCTCACTTCTATAGACTCTGTATCCCTCTCCCAAGTAAATACAGATGCAAAGAATGCATTTAAGATCTCCCCCATCTTTTATGGCTCCACACATGGGGTTCTGGTCTTCCAGAGGACCAATTTTGTCGCTTGCAATACTTTTGTTCTTAACTTACCTTAGAATCCCCTGAGATTCTCTGTCACCTTGTCTGCTGGAGCTTCTTTTAGCCATCCTGATTTCTTTAAGTGTTCTCTTGCATTTCTTGTATTCCTTAAGGACTTAATTCATTCCTACTTGCCTATACCTGCCATGCACCTCCTTTTTTTTCTCTTAACCAGGGCCTCAACATCTCTTGAAAATCAAGGTTTCCCTACACGTCCTATCTTTATTTTTTATTCTGACAGGCACATACAAGCTTTGTACTGTCAAATTTTGTTTTTAAAGGCCTCCCACTTTCCAAGTACACCTTTGCCAGAGAACAGCCTATCCACACTTGCCAGATCATTTCTGATATTATCAAAATTGGCCTTTCTCCAATTTAGACACTCATCCCATGGGCCAGACCCATCTCTTTGCATAATTACTTTGAAACTAATGATGTTGTGGTCACTGGATGCAAAGTATTCCCCTACACAAACTTCTGGCACCTGCCCTGTCTCATTCCCTAACAGAAGAACCAGTTTTGCATGCTTTCTCCTTTGGGCTTCTACGTACTGATGAAGTGAACTTTCCTGAACACATTTGACAAATTCTTTCCCATCTAATCACTTTACATATGGGATTCCCAGTCAATATGTGGAAAAGTTAAGAGGGCTAGAATGTAAGAGCAAGGATGTAATGCTGAGGCATTGATTAGACTGCAATCAGGAGTACTGAGAGCAGTTTTGGCCCCATACCCAAGAAGATATCCTGGCATTGGAGAGGGTCCAGATGAGGTTCACAAGAATAATTCTGGGAATTGAAGGAGCGCTTGATGGCTTTGTGCCTGCAGTTGCTGGAATTAAGAAGAATGTTGGGGTGTGGGGGAAAGAGATGGTAAATCTCGCTGAAACCTACTGAATATTGAAAGATCAGGATAGAGTGGATGTTTCCCCAAGTCTAGGACCAGAGGGCATAGCCTCAGAATGGAGGGTCGTCCATTTAGAACAGAGATGAGGAGGAATTTCTTTACTCAGTTGGTAGCGAATCTGTGGATGCAATTGCCATAGGTAACTATGGAGGCCAAGATATTGAGAATGTATTTGAAAGGTTCTTGATTAGTCAGGGTGTCAAATGTTACAGGGAAAAGACAGGAGATTGGGGTTGAGAGGGATAATAAATTAGCATGTTGGAATAACAGACTTGATGGGCTGAATGGCCTAATTCTGCTCCTATGTCTTATCGTCTTAATGTAGTTGTCTAGGTGGTGACAGAGTAGAGCTTACTATATATGAGAGATGTCCTAGGATGAGAAATTAAATATTATTACTCTATGAACATATGAAATGAGTGCAGTACTTAGGTACTTCAAACTTGCCCTGTCATTCATGTTCATGGTTGATAGTCTACCTCAATGACATTTTCTTTCACTGTCCCATTTCACTTAATTCCCTTAATATCCAGAAATGTATTTCTCCTTTTGAATGAACTCTATCATGGCCTCTCCCTTTTCTTCAGGGTAGAAAATCCCAAAGATTCAACACCCTACAGGAAGTTTACCGTCACCCCTTTCAGGCTTTGGGAGGTTTAGCAGATAATCTAAATCCTTCATATTTGTCAGCTTTTAGTGTCACCCACATCTCTATGCTAATATCCTCTGCAGCATTTGGCAAAATTGAGTGACTGGCAGGTTAGACTTTGAGGCTGTATTCTTCAGAACATAAGAAATAAGAACAGGAGTAGGCCATCCGGCCCATCGAGCCTGCCCCACCATTCAATAAGGTCATGGCTGATCTGTCCGTAAACTCAGCTCCATCTACCTGCCTTTTCCCCATAACCCTTAACTTATAACATGGGAGCACAGAAGGCCAAATAAGAATGGATAAAAGCAGCCCACTATTTTCTCCAAAATTTTCTATTTTATTGACATATCTGTGTGCAACAGAAACAACCAACCCCTTGTCCTGCAGCAAATACATACACAATTCTCAAATAAAACAATATACAATGAAGCACCATCATTCAAAGTAATGTCTATTTCAGTTAAAACAAATTGAACTTACTAGTACATCACAATTTACAGAGTTTGAGAATGATTATACAATTTCAAGTAGAGCTAAACTTCATTAACACAAAAATCAGATCCAGCAATTTTCAAGTCCTGAGTTTCTGTAGAACATTTATCATGCCTGTGAGTCACCAATAGCATTAAATATGACTGGAGCACTCCAGAAATGAATTGTCATTTTGTTAAAAATCTTATGAAAATTTCAAAAAAAAAACGTTCAACCCATCTGCCCATGACCATGTTCCACAAGCTTACGTCATCTTCATGAAAAAAAATCTTTGGCTTCTCTACCGACATGGTTTTCGTTGATCAACTAGATTGTGCCACATTTTCAACTGCAGGTGATTTTTTTTTTGAATCTCAAATCCCATATTTTATCTTGCTTTTTTAAAAAAATAATAGTGTTGTACAGGGATTAAGAATACATGAAACCTCAGCACACACTTTCCATTTTCTGCATTAGAAGGAAAGGCACTGCAATTGTATGATCAGTATCTGCTACAATACTGTCTATACTTGTATTACCAACCAAATACTATTTGACAGGAATCTAAACAAAACAGTCCATCAACCAGTCTTCATTCCCGGGTTCCCAATAAAATGAGAAGCTCTAAGTACATGAGACTAATGACATTTTCTTAACCGTTAAGACACCAGATCATTGTGATCAGTATTAGTCACTAACAATTTGCAACTGAGGTGGCTAACACAGCTGGTTTCCTAATGCAAACTAATTAATATCAGTCTTTTTCCCTTGTATCACTAAATAATTTGTTATCATTTTATATTCCATTTTTATTGTGCTTGATGTGTAGCACACAAAAAGCTCACAAAAAGATGGCTCAAGAGTCTTGGGCCTTGTTAGTGCATCAGTAGAGCAGAAGAGTACAATGTAAAAATACTCATTGAAAACAAAGTTTTACAGGCAATAAATAGTAAATTTAATTTTTGAAAAACATTGATCATTGACAAAATCCGCACAAAAACTTCGATCTCTTTAAATCAGGAAACTATCAGAGTTGTGTGTCTATAGGGGCAATACTTTTTCCATATAGCTTATCCTTTAACTAGTATTGGTTTGTTTATCCTATCTTCACAAAAAGAGTCAGTTATCCAGAGGAAATTTCCAACCTCACACCATCATATGTGCCTGTGTTTCAGGTAAACAGTGTTCTGTCTACACAGAATCCAAGCTGCTGCCTGAAGAAATTAAAATAGCTTTAATTAAGCCTGCTGCTGTATACAGGATAACCTATATAATGAAATAACAAAATATTGAAACTAAAATCTCTAGCTGCCTTAAATCTCTGGAATGCACCACATAAAATTTTGCTCTAATGACCTTCATTACCATGTCAATACTAAAAATGTTCTTGCATAGGCATTCAGTGGAAGATACTTTTCTATACACTTTGAATCTAAGCATATTCTAGACCAACTTGATGTCTTCCAGCCATCCTAACTCTGCTGCTGTAACAAGTCTTTTCCACCGGTCACTGTCAAAGGTATGAAGTAGATTTCAACCACATTCTCCTTGCCCCAAAATAAAAAGGGCACAATTAATCTTTAGATAAAAGAAAATGCAGAGTTGGTCATCCAAGCCTTGTAGCTTCTTTAGCTTGACCGTTCCCTCTGATGTATACCACAGCACCACTGCCGATGCATCATCTTTATTCAACTGCCTTGTGCCAGAGGTCATGGCATTTTACGTTGCATGCTGGAAGTCTCCCCATGGATTTTGTTGCTATCTGAATTTGTAAAAAGAAAGATATTCAGTAAATTGTCAATATCTCAAGGAAAAATACAAATTCTAGGTTCCTATGTTTTTTGTTGAAAAACTGCCCGGGATCCAGGCAACCCAGGTTCAATTCAATTCAATTCCCCCTGCTGCCTGTAAGGAGTGTGTGTGTTCTTCCAGTGACCATGTGGGTTTCCTCCAGCTGCTCCAGTTTCCTCCCACTGTCCAAAGATGTACTGGTTGCTTGGTTAATTGGTCATCATAAATTCTCCTGTGATTAGGCTAGAATTAAATTGGGGGGATTGCTGTTCCGCATGATTTGAAGGGCTAGAAAGGCCTATTTGGCACCGTCTCTCAATAAATAAAATGGTTTCAAAATCAGCTGCATTGATAGATGCAACCTAAATTTTTCTTTCACTCAGTTAAAATTGTCCTGTGTGTCCTTTCCTTCACCTCCACCTGACTTCTTGTTGGACGTACAATTCTACATGCTACGTTGGCAAAGTGGTCATTATTTACACTCAAGCTTAAACACTGAATCCACCTCCCTTTATTGGGTAGGTTAGCTTGGAAATGGAATCCAAAATTTAATCAATCTTTTTTCTTGCCTCAAGATTGTAACTTACACTCCATATGATAATTACTCACCACTGTAGAGAAATAACGATTCATCTTGAGGAAAGAATGTCATATGTAACTATTCTCTCAATTACACAAATTGACTTCAAAATGTCGGGCACCAGACACATCTACAAGTCATAACATTTTTGTCATAATGTTAATTTAAAAGAATTCAACACTCTCAATAGTTCATCATATACATATTGAAGTTATTATCTTCATTACAGAGGTAGGACAGACTGAGAAAGATGAAAGTTTTGATCTTTATATATAAAGTTCAAGAGGAAGGGGAATGTGAAAACCAGAAGTTAGCTTTAAATCTGAATCACTGGAGTTGTGAGGCAGCAAAATTAACTTAAAAAGCTTGGTGGGTTAAGGGAAGTGAGCAGGGCTACGGGACCAGCTGGACTACTGTTGCACAACAGCCAGCATTAAATCATTGGGTTAAGGGGCCTTCTATGCTTTAATTACTCTGTGATTCTGTAAATGGTGGAATAATGCAAAAAACATTATGCACAAGTGGAGAAACTCATGGGTCTAACTACTTTTTTTAAGGCAAAGATCTAACAAAGATTCTCGCTGATTTACACACAAATGCAAATTAGATCTTACAAATGGTAACTGCTAATCCTGCACATTTCTCAATAATGGCTCAGCTAGCAGTTAAACTGGTGCTCCAGTTCCTCAGTTATTTGTTAAAAACGGATTTCTTACAGGATAGGAGTACTACTTTCAATTTTAGGATAAAATTAATGCACTATCAAAGTTGGTAGTACAAATTTACCATAACTTTATTGCAAGCTTTAGCACAATTGGGAACACAGCTTTCTGGAGGCTGATCTCCGTTCAAAATTAATATGCAGATCCTCCTCAGATTAAAGGCACCTGCCATTTATGTGAACTGTTTACGGTTCACAAGTTAGAAATGCAGCAGCGAACTGCGTTTGCAGGTAGAAGAGGATGCCTGAAGCCCCACAGCAGCCAGCAAATCCATCCTGCCGGTCTCCCTAAAGCTCGATCATGTGCACAGTAAGTCGCAGTGTGTAACCTGGGGAGGATCTGCAAATGCACAACCCATTTTAGATTTAAATAAACATCTTCAGACTACATTTACAGTACTCAGCACTCTAGTATTGCCTCTTAAAATTCTCTTTGAGTTAGACTGTTAACCAATTTTTATTACATTTTTAAAATATTTGTGTTGAAGTTTTTTGACCATTTGTACACATTCTGTCTAATTAAAATTACCACTGAAGAGTGAAACTAGGCATGGCCAATACCATCAATTGCTTCCTGGCATTCTGGCGGAATACATTAAGTAGAGAAGAGATACAAGTCACACGCTGTATTACCTTGGAGAGACTGCTGTATGTGGGTGGGCAAAACTGCATGAGGAAGCTGCACTGCATGGTGAGGGGTAGAGTGTAAGCCAGCAAAAATACCTAGAGGAAGGGCACAGAGAAGACAAGCCAGTTGGTGAGAGTGGAAAGCCACAGCTTTGAACACTACAGCATGCAGTTTAGTGGTTGGTTATTTAGCACAGCCACTTGCAATAAGTACAACCATCAGCTTAAAAGATGTGAAAGCAAATAGATTGCATTTACTGCGCACAGGCTACAAATGCCAACGGCACAGTTGATAAGAAAATCAAAATTAGATAGAAAGCAAAGGATAATCAACCATTACATATTTCAAATCATTTTACGGTAAGTTTTCATAGCTCTCCAATGCATTTCTACATAAGTGTTGAAAAGAACGAGCATTTTTGGCTAGAAGAGCAGTGCTGTGTCAAACTCTACCTCTTAGAGGCCAGATTCCTTTCTGAAGATTTTATTTTAAAAAAATAAACCAACAGAATCAAAACATACTAGGAAATTAAGTTTAATTTATTTCCGTAGATTTCTGGACTCATGTTCCAGGATTCCACTAGCTGTCACTATCAGCTAGTTAGATAATATGGGAGCTACAATAACCCTTATCCATTCCTCGTTAAATGTTATGATTAACAGCAGTGATCAATGACTAAGCTGAAAAAATTTATCATAAAAATCAACTACAGGGTCTACATTTGACACACAGATACAGTTATGTTCTCATTATAACTTCAGTAAAAGGTTCACCACAATGCCCAGATAAATCCTAAATCGCAAGACCATGCAGAAAATTTAGTTCTGCTGCTGCACCCAAAACGACACTAAGATTAGGGGATGACTGGGAGGGAGTGCATTGCCAGGAGGAGAAAGAAAGTACTCCAAATCCATAATTCCTTTATTTACGTGCTCGGCCCAGGACGGGCCTTGGGCCCCTCATACAAGTGCAATTACGAAGAAAGCAGAGCAGTGCCTCCACTTCCTTAGAAGTTTGTGAATTTGGCATGACATTTAAAACTGTGACAAACTTCTATAGATGTGTAGTGGAGAATATATTGACTGGCTGCTTTACAGCCTGGTATGGAAACAGCAATGCCCTAGAACAGAAAATCCTACAAAAAAGTAGTGGATACAACCCAGTCCATCACAGGTAAAGCCCTCCCTCCACTGAGCACATCTACATGAAATGCTGTTGCAGGAAAGCAGCATCCTGCATCAGGGACCGCGACCACCCAGGCCATGCTCCCTTCTCGCTGCTGTCACCAGGAAGAAAGTACAGGAGCATCAGGACTCTCACCACCAGTTTCAGGAACAGTTACTACCCCTCACCAATTAGGCTCTTGAACCAAAGGAGATAACTTCACTCAACTTCACTTGCCCTGTCACTGAAATATTCCCACGACCAATGGACTCACTTTCAAGGACTTTCCCTCTTATGTTCTCAATATTCATTGCTCATTTACTTACTATTATTTCTTTTTATATTTGCAGTTTGATATCTTCCAAACTCTGGTTGAACGCCCAAGTTGGGCGGTCTTCCATTGATCCTGTTATGGTTATTATTCTATAAATTAATTATGTCGGCAATAAAATTAATCCTAGGGTTATATATGGTGACATACCTGTACTTTGATAATAAATTTAGTTTGAACTCAACCCTTAGTGGAATCAGTGTAAGCACTGTAGGAATGCCTATCCTTTAAGGATGAGGGATGAAATTTAATTTTAAGCTTAAGGCAAGTGGTTCCTGAACCAGAAGTCACGCTTCTCTTTCAGAGCTGGAGAACCTTTTGGGCACTTACAGCTATTCCAGAGTGGCAACATCCCTAATGCAACTCAAACTCTTCAGTTTATCCCATGAAGTCTTCCGCTTCACTTACATTAGGGTCTGCTTCTACTCCTTGTTCTTACATATTGAAGAGCAACTAAGAACACAAGGTAGGTTTAAAAAAAAAACAAATTGCTAGAGAAATTCAGCGGGTCAAGCAGCTTCTGTGGAGGCAAAGGCATTAAGTTGACAGATTATTGTTTTACATCTGGCTCAGCAGGTGATATTTGCCTCACTCCTTTCCTAAGATACTTAATTCAACAGGGTCCTGGTTCCCATGCTACAGCTCAATTTATTGAGTTCATTGGAAAATTTATTATTGTACAAGGTGACATAAAAAAAGGTGATTTAGAGGTAAAATGGGGAAGCACTGTAATAATATTCAATAGGCTGCAAAATCTGTCAGCATGGTACCAAAGCTTCAAGTGCAGTAAATTATTTGAATTTTATTGCATTCAAATGCAGTAACCTTGAAGAAATACACATCTGTTCCATAACATTGCATTCACTTGACTTACTGTAATCAATTGAATAGTATTTTTGCTCCCAATACAGGAAAGTACATAAAAATTTTTAACCCAAAACTAGTTAAGATTGATTATAATAATATACAAGTTATTTCAAGAAATGACCAAAATATTAAACTTTTAGAGATGGTCCAGATTTGACGCTAAGCAACGCAGCCTTACCCTTGACCACAAACAATCTTTGAGCCAAATTACAGAGATCCAACAGTTTATAATACATAACCAGACTCTATACTATACCGCCTGGAGGCTTTATTGACACCAAGATTTCAATGCTCTCTGCCTTCAGACTAGACTATGTAGAAATGTGTGGACACTGAACCACAAGCTTGGGCACGCAGTTAAAGCATGTAGCAATACCCAGCTCAATCTATTTGGAGGAGTAGGGAGATTAGGTTACAGATCCTAAGGGTCCTGATGCAGGGTTTTGCCCCAAAATGTTGACAATTCCTTTCTGCCCACAAATGCTGCTCGACACACTGAATTCCTCCAGCAGATCATATTGCTCCAGATTGCAGCATCTGCAGTCTTTTGTGTCTTTCTCCCCCCCTCCCACCCACCCAGTATTCTAGTTTCTTCATAGATAACATCTTCAATAGCATGTCCAGGAGAAAATGTTCACTGTAGAATAAAATTGACTGACTCATCTGTGCTAAGTATTAGTCATGATGCTATTTTAAGGGTGGATGTTATTTGTAACAACCAGGAGGAGACGAATCAACAATGATACTATCCATAAAATCCATAAAGCACACTTCATTTTAATAATAACTTCTGGGTTCAAGTGAGCCAATTTGCTCAAATAGATCAGCAAATACCTTCAGTATAATAACAAAATTAAGCAATAACAAAGTTTCAAATAAAAACTGTATTACTTTCTAATATGTTCATTAAGTTTGGAAGTGAATTATAAGTGCTTCCACTCCTATTAATACTCTAGTAAGACTGCATTGCTTGTGATTCCAAACGAATAGACAAGCTCCTAGTTCACCCTCCAAAGATTCCATAATGTACAACTTACTATGTGCAAGGCCATGGTGGAATGTCCCTGGGGCAGGACCCGTGACAATTGCATCCGTGGATACCGCTGATTTAGGTGCAGAGTCTGAGCCTAATGTTAAAACTGTAGGGAATGTAAAGTGCATAGGAACAATGCCCGGCATCATCCCAAGTGAGGCTTGGCTCAGGGTTGCTGAAGATATTTTCTGGTTTGTTGTATTAAAGGAAGGTGACAGAAGACTCATAGATGGAGAACTTGCCAGCAATGGTGCTCCTGTGGTAGCCTATGGAGACCAAGGAAAATAAAATCAAAATAAATGCTCATTTGAAGACCCCATATAAAATTTAAAAATCACAAAAGCTGCATACCATCACATAAAAACACATACTTACTGAAAACACCTGCAATACAGACATAACTGCTTTTATAGCATCCATAACAAATTACTGAGATTGTAACATGTCTAAAAAAGTAAATGAAGGAAACTGATTATGAAACATCTAGTCATACTACATTTTGAATAGCTCAAAAGATTTTGTTTTCATTTATGAACATCCCTTTTTAACCTGCATTAATTTCCATTCATTCCAGAATAAATCTCTCATATTTACAGCTTGGCTTGGTTACATCAGCCAAATTACATCTGGTTACTCCATCACAGATTTATGACAAATGGTACATCAACAATAACTTATTCAAAACACTTAAGGACAAAGTGCATGTGGTGGTTGGAAAAGAACTGAGATCAAAGATCACACATAGCCTCACTAAATAATGGAGCAGATGGTTTGCCTACTCCTATTTCTTCTGTTTACCAGAGTGAAATACAAGCAGCAAGCATTTTGTTCCTAAAGAGAGTATGATTAAAACAAAACGAAAAACACAGCACAATTGAAAATGTAGTTTGATATTCTTCACTTTTCTACTGCTGATGTTAGAAGGCATTTCTATCTTTCCCCACCCCTCCCCCCACCCGAGTAAAAAAAAACTTAAGTGAACATAGCTGTCTACTGTAAGATGTTCTAGAGTCATAAATAGTATAAGTATACAGAATAAGGTAGATGATCTTGTACTGCAGTTACAGATTGGCAGGTATGACTTTGTGCACATGACTGAGACATGGCTAAAATAAGATCACAATTGGGAACCTAACATCCAAGGATATCCACTGTATCGAAAAGCTGTCTCCTTGGGGTAGTAAAAAAATTAAATCAAATTCTTAGGAAGAGGTGACTGACAGAGGGTCAGAAGATGTCAAATGTTTGCGGGTAGAGTTCAGAAGCTGCAAGGGTAAATATCCTGATTGGAGTTATATAGAGTAGCCTGTATGTGGGGTAGAATTACAATGGGAGTTACAATGGAAGGGTTCAAAAGGGCAATGTCACTATAGTCTGGGAGATTTCAATATGCAGGTAGATTTTGGAAAATATTCGGGGGTATTGGATCCCAAGAGAGAGAATTTGTAGAATGCCAATGAAATGGCTTTTTAGAGACAATGATCAAAATGATAGAATTCACACCTGCATTTTGAGAGAGAAAAGATAAAGTCAGATATATCAGTATTACAATGGAGTTAGAGGACTTACTTAGGAGAGCTGGTCAGAGTCAATCAGAAGGGGACACTAGTAATGATGACAGCAGAAAAGCAATGGTTGGAGTTTCTGGGAGCAATTCAGAAGGCACAACATTGGTACATCCCAAAGATGAATAACTATTCTAAAGGGAGGATGAAGCAAACGTGGCTGACAATGGAAGTCAAAGATAGGGTAAAAGCAGAAGAGAAGGCATATAATATAGCAAAAATTAGTGGGACGTTAGAGGATTGGGAAGCATTTGAAAAAAAAAAACAGGTTAACAAAAAAAGCCATAGAGAGAAAAGATGAAATATGAAAATGAGCTAGCCAATAATATAAAAGAGGATGCCAAAAGCTTTTTCAAATATATGAGTAAAAGAGGCAAGAGTGGATATCACCAGTGGAAAATGACATTGGAGAGGCACTAATGGGGGACAAAAGAACTGGTGAATGAACTTAAGTATTTTGTGTCTGTCTTCACTGTGGAAGCCACTAGGAGTAAGCCAGAAATTTGAGAACGTCAGGGAGCAGAAATGAGTGTAGCTGCTAATACTACTGAGAAGCTGAAAGGTCTAAAAGGTAGATAAGTCACTTAGACCAGATGAACTACACCTAAGGGTTCTGAAAGAGGTAGCTGAACAGATTGTGGAGGCATTAGAAATGATCTTTCAAGAATCACTTGATTCTGGAATGGTCCTAGAGGACTGGAAAATCTCCCCCCCCCCCCTTTTTTTTTGGAATTGCCCAAATGAACAATCTAGTTATCATGCCACTCTTGGAGGGGGAAGAGAGAGAGAGAGAGAGAGAGAGAGAGAGAGAGAGAGGAGGCAGAAGAATGGAAATTATAGGCCAGTTAGGCTGATCTGAGTGATTGGAAAGGTGTTGGAGCTCATTATCAACGATGAGGTTTTGGGATACTTTGAGGCACATAGTAAAATAGGCCAAAGCCAGCATGGTTTCCTTAACTGGAAATCTTGCCTGACAAATTTGTTGGAATTCTTTGAGGAAGTAAGCAGAAAAGACATAGGAGAATCAGTAGATATTGTATACTTGCACTTTCAGGAGGTTTTTGACAAGGTGCCACACGAGGCTGCTTAAAAAGCTAAGAGTAGGAAAGATACCAGCGTGGATAGAGGATTGGCTGATTGGCAAGAGACAGAGTGAGAATAAAGGGGGCCTTTTCTGGTTGGCTGCTGGTGTGCCACAGGGGTCAGTGTTAGGGCCATTTTTTACTCCCATTATTGCATGTCAATGATTTAGATGACGGAATTCATAGCTTTGTGGACCGGTTTGCAGACTATATGAAGATAAGTGGAGGGGCAGGTACAGCTAAGGAACCAGGATGTTCACAGAAGGACTTACAGATTGGGAGAATGGGTAAAGAAGCAGATGGAATATAGCAATGGGAGGTGTATGGTCATGCACTACGTTGAAGGAATAAAGGCGTAGACTACTTTCAAAACGGAAAAAATCCAAAAATCAAAGGTGTAAAGGGACTTAGATATTCTCATGCAGGATTCCCTAGAGGTTAACTTGCAGGTTAAGATTGTAGTAAATGCGGCAAATGCAATGTTAGCATTCATTTCAAAAGTCTAGAATAAAAAAAAAAGGATGTAACGTACCTTTATAAGGTATTGGTCAGACACTGGAGTATTTTGAGCAATTTTGGGCCCCTTATCCAAGAAAGGATCTGCTGGCATTGGAGAGGGTCCATGTATGAGCAGCATTTGATGGCTCCAGGCCAGTACTTACTGAAGTTTAGAAGAATGGATCTGGCGGTGGGGAGAGGGGGCTATCTCACTGAAACATCAAATACTGATAGAGTAGGTGTGGAGAGAATGTTTCCTATAACAGGGAGTGTCTAGGACCAGAGGACACAGCCTCATAACAGTGAATCTGTGGAATTCATTGTCACAAGCAGCTGTGGAGGTTGATAGGTTCTTGATTGGTCAGGCAGTCAAAAATTACAGGGAAAAGGCAGGAGAATGGGATTGAGAGGGATAGTAAATTAGCCAAGGTAGAATGCTGGAGCAGACTCAATGGCTGAATGGCCTAATTCTGCTCCAATGTCTGATGGTCTTATGAAGTTACTGCGATGAAGAAGGACTACTTAGCTGGACCTGGCAGGAGTGATTTAAAAAAAAAATGAGCAGGCAGTGGAGTGGGAAATTGAACCTGAGGAACATAAAATGCTTTAAAAAAAAAGCCTCAAATGGTTCAAATGTCAAGTCAACAACACAATTTTGAGCTGTAAACTCCCGACAGCAAGCTGTAAAGGCGAGTTCAATAAAAGTTAATTTGTAAACCGGAAGCCATAAAATATGACCAAGAAAGACTGTTTGCTGTTCGGAGTCAACTGATTTGCTAACATCCTTTAGGGAAAGCATCTGCAAATGCTTCAGGTGATTTTGATTCATCCTAAGTGAACATTCCTTAATTATACAGAGTATTCAAAATGTAAACCACATCATTTCTCAGATCAGCTAAGGTACAGAGTAAATTAGAGTTTGTCATGCTTTAGGTAATCTTGAAAAGGGTTTTTAAAAAGTCAGAAGATTTATCA
Organism: Mobula birostris; assembly: GCF_030028105.1. NCBI lineage: Eukaryota > Metazoa > Chordata > Chondrichthyes > Myliobatiformes > Myliobatidae > Mobula > Mobula birostris. The sequence goes on along the minus strand of NC_092378.1, from coordinate 135,951,282 downwards.
TTTAAGAAAGCTCCCACGTTTACACAATCTTTATCAACATAAGGATTACAGATTGCCTATTTTAAAAGGAGTTTGGAAGGGTAATCTCTTACTATATTGCTCCTGGTGCCTTTATATTTGATGCACCTCAAAGAAAGTCTAGTTTGACATCATAGAAAATTAACATTAATACTATTTCTTATTGAGAAAGTGTGAAATAGTGTTTGCTGGAAAACACCTTTTTTTACAGAGGATTCTGGTTAATTGGACCCTCAGTGAATCGGGGCAGCCGCTTATTTGGGAGAACTGTTAAACAAAAAAAAATTGACACAATTGTTGGGATTCCCTTCATTTATTTGGACACTATGCTGCTTAATTGAGGCAGGAGACTTGCTAAGCAATTTCTAACATTAGCCACGAGCTTGAATGGCCATCAGATGCAACACTATGCTTAGGGTAAACAACAGGAATTCTGCAGATGCTGGAAATTCAAGCAACACACATCAAAGTTGCTAGTGAACGCAGCAGGCCAGGCCTGAAGGGTCTCAGCCTGAAACATCGACTGCACCTCTTCCTACAGATGCTGCCTGGCCTGCTGCGTTCACCAGCAACTTTGATGTGTGTTACTATGCTTAGGGTGAACAGTTTTTAAAATAGTGCTTTGTGTTCAAAAAGCAGTGATTTTTGATAATGATAGTTGGCAAGAAATAAGCATTAAGACATTTCATAACTGTTTTACTCATAGCAGTTTCAAGCATTCAGGCTTGAAGATGCCAGGAATAGCCAGGAGTGAAAATGTAACAATTTCACGACTTCAGGTTAGGAACTATAAAGAATTTAAAAGTATCAACAATCACTTTGAATGTTACAATGAAACTGAAGCTTTGGAAGATGCAATTATCAAAAGCATTGTATGAAGGCAAACCATTATCTGCGCTAGGTGTCTGCCCTGATTTTGTTCATTTACAGTCAATCAAAAGAACCAGGGAGCCACTGGATGAATTCCTCCATCAATAATTGTTGGGAAGTAATACACAGTTTGGGCGGGCTGGTGGAGTAGTGGCATCAGCACTGGACTTCAAGGCAGATGGTCCTGAGTTCAAGCACAGCTCAGTACCAACCTGGACAGCAGCAATATCCGTGCAGGAAGAAAGGCCTGGCAATCTACTTCCGTGTCTTTGTCATGGAAACCCTATGGACCCTATGGACTTGACTTAACGACTGAACAACAACAATACACAGTTTAACAGTATTGTAGTAGTATTGGTAGTGTTCTAATTTGTTCTGTATTTTATTTAAATACATAAATTGTTACTCAGTTTATCTTTTTTTTAAAAATACCTTTTTAAGTATTTCCATAAAACTGGCTAATTGGGACATCCACTTAATTGGGTCAAAATGTACTGGAAAATAAGATGTCCCAATTAACTGGAACACATGCATTAAAGATTTTCTAGTGAGGTCTTTGCTATTAAGCGACAAGTTCTTTATCTTTGCAGGTATATTCGATAATATTATTCAAAGTAACTTAAAAGTCAAAATCAATCTTTCCTTGTAAACAAAGCAAAAGAAACCAAACATTTTAAAACGAACAAAATGAACTGTTACACCCAAAGTTCATGCCACACAAAAAAAAACAGGAATGTTTATCATTGCACTGAGTTAAATATGAATTGAAAGTCAAATTTATTAAGGCTTACATGTAATGAGAACTATTTTAGATTAGGTTACTTATTTTAATCTACATTAAACTGGAAACATTAGCTCAATAACATTAAGTACACAAAATAAGACAAGTATGATAACTAAACTTCCTTAGATGCACAGGCTAGTTTTGTCCATCCATTAGTATCATCATTATCATGTGCTGTGTCATATGATGTAGGCGATCATGGTCTCATGTTCATAATTGTTCTTAGCAAAAACCATTAATATAGTTCTCCACCAACACAATTGGTGGATCCTTGCAATGTAGGTAAAGATCCAAACAAAAAGAATATCGAATAAGGCTGAGTAAAAATGAAAATTCTGAACAGATATTCCATTTTCTCTGATTATTGAGCACATACTTTAAAAAAAATATTAAATCTGACAATTTCAGGATGTTTTGTGCACAAAATAACCTAATTTGAGATTGATGAGCACATGTAACTTGCTGAGCAATTATTTGTTTTGAATAGTATTATTAGTGATGTAACATGCAACTTTAACATATTGGTAAATAACTAAACATACAAAACCTTTAATGATAAAGGATTCCAGGGGTGCCAATAATAGGAGAATCAGCATGCTAAATTATAACCTCTTTTCCATGTTATTATACTGTATCTTTTAAAAATAAGATGCATTCCTATTTACACTCACCATCATTGCTCCTGTAGCTGTAGAATTATTAACAACTGCAGGTTTAAGGGAAGTAGTTAGCAGTTTAGCTACACCCTGTGTCCCACTACTTGAGTCTCCATTACTACCACCTGGAGGAGCCACCAGAGTCAGTTTCTGAGAAACAGAGGACTTCTTTACATTTATAGTAGGCGATTGTCGATTTAATGCCTGTCCCGGAGATGGAGATTGTCTATTTAGATGACTATTATTGGATACAGAACTTTGAACACTGTTTATGTTCTGAATGGGGTTACTGGAAGGGGAAGAATGTTTAGTTGCGGAGACCACAGTCATTGGCGACTTGAAGGGCTGATTTACAGAGCTCTGTGCATTGGTATGCTTTGCTGTACAACTGACAGAAGTAATTGAAGTGCCAAAAGTTCGTTGAGGGCTGGGTGATGACTGTATGTTACTTGCTAAAGATGAAGAGACAGAATGGAAATTCTGAGTCTTTGTTGAAGATTTTAGATGCTGAATTAATGGCCGTTGTTGCAACTGACTGGTAGTTTTAGTCTGAGAACTGCTCTGCAGTTTGCTTGTGCTAAAAGATGGTGATGACATGTAGCTTTTCTGATGTGATGTGGTCTGATTATACTGCTTAGCAACCTGTGCCGACACCTGACTTTGAACTTGGGGCTGCAGACGTTGAACACCATGATGCTTCGGCTTGTTTTGAAGTGTCTCCGAGAAAACTTTGCTGTTTGCCGCAGAATGGTTTTTAAAGGCAGTGATAAGACTAGTAGCACTCTCTGAAGTCCTTTCCTGAGACAATTGTCCCAAAGCTAATGCCTGTTCAGCTAAAAGACTGAGAGATGAATGCGACTGAGTAGCAGTTGGTGGATCAGATAAGGAAATTGGAACCTTCTGTGAATGTTTCTTCTCTTCTAGTGACACCCCCGCTGTTAACTTGTCACTTAATGAATTTGATGTCAAAGAACTGAAGTTTTTGGTACTTCTTACAGCATCATTAAGAGCAGCCAATGCTTCAGATACATCCTCTAGAGAAGGCTGGTTATTGGATAGATCCTCCTCAAGCGAATCGTCCAAACTGAAGGACTGAGGAGTTGTATTACTGGAACTCTGAGCAGCACTGGAGCAAACAGACACATTTACTGGAGTCAAAGGTGAAGTGCAAGGTCCCTGCACAAAGGCAGCATTACCACTGTGAACCGGGATAACTGACTGATGTAATTTTCGCTCCGTCTTAAAAATATGGTCCTGCAAACAAATAAGAAAATGCATTAACGTTTGAATCTTTTTAAGACGCAAGTACGAGGGGTGATTGACAAGTTCGTGGCCTAAGGTAGAAGGAGTCAATTTTAGAACACCTAGCACATTTATTTTTCCTACATTTGCACACTTAGTCCAGGGGTTATGGACTTCTTTGTAGAAGTCGGCGTCTTGGACCTCCAGAATGTGGTCCACGGCAGGGGTGATTGATAAGTTCGTGGCCTAAGGTAGAAGGAGATGAGTTATTAACTTCAAACTTTCTGCATAATCACTCAGAGAGTTGAACTGCACGTGCATGTAACAAGAGCGGTATAACTCATCTCCTCTTACCTTAGGCTACGAACTTATCAATCACCCCTGCTGTGGACCATTTCTACAAAGAAGGGATCCGTATGCTCCACGACCGCCAGACTAAGTGTGTACATGTAGGAGGGGACTATGTTGTAAAATAAATGTGTTAGGTTTTCTAAAATTGACTCCTTCTACCGCAGGTCACGAACTTATCAATCACCCCATATATATCATATAGAGTCCAAAATTCTGTAAATCGTTCTGACAGTTAAATCAGAATCAGGTTTATTATGACCGGCATGTGTTGCGAAATTTGTTAAAAATTAATATTTCTTTACTGGACATTTCATTGCATGAAGAATTTCTACTGGAGTTTTAGAAGAGTGAGAGGGGACGACTGAAACATGCAAGGTCATTGGGGTCTAGAGAGACTGGATATAAAAAAGATAATTCCTCGGGAGAGAATCTAGAACTAGGGCCAATATTTATAACTGCGAGTGTAGTCCATTTAATACAGAGAAGAGATGATGTTTTTTTTTCCCCCTTTCATGATCATGAGTCATTGGAACCCTCTACCTCAAAGGGTGGTGAAGAGAGTGCCTTTGAATACTATTCAGGCAGAAGTACAGAACTGACCTAGAATTAACTAATTTTGTTAGTAAAAGCTTAAGTATTCCCCCCCCCCAATTGTCCCATTTTTAATTTGATTTTTAAGATAACTTTTAATCTTAATGTTAAAAGAACAAGTGTCATTTTGAATACAAGACTCATATCAGAGAATGTGCATTCCAATACAATATTTTGAAGTCCATATTTCTTCAATATGACTAATAGCATTTACCTTCACTTTAGACTTTGGGGGAGTAATGACCTTCTTCTTGGTACTGAAATAAAATATAACCAATTTTAGTACGCAGTTGTAGTTTATTGTATCTCATTATTTCAAAGCACTATATAACCCACAATAAAAATAAACAGTAACACCACATGAAGTTAATAGACAAAAATCCATGTAAAATATGTATGAACACACTGGTAGATAGCAGATCTGCTTTGGATACTTCTAAGAAAGATAGGACTACAAAAACACATCGGGGCGAGTACTTTCAGTAGCACAGTAAATACAAAGGAATAGTGAAAATACATATACTTACGGTACTGCAGTGACATGCGCGTGTACTTTCCTACTTTCTTTGAACAATGTTCTGTTGATGAAAAATATTCAAAGTTTAATTTGCCTTTCCTTCTTGCCAGCTAAATTATTATTTCCCAGATAGGTTCTATTTTGTTTTATCCTCAATGAACACCGTCAAAAATAAAATCTATACTGCCTCTAAATTACCAGACAATGAGCAACGTTTCTGAATGGGACCTGCAGCTCAACTATAATGTCATATATTTATGGATCCTTAAGGCTTATCTTGAGGGCTAAAAGATACCCAGACCCACCTGTCATGGTACTGAGATGTTGAGCAACGTAACTGGATTTCCCTGGCAATCCAGAGCAAGCTCTGCCTTAAAACTACAGAAAAACAGTTCTTAATACCACTAAATAATTTCTTGTTTGTTGCAACCACATCATAATCAGAAATTTAGAATTACTGAGGGGCAAGGAAATCTAGTAACCAAAAATGCATTGAAGGAAACAATTTATGAATTTAAGTGACGGTGACTCCCATAATTTATGGTCAGTATTGACCACAAAGAAAACTCACCAAGAGTTAATGACCCATACGAGTTAGATCCAAGGACTGTTGGTATTGGGCATCAGTAAAAAGAAAACCCTGGGGTTCAACAGCAGTGATGTCATGGGAATGCCTCATTAAACAAAAATTTCTCACAGCACATCACAAAACAAAATTATTAATTAAAAATTCAAATACTAGGATTGATTTTACAAGACAAAACTGAAATTTTGTAAGCAAACATTTAATATTTTTGTTTTAAAATACTTTTTATTTTGAAGTTTTATTTTTTTGAAAATAAATACAAAACAAAAAATGGATCAGGTAGTATGCTAGGCAGCACCTATGCTGGGTATGCCATTTAGAACTTGTTACCAAGATACATTCCAGCAAGACATCTGTGGATAGCTTAAGATTACAGGTTAGCATTTCTCTTAACTTTAGAGCTACACCCCAGAACTGGCCTTTTTGGCCCTTAGAGCTGTGCTGCCCAGCAATCCACCGACGTAACCTTACCCTAATCACAATTTACAATGACCAATTAAACCCCTAACCGAATAAGACTTTGGACTGTGGAAGGAAAACTGAACACCCAGAGGAAACCAATGCATTCCAAGGGGGAGGACGACATACTCCTTACAGAGAATGCTGGACTGAACTCCGAACTTCGATTCCCTGAGCTGTAATAGTATTGCGTTAATTGCTACTGTACCATGGAGTAATGACGAGGTATGCAAAGAGTATCACTTGTGGGGGAACACTGAAAATATGACAACAAATTTAATATTTCTGAAATAAAGCACCTGTAATAATTGTGATTTTCACCAATTAATGATGAATGATAATGATTTTACTGCAAGTTCAGGATTCTAGTTTAGATGGCATAAACTTTAAATAGGTGGCAAAGTAGACGCAAAACTATCCCTGAGTCATGCTGAACTGCAAGTCCCCTTACAGTACTATTACTCAGTCTGTAGGGTAGCTTTGTTAAAACATATGCAATATTATATTTCTTATACTCCTTTGCTATGTACCTTGACTGCATCCATCCTTTAGGCCAGAGTGGTTTGACCTCAGAATCAAGAAAAGATTTCAGGTAGTCCTCTGCAGCCTGGGACTTGTTTCTCTCCAGCTCATAGTAAGCCATCTTTGTCCTCACCACACTGCATAACAAATCTCTGCACCACAACATAATAAAGTATTAACCAACAGTAAGGTAATGCTTTAATACATTAATATTCCAGGAAAAACAGGGCATCATGTGAAAACACGACATCCTAATGTTTGGATTAAAAATCCTGAACAAAAGATGAACACGTAAATCCTGATCCAGAAGGAGAATTGTTACTTTTCTCTCTGTAGCATAGCAAACATAGCTAGTTTATTAATGAACTTAAAGGCTGCAAATAACAAATTAAAAACAAAAAATTTACATCAATTACTTCTATTTCCTTTTATTAAGCATGATATGGAAAGTGAAAGTAAAAGGAAACAGAAGTTTACAGCACAAAGGTTACTAATTTCATGTAACTTATTTTTATTCCTGATACACTGCCACATCTGGCTGTCCAATACTGTTAATAAAATGAAGTACCAATCTTTCAATCTTGTCCAAGATCAATCTCTTTCCTTCAAAGTAGCCCTACATTTTTCTTTCATCCATCTGATGAACATTTTTTATGAACATATCAACATTTTTTAAAGTTGCACACTCTACTGTTAATTCCTAAAACGACTATTACTATAACATTCTAAATTAATCCATCATCTCATCTCTATTGAGACTTTCTCTTCAAACAATTCGTTTTTCCCCAATACATATTGCTTCACACATGACTGAATAATATCTCATATTCCTGTATATTTTCACAATAGCTTATAATCTAGCATTGATGAACAAAATCATTAATTCTGCCTCTGAAAAATTGATTTAATCTGTGCACCATATACGAATAACCAATTCTCACCGGCAGATCTCTCTTTTTCATCTTAATAACAACAATCCCTTCCATTCTATTTACCCCTTCCCTGTACACGCTAGCTACAATCAGTTAACATAGCATACTGATTTGAATAATTTGGCATAAAGTTTGTTAATCAGTTAAATACAAATCTGAAGCACCACAATATGCAAATGTCTAAACTTAAAAGGCATTCCGTCAACACAGATGTTTTACGTGGTCTGATAGACATGAATCAACATATCAAACCTTATTTCATCATTCCAGTGGAACTTTTTACGAGGTCCAACAATTCTTCTTCCCATCTTATCATCATCTTCATCATCATCAGAGAACATTTTCTCCTTTGGTTCCTTATCTTCTCCCATCATCCTGTGTTTTAGACCAGAAAATTGATATTCACTTAAAATTCACCAGTTGATCAATTATAATCTGTCACAATTGCTGGAACCAAACAATTGGCTAACAAAATGCATATCACAACTTGATGCTACAAATATTCCTTATACAATTTAAGTAAGCAGCTTGAATAGTAACAATATTTCATGTTAATAATTCAGGACGGAGAAACAATGTTCCATCTATATACTATTCTCGTGAGCTGATAGCTGATGATCTGTCTGTGGATCTTTTTCGTAAAAAGATACTGCTTAATCCGTCAAGTATTTCTAGCATTTATTTTAGTTCAGATTGCCATGATCTGCACTAATCTGTCATTGATATAATGTGTTGTTGCCTTCATAAAGGCAGATTTCCAATGTGAACAAATGCAAAAGCCTTGTTGCACAACCTTATTATTGCTATATATATATATATATATATATATATACACATACACATATATATAGTTTACTGCATAATTTAACTTCCAATTGATACTGGAAACGCATCAGATATACCATTATGTTAATGGAAGTGGGTTTGAATGCTTACTCTTAGTAGGACTCCAAACCAGTTATACAAACACAAATACAGCTATATTTCCTAGGACAAATACAGCTATATTTCCTCTTATAAACACAATGATAACTTGCATAATGAAGAATTTGGGTGTATGGTGCAAGGATGCAAAAGGGAGGTAGGACAAGAAAAAACAAGTTTAAATAAAATGCTATTTTAGTTCCATAAAAGATAGCATCACTAACATATAATAACTAAAATATAGGAGACAAATCCAACAGAATAACAGAAAATGTTAATGAACTGTGGTCTCTTATGCTAAGACAACTGGAATGTAAAAACATGGAAATTACATTAACTACTTAAATGCTCTGATTCTACCCTACTTAGATTCATCATTTAGTTCTGGGGCACAACAGGAGTGGTGACAGCACTAATTCTTGAGAATGGTATATAGATTAAAATAACCATGTCATGTAGACAGGTTATACGTTGTATCTCCTTCAGTATAGAAGAGGAAGGGATGTGTATCATTATCAAAGTATTTGAACAGTGTAGCTAGAAACAAACAGACTTCCTCCACAAAAAAGGAACAACTTGAGAATTGAAGAGCAGCACACACAAAATGCTGGAGGGATTTACCGGGTCAGGCAGCGTCTAAGGAAATAAACAAACAATCAATGCTTTGGGCCGAGACACTTCATCAGGAAGGAGGAAGAAGCCAGTATAAAGTGCTGGGAAGAGCGGAAGGGGTACAAGCTGTTCTTGAAAATTGAAGATGTGCTATTCGGTGGGGGTGGGGGAATGGCAGGAAATACACCTTCAAATGAAAGCCTGAAACAACAGTGTCCAAAAAAAAAAAGACGGTGTACCAGTTTAAAAACGAAAATGAAGGGCAAGAGTTTTAAGAAGTACAGACCCAGTCAGCTAGTAAAGGTAAGATAACAATCAGCTACAATGTAATTAGATACCAGAGGAAGCTTCAGAGACTGGATGCCCAATCCTATCCAACCAAGAACTGCAGTACATCTTTTTTTTAAATATAATTTTTATTGAGTTTTCAAAAAGAATACATGAAAAGATAAAATCTACCCTCCCCCCTCCCTCCCCATATATAGTCCTACCTAAAAAGAAAGAGAGTGAAAAAAGAAAAGAACCGCCTGGGTGTTGGAAGGTTTCCACATGCTCCATGGGGTTCAAAATAAATTTGGTATAATTATTCGTTACTTTCCCCAAGGGACCAAGGTCTTTATCGGAGCACTTAAATATGTCATCCTATCTTTTGTAAATAAGGGTGCCAAATATTCAAAAATGTTATATATTTATCTCTTAAATTATAAGTAATTTTTTCGAGTGGAATAGAACTAGCCATTTCATTATTCCAACGATCCATACTTAAATACGAATCAGATTTCCAAGTAACTGCTATAGTCTTCTTAGCTACTGCCAATGCAATTTTTATAAATTCTTTCTGATATTTATTCAATTTAAGTTTCGGTTTTATCCCTTCAATATCACCTAATAGAAATAATACAGGGTTATGTGGAAGTTGAGTTCCAGTAATTTGTTCCAATAAGACTCTTAAATTTATCCAAAAGGGTTGAATTTTAAAACAAGACCAAGTAGAATGTAAAAAAGTACCAATTTCTTGATTACACCGAAAGCATTTATCAGATAGATTTGAATTTAATCTATTTATTTTTTGTGGTGTAATATATAATTGGTGTAAAAAATTATATTGTACTAATCTAAGTCGAACGTTTATTGTATTTGTCATACTGTCAAGACAGAGTCTTGACCAATTTGTTTCATCAATATTAATATTCAAATCTGTTTCCCATTTTTGCTTTGACTTATGGGTTCCTTGTTTAATTGTCTGTTCTTGAATCAAATTATACATACAAGAAATAAATTTTTTAATTTTCCCTTTTTGAATTAAAATTTCAATTTCATTAGGTTTTGGCAAAAACATTGTTTGACCCAGCTTACCTTTTAAGTAAGCCCTTAATTGAAAGTAACAAAAGAAAGTATTATTAGATATTTTATATTTATCCTTTAATTGTTCAAATGACATCAATATACCTCATTCAAAACAATCTCCTATAAATTTAATCCCTTTTTGGTACCAATTACATAAAAGTTGATTGTCCATTGTAAAAGGAATAAGTCTGTTTTGAAACAAAGGTCTCTTTGCTAATAGAGATTTCTGTGTTTCATTATCATCATTTATCTTATTCCATAAATCAATCAAATGTGTTAATATAGGAGATTCTTTCTTTTCCCGTATCCATTTAGATTCCCATTTATATATAAAATCTTCAGGTCTATTTTCTCCTATCTTATCTAGTTCTATTTTAATCCATGCCGGTTTTTGATCATCGAAGAAAGATGCAATAAATCTAAGTTGATTTGCTTTATAATAGTTTTTAAAGTTTGGAAGTTGTAACCCTCCTAACCTAAATTTACATGTCAATTTTTCCAATGATATTCTTGACATTTTACCTTTCCAAAGAAATTTTCTCACACATTTATTTAACTCTTGAAAAATTTTCTGTGGCAATTGTATTGGTAATGTTTGAAACAAATACTGTAATCTAGGAAATATATTCATTTTTACAACATTGACTCTACCTACTAATGTTATTGGTAGTATCATCCATCTGTCAAAATCTTCTTGAATTTTTTTCAAGTGGTAAATAATTAAATTTATATAAATTCTTTACATCATTATCAAGTCTTATACCTAAATACTTTATACCATTTACCGGCCATCTAAATTGGGCTACTAATCGACATTGACTATAGTCTCCTTTAGTAAGAGGTAAAATTTCACTTTTATCCCAATTTATTTTGTAACCTGATACCTTCCCATATTCATCCAATCTAGAAGATAGTTTATGTAACGAATGTTGTGGGTTTGGTAAATAGATCAAAACATCATCGGCAAAAAGATTAATTTTATATTCCTCCTGATTAACTCTAAAACCCATAATATCTGGATCAATTCTGATTAGTTCTGCTAATGGCTCTATCGCCAGTACAAATAAAGCAGGTGATAATGGACAACCTTGTCTAGTTGACCTTTTTAACTGGAATGGTGTTGAAATTTGAGAATTTGTCACTACTTTAGCTTTAGGGTTAGAATGCAGTACATCTTACTGTTACGTGGAACATACTTGGCAATTTTAGCTTGACTGTGAGCCTGGCAGTCATCTTGGTACTTCGACATCTGATGAGGCATTGCTCTTCCAATGGCTTCTTTTAGTTTCTGTATTGGTTCCTTCAGCCGACCATCCTGTGACAAAACATAAATAAGCACAATTCATCTTCTTTAATCTTATTCAGATTAGATTCTTGATGATAATGAATGAGTATACAATGGAGTAATCTTAGTCACTGATCCCTGCATCCCATTTCCATCAGAAAGTTTATACCATTTATTCTGTTTAAGTTATACAGCACAAAAGACTCCATATATTAGAAAATGCAGTTGCACTACAAACTTCATATCAAATTGTTGTAATTAAATGCAATGATGTAGAACTGATCTTCCGCCACTGTAGGGAGCTCCAACACTTCAAATTTGTTAGAAGAAAATGTTCCAGTACAATATGGAATTTCTAAAATGCTGAAATTAATAATGCACATTTCACATATGGCATTTGAACGGTTCCAAATGGAATATTGAATGAAGATTCAAGTATTATTTAGAAATGCATAACTAGACATTATTCCATTGCAACTTATTTACTGGATATGCATTTGAAGATCATATTAAGCAAAAAATATTGAATTCTTTTTAGAGTCCTTAAAATACATGTGATATTTCTATAGACAGTAAAACCTATATAAATGCTCACCTGCATTAAGCATTGACCTGTCTTTATCAGCCATTTCGCCCCAGTCTGTAATTTTGTTTTAAGAGGACAGAAAATAATTAGTTGCTTAACAGAGCTCCCACAACAGAATTAGGGGAGCACAGCATTTGTTCCCCACTACACCCACCTCACCTGAAACATAATTTTGGGAAAAAAGTACAAAAGCAAGATATATGCTACTTATATATACAGAACCAGACCCTACATCAGGAGCAGTCAATTACATGTCTACTGTATTTGCTATGGTTTTATGCTGGCAGATCTCATTTCACAAATCGAAGAGTTTACTTCTCTTCATTGCTTAACCCAATTAAACAGCATTTCAAGACAATAAATCACCAAAGCCTCACATTCCATTTCTTAATTTAAATTTTGTAACTACATTTTTTCCTACAAGACAAAATGTGAATTATTAGAAAAGGCTTCAAAACAGGTGAGGGTAAGTTACACTAGACTTCCCTTATTCCCTTTCAGAAACACACATTTAAACAAGACACCCTGGAGCCTTGCATAAAATGTAAGATCCCAGTCTCAGCCCGATCCAGATTTTCTCTCATAACCTATACCACGCTAAAGAAAGTAAATGACCTGATCATTTATCTCATTGCTGTTGGTGCAGTCTCCCTGTGTGTGAGTGATTCCCTACATAACAAGTGAACACACTTCAAAAATAATTCACTGGCAAATGAAGCACAATAGGACCTCTTCAGAATGCAAAAGTTACTACGAAAATATATATTCCTCCCTTTTAGATGTTTTTTGTAAGCAAAATTCCTCAACATTTGCAGTATAGTAAAAGCATAATAGCCCAATGGCTGCAACTGTACGAACTGAAGGGTTCCAGAAAAAGATAATCAAGTGATTGATTTTTGACATTGGTTGAGGGGTAAATTTTGCACAGCATGTTTAACCAATCTCCCAAGGTAAGTTCATCCATTAACCTAGACCACCTTAGGAGTGGCAACACTGTTTAGCTGCTCAGAGCGTCACATGAAGTTTGAAATCACAAGTTTTTAATGATAAGGATAATATGACAGCGAAGCCTTTCCTAATTAGTAGCTTCCCCCCCATGCCAGACAATATATTATTCACTATCTTCTGAACTCTTTTCAATGCTACCACATCCTTTCTGTAGTGTGGTGACCAGAATTGTACATGACATTCCAAATGCAACCTAATCAATATGTCATCCCAATTCTTACACGTAAAAGCCTTTGCCTTCCTGAATGCGGATAGAAAAAAAGATTGGTAAATCGGTTTATTATTTCCACTGTATCAAGGTGCAATGAAAAAGTTGTCTTGCATACTGTTCATGCTGATCATTTCAATATAATAGTGCATGGAGGTGGCACAAGAGAAAATAATAACAGATTGCAAAATAAGGTGTGACAGTTACAGAAAAAGTGCAGTGCAGGTAGGCAACAAGATCCAAGGCCATAACAAGATAGAAGCTCTCACTGACCTCAGCGGTACACATTTTCAGGTTTTGTATCTTCTGATGATGAGAATGAGAGAAAAGAGCATGCCCAGGGTGCATGGGTCTTTAGTTATATTGACTGCTTTGCACTTCTGCACAATTTAAGTAGAAATGAAATACAACCAGGAGTCTGCCATTCAGCTGTGCACCTGCTCCACCATTTAATAGGATTATGGCAGATCTTTTAATGCAATGGTACTTTCTGATACTAACAACATAACCAGCTACTGCAAGTGGCTAACCACCATCTTTTCAAGGGACAATAAATGCCAGCACCACCCAGATGTCATAATACAAACAGAACATTGTCGATCATAGATAACTGGGACAAAATTAATAGTAATTCATAATTTTATCATTCACTAAATCATAAACCTTAATGGATTAATTAAAATTTTTCCAAAACTAGCATTATTCCAGCTGAGAATTTCAAATCAACGGTTGTATCAGACTACAACTACAAAATCAACACCCAAACCATAAAAAAAGTGATGGAAAAGGTCTAGGTAAGTTCAATATAGAGTCATAGAGTTATATAGCATGGAAACAAGCTCTTTTTTGAAAGTCCACTCAACACAATGGTGTGCTAGGAAACAGCCTGGAGAGGGGTTGTTCTAAGGGAACATGACAAAGAACAGACAAAATTATGAAATTGTGCAGCTTGATATGGGATATTAATATCCAACATGGCACAATGCGAAGTTTCTTGTAGAAGCCTTTGGTACCAGTTGAAGCACAGAAAATAGAATTAATTATCTATTATCACTTGGCATTTCAGAACAGATTTAGAAGCAGGGCAATGCAAACTACAGAATTTGCTGAGAGACAGATAAAAGGTTTTACTATCCTTGTTAACCACCCATGTAATGGCAATACTATCAGCAGTTACTACAATTATACACCAGAAAAGGAAATTCTGTACATTGTTTGTGCTGGCCCAAAAAAAATCCACCCAGTCAATCTTACCAGCTATACTACTCATGATTGAATGAACAGTGAATTAAAAGTTAAAATCTGAGAGATTCGTAGAATACCAATACTGTAGTGCATTTCAAAACGACTGTTCCATATACAAAATATGTCCAGTGCTCTACAACTATAACTCCAGGCCACTATTTTCTTAGAATCCAGCTAAAGTTCCTACTAAAAATTCTCATGCCAGGCCCTCCAATATAGAACACAATCATCTTCATGAATATTCAAACACATTTAATTACTGAACATTAACATCAACGAACTCCGATTGTGACTCAGGCTTACAATGTCTTTCCGTCAGCCAGTTGAACAACTGAAAGTTTCCCATGGATTCTCTACCTTGCAGAAGCACGTTTTACTTAACTGAATTACCACTTTTGGTTGATAGAAAGCAAGCAAGCCCCAGTTGTGTGCAATGATGGTCTGGAATTTAACCACTTGAAGATATTAGTGGTTATCAGCAGACTGATAATATTTCTGAAGCCATCTCAATTTATAGATTAAAGGACATGTAATATCATGGGAATACAATGGGAATAATCCCAGGCCAAGAACATATTAACATGTTGTCTTGAGCTCTATCATCAACAGTATCCTAAACTGCAGAAGGGTAGTATAGTCTCGATATTCAAGTATTGAATATGACGGGAGCTTTTGCTTCAATCATGCAACTATTAAGTTACTATTAAGCCTACAGTATTTGAAACAGTACTTTGAATTTCTCCGACAATATTTTCTACTGCAAATTATGATCTGAAGTACATGTAATAAAACTACAGAATTGAAGTCATTTGTCATAATATTCATTGTACTTGTACAGCACCATATCATGGTGATTCAGCTGGTAACTTACTCCATCATGTAATGTAAATGAATATTCCATTAGCTCTCTGCAAACAACATCCAACAGCAATGAGATAAATGATGAATTTGTTCTATCTTTAAACAGTTCTTGAGGCTATAGGTCAGAATAATTAAAGAATCCTATTGTTCCTTAAGAAAGACTTGTGCTGAAGAAAGATCACGGAGTTCTTGCCTCACTTTGATAATTCATTCAGGGTCAATAGCAACTATACAAGCATAGTGATGTTAGTCTAGATTAGGAGTTTGTATTCCTGGATAAGGCACAACAAATTTTTTGATTGCTCTGCTAATTATAATGGAAGTTTGTAAGAAAATCATGCGAGGAAAAAAAATGTCAATTTGAATATTAAGGAGCACTTATTGGATCCAATAATTATTATTACAAATGTGTTGCTTCTGCACATGATAAACAGTCAAAACAGTGTTGATACAAAAAGTCTTACACAAATTAGAAATATGCGAGATCATGCAGCTGATAGCTGGGTAAAGATGAGGCTATAGGCCAACTGTGAAACTTCAGGTGATTTAACTTAAGCATAAAATGAAGCAAATCTTTTAATCAAAACAAAAATCACTGAGCATTAACACATTTTTCAACCACAAAGCTCTACTCTTAGGCATCAGTGAAAAATGCACTTAATTCATAAGCAACTGGAACATATTGGATGAAAAATAAATTCTACTCAGTTTTGATGAACGCTAATCTGTGCTAATATATAATGTTGCAAAATAACTCAAGGCACCATCAACCTAAATTAGCCTATTTATACGACTCTTAAAAGGAAGAAAGGGATATGAATGCATAATTACTTTTAGAAAGGGAATTCCAGAGTTTAGGATCTCACTAACTGAAGAACCAGTCAATTGTGAAGCCATTCTCTTCAAGTCCATCAAGAGATCAAAATTAGAGGATGCAGATACATGGGGAGGTTTGCAGGATGTGAGGAGATCAGAGCGAGAAGGTACAGACACGGCGACTGCAAAACTTGAAAACTGGCAAGAGAATTTTAAAATCAAGGGAACCACTCATTGGACTTGATGCAACATAGAAACAGCCAGCCGAATTAAAGTAGTCAAGCTGAGAGATAATAAATGAGGATTTCAGAAGCAGATGAATAGTGACCACAATGGAGTTAAGTGATGTTTTGGATGTAGCAACACTGAGCTTAGTGACAAAAATATTTATTTTTGTGACCATAATAGATGGTAGATTCCATGCTTTGAAATTTATAGGCAATAAATCAATCTAGTAATAGAAAATTCTTATATATAGGGAAAATATTATACTGTCCTCAGTTGTAATTATACACCATTGGCTTGTTACAGATGGTAGAAAATATTACGCAGCAACTATTTAGTTTTATAGACAATGCTTTCCTAACCTCAAGACAAGAATTATAGTTGCACAAATGGATTTAATATCTAGAAGACTAGCTCTTGTGTTAGTTACCTGCTCATTCATGTGCAGTTTCTTTGCCCTTTTGACCAGTGTGTCCTTACTACATGGTAAGAAGGATGCCAGGTGTGCATAAACCCCAGAGCGGGCCTGACTATTCAATTCACGGGACTGTAGCTCAATACTGAAAGCACAAACACATTATAAATAGATTCACAGTGTACAGCAAGTTTTCTTGGAGTACCTTATAATTGAAACAAAAGAAATCATCCAAATTTTCTATTTTAGCTATTACACTGCATATATCCATCATGAGACAATTTTGTTTTAAATATGGCAGTTCAAATAGTACTGAGAGTTTAAGAACTCTGTAGCCAATAGTCTCTAGAATAGAAACTATCTGTTTTATCCAGCAAGCACTTAAATGGCAAGAAACCACTTTTGCCACCCCAGCAATTACTTTTAATCATAGTACAAGTGTATGTAAAACTGGGTAATATATATTAATAGATTTCATTGATACCAGTTCTCTGGGTCTCTGGGGTGCATAAGGATTGCAGTTTAACAACTGAATCATGAAGGCAAGTTCTACAAAATAGAACTCCGGGAGAATGCTGACAATCCATATCAAAATTCAAGCAAAGTGAATAGCTGACCCTGGGGAACTCTCCTGCAGACAAATTAGATGAAAAACATTTACAGTACATCTAAATTTCTGGTATGCTCTCTGAATGAATAACTTTGTTCTAATTTACAGTATATTATTTAATACCATTTTACAGAGAAACGAGGATTTTTCAATTTAATACAAACTAACTATAGTTCATATTGGCCTCTTTCAGTTCGATGTTTTTTCTGTGTTCCTGTCTATTCTTTCTTGTTGCTAATTAGTGGGCTGAGGAATTTGGGATTTGATGTTCTTGTTGTTTCTCTGTATGGGTGATCTGGGGTTTGTGAGTTCTTGTTTCTTTTTCTTTTCATGCAGGAAGGGGGGAATAGATGTCTTTCTTTCAACTACTTCTATGGTTTACTGTATTTTATGGCCATCTGGGGAAGGCGAATCTCAGAGCTGTATTCTGCATACATACTTTGATAATAAATCTTCAAATATTCAAACATATCTGCACAATACAGCCTGGTAGTGGGAATATATGAGTTTTGGTTTGTGGAACTAATCAAAAAGCAAGAACTCTATATATCTGATCGGATTTTGGTGCCCTTAAAAATACTTTGACATGCAACAGGAATGACAAATAGATCTCATAGATTTATCAAAATAAACACTTGCTGTTTCTTAGTAGAAATAAAAGTGTTCTCTTTTTCTGTAGTTCAGAATTAGTTCTGAAATTAGCAGCTGGCAGGTCTCACGTTGAGCAATATTTTTAACCCGGACAACTTCCAGTTGTCCTTTCTGTTCAAATTCATTACTCATTTAACAAGTTATTTTTGCTTCATTTTTTATAATAAACTTAATTAAATAGAAATTACAACATCAACATACGTCATTCAGCTCAAAATTTCCTCACACTTCAATGTTTGAATGCTATCAGCATTAGCTTTTGTTTCTTTTTTCCCCCTCCAAATATACTTATCCAGTTTTATATTATAAACACCTGTTCTATTCATAGTAACTATTCCAAAATGAATGTTCACCAATCCAATAAGGAGTACAGGTGAAAATCTTAAATGTTCCCCATTTCT
The DNA here is from genome assembly GCF_030028105.1 of Mobula birostris. Lineage (NCBI taxonomy): Eukaryota > Metazoa > Chordata > Chondrichthyes > Myliobatiformes > Myliobatidae > Mobula > Mobula birostris. The sequence continues at coordinate 135,932,560 of NC_092378.1, read as the reverse complement.
GAACGGTCCAAAGTGGTAACATATTTTCTGCATCTTTTATAAAGTCATCTCCATTTTAAATTAATTAGGTCAATGCTCACTGATTTTTTTTTTAAAAAAGAGAAAAGACCAATGTATTTTAAAAGAAAACTATTTGCCACAATTATCATTTATTCTATTCTACTACTCACTTTAGTAGAATATTATTGACATCCTGCGTGAAGAATTTCTGCTTCCCCTCGCCTTCTGATGCTTTGGCAGCCTACGAGACAAAAATAGCATCAACACTTTCCCTCTCTAACTTCCAGCCACTTCCAAAGAGAATTTCAATTGGATTCAACACCAGACGTTTCTGAGAATCTTCAGCATCTGCTTATCATAAACAAAACTTGATAGTAACTAAATAACACAGAAGGAAAATAAAAAAGTCAACAATAGCCTCCTAGGTACTTGGCTGCTGGAAATAATCTTAGAAGATACTGATCACCTTTGAAAATTAATTTATAATGGTCAATGTTCTTAATCAATTATTTGAACTTCCAGTGGTATTGTTTAATAAATTCAGAAAATACCAGCTGCAAACCAAATTGCTCCTGCTGTTTGAATCAAGAGGTAAACAATGGATTTCTGATGTTGTCCACTTCAGTTTACCTGCCTAAATACTCAGTGTACTTGAGCATGTAACAACTAGTACAGATGGTGCTAACGGCAAGAGTAAGTACACTAATTTTCCTACCTGGTTGCTCCAGGTGACAAAAAGTACAACTTCAACTGGTTGTTTGCTTGTATATGGAATAACACCAACGTTAATGAACATCTCACTTATAATGCCTGCATATGCTTTTAGAACAGTAATGAGAGGAGAACTCCACAATCATCCTGTAATTTGAAGTTTATAATAGATATTGGCTTTAACTACACCCCAAAAGCATCACTCCCTCATTACCTTTCACAACCAAAACAGTCAAAGTCACAGCTCAATTGGTATGTTGCTTCCATATAGAGGTGCATACTTTAACATTCAGTACAACAAGGCAAATGGGAGGGAAAGAGAACTTTACATGGGACACAGCTATTTTTTAAAAAAAAAACACCATCTTAATCATCTTAGTTTCTAAGAGTAAAACCTGGTGGTTAACCTTCAAGAAGAATGCAGTATAGTATCTAATATGATACAACTTTCAGATCATATATTGCAATTGATCCACGCCATAATGATCTAGCTCCCATAACCAAGACAAGCAATTCTTTTACTTTTCCATTCCGTATGGGGCTGGAAGTTTTGAATGAGTAATACTTACGCTCTACACTGATGGCAAAAACATAGCAGCAGAATTACCAGTATCTTTTAGCATCATTAGCGTGAGATACAATCTAAATTATGATACAATGAGGGGCATAGATAGGGTAAATGCAAACAGGTTTTTTTCCCCCCAGAGGTTGGGTGAGACTAGAAGTAGAGGTCATGGGCTAAAGGTAAAAGGTGAAGTGTTTAAGAATAATATGAGGGGGAGCTCCTTCATTCAGAGGGTGGTGAGAGTGTGGAATGAACTGCCAGCAGAAGTGATGGATTAAGATTTGATTTCAATATTTAAGATGGGAAGGGATTTTGGCGAGTTATGGTCTGGATTCAGGTTGATGGGACTACACAGATTAATAGACTAGATGTCTAGCACAGACTAGATGTGCTGAAGGCCTGTTTCTCTGCTGTAGTGCTCTATGAATCTAACTTAATAAGAACAATTTGTATGTTACGTGGACTTTCATGCATCCTCAGTGTACATCCCTATCGCTTTTGAGGATAAATGTGTGGACACATTTGCTTTGAGCATCTTATATACATTGATTTCTTTACTCCAGTGGGTTAAATATTTCTGAAAGGTCTTACCTGTGTTAGTTCTTTGATGCATTTTTCTAGTAGTGAAGGAAGTCCTTCAGGCAATGTTGGGACCTGCTTTGGTATCTGCCCCATTGCTGAGTGCTGCAGAGTAGGAAGAGGATCACTGCCATCATCAAAATCATTAAGGGGACTGCCTGTGGGTGAGTCATTCAGAAGACGGTCTAGATCTATTTCTAGATCCACAGTGCTGGCTACATGCAGAAGATCACCATCATTAGCAGATCCAATAAGTGAAAGCAAAGGATCTGAAATGTTATTTACTGAGCTACTGTCAGTTTTGTGAGAAGCAACAGCTGCTGTCTGTAAGACTGGCAAGTTCTTCACATCCTCTCGTTTCTTCAAGGCTTCTTTCTCCTTCTCAAATTTTTTTAACATTTCTCTCACACCTAATGCCCCCATGTACTTTTTCTTCTTCTTTTTTTCTTCTTTACTGACATTCAGTGGCATTATCCTGCTGATTAGAAAACATCAAATATCACTGAAGGATAACAGTAAAGAACATCCAGAATAACAGCAATGTTTGAACTCATGTTTTCCATGTGCTCAAAGGACTTCTTAGATCAACTAATACTCAAAAGGTTCATTAAAAAATGTCAGTTTTACCTGAAACTTTGCATGATATGAAATGAAAGACAACATATGAAACAACTGTGAGACTTTTAGACTTAATCTCAAACTTTGAATCAAGTCACTTGATACTTGGATCCTAATTCTGCAAGGAAGAGAATGTGTGTCATTTTCCCCCCTTTGAAAGCATCACTTGTTGCAATGGACAACAAAAGCAGGTTGATCACGTTCCTTTCAACTGTGCGGCCTGATCCAAATCACTTACAAAGACGAAATGAATTTTCTTAATTTGTTTCTTACTTCTTATTCTACAAGATGTTTAATGGATGCACAGAATTTAGCCCCTAACAAAAATACAAGGTTTTGCAGATTAATACTAGAGATTAGCAAACTTTATTCTCTACTAGTCAGTCGAGCTTGAAGCAGGGTTGGAACAAATCAGTATGTTCAGTGACTGAGGAACAACCTTATCACTCCAAGTTAGTTTCCAAATACACTGAGGAAAAATTGGTTAAGGTTAAGCAGCAACATTCTCAGCATGTATACCAATTGCAAGAACAGCCAAGACATGTTTCTAGAGACTTAGAAGGGAAACAGTTGGCCATACTATTTGTTTAGAGACTAATTTTGATTTGAAATTTTTCATGATTCCACATTACACAACTGTTCCTCCCTCCCCATTATCCTCAACATGAGTGCCCCCCCCCTCCCAGGGCTATGTACTGAGCCCTTTGCTGCACATGCTGCTCACGTGACTACACAGCCAAACACCCGAGTAATCACATTGACAAATTTGCTGATGACATGACAGTGATGGGGCTCATCACCAACAACGATGAGATGGCCTACAGAGAGGAGGTATTAGAGCTTGAGGCCTGGTGCCAATCAAATAACCTCTTCCTCAATGTCAGCACGATAAAGGAAATGGTCATTTAAAAAAATTTCTATTTAGAGATACAGAGCGGAATAAGTCCTTCAGGCCCTTCAAGCTGCATCACCAGCAAATCCAGATTTGGATATTGGGGGGGGGGGGGGGGGGGGGAAGGAGGGGAATCCTCCAGCAGGAGGATGCACAAACACCTTACAGAAGACATCAGGATTTAACTCTGAACTCTAATGCCTTGAGCTGCAATAGTGTCGCACTCACGGCTATGCTACCGTGGTATTATTGACTTCAGGAGAACTCACACTACTCACACCCTGCTTTACACTGGCGACACAGTAGTGGAAACTGCGAGCAGTTTCACACTTCTGGAAGTGCACATCTCACACAGTCTCTCATGGTCCCAGAACACATTCTACACAATCAGGAAAGCTCAATGCTGATACTTTCTTAGGAGGCTGAAGAGAATAGAACTGTGTACATCTATATTCGTGTCCTTCAACAGATGTGCAGTAGAGAGCATTCTAAAACGCTGCATCACAGCATTGGTAAGAAAACCGCACTGCGGTAGACAGGAAACTCTGCAATGGGTAGACAAACCTGCCGACACATCACTGGCACCAACCTACTGCCATCAAGAACAAATATACAGAAAGATGCCAGAAAAGGGCCAGTATCATCATGAAGGATCCCGCCCACCCTACCTATGTACTGTTTGTCCCACTCCCATTTGGGAGGAGACCAAGTAGCAACCATGTCAGGACCACTAGATACAAAAACAGTTACTTTCCCCAAGCAGTAAGGCCAGTAAACACCTTCAACCACTCACTCACTCAGTCCTCAACACTTTCTTTTCCTGTCAGTCACCTTATATGCAGACACTCCTGTGCCCATCATCATTTTATGGACAAACAAACAATGCATACAAGCTATCTTAAGTATTTATATTTGTTGTGTTGTTTTTATTATTGTGCTCTTTATCTTGTTTTTTTTGGGTTGCATTGGATCCAGAGTAACAATCACTTTGTTCTGCTTTACACTTATATACTGAAAATTACATTAAACAATCTTGGATCTACACCTGAAAAATCAGAGCCAAGTTCCGCCCCCTCCCCTGAAATATATTACATTCTGAAAGTATGTTAATACAATTATAACTTAAGAGAAGCATTCAATTTGGCTCATTCAGCATGTCTGTATAACTGTTGCTTAATTCTGCTTTTGACTTCTCACTAAATTTAGTTCTGAAGACCATCACAAAAAAAAACTTTCCACTTGCACAGTATCTAAAGTCCAATTAGTAAAACTTAGATAACAGGGTTAACAAGTGGCAGTAAAGTGTACCAGTTCAACTTGCCTGCTTTATTCACATTTCTCCTCAAGGAAAGAACAAGCTATTGCTTGTGACCAAGAATTAGTATCCAGAGGATTCTTTAAAAATGAAGATGTAATGCCACAGCATATTCAGCATTCTTTTAAATATTTAGAGGTTGAACCATTATAGACAATTCTACTTCATCTAGTTCACCTTGTACCCAAGTTTGAGAAGATGACAATAAAGTATGACCAAGTGACTGCAATACCATAGGAGCACAATATTTCTTATGTGGATCTACAAAGTAAACTGCCCACATTACAATCTTTTTCAACTATTAATGCTATGTCACTTATGTAAAGCATATTTTTAAAATTTTATACAACTTACCCAGACTGTTTAGAAATTTTTGATTTTTGAGATTTCTTATCTTTTTCATGCCCATCATCCTTCTTCCTTTTCTTTATCTTTTCATTTCCTTCTTTTAACTTCCGTTTCTTTTACAAAACAAAGAGTATGAAAACAATGAAGATATCAGGTGAACCAAGGTGCAATAAATGATTGAAATCCACATATATTCATTTTAATATTGTGTGTTAGCAGCTTCAACCCTTACACCATTGACTTGTCCAGTCATTGGGCAAATTGGTGCTTGAAATATTTAGCTGATAGATTGTCTCAAAGCTTGGATAGAAAGTCAGTATAATAAAGGTAAGGGGTTACAGAGGAAATCTTCTTGGCAAATCAAGGAGTTTAATCTTTCAAGATAACATGTCCTAGAGGAAATGCTTGCTGTTTGTTGCATATAAAATTAAAATTACAATATAGCAAAAAAACTAAGATTGTTCAGAAGATTTGCATGGATGCTTATAGTTCATAACTCAATGCCAACATTGTTCTTTAGTTATTTAATTCTGTTTAAACAGGAAAATTAAAAATTCAGAGCTTAAAAGCATGAATATACAATTTTAAATTATGACTTATGCTATTTTATACGAACTGAACATTAATTTTAAGAGGATTTTGAAAGTACAAAAGCATATAGAAGATTAATCACCATTGTGCTAGGAGTTGAAGACAATTACAGGAAAGTTGCTAACATGGTTAGAGCATTGGCTGATTGGTAGGAGGCAGCGAGTGGGAATAAAAGGATTCTTTTCTGGTTGGCTGTTAGTGACTATTGGTGTTCCATAGGGGTCTAAGTTGGGACAGTTTCTTTTTATGCTGTATATAAATGACTTAGATGATGGAATAGATGGCTTTGTTGCCAAGTTTGCAGACGATACTAAGACTCGTGGAGGGGCAGGTAGTGTTGAGGAAACAGGAAGGATGCAGAAGGATGCAGATTAGGAGAATGGGCAAGAGAGTGGCAAACGGAATACAATGTTGGAAAATGCATGGTCATGCATTTTGGCAGTAGAAACAAATGTGCAGACTATTTTTGAAACGGGGACAAAATCCAGGAATCCGAGATGCAGAGGGACTTGGGAGTTCGTGTGCAGAACACTGAAGGATAACTTGCAGGTTGAGTCAGTGGTGAGAAAGGCAAATGCCATGTTAGCATTCATTTCAAGAGGTCTAGAATACAAGAGGAAGGATGTGATGCAAGGCTTTAAGGCACTGGTGAAGCCTTACCTTGAGTACTGTGAACAATTTTGAGCCCCTCATCTTAGAGAAAATGTGCTGGCACTGAAGAGGAGGTTCACAAGGATATTTCAGGAATGAAAGGGTTATCATATGAGGAACGTTTGATGGCTCTGGGTCTGTACTCACTGGAATTTAAGGATGGGGATCTCACTGAAACATTTTGAATGCTGAAAGGCCTAGACTGAGTAGATGTGGAAAGGATGTTTCCCATGGTGGGAGAGTCTAGGACAAGTGGACACAGCCTCAGGATAGAGAGGTGCCCTTTCAAAACAGATGTGGAAAAATTTCTTTAGCCAAAGAATTTGTGGAATTTGTTGCCACATGCAGCTGTGGAGGCCAGGTCATTGGGTGTATTTAAGGCAGAGATTGATAGGTTCTTGATTGGACATGGCATCAAAGATTACGGGGCAAAGGCCGGGAACTGGGTTTGAGGAGGAGAAAAAAAAAGGTCAGCCATGATTGAATGGCAGAGCAGATTCGATGGGCCAGATGGCCAAATTCTGCTGCCTGGTCTTATAATAGGCCGAATCAAAGATTCTTCAGATTATTTTGCACTGAAGTAGAAAAGGGAAAGAGAGAAACCAAGAAAGGTTTTTCAGATTATAAAGAGGTAGATTTTAAGTAAGTGGGACTTTTAAATTTTATTTCCAAAACAGTCACAATCACTTCCCTATGTATTCTCAATTACTAATTTTCACAAAGGGTGTGAAAAGATGTTTATTTAAAGCCATTCATTTTATCTAAACAATAGCAAGCTTGCGATGAGCCAAACACCTTTCTGTGTAAAGATTTATAGGTTTTGATAATCATACATCAACTTGACTCTAAGATAAAATCCAAACAACTAATATAACAAATTAACTGTGAAAAATGTTACACTGAATAATGATTTTTGCTCACCTTTGGAGATTTTGTCTTTTTCTTGTCCTTTATAAAGTCATCATCCCCATCCGATTCAGATGCTTGACGGAACTGCAAAGTTCCACTATTAATGTAAAAACCACCCAACTTAGTGGTCAAGGAGGCTGGAACAAGTTCATCGTACTAAAGCACCACAAAGAGAGATGACATTAGGTGGCCAGGCTATTCAATTCATATAGAGACTTTCCATCTCATTTTTTAAAAATTCTCTTTTTGATTAAAGTATTTCAAATCGGTAAACAAGTTTCAAACTGCCAAAGAGTTTGAGGAAGAAGATGGAGAAAAACATGAATTATGTATATTCATGATGGCAATGTAGAAGTTGTTCATACTTATTACAAGTGGCACTTTGTCTTTTGATTCAATCTTATCTGTCATTCAATAAGATCAAGATTGATCTTTTACCTTAGCACCCACTCCCCGATTGATTCCCACACCCTCTGATTCTCATAAATATCCAAAAAAAAATCAACCTCTTTCTTCAATATATGCAAAAAAAGTCTTCTGGGTTCCATTTGATTAGATTAGATTATGAGGACACTCAGTCCTTGTTTATTGTCATTTAGAAATGCATGAATGCATTAAGAAATGATACAATGTTCCTCCAGAGTGATATCACAAAAAGTGTTCCAAAGATTCACTCTTTCTGGTTCAAGGAATTTCTTCTTGTGGAAATGCTGAATGAGTAGTTGATAAGCAAAAATCTTACAAATTTAAAGATGAACAAAACCGATTGCGAGAACACAAGAGCTGTTTTTCAAAAGCTTTCACTCAACTTGGTCTTTGCTCTTATGTGGGTTTTATATTACTTAAAATAATGAATATAGCAAACAGTTACAGAACGGAAGAACACAAAAATTCTGAAGGTGTTTTGCTGGGATACTGAACAACTATTCTAAGTTGCAGAAGAACAGTGATGTTTGCTTCAAACATTGTGCATTAAAGCTACAGTACTTCACTGCGTGCAAGCTACAAGTAAATAGTTGGAAGAAAATTTCATCTGATTACTGCTTTTTACATCCAAGCAATAAAGTGCTTTATTTACTTTGACTTATCACTGTTGCTTACTGACGATATTAATTGCTTATACTTACAGCTTCTGAGTTATCTATAAATGGGTCAGTTTCATCATATCCATAACCCATGTCGATAAGATCTTGGATACGATCCTTCCTACGTTTTTTTGGGCCCTAAAAAGTAAAAACTATACATGAACAGACTTCATTAATTGTAATGATGTTAATATTTTTTAAATCAATCAGATTTCACTCTCATTTCATGCAGTTAAGGGAAAACAACTTCTCATCACCAAATTAGAAATGTTGGAGTGCTGCCACCTGTTAGTTTACAGACAATTGCACTTCTCAAAGCAAAACCACCCCAGTCAGATTTGTTAAAAGTTCAAATCACATTCCAGTCCTGGCAACTAGAGACAAAAGCTCTGATACTGTGAATCATGGGGTTGACATCCAGCCTAATAGACAAAACCCAAGTTCAAGTTAAGAGTGTGGGTTACAAGGATCCTTGTGCTATACAAAACAAATCATCACTTTAGTTGATATCAAGTTATACCAGGATAGAAGAATGATCTTGTGGCTTGCTATTCAGCTTGTGACAACTTTCAATTATGAAAATCTCCTCGAGTATTATGGCAATAATCAATAATAACAGGCAGTAAGGTCCAGCAAATTTAGAAATAAACAAGTGAAAAGTTCTGAAGTACAATCACAGCTAAACTAATTTTTTTTAAGTTCTGTTTTGCTGATATCACTTTTATTTAGAGTCTATTTCTAACTGCTTGACAGCAACAACTGACAGAACAGCAATGGCACTTATGTTTGGGTATTTCAAGAGAGATTAAGGATCACTTTTAGACATGCAATACAAAAAATGTGTCACTGGAATTTGTCAATAGATTATCAACCTACATTTGCACTTCATGTAAGCTTCAGTCTTTTTCATTGTTTATTGTCATGAATACATCAGTAAATTCATATCACAATGTTCCCAAGTGCTGCTGTACTTCTGGAGCTTTTGGATTGTTTTCTAAATCAAAGTTCTATATGTTTTTTTCCTACTCTTTTACCACTAACAGCCAGAAAGACAAGCATTTATTATATCCTAGCTGCCTTTGAGAAGGTGATGGCTTCCTAGATCATTTATGGATTAAGCTAACCAAATTGCAGGGTGTCTTGAGCAATAAGGGTCAACCTAGACAAGGATGCCATTATCCTTAATGAACATTCAATAGATTTTTCAAATCTGAATTCTCCACTCGCCACAGATGGATTGAACACACTTCTAGATCTCTAGATCATGACCCCACCAACGTAACCATAAAAGTTACACATTACACTATAAAAATTCACACCAGAAGCAGGCTGGGCAATTGCACATTTGTTTTTATTTTTTTTATATAGTAAACAAGTTATGAAAAAGTAGTCATGTGCTAAGTAGCAACCTCTGTGTTGGAGGGAAAAAAAACAATTTAAAGGTTGGTAAACACACTAGATGTATGTCTATCATGCACATCTGAAAAAGAAATGTATCAATTTAAAAACCACCACAAATGAAACACGAATGTTCATTCTATATTGAATGACAAAACCAATTTTATCAAGGGCAGCAGAGTGGCAGAGCTAGTGGTGCTGCTGTTACTCCAGCTTCAGGTTCAGTCCTGATTTCCAGTGCTGCCTGTGTGGAGTTAGCTTGTCCTCCGTGACCCTGAGAGCTTCCACCAGGTGCTCTAACTTATTCCACCACCAAAGACTTATGGTTAACTAGCCACTGTCAATTTCCACTTTTGTAGGTGAGAGGCAGAATTCAGCATGGCTAGGTGGAAGAGGTGGGGAAGACTAGTTAGATGGGAAGAATAAAATGGGAGCAGTGTAGCATTAGATAAATGGGTTCTTGATCTTTGTTGTGGACTCAGTGGGGTGAGGGGGTCAATTTTTGTGCTGAATAACAATGACTCTAATTGTGTCTCATGATTAATGAATTCAAATACATGGAAAGATTCAGGAAAAAAAATCTTGTTTTAGAAAGCAACGTGCCCTACATTTAGAACTTTTACATAGAGCCCTACAGATGTAATTAAATTTGTACCTGATAATTCAGACCACAAATGATCAACCTTATTGTTTGATTCCTAGACACCTTACAAGATAAACACTTGGGAATTACCTTTTGTATTAAAAAGCCATTTTGTCTTCTTGATAACTTACTAAGAGAAATAAAGAAGCTAAACTCACATATTTTTCTTCAAATTTCTTTGCCAAGGTCTCAATTTCTTCATCTTCCCTTTTGTCATCATTAAAAGGGGTACTATAATAGTTCGATCCATCTTTCTAAAATTAGAAAAAAACAAAATCATCACTCCAAACAGAACATGGAAAGAAATTATGTGTGCTTCTTTACAGCAATGAGATCACCCCCCCTCCAATTTTCTTATGTTCCCCAGAACTTTAAAACATTATTCACAATGATCTGACGAAGGGTCTCGGCCTGAAACGTCGACTGCACCTCTTCCTACAGATGCTGCCTGGCCTGCTGCGTTCACCAGCGACTTTGATGTGTGTTGCTTGAATTTCCAGCATCTGCAGAATTCCTGTTGTTTTTGTTATTCACAATGATAATTATTTCCATATCCCATGCTTTTCTGGAATCTGCCACCAGGTGGCACTTGAGGAAAATTTAATGGGTTGCCAAACCTAAACTCATCAAAAATAACAAGAAACAAGGACACTTATTCACAGAATATGACCCAGTCCACCTAGTACATCAGTTTGCTTCATGGAGAGACAAGTGCAGGTCTGGAGATGTTTTATATTTCAAGGAATGCAGTTTATAAAAGGCGAGGTTAATTGGGATTACTGCATTGTTTATGCCTAGCAGTATTTGGCTTATAACACCAAGATGTCAGAGCTAGCAGAAATGAACTGCAAAGCACTTGTTGGCTCTTCTCATCACAGAAACATTGTAAACAGATCACCAGTCAATCAATTTACTTTTGCTAATTCAGATTTTTCATCAACCTTTTTCTACTTCATTCAAGCTTAGAATAAAACTCCAATCATAGAAACATAGAAAACCTACGGCACACTACAGGCCCTTCGGCCCACAAAGCTGTGCCAAACATGTCCTTACTTTAGAACTACCTAGGCTTACCCTCTATTTTTCTAAGCTCCATGTATCTATCCAGGAGTCTCTTAAAAGACCCTATTGTTTCTGCCTCCACCACTGCCGCCAGCAGTCCATTCCATGCACTCACCACTCTCTGCGTAAAAAACTTACCTGACATCTTCTCTGTACCTACTTCCAAGCACCTTAAAACTATGCCCTCGTGCGCTAGCCATTTCAGCCCTGGGGAAAAGCCTCTATCCACACGATCAATGCCTCTCATTATCTTGTACATCTCTATCAGGTCACCTCTCATCTTCCGTCACTCCAAGGAGAAAAGGCCGAGTTCACTCAACTTATTCTCATAAGGCATGCTCCCCAATTCAGGAAACATCCTTGAAATCTCCTCTGCACCCTTTCTATAGTTTCCACGTCCTTCCTGTAGTGAGGCGACCAGAACTGAGCACAGTACTCCAAGTGGGTCTGATCAGGGTCCTATATAGCTGCAACATTACCTCTCGGCTCTTAAACTCAATCCCACAATTGATGAAGGCCAATGCACTGTATGCCTTCTTAACCACAGAGTCAACCTGCGTAGCAGTTTTGAGTGTCCTATGGACTCGGACCCCAAGATCCCTCTGATCCTCCACACTGCCAAGAGTCTTGCCATGAATGCTATCAGTCAAACTAAGGACAACAGGATTATGCTTGGCAGCAGATTATACAAACACAAAAATCAAATACTGCTAACAGCAAGATTCACCAAATTTTGCACCTTTATGAAATTACCATTCAGCAGTTATGTACATCAAAAGCTAACAATGATTGTTATTTTCAATCAGCCTTTCAAACTTTGTGACATTGAAAATAATTTTGAGTTGGTTATCACAATGTGTAACCACATTCAGTTCAATTTTCTGAACATTTACAAGTAAGCAGAGGCTTTAAAAAAAGGCTTCAGAATATACAAACTATAGAGCAAGCAGCTGTTTAAAACAGGGAGTATATTCATAAAGAACAATTTTTATATAAAGAGCAAAGCATTTGCTATCACACAATCTTCCTTCTGAAGTAACTTCTTAGAACTAATCTGATTTCCACTCCCTCATGCAACTAAAAGAGGTGGTTCCAATGAGGAGAAAGAAAAATAACCATTGGTCCTCAATGTAAAGATTTTCTTCTAACCTACAGTAAAAATTGGGAAGGGATAAAAGAACAAAGACTTTTAAGCCTTCCATTTAAACTTAAATCCACTTTTATCTGTCTTGCTCTCCAAAACTGCATGGATAAAATTCAGATTATATATTTTTCTTAAAAAGTAATAACAAGATTGTTACCTTCAAAAATCAACAATTTCCCAAAATATTTATGCCCATTAAAGATCAATGTCTCACTCTTCACCTATTCATTAACAATTGATTAAAATAAATCATAAAACAATACACAAGAATGGGTCTTGGCCATTTAGACACCTCTCACCATAACTCTTGATTAAAAACTTAAAACATTGAAGCATTCAGTCTTCACAGCTTTCTGGGCAAGAGATTTCAAAGATTCAAACTTTTTCAAGGAAGAAATACTTTCCATCTCATAATTAAATGGGTAACCCCTTAATATGACAGTCTCACTTAACATTCAGAATCTTATGTTTTGGCACGATCCTCCCTGATTCTACTAAATTCCAAAGAATAGAGATTCAAACTGTAACATTCCCTCCATATACAGGATCACCCTAGTGAACCTTCTCTGAACTGATTGCAACGAACAATATTTCCCTCTCTTACAAAAAGAGAAAATGTTAATGCAGTATTGCAGATACAGTCTCATCAATAATAAGTATACCATTTTGGATACTATTGGTGGGGACGACCTACCAGGGACAAGTTGCAGTGGTTGTGTCTCTAGCACTGAGACTGGACCCTCAGCTCAGAACGGAAGGAAGGAAAAGAGGAGAGCAGTAGTGATAGGGGATTCTATAGTTAGGGGGACAGATAAGAGGTTCTGTGGGAGAAATCGAGAACCTCGGATGGTCTGTTGCCTCCCTAGAGCCAGGGTCCGCAGTATCTTGGATCGAGTTCTCAGTATTCTCAAGAGGGAAGGTGAGCAGCCAGATGTCGTGGTCCATGTAGGGACCAACGATGTGGACAGGAAGAAGGAGAAGGTCCTGCAAAAAGAGTTTAGGGAGTTAAGTGCAAAGTTGAAGGACAGGACCTCTAGGGTTGCAATCTCAGGATTGCTACCAGTGCCACGTGCTAGTGAGGCTAGAAATAAAAAGATAATGCAGCTAAATACGTGGCTAAGGAGTTGGTGCAGGAGGGAGGGCTTCATGTTTCTGGACAATTGAGCCTTGTTCCAGGGAAGGTGGACCTGTTCCAATGGGACGGGTTGCACCCAAACTGGAGGGGGACTAACATCCTTGTGGGATGGTTTGCTAGTGCTGCTCTAGGGGGTTTAAACTAGCTTTGCAGGGGGAGGGGAACCAGAGTGTTATAGCAGACACTGAGGTAGAGGAGCATAAAGGTCATGCGAGAACTGCAAGTATAGACAGAAATCAAAGGTTTGTATGAGATAGAAATGTTCTCAGGTGCATCTATTTCAATGCAAAGAGTACTGTAGGTAAGGCAGATGAGTTCAGGGTGTGGATTAGCACGTGAGATTACAACATTATTGCTATTACTGAGACTTGGTTGCAGGAGGGGCAGGACTGGCAGTTTAATGTTCTGGGGTTCCGTTGTTTCAGACGTGACAGAGTGGGAGGGATGAAAGGGGGAGGAGTGGCATTACTAGTCAGGGAGAATATCACAGCTGTGCGTAGACAGGACAGCCCAGAGGGCTCGTTTACAGAGGCCATATGGGTGGAGCTGAGGAACGGGAAAGGTGCAACCACACTAATAGGGTTGTTATACAGACCGCCCAATAGTCTGAGAGAATTGGAGGAGCAAATCTGTAGAGAGATAGCAGACCGATGTAAGAAACAGAAAGCTGTAATAGTAGGGGATTTTAACTTTCCACGTATTGACTGGGACTCCCACATTGTGAAAGGGCTGGATGGCTTGGAGTTTGTCAAATGTGTTCAGGAAAGTTTTCTAAATCAATATATAGAGGTACCAATGAAAGAGGATGCAACACTTGATCTCCTATTAGGGAACCAGACAGGTCAGGTGTCAGATGTATGTGTAGACAAACATTTTGGGTCCAGTGACCATAATGTCATTAGTTTCAAGTTAATTATGGATAAAGACAGGTCTGGTCCTTGAGTTGAGGTTCTAAATTGGAGAAAGGCCAATTTTGTGGAGATGAGAAAGAATCTAGGAAGAGTGGACTGGAATAAGTTGTTTTCTGGCAAGGATGTGTTCAGTAAGTGGAAGGCCTTCAAAGGCAAAATTTTGAGAGTGCAGAATTTACATGTTCCTGCCAGGATTAAAGGCAAAGTTAAGCTGGGGAACCTTGGTTTTCAAGGGATACTGGCGATCTGGTTAAGAAAAAGAGAGAGGTGTATAGCAGGTATAGGCAACTAGGACCAAATGAGGTACTTGAAGAGTATAGAAAATGTCAGTCAGTCAGTGGGTGCCGTCCCGAATCCAGGGTTGGCGGCTATGCACCTCCATCTTCTTCGATCTTGCGACAGCACCGGGTACAGCCTCTCCTCCAGACAGAAAATGTAAGAAAATATTAAAGGAGGAAATCAGGAAGGCAAAAAGACATGAGGTTGTTTTGGCAGATAATGTGAAGGTAAACCCGAAGGATTTCTACAAGTATATTAAGAGTAAAAGGTGGGGGGCGTCACGTGATGACGTGGGATTGAGACGTATGATTCCAGCTCTCCCGTAAAAAATCAGCAAAGTACCGTTTAAACAAAGTAAAGTTAATAAATACTTTCCGAAAACTACTTATAAATTTCGTAAGACTACTCTACGATATGCCTCGTAAACCGCAACAGAAGAAGTCTGTTGTTAAGTCGCTGCGAGATGGGAAGAAAAAACGGTCCTTCGGAGGAGACATATTTTATCTCTGGCATAGAAGAACAGGGAGCAATGGCGGCGGTAGCGGTCTCTCAGAAGAAGATGCCGGAATTGCACATGTGCAAAGAAGTACACGTGCGCAAATTGACACAACTTAAACTACAAGAACCGACGGCCACTGCAACTGAAAGTGACTCAGAGTCAGAATTGGATACTGCAGAGAATACAGATGAAGAAGAGGAGGAAGAACTGGAAGAGACTGGAAGTAAAGGAGACGACGGAGACATAAGAGAGGCTTTACTGCAATTAACGGCTGAACTAAGAAAATTAAGAACAGAGCTTAGAGACGTGAAAATGTACTATGATAAAACTATGAAAAGACAGGATAAAATGGATAGGAAACTTCAGAAGATGGAAAGAACAATGGAGCACATTAACGATAGACTGGAAAAAACAGAAAATGATGTGATTGTCTGGAACACGGAAAGAAATCGACTCTTGGAGAAAGTGGACGTGTTGGAAATTTTAGTAGACGTAATAATCTTAAAATTGTTGGTCTTAAAGAAGGTATAGAGGGAGATAATCCAATAGAATTATTTCAAAAATGGATCCCAAAAACCTTGCAAAGAAAGAGGAAGACCGATCAATTGAAATTGAGCGGGTACATAGAGCTCTAAGACCAAAACCACAAGATGACCAATATCCACGATCAATTTTAATAAAATTCTAAAGATTTCAAGACAAAGAAAGGATCTTACAGGCGGCTGCCCAAGCTGCCAAGAAGAGAAAAGGGCCACTGATGATAGAAGGGAAGAAAATTTTTTTCTACCCTGATATAAGTTATGAACTTTTGAAGAGAAGGAAGAAATTTAATCCAGTGAAAAAAGCCCTATGGGATCACGGTTATCAATTTATATTGCGTTATCCTGCAACCTTGAAGATTTTTTGGCTGGTGGAGAAAAAAGATTTTTTGACGATTACCGGAAAGCGGAGGAGTTTGTGCGACATTCTTTGAATATTCACCAGACAGATACAAGAACAAACCTAGGGGAGCGACATGGATTGAAGATGAAGACTGGATTAAGGATTAGGCCTGTTGGATTTTTAGGTGGATGAATATATAAATATATTATTAATTATGAGGGAGGGGAAGAAAGGTTAAAATTTGAAGAATATTAGCTGGAAATAATGACAATTTTATTTTATATACATATACACACACACACAATTTTTTGTTACGGGGGAGCTGGAAGAAATACTGACCAATCGCTACGTTATTCATGTCTGCAAGTGTGGCAATAGCCACGGCCCGCACAATGGAGGGGGTAGTGTTGTGTACCTTTTCATTCACAACATTACTGGGTTTTTTTTTTTGTTTTTTTCTTTTTTTGTATCTCATCTATCTTTTTTTCTTTTTTCTTTTTGCCTGGATGATTGGGAGAGAAACACATAGCAACATGAAGTTCAAAGAGATTCCCCAGGAAACTATGAGAGTTGAGAAGCTAAGTAATGTTTCAGATTTTAAGAGATAAATATGAAACATTTTTGAATATTTGGAGCCCTTATTTACAGCTCTGATGATAAAGATCTTGGTTGCTTGGGGAAAGTAACAAATATATATAAAATTTATTTTTAATCCCATGGAGCATGTGCAAACCTTCCAATATTCAGGCCGTTCTCTTTTTTTTTCTTTTCTCTTTAGGTAGGAGTATATATTGGGGGGGGGGGGAAGGTTAAGGGGAGGGGGGAGGGTAGATATTATTTTCTCATGTACTTACTTTGAAAACTCAATAAAAATTATATTAAAAAAAAGTGTAAAAGGATAGTAAGGGACAAAATTGGTCCCCTAGAAGATCAAAGTGGTTGTCTATGTGTGGAGCCTCAGGAGATGGGGGAGATCTTAAACAGTTTTTTTCCCATCAATATTTACTCAGGAAACTGGCAGAGTGTATATGGAAGGAAGGGAAACAAGCAGTAGTGTCATGGAACATATAGAGATTAAAGAGGAGGAAGTGCTTGCTGCCTTACAGCGAATAAAGATAGATAAATCCCCCGGGCCTGACAGGATATTTCCTCGGACATTGAGAGAGACTAGTACAGAAATTGCAGGGGTCCTGGTAGAAATATTTAAAATGTCCTTAGCCACTGGTGCGGTGCCGGAGGACTAGAGGGTGGCTCATGTTGTTCCGTTGTTTAAGAAAGGCTCTAAAAGTAAACCAGGTAATTACAGACCAGTGAGCCTGACATCAGTAGTAGGTAAATTATTGGAAGGTGTTCTGAGAAATCGGATATACAAGTATTTGGACCCAAGGGCTGATTAAGGATAGTCAGCATGGCTTTGTGCACAGTAGACCGTGTTTAACGAATCTTGTAGAGTTTTCTGAGAAGGTTACAAAGAAAGTGGCGTAGCGGCATCAGTGCTAGACTTCGGGACAAAAGGTCCCAAGTTCGAATCCAGCCGGCTCCCCTGCACGCTTTCCATCCATGCTGGGTTACAAGCTCTTTGGAAACTCACCCGGCAGAAGGCAATGGCAAACCACTGCTGTAACTTGCCTCATATGCAATTCCCCACTACGTCCGAGAGGAGTGGAGGGAAATCGTCCACTAACCGGAGAAACTCCGGATGCAACGTACCTTTCCTTTCCTACAAAGAAAGTAGATGAGGGAAAGGCTGTGGATGTTGTCTACATGGACTTTAGTAAGGCCTTTGACAAGGTCCCACATGGGAGGTTAGTTCAGAAGATTCAGAAACTAGATATCGATGGCGAGATTGTAAACTGGATTCGAAATTGGCTATGTGGGAGAAGACAGAGTGGTAGTGGATGATTGCTTCTCAGACTGGAGGCCTGTGACTACTGGTGTGCCTCAGGGATCTGTGTTGGGACCATTGTTGTTTGTTGTCTATATCAATGATCTAGATGATAATGTGGAAAATTGGATCTGCAAGTTTGCTGATGACACTGAGATTGGAGGGGTTGCAGATGGTGAGGAAGGCTTTCAAAGCTTGCAGAGGGATCTGGACCAGATGGAAAAATGGGCTAGAAAATGGCAGATGGAATTAATGCAGACAAGTGTGAGGTGTTGCATTTTGGAAGGACAAATCAAGGTAGGACATACACAGTAAATGGTAGGGCACTGAGGAGTGCGGAGGAACAAAGGGATCTGGGAGTTCAGGTACATAATTCCCTGAAAGTGGCGTCACAGATGGACAGGGTGGTAAAGAAGGCTTTTGGCATCCTGGCATTCATAAATCAAAGTATTGAGTATAGGAGTAGGGATGTTATGGAGAGGTTGTATAAGACATTGGTGAGGCCAAATTTGGAATATTGTGTGCAGTTCTGGTCACCCAACTATAGGAAGGATATCAGTAAGATTGAAAGTGTGCAGAGAAGATTTACTAGGATGTTGCCGGGTCTTCAGGAGTTGAATTACAGGGAAAGATTGAACAGGTTAGGACTTTTATTCCTTGGAGCGTAGAAGAATGAGGGGAGATTTGAGGGCTTACAAAATGAGGGTATAGACAGAGCAAATGTGAGTAGGCTCTTTCCACTTATATGGTTTTAGGGCGAAAGGGGAAAGATTTAGGGGGAACTTCTTCACTCAGAGTGGTGGGAGTGTGGAACGAGCTGCCATCTGACGTGGTAAATGCGGGCTCACTCAGGTTTTAAGAACAAATTAGATAGATACATGGATGGGAGAGGTCTGGAGGGTTATGGACTGGGTGTGGGTCAATGGGACTAGCAGAATAAAGTTTCGGCACAGACTAGATGGGCCGAATGGCCTGTTTTCTGTGCTGTAGTGTTTTATGGTTCTAGTGTCTTCTGTGGTTGTAGAAAAACTTCCCATGCTTACTGTATATACTCCAACCCATTTGGAATGTGCCAAAATTCAATTAGTTCTCCTAATTATCCATTGTGATCTTATGCAATAACGTTGAGAAATACAATGTGTCCAAATTCATCCAAAATCACTGCTTGACTATTTTTGTACTTTACTTCAGGAAGCATTAGAAACTGTTATGTGCACATGACAATTCTTCATTTCCAGGGGAAAACAATTACACAAACTGGGAATATGTGGAAAATGTCTTAAAGACTTAATATTAAAATCAGACATTCCGTTGAGTGCTAAAAGGAGTTAGTGATTCAATACTGATCTTCATATAAGAATGGACTTTTGATCATAATTTGCGTTATCAGAAGGACTCCATTTTAGTCCTAAATGTTTTAAATCTTTCCTTCAGATGGCTGTTCTTTAAGATTGTCATGGTCTGGGGAGGTAATGAGAATAAGCCCACTCCCAGTGGTGGAATAGTTTTCTACTGGCAGAAGAGGCAAAGGTGGGTGACTGGTGTCTTAAACCCAGCCACTTTTGGCAGATGGTGCTCGTCAGCCATGGTTATTAGCTCATCTAGAAAGAAAACTCTGATCTAAAACCTCTACTGCCTTGCAGCTATACCCACTCATGGGGAAGGCTTCAGGAGTAAACCCCAAGGGAAAATACAGAGTTGGAGTCACTAAGGCACTAGTGCTAAGCTGCATCAGTATTTGCCTTTCCTTTGGATTCAGCAGTTCTACGGAGAGGGGGAGCCTGCTGCATGGGCAACAGTTTGCTCTTCACTTCATACTGCCCTAGCTTGTGTATCATGTAGATAGCTAGAATGCAACGTGCATGGTCAACCTTGATCAAGGGAGGGCTGCATAATGGCTGTTCTTTGGGATTAACAGGCTTTAATTACAGTTCCATCTCATGAACAGGACTCCATTTTAGTCCTAAATGTTTTAAATCTTTCCTTCAGATAACTGTATAGTTATAATACTTCTAAAGTATGCATAATAAATCAAATAGAAGGGAAAAACAGTGTTATGTTATGATACCTCATTTATTCCAGTATTAAAACTATGCTAAATTGTTAAACCCACAAAGGGTTCAAGTAATAGGCCAAGCCTTTCACGTTTCCTATGATAAAGTGCAAAACCTATATTTATTTTATACACTATAAAGCAACATAGTCTTTATTTTCTGGTTAAAACAAAATAATTTGAGACAATACAAAATGGCAAGTTTTGATTACAAAGACCAATGGAGCTTCTTACAACTTCATACAGTGTAAGCTTTCAACAGGGATGGTGACTTAAACTTTGCCTAAAAAAACTCACCATTTTCTACTCTTCATAATTATCCACTTGCACAATGGTTCTACAAACGTAAATCACACATACCTTTAGTGCTAATTATGTGTACCAAACACCCAACAAATCACAACCAAACAGTATCAAAAGAAAACTAGTTACTACTTCCGCCTTTTCTGACTTTGGACAGGCTGGCGAGATGACAGCTGTTGAAATCCACAGGAGGTCTTAATAATCTCTCATTTACCTATGATTTATTCCCTTCTAAGACACTGGATAAACAGTGACCTTAACCTTTAAACTTTGCAAAATACAGTTAGCACAGAAAAATGTTGCCAGGCATTTCAGAGAAATTTAAAGCATAGATGGCTGCAAACAGAGAACATAAGGAGAAAGTCCAGGAAATACAAGAGTTTAGAAGAGAACGTCACAACAGGGTTAACAACCAAATATGGTGGAAATGCAGAAGACCTGAGTTTGAATAACAAAAGGCTGATAAAAGTTAAACAAGGATAAAAAAAGGCTGCAATGAAACTACGTAGATCAGAAATGTGAACAGATGTCAATGTAGGATTTTAAGGGTAATGGGCAAAAAAAACTGTATATGTACAAGTGCAATGCTCAAGATTTACAGTTACAAAAAAGTTTGTGTACCCTTTGCAATTACCTGGTTTTCTGCATTAGTTACTCATAAAATGTGGTCTGATCTTCATCTAAATCACAATAACAGAAACACTATCTGTCTAAACTAATAACACACAAACAATTGTACTTCTCGTCGATGATAAGTACACCATTTAAACAATCACAGTATAGGTTCAAAAAAGTATGCAAATCTCAGGGATAATGTCTTCTACAAAATCTATTTGGAGTTAGGTATTGCAATCAATGAGATGAGATTGGAGGTGTGGGTTGTAGAGGTGCTCTGCCCGATAAAAAAGACACACACAAAGTCAGTTTACTGACAGTGCCTGCTCTTCTCAAGAAAGATCTGTTTATGTGCACCATGCCTCGATCAAAGCAACTTTCAGAGGACCTTAGAAGAAGAATTGTAGAGATGCATGAAGCTGGAAAAGGCTACAAAAGCATTTCTAAAGACCTGGATGTTCATCAGTCCACAGCAAGAGAAATTGTCCACAAATGGAGGAAATTCAGTACCGTTACTACT
This sequence comes from Mobula birostris, assembly GCF_030028105.1. Lineage (NCBI taxonomy): Eukaryota > Metazoa > Chordata > Chondrichthyes > Myliobatiformes > Myliobatidae > Mobula > Mobula birostris. The sequence goes on along the minus strand of NC_092378.1, from coordinate 135,910,967 downwards.
CTCCCTAGGAGTGGGCATCCTGCAAAGATCACACCAAGAGCACATTGTGCAATGCTGAAGGAAGTGAAAAAAGAACCCAAGGGTAATAGCAAACCACCTGCAGAAATCTCTAGAAATTCCTAAAGTCTCTGTTCATGAATAAACTGTAAGTAAAACACCGAACAAGAACTGTGCTAATGGAAGGACACCACAGAGGAAACCACTGTTCTCCAAAAAAAAAAGGCTGCTCATCAAGTTTGCAAAAGACCACCTGGATGTTCCACAATGCTTTTGGGACAACGTTCTGTGGGAGATGAGACTTTATGTGTTAAGTGCACACTACTATGTTTCGAGGAAAAAGGACAGTGCACACCAACACCAAAACCTCATCCCAACAGTGAAGCATGGTGGAAGGAGCATCATTGTTTGGGGCTGCTTCACTGCCTCAAGGCCTGAACAGCTTGTAGTCATTGAGGGAACAATGAATTCAAAATTGTATCAAGACATTTGACAGGAGAATATCAGGGTAGCCATCCATCACCTGAAGCCTAATAAGAAGTTGGATAATGCAACAAGACAATGATCTAAAACACAAAAGCAAATCAACAACGGAATAGTTTAAAAAGAAAATCAGTGTTTTGGAATGGCCAAATCAGAGTCTAGATCTTAACCCAATTGAGATGTTGTGGCATGACCTGTGGAAGGTCTCCCAGAAATATTGATGAACTGAAACAGTTTTCTATGGAGGAAGGGTCTAAAATTCCTCGTCACCGTTGTGTCTTTGATCAGCAGCTACAGGAAACATTTGGTGCAGCTTATTGCTGCTAAAGTAGGTTCTATCAGTTATTAAATACATTCTTTTTCCAGCCTGGACTGTGAATGATTAAACAATGTGTTCAATAAAGACATGAAAAGTTCAATTGTTTGTGCTATTAGTTTAGGCAGATTGTGTATGACTACTATTGTGACTTAGATAAAGACTGGACTATATTTTATGAGTAATTAATGCAGAAAACCAGGTAAATGCAGAGTTCACAAACAGTTTTTCCAGCAACTGTAAATACGGTGTAGTGTCAGGAGCAGGGAGAAGTGCATTCTAATAACTGAACCCAAGGGGGTGCAAAAGCAAGACTGATCTTTTCAATGGCAGATGGGAAGGAGAATTGCAATTGTACACCCATGACCAAGCTCAGCAAGATCAGCTAGATAAAATATGAAAGATTAATTTATTACTAATTAAATAGAGATCTAAGGAACAACTCAATACTGTTTCAAAACAATTTTAAACATAGTGTTCAGGATCCATGTAGAATGCTTATTATAACTGGCTCACTAAATTTCATTTTGAATATCAGTCTTATAATGAATTTACAGGCCATTAAATTTTACAACACATTCTTCATATCTGTGAAAGGTGCTATTTATAGCTTACATCATTTTTAGGGTCAGTTAGAAGTCTAAGCATTAAGATCGTTAACGTTGTTGATGAATGCAAGTACTCTGTCATCTACTCAATTTGGTTTAACTTTGATGGGAAATTATGCTGATTCTGGATTTTTAGCATGGATCATGTTATTTGGCTTTGAAAGCCTTCCACACAGAAGTGTGGGCTGTTATGGGATAGTGTAATGCAGATTTGGCTGTATAATCTAATAAGTTATCATACAATCTTGTATCTTGAATGGATGTTCTATGGCCAATAAGCTTTTACCACTGCTTCCACAAAATTAAAATAATAAAATGCACTAATGAAATACAAGTGTATCGGTAAAGAATAGAAGTAAATGTTAGTGCAGTTTAATGTCATCTGGACTCTACCTCAGACATCTTCTCGTGAAAGTTAAAACTAGATGGAATTGCAATTCTGCAATACCAATTATTTTCCTTGAAGCATTTTATACTATGTGCAATAAACTTTCATGCATTTTATGGCATTAGAAATATAATTAGAGTAAACATAAAATTATAACTGTAATTAATCAGAAAATAAGGCAAAAAGATCAGAGAGCTTAGAGGAGAGGAAAGATGACATACAGAGAATGTAGAGAGGGTGAGGGAAAAAATGTACAGAAAGTGATTAACATATTGCAATTCAACTTCAAGTTTAATGTCATTCAACCATATACATGTATACTGCCAAATGGAACAACGGAATATGTTCTTGTTCCTTTGGAGAAAGAAGCACAAAGTAATATTACCACAAATAAATTAACAATATAATCCAGAAGATTGACAATTAGCATAGAACACATTTATGACACAAATTAGAAATTAAAGAGTAAAACACTGCCAGTGCTTCATGAGACCTGGGTGGTCAGTCTCACAGCCTGGAGAAAGACACTGCTTCCCATCCTAACAGTCTTCATCTTAGTCCAATTCTGGATTCCTTCCATCTTTCTCCATTAAATCAACAATTACAGGAGCGATACTAGAATGAACAGAAGATTGGCTGACTGGCAGAAGGCAAAGAGTGGGAATAAAGGGGACCATTTCTGGTTGGCTACCAGTGACTAGGGGTTAGTGGGCCCACTACTTTTCATGTAATACGTTAATGGTCTGCATAACTGAACTGACGGCTTTGTGGTCAGATTTGCTGGTGATACAAAGGTAGGTGGAGGGACAGGTAGTGTTGATGAAACAAGAGTATGCAAATCAAATACACTACAAGGAAGTGAATGGCCATGTACTTCGGTAGATGAAATGAAGGTGTCAACTATTTTCTAAACAGGGAGCAAATTCAAGGGACTTGGGAATCCCAGTGAAGGATTTCATAAAGGTTAACTTGCAGTTGAGTCAGTAGCAAAAGCAGCAAAATGCAACGTCAGCATTCATTTCAAGAGGACTAGGATATTAGATTAGATTATGAGGACACTCAGACCTCATTTATTGTCATTTAGAAATGCATGCATTAAGAAATGATACAATGTTCCTCCAGTACAATATCACAGAAACACAAGACAGACCAAAACTGACAAAAACCACATAATTATAACATATAGTTACAACAGTGCAAAGCAATACCGTAATTTGATAAAGAACAGACCATGGGCACGGTAAAAAAAAGTCTCAAAGTCCCGATGGCCCCATCATCTCATGCAGACTGTAGAAGGGGGAAACTCTCCCTGCCATGAACCTCCAGCACCGCAAACTTGTCAATGCAGCACCCTGGAAGCACCCGACCACAGCTGACTCTGAGTCTGTCAGAAAACTTCGAGCCTCCGACCAGCCCTCCGACACCGAGCACCATCTCTGCCGAGCGCTTCGACCCCGCCCCAGCCGCCCAGCAACAAGCAAAGCCGAGGACTCGAGGCCTTCCCCTCTGGAGATTATGGATCACACAGTAGCAGCGGCAGCGAAACAGACATTTCAGACGTTTCACCAGATGTTCCTCCGTGCTTTCATGTCTGCCTCCATCAAATCAGGACTGTGCACGGCACCCTACTTGACAGATAACAGATATTCATCACTGAAGTGGCCGCTGCGCGCTGCGTCGCGCCGCCATCTTCTCCTCTCCAACTTGTAATGTAATGTTGAAGCTTTATTAGACATTGGTCAGACCACATTTGGAGTATATGGATCCCATAACTAAGAAAGGATATGCTGACATTGGAGAGGGTTCAGAGTTTCAGGAGAATGATCACAGGAATGAAAGGGCTAATGCATGCAGCAATAGCTCTGGGACTGTACTCACTAGTGATTAAAAGAATGGGGGGATTGCACTGAAATCTACTGAATATTAGAAGGCTTAGATAGTGTGGACATGCAGAGGATGTTTCCAAAAGTGGGAGGTTCTGGGATCAGAGAGCACAGCCTTCAAACAACAGATGAGGAGGAATTTCTTTAGATAGAGGGTGGAACCATTGCCACTGACAACTATGGAGGCCAAGTCATTGTATATATTTAAGACAGCGGTTGATAGGTCCTTGACTAGTAAGGGCATCAAAGGTTATGGGGAGAAGGCAGGATAATGGGGTTAAGAGGGAAAATAGTTCAGCTATGATGAACTGGTGGAGCAGATTCGATAAGCTTAATTCTGCTCCTATGTTTTATGATCACAATGGCGCTGCTTCTCAAAATCACATAGAACTTTCATTAATTTTGTTGCAAATTTCCACCCAGTTGTGTTTCCCATTCTTTCCTTTTCTGAAAGCCTTGTATTCTGCAGTATTCCTGTTGTTTCTTTTTCTAATTACCCTCAGTGACTAATCAACCTGCTGAATTCATCAACAGTTTATCTTTATAGCAACCCTGGTCTTACCTAATCACAAATATTCACTTTGCCTTAAAAAACCTCCCAACCCCAGATTCTCAGAAACTTAAAACCCAACTTGCTTTCTCTGTATTCATTATTCAGATGAAAAGTCTTTTTTCCTTTTTCACTAATGTGACCTAACCTACTGAATCTTTATTGCATTTTCTATTTTACTTCAGATAAAACACAGAACGAACAGCATAGTAACAGGTCAGTTCTACATAATTGCCTTGATTTCTTCCCCAAACAGGCCTTTCAACTTGAATTGTTGTGCCAAAGTAATTTAAGCTAATGACACCTAATCCCTTTTGTTTGCACATGGTCCATATCCATCCATTCTCTGCATATACAAGTACCTATCTATAAATGTCTTAAATGCCTCTATTCCACGTCTCTACCACCAACACCTCTGGCAGCACATTCTATGATGTATGCAAAAAGAATATCTCCTGCATATCTCCTCTGAACATTCGCCCTCACCTTAAACGCATGCTCTCTAGTATTAGACATTTTGACCCTGTAAAAGGGCATCAGTTGTGTACTCTTTGGCTCTCATAATTTAATGAACTTCCATCAGGTTCCCAATCAGTCTCTGCCAATCCAGAGAAAACAAGCATAAGTTTGCCCAATCTCTCCTTATAGTATATGCCCTCTATTCCAACAGCATCCTAGTAAACAACAGGAATTCTGCAGATGCTGGAAATTCAAGCAACACACATCAAAGTTGCTGGTGAATGCAGCAGGCCAGGCAGCATCTGTAGGAAGAAGGGTCTCGGCCTGAAACGTCGACTGCACCTCTTCCTACAGATGCTGCCTGGCCTGCTGCGTTCACCAGCAACTTTGAAGCATCCTAGTAAACCATTTCTGAACCTTCTCTACAGCCTCCACATTCTTCCTATAATGGGAAGACCAGAACTGAATGCAATACTCCAGTTGCATCTTAACCAATGCTTTATAAAGCTGCAATCTAACTTCTGGACTACTGAACTTAATGCCTCAACCACTAAAGCCAAGCATGCTACACATCATGGCCAGTGATGTTGTGGGGATGGAACTGGACTCTCTGACGATGGTGTCTGAAAAGAGGATGCTGTCCAAGTTGCATGCCATCTTGGACAATGTCTCCCATCCACTACATAATGTACTGGGTGGGCACAGGAGTACATTCAGCCAGAGACTCATTCCACCAAGATGCAACACAGAGCGTCATAGGAAGTCATTCCCGCCTGTGGCCATCAAATTTTACAACTCTTCCCTTGGAGGGTCAGACACCCTGGTCCTGGACTTATTTCCTGGCATAATTTACATATTACTATTTAATTATTTATGGTTTTATTACTATTCAATTATTTATGGTGCAACTGTAACGAAAACCAATTTCCCCCGGAATCAATAAAGTATGACTATGACTATCTTTATCACTTATCAACTTGTGGGACCAACTGCAGGGAGCTATGAACATGGATTACAAAATTCCTCAGTGCATAACTGCAAAAAAGGTCCTGCCATTAACTATGTCCTTTCACTTTCCATTTGATCTCCCAATATGCAACACCACTTACCCAGATTGAACTCCATCAGCGATTTGCAACTGGTCTATTTCCAGCTATATCCTTTGACAACATTCGACACAATCTACAATGCCACTAATTTTTGAGTCATCTAAAAACATACAAACCCACGCATCCACATTTTTATCCAAGTCATTTACATGCATCACAAACAACAGAAGTCCCAGTCTGGTTCCCTGCTGAACATGAACACTTCCAACATCAACAATTTTTTGCATTTGTATTAACAGAATAAGATCCAGCTACTTAAATGAGATATAAGCTAACATATATAAAAAAAACCTGACTACTTCTGTGAATCGTCAAAACAAATGGACAGAACTGGTCTGGACCTAGTAGGTAATAAGAGTCAATGAGGAAAGTAGCAATTTTTAGATCATAAGACATATGACTCAATTTGGCTCCTTCGGACCATCGAGCCTGCTCCACTATTCCATCATGGCTGATTTATTATCTCTCTCTTAACCTTATTCTCTTGTCTTCCCCCATAACCTTTGACACGCTGACTAATCATGAACCTATCAACTTTCACTTTAAATATACCCAATTGCTTGGCCTCCACAGCCACCTGGGATAATGAATTTCAAAGATTCACCACCTTGACTAAAGAAATACCTCCTCAATTGTTCTAAATGGATGCTCAAGCCAGGATAATATTGATGAGTCCAAAGTCAATAGGTTCAATTCTTGGCTCCAAATATTTAAGTCTGATTATTTTTCTACAAAATGCATTTTCAAAATTAAAACATATTCTGTAGAAAATAAGAGCCATTCATACAATTTCATTAACCTTATCTGCCAGCATTATCTCCACCTATACCGATAAAAAATTATTCAAATTAATAGCCAAAAAATTTAGTTAATATTTTCTCCAAAACATTTTTCCTTCTCAAGCAGGCAAATATTTAATCAAAATAAGATTCATTTTGGGAATTACTCTTGGATCTCTTATTAAAACATGTTTATTACACAAATCTATTGTTCAGTAATTTTCACAGTAAACCACTTGTAGAATCTACACTGATGACTGTGAATGCTAGTAAAGATCAAAATTGAAACAAGGTTGAAATTCAGCTCAAGTTTAAATGTAAAGTAGATTACGTGAGACATATGCTCTCTGGAGAGAAAGAATGCACTGTACATTGTCACTAACAAAGAGGGAAGAAGGCACCTAGCTTTGAATCAGATTGCCACAGTACAAATGCTAAAATACAATTTGTGCAATGCGACATCATAATCCATCCATTCATGGACATCCAAAACAGGAAAATCGACTATAGCCTCCGATCACCTAGCTGTCTCCTGATAAATGAAAATTGTGCGTGTGAGAGTTAAGAAAGCAGTCAGAAAATGAAAGCTGTTAATGCATGCTAATGTACTCATACACTTAAAGGATTAAGTTACTAAACATATCACGCCCCACAATATTTTGTTTAGTTTTGAATTTAGTTTGTTTTTACTCTTTTTCAGAGTATTAGAACACAATAGCACAGAAGCAGGCCCTACAGTCCATCTGGTCCATGCTGAACTGCAGTTCTGCCAAGTCCCATCAACCTGCACCCAGGCTTGGCCAACTCTACCCTTTCCATCCATATATCTATTCAAATTCCTCTTAAATGTTGAAATTGAGTCCGCATCCACCACTTCTGTTGGCAGCTAGTTCCACTCACCACCCTGAGTGCAGAAGTTCCCCTCATGGTCCCCTTAAACATTTCACCTTTCATCCTCAACACATGACCATTAGTTCTAATTTTACTCAACCTCAGTGGAAAGAGCCTGTTTTCATTTACCCTACCTATATCCCGCTATTTTAACACCTCTGGTAAATCTCCCCTCATTCTTCTATGCTCTAAGTAATAAAGTCCCATCTTATTCAACTTTCCCTATAAACTCAGGTCCTCAAATCCCAGCAACATCCTTGAAAATTTCTAATGCACTCTTTCAATCTTAGAAACATAGAATACCTACAGCACAATACAGGCTCTTTGGTCCACAATGCTGTGCCGAACATGTACTTACTTTATAAATTACATAGGGTTACCCATAGACCTCTATTTTTCTAAGCTCCATGTACTATCCAGGAGTCTCTTAAAGGACCCTATCGTATCCGCCTCCACCACCGTGGCCGGCAGCCCATTCCACGCACTCACCACTCTCTTACCCCTAACATCTCCTCTGTACCTACTTCCAAGCACCTTAAAACTGTGCCCTCTCATGTTAGCCATTTCAGCCTTGGGAAAAAGCCTCTGACTATTCACATGATCAATGCCTCTCATCATCTTACACACCTCTATCAGGTCACCTCTCATCCTCCACTGCTCCAAGGAAAAAAAAGCCAAGTTCACTCAACCTATTCTCACAGAGCATGCTCCCCAATCCAGGAAACATCCTTGTAAATCCCCTTTCCATCCTTTCTATAGTTTCCACATCCTTCTTGTAGTGAGGTGACCAGAACTGAGCACAGTACTCCAAGTGGGGTCTGACCAGGGTCCTATATAGCTGTAACATTACCTCCCGGCTCCTGAACTCAATCCCATGGTTGATGAAGGCCAATGCACCGTATGCCTTCTGAACCACAGAGTCAACCTGCACAGCAGCTTTGAGTGTCCTATGGACTTGGACCCCAAGATCCCTCTGATCCTCTGCCAAGAGTCTTACCATTAATACTATATTCTGCCATCATATCTGACCTACCAAAATGAACAACCTCACACATCCGGGTTGAACTCCATCTGCCACTTCTCAGCCCAGTTTCACATCCTATCAACATCCCGCTGTAACCTCTGACAGCCCTCCACTCTATCCACAACACCCTCAACCTTAGTGTCATCAGCAAATTTACTAACCCATCCCTCCACTTCCTCATCCAGGTCATTCATAAAAATCACGAAGAGAAGGGGTCCCAGAACAGATTTGAGGCACACCACTGGTCATCAACCTCCAAGCAGAATATGACCCATCTACAACCACTCTTTGCCTTCTGTGGGCAAGCCAATTCTGGATCCACAAAGCAAGGTTCCCTTGGATCTCATGCCTCCTTACTTTCTTGCATGGGGTAGCTTAACAAATCACTTGCTGAGATCCATATACACTACATCTACTGCTCTACCTTCAGTGTGTTTAGTCACATCCTCAAATAATTCAATCATGACCTGCCTTTGACAAAGCCATGCTGACTATTCCTAATCATATTATGCCTCTCCAAATGTTCATAAATCCTGCCTCTCAGGATCTTCTCCATCAACTTACCAACCACTGAAGTAAGACTCACTGGTCTATAATTTCCTGGGTTATCTCTACTTCCTTTCTTGAATAAGGGAACAACATCTGCAACCCTCCAATCCAATATACAAGTTTTCTGATGACACAGCAATTGTAGGCTGTATCTCGGGTAATGATGAGTTTGAGTACAGAGAGGAAATTAAGAACCAGGTGGCATGGTGCGAAGACAATAACCTATCCCTCAACGTCAGCAAGACGAAGGAATTGGTTGTTGACTTCAGAGGTAGCGGACCACATGACCCAATTTACATCAGTGGTGCGCAAGTGGAACAGGTCAAAAGCTTTAAGTTCCTCGGGGTCAATATCACAAATGACCTGACTTGGTCCAAATAAGCAGAGTTCACTGCCAAGAAGGCCCACCAGCACCTTTACTTCCTCAGAAAACTAAAGAAATTTGGCCTGTCCCCTAAAACCCTCACTAATTTTTATAGATGCACCGTAGAAAGCATTCTTCTCCGGTGCATCACAACCTGGTATGGAAGTTGTCCTGTCCAAGACCAAAAGAAGCTGCAGAAGATCGTGAACACGGCGCAGCACATCACACAAACCAATCTTCCGTCCGTGGACTCACTTTACACCACACGCTGGCGGAGCAGTGCTGCCAGGATAATCAAGGACACGACCCACCCAGCCAACACACTTTTCGTCCCTCTTCCCTCCGGGAGAAGGCTCAGGAGCTTGAAGACTCGTACAGCCAGATTTGGGAACAGCTTCTTTCCAACTGTGATAAGACTGTTGAACAGATCCTGACCCAGATCTGGGCCATACCCTCCAAATATCCGGACCCGCCTCTTGGTTTTTTTGCACTACCTTACAATCCATTTTTCTATTTTCTATTTATGATTTATAATGTAAATTTTTAATATTGACTAATTTTTACTATTTTTAATATTTAATATTTGTAATCAAGGGAGTGGGAAGCGCAGAATCAAATATCGCTGTGATGATTGTATGTTCTATTACCAATTGTTTGGCGACAATAAAGTATAAGTATCCTCTGGAACCTCTCCCCTCCCCATTGATGATGCAAAGATCATTGTCAGAGGCTCAGCAATCTCCTCCCTTGCCTCCCACAGTAGCCTGGGGTAAATCTCATCTGGTCCCGGAGATTTATTCGACTTGATGCTTTCCAAAAGTTCCAGTGCATCCTCTTTCTTAATGTCTATATGTTTAAGCTTTTCAATCCGCTGTAAGTCATCCCCACAATCGCCAAGATCCTTTTCCGTGATGAACACTTTGCTTCAGTATTCACTAAGTACCTCTGCTATCGCCTCCAGTTCCATACACACTTTTCCGCTGTCACACTTGATTGGTCCTATTCTCTCATGTCTTATTCTCTTGCTCCTCACGTAATTGTAGAATGCCTTGGGGGTTTTCCTAATCCTGCTTGCCAAGGCCTACTGATGGCCTGTTCTGGCTCCCCCAATTTCATTCTTAAACTCCTTCCTGCTAGCCTTATAATCTTCTAGATCTCTATCATTACCAATTTTGAGCCTTTCAAAGCTCTTTTTTTCTTCTTGACTAAATTTTCAACAGCCTTTTTACACCACGGTTCCTTTACCCTACCATCCTTTCCCTGTCTCATTGAAATGTACCTATGCAGAATGCCATGCAAATATCCCCTGAACATTTGCCACATTTCTGCCATACATTTCCCTGAGAACATCTGTTTCCAATTTATGCTTCCAAGCTCCTGCCTCATAGCTTCATATTTCCCCTTACTCCAATTAAACGCTTTCCCAGCTTGTCTGTTCCTATCTCTCTCCAATGCTATGGTAAAGGAGATATCTTATTGATATCTTTCCTGTGGGCAAGTAGGTGACCAGAACTGCACACATTTAGGTCTCAACAACGTCTTACACAACAAGATCCCAACTCCTGCACTCATTGCAACACATACAAAATGTTGGAAGAACTCAAGTCAGGCAAGATTTATGGAAATGAATAAACAGCTGATGTTTCAAGTTAAGACCCTTCATCAGGACCGGCACTCGATACATTGATTTATGAAGGCCAAACTGACAAAAGTTTTCTTTACGACCCTATCTATGATGCCACTTTCAAGGAATTATTGATCTGTAGCCCCAGATCCATCTGTTCTACCACTCTCTGCATACTGCACCCCTCCTTCCAAAGTTAAAGTCATAAAGTTGACCAGATTTTCGCCATTTGAATTGTGATACAATGTTGAATTTCTTTCTGAATAAACTCTTTATAAATTTGAAGATTTCAATGTGTCATTATTATACAACAGCTGTAATATTAAAGAGTTTGCACTCCCCTCCGCATGAACAGCTGGAAATAAAAAATTTAAAACCAATTTAAACCTCAGTTTATGAAATTACAACTTTGTTTAACATAATTTCACAAGCAAATTACTTGATAGCTTTGCACTAAAGATAGGATTATCCTAAATTATTGTTTCATTGTTTTGCTCCTCGCAGCATATATCTGTACAATAAAAAAATCATTCTATTTGACCCAAATAAGATTGTTGGGCTCTAAATTCATGCTGTACATTACAGCCAAACCATTGATGTGATACAGAACAAGTCCCAGGATGAAACATTTAATAAAGTTGAGATAATGATCTCACTTCACTACAAAGAAATCCAATTTGATTCCTTATTTCTGTCACTTCAGTTACTTAAACCAAAAATACACATTTTGTCTGAAGCATGCTCCTCACTTTCAATAAGGTTGTTAAAAAGTACACTCAGATTGACAAAAGTTTTCAAAATAATCCTCACGGCCAGTTTTGAACTAACATTCAATTCATCAATCAGGGCACTGTTGCCAACCTCACTATTTAAGATGTAACTTCCTGTTAGGAGCAGCCCTATGGCACTGCCTCACAGCACTACAGACCCAGGTTCAATCCCAGCCTATTTACATGAATTTGCATGTTCTCTCTTCATTACCAAGAGTTTTGCTCAATTCCATCCTCTCCCCCACCATATTCCAAGGCAAATGACATTCCAAAGCCAAAGATTGATGGAAGATTGAAACTTCCTGAATGGATTGTAAGACGTATTGGGTGGGGTCTCCTGGTTGTTTAGAATGGAGGGGTGGGGGAAATCACATCTCAGGTTGGGGTGAGATTTAGGACTGAGCCAAGAAGAATGTATTTCAGAGTACAGAGCCTGTGAAATTCTTCACCACAGAGGGCTTTAACAGCCAAGTTTCTGAATATTTTAGATTTTTGCAAAAGGCATCAATGAGTTGTGAGAATATGGTATTGAAATATCTGATTAACCAACAATTGCAGTGAATGGCAGAATAGTCTTATTAAGCCATTTGGCCATTCTGTGCTCTTATTTTCTATGTTTTTTATGTTTACATTTCAGGGAGTAATAACAAAGTCAAGGAGATGCTCTGCTAGTTGTGCAGTATCTATGGAAAGAGAAACAATTAGTGCTTCACTCAGAAGACCATTATTCTGAATGGGAAAAATAAGAGGAAATCAGGATTAGTAATCCCAATTACTGTGCATGGAGCTGTCTGGTTAATAGATTGTTGAGGACAGTTAGAGAAAGTAAAAAAACAAAGGGATGTGTGACACAAATGAAGATTGAAACTGTTGTTAAAATAGAACCAAAGGGAGAATTGTAGAAAGGATCATACCAAAATTGTTCGTGGAGAGAGGAGAACACAAATTAAACTATTTAGCTTCGCCCACAAAAAAAAATGCAAGAAATTTGAAATTGTTTAATCTGATACAAGTACTAAAGGATGCAACATGCTCAAGCAGATGAGAAACCCATTTCTCAATTTTGATCCTTGTTTGAACAGTGTGCCAAAGACAATTCAGAGCGAAGGTAAAATAGATAACAAAAACAACACAGAACGTCAGTCTTTATAAAAAGTACAGCTACAGTGCCAAGCACTAGTGACAAGAACGCAACTACCAGTCTGCTTAAATGATAATAGCTAAAACATAAAATCATTCTCAAGAAACTAAACTGTCATAACAAAACTAGATTTTAAAAAAGTATTAATTCAAAATACAAAGTAAATTTTCAAAGTACTGTAAATATATACGTTAGTCCGTTGCTACAATATTTAAACCAAGGAAATCGTCAGAAAAATATAAATGAATGCATGACTTAAAACTTAAAATACCTTTTCCTCGATATTTAGCCATTGTTGCCCGTTAATAATTTGAATATCAGTGTAATCAGAAAAAACAACTTCATAGCTTTTTAAAACCGTACGTGAACAAATGCAAAACGATGCGAAGCTATATTATCATGCTGGGTTAGTCGAAGACGAAGGAGGCGATAGATTATGTTTAAAGTAACACAGTCAATACACAGGTTTGAAGTTATGTAATTACAGAGTGAGCGCTACAGATCGATCACCAATTGAAAGTTCATAGCTGAGAAACTCGACTCAACGAGGAGCTGAAACAGGACAACCAATGGACTATGGCTTCCTATTTATGTCGCACGCCTGCCATATCAGTGCGTACCATCTACTCTTCTAACTGAAAATATTGACAACACAGGAAGATCACATCGATGGAAACTCACCGCAGCTAAAAGCATAACTGGGCTAATCTTACGCATCGACCGGAAAGCCCATGGAAGTTTCCACTCCATTAAGTGATTGATTTATTAAAATACTTGATTTACTGCCTTCATAAAAGGGGTCGGGAATGGGATGGCTCCTATTTGAACCCAAGTCCTATACTTTTAAGCGCAACTCTGTTGCCTTGAATGCCAACCTTTGCTTACCTTTCGCACTCGCATTAACTCGGGGTAATAAAACTCGGGGCAACTCTTCTCGCTTGACTCAAAGAGAGCCAACGTGTGTCGTGACGTGATGGTGGATATTCCACCTTTTTTCACATTTTCCCCCTCTTCCTCCTCCTCCTCTTCGTCCTCTTCTTTCTTTTTCTTCAACAGAGGAGCCGAGACGGGAAGCGTAGTCAGAAGGACCCGCCGCGGTTCGGCCATGTTATTAGACCTACAGGCTTCTTCCTTCACGTTTTATCGCTATTTCCCGCCCGAACCTTTCGTTCGCCTGCCGCCCACGGCACTGCTGGCGGCGACAAACGAACTCGAAACGATCACAATCCCCCTCAACGGTAACAAAAACAAACCCCACAAACTTCGGCCGCCGCCATCTTCCCGACCTGCGCGCCACCGTGCGCGTGCGCGCCCATCGACACCGGAGGGAATATTTTGAAAGGCTTCAGGCGTAATTATTTTCTCCAAGGAACCCGCATCGTTCTTAAACGGTTTAACCTAGGCCAACGTAAGCCTTGGCAGGTATTTGTAATACCACTTAAAGTACATCAGAAGGGATTAATGTTGACCTTTAACCCGGAGTCCGGGGCACGTGGGAGGGTGGGGGCTGTCGCTTCCCGGCGGGCGATGGACTGTGAGTAAGATGGCGACAGTGAGTTTACGGGTAGGAGACTTGGTTTGGTGAGTGACGGCTATTTTCTCACTGTAGAGGGCGTTTATTAGAGCAGTGTCAAATGATTTTATTCTTTAGAAGTGTCACATTCTATTTTATCCATGCTTTCTTCTGCTTATCTTTTCTAGGGGGAAGCTGGGTAGATATCCGCCTTGGCCCGGAAAGGTGAGTCAGTAACACAAAGTAAAGAACGTTTATATGTGTCTAGAAATTAAAACGCCAATAACGAGATCTTAGATTTCCAGATGTGGAGTGCTCAAATCGGGAAAGAAAAAAATGTTTTTTTGTGTTGGGAACCAATGGATGTACTGACTTGGATAAACCTTTTCACTGAATGAGGAAATCGTTAAGATACTACAGAAAATACTGGAAATAATAGGTCATGTAGTATGGAGATGATCTTTCATGAGAACGAAATCGTTTTGTTCATTTGGTTCCACAACATGGACTTTAGGGAACATCAAACCTTATTTTCTCTTTGAAGAAATTTAATGTGCTTTCAGTGATTTTTTTTTAATGATTTGAACGCTTTGCTATTAGAATGTAATTTAAACGTAGATGTCATTTTAATATGGACGCACAAAAGTTGATCTGCGTATTCGTTGCCTATGTTGGTTGCACAATATTGCTTTCTTTATATTTTGTCCCTTTTGTATTAACTATTTTATTAACTTCCTGTTCCGTGCTTTCAATGATTTTGATTTTTTTTGCGCAAAAACAATTAAAATTATTTGAACTCTGAAACTGATTGTTGATCTCAGCAACAAGGAGGGAATCAATTGAAAGTAATGGAGGAAAAACTCGGAGGAGCTATTGACTGAGCAAATTTTGGCCAATTGCAACATTGACTGAAGCATGTGTGATGTGGCTTCAAAAGGGAACATAAATGATTAAACTAGGAACACGTTGATGCAAGAAGTTTTAGAACATAATGTTCCATTATGTTTTGGCTTTTGATCTCTATTAGATATCTTGGGGGAGTGTCTGTTCCTTTATTTGCTGTTAAAGGTTATCAGAGCTGGGATTTGGAATGAAGTAAAAAATTATGAATGCATCTAAATGCTCAAAGTTAACAGTAAGGAATATGTGAATAGATATTGTGCAAAAACCTGGTTACAACACAAATATTTGATCGGTGAAACCACAAATTTGTTTCAGATGATCTTATGTTGGAAAGAAATGTTGCCTGTAGGAATTTTTAATAATATACTCCAATTGTGTTTTTTTCCCTGTTTTGGCAAACTTATTTGTCTCCTCTTCCAGTCCACATTGTGTTAGTGTAGGGTTAACGCCCACCATCGAGGAAAGGAAGAAATGGACCTGGAAATTAATGGGAGTGAAGTATGGAGAATGATAGTGAGCAATTTCTATTCAGTTGCAACAATGGCAGTCTTAAGTAGGAGATATAAAGCATTTGTGATATGGCTTCAGAAAGAAACATGACTAAGTATTTAAGCTTGGATCATGTTCAGTACTTGTGTTGTAAGTATCAATTTTGCAGTAAGTATTCCCAAGCTGAATATTATGAGTTGTGAGAACTAGTGACAATTACTAATGCTTTGGTTAGAGGTATAACTAAATAAGTTGTAGAAAAATGTAATCCCAAAAGTAATTATTGATTAAGTTGGATTGGAAAATGTATTGACATTATGTAAAAGAAATTTGGCTGTTTTGCATCTTACCTTTATTAGTTATTACATGATGTAGAATATAGTTGTGAAGCTATTGTGTTGTAGTAAATATTCTATATCTGATTATAAATATGGTCATACTATAAATTACTTTCAACTTATCAGAAAGATATTTGTTATTGAGATATTTCTCTGCTTTTGTAAAATATGGTAACAGCTGTAAGTTCTGATAGATTTACTTTCTCCCTTTTGTGAACATTTTTTCATTCTTTATAAACAATTTACAATGTTTGAACTTTTTATTTGTTTCAAGATTGTAAATCCACCAAAAGACCTAAAGAAACCACGGGGAAAGAAGTGTTTCTTTGTAAAATTCTTTGGAACGGAAGATCAGTAAGTAGTTTTTTTTTAAACAGGTGTGTTAAAAAAAAATCATAGCATGTTCTTTTTTTCCAAAATCCTATTCACTAGGTTTACTGTGGGTCATTTTAAAGGATAATGCTTGAAGAAATGGTCTTAAGGTGCACCTTTAAAGAATACTATTAGCTTATGCTTCTTTGTTTTGTTTAACAAGATTAATTTTGTTTAAATATTTTTAAAATTTTTGTTGTTTTTTTTATATACCTGTGCCTAAATTTTTTTTTCAAAAGTTGTGCTTTGAGAAATTATCCTTCATCTGCATAACAAGTTCACACATGAAAGCACTTCATGTAGATATTTTGGTTTACTTCAGCACTCGCAAGTGATAGGGACAAGTGTAGTCTTGTGAAATTCACACATGTTGTTAAATTCACGAAGTGTTTCAGTGTCTTAGACCGAACATTGTAATCCTACCCTCAGCACTCCAGTAAAGATCTCTTGTTCTTCTTAAGCCCATCACCCCAACGGGGCATAGGCTGCTAGAGTCCTCCGTCCTGGGGCAGTCTTTTAAGTTACCCCCAGGTGTAACCCATCTGCAAAGATCCTTCTTCTCCCAGGGATGAGGTCTTGGAGGTTTTGTTGTGTTTCTATAGCACTAATGTTTTTATGGAATGGCATTGGTAGGCCCATGTCTAATCTTCCTCCTTTTGCAACCAGGCTTGGGGTTGTCCTAGGCGGTGTTATTGATCTTTTGTTGTTTTGTTGTTCTTCCTCCATTACGTTTGAATTGATTGATTATGCTTGCTATAATTCTGGATAACTTCACCATTCATCACCACTGCACCAAAACTTTGAGACTCACTTTCAAGGACTCTACAACTACTCTCTTAAGCAGTATTTATTTGCATTTTTGTTGTTTATTACTGACATGATATGTCTGCTTTTGCACATTGGATGTTTGACAGTCTTTGTTATGTATAGTTTTTCATAAGCTATTATATTTCTGTATTTTCCCTAAATGCCTGCAAGAAAATGAATCTCAAGGCAGTATATGGCAACATATACGTACTTGTTGGCAAAATTTCAGATGGTGACAAGGAGGTGGACAAGAGTGAGATAGATCAGCTGGTTGAGTGGTGTCACAATAGCTTTGCACTCCATGTGAGTAAGACCAAGGAATTGATTGTGGACTTCAGCAGAGGGAGGTCAAGGGTACACGTACCAGTCTTCATTGAGGGATGAGCAGTGGAAAGGGTGAACAGTTTCAAGTTCCTGGGTGTCAACATCTCTGAAGATCTGTCCTGGGCCCAACATATTGATGCAATTACAAAGAAGGCACAACAGCAGCTATATTTCGCTAGGAGTTTGAGGATAATTGATATTCACCAAGGACACTTGCAAATTTCTACAGATGTGCCATGCAGGGCATTCTAACTGTTTGCATCACCGTCTGGTGTGGAGGTGCCACTGCACAGGATTGGAAAATGCTGCACTAAGTCACAGGCTCAACCAGCTCCATTGGGCATGAGCCTCCCCAGCTTTAAGGACATTTTCAAAAGACAATGCCTAAAAAAAAGACAGCATCAATTATTACGGACCCCTTCACCCAGGACGTACCCTTTTCTCATTGCTACCATCAAGGAGGTGGTACAGGAGCCTGAAGACACAGGCTCTGTTTCAAGAACAGCTTCTTCCCTTCTGCTGTCAGATTTCTGAATGGATAATGAACCCGCATGTACACTAACTCACTACTTTTTGCTCTCTTTTTGCACTACTCATTTATTTTAATTTTTATGTATATTTCTTATTATAAGTTAGTTTTGTTTAAATGTATTGCAATGTACTGCTGCCACATAACAACATGTTTCACGACATGTGCCAGTGATATTAAACATGATTCTGATTCTTTGATAATAAATCTACTTTGAACTTTACTTCGGGTTTTTCCTGAAATTTTATATGTGAAAGTCATAATCCATAGCTAATTGTATTGGCCTGATGTAGTAGCAGTGACGGAGAGAGTTGTGTGTTCTATCAAGGCACACTAGATGTCAATGTATGTTGCTAATGACAAATCTCGGAATTGGTAACAATTTTAGAAGAACCTATTGCAGAAATTCAAAGTATATGATTCTGGAAACTGATTAAATTTTCTTCCAGTGCATGGATCAAAGTCGACCAACTTAAATCCTACCATCTTCACAAGGAGGAAATGATAAAAATTACGAAAGGAAAACGCTTTCAACAGGCAGTGGATGCAGTTGAGGAATTCATTAAATCCAAGGTAAGGTAATGTAGTATATCTGGTGAATTAAAACATTTATGCTTCCTGTTTGGTGTGAGCTAGAGAATCATGTGATACAGTTATAGGGAAGTTCAATGTAACTGACAACTAATTTCTATTCACATCGGGCTGTTTCTATTACTTAATTAGGAAATGCTACTTCCAGTGTAGCTAGTTTTAGAACTTCTCATATATTTCAAATATGTCTGCAAGGTGCTGATGCTTCTTCTTGTCCACTTCATACATGTAATTGGAAGCAGGAATAGAAAAAGGAGACCTTGAAGCCTGCATTTCAATTTTTTAAGATAATGGCTGCAGACTAAAGTCAACTGCTCTGCTCGATCTCTGTATTCTTCAATTTCAAAATCTATCTCTCAGAGCTTTCTGGAGGATTTTACAGGCCTGGGATCAAGGAAATAATGCCATCTCAGATTATCATCCCCTTATTCTAAAATTGCTATTTAATATTTGTCATCTGGAGGATATTTACTCTCCTTTTTCTCTTTCAACTCAAAATAATAAATAACTTCAAATATTACCCCCTTGAAAGCATGCATACTCACTCTCTCATGGAACATCCTTATTGCAAGAATCTACAGTGGTCTTCAAGACAGCACATGTTTTGACACAGTGGAGAGTAGAATTAAAAGTAATTTATGTATTTATTCAGAGATACAACGCGGGATAGGTCCTTTCAGTCAAACGAGCCGAGTGGCACTGCCCAACAGCTCAACTATTTAACCCTAACCTCATCATAGGACAAAGCCGGCTGGTGGTGCAGTGCCATCCACACCAGATATTGAAGTGAGTGGTCCCGGGTTTGAATCTGGCCAGTTTTGTGCACTGCGCTGGGTTGAGCATTGAGCTCATAACTCGGCCTCGTTTAAAAACAGACAAATTGCCGAAGAAACTGCAAGGTTACCGCCTGATGTGCCACAAAGCACGGAGAGGGTGAAAAAAAATCATAGGGCAGTTTACAATGACCAGTTAACCTACTAACCAGCACACCTTTGGACTGTGAGAGGAAACCAGAACACCCAGACGAAATCCCTGTGGTCACTGGGAGAGCATGCAAATTCCTTTTCAGACAGTGCCAGTATTCATCTCCGAATTTTGACATCCTAAGCTGTAATAATGTCATGCTAACTGATATGCTACTGTGGCGCTCTTACAATGATGGTCTTCATGACAGCATTTTTTTTTGATACAGTGGGTAGAAATGCAAGGAATGTGCATTTCCTTAGTGAGGTGATAAAGCAAAATTGCCTGGGCCTGTTAAAATTTGTTTATTCCACTGCTACTCTCTTTCTCTCCACAGCCCTCATGGGTAAAGAATTTCAAAGATTCAGCATTCACTGGTTGGTGAAATTTCTGTACTCGATGGATGAGCTGTTATTTTGAGACAAATCCCTATTTCTGGCTCCAAGCCTCAGGAATATCAGCTCAGTATCAATACTGTCACAAGTCTAATAAGAAGTTTCTGTCTTCTTTAAGATCACCTCATTCTTCTGTCTAAAATGGGAATAGTTGAGGTCGATAACCTTTGGTTTTCCACCAATCACAGTCTTCCATCCCAAAAGTGACCTGTTTGCTCTTGATGTCTTCTGTTACTTGGCATTGGTTGGGTACTGGCATATGCCATTACAAAGGAAGGACTAGTTACACAAAGGACTGAAAAGTGTTAGATGGAACCAGAGAAAAATAATATTTATGTATGGGATGTCAAGAGATTAGAAAAAATTTATTTGTTTTGAGGCACGGAAAGTTAAAATGTGCTGAATAAAGTTCATACTCTGCAATTGCAGATATATGGAATATGGATTGATGTAAGCAGGTGTAGATTGGTTGGACTGGAAAGTTGTGAAAGAAGAAAAGAGCTGGTTCCCAATATAAAGGCAGGTGATGCGGGAGAGCTGCTAACCCTAGTTTTGCAAATGCCTGCCTTGGAATACTTTCTGCTGGGCGGCTGGTTCCCAACTGACTGGGGAGATCCAACCCAGAACAGAACCAGCAGTGACTTACTTTGCTGCCAGAATTTTGCCCTGCAGGCTATTGAACCTGTTGCTAAATGGAATGCTTCTGAAAGTCTGGTGTTCAAAAGTATTCAAGTAGTTGAATAATTTTATAAATAAGTAGGTTTAAAAATTAGAATAACATTTGTGCAGACAAAGTTTACTTCATTTGAAATTTTATTTAAACCAGGTAAGTTTGTTCCCATTCCTTTTAGTTTAGCCTAGTGCATGCTCGTGGCAGATGGTATGAAAATTAGATGAACTTTAAGTAAGGAGGAGGATATTGGTAGTGGGGGGGGGAGAGATTATGTGAGTGAAAGGGAATGCAGAGAAATCTAGAGGGATTCATTCTAGGAGGAAGTTTAAGGGACAGTGCTACTGAGTGTACTTTAGAAGTACTGTAGATAACAGGATGCACAATTGAATAGGTACATGAAATAGGAAATCTTGAGAAAGCAATTAACAAACTTTTGGAAATGTTTCATAAATAGAGGCATTGAGTGCAAAAAAGTACGAAGTTAGTTGTGAACTTAGTAGGCCACAGCTAAGTATTACTGTAAGTTCTGGTCACTGCATTTTAGGGAATGCAGGTCCTGAAGAAATGATTTGGAATGACTCCAGGATAATGGGTTTTGAATATGAGGATTGTCTGGAGCAGAGGTGGCCAACCTTTTACATTCCATGGGTCAATTTTTTCACGCACGAGTTGAGATGCGCCATACAACTCCTGTACCCCCATTCAATTCTTGTAAAAATATGTTACTATAGACATATTTAGCATTTATACATGATATATTGATTTAATATAAAAACAAGATGAACATTACTTACCTTAATGAGACTTCTTTTAACAAATATATTTTGTCTTCTTTTGATTTCTTCCTTTTTCTTAATCACATATTCTTTCCACAACTCAGACCCAAGCACTAGCTTCAGTTTTCCTTCTATTTCAGTCTGTTGTTGTGTTTTATAGTGTCATATTATTCTTCTATTATGTGAAAAACTGTTTTCACAAACAATGCAAAATGGTTTTCCTGACAGACACGCTATGAATAAGAACTCATTTTCCCACTGTTCATTGGATTCACGCTTACTATCACTTTCTGCTTTTCTTTTGCACTGTGATGGGTAACTGAATGTAAAAACAAGGCTTAATTTTCGGAAAAGTATAAAACTGCAAATGTTCACAAAGGACGAACAAAGCACAACTCCATAGTGCACGAGTGTCAATTGTAAACTGACTGACAAAAACCTACGATGCACTGCTGGTGCAGACGCCTGGCGCCTCAGGATCAAACAAGTATCAAACGTGTATTGAACAGTTATGGAACGACTGCAGAACAAAGGTCCTTCTTTCCTAGTTTGACTCACTGAACATTTTTTAAAAATTGAAAACAGATTAATGTGAAAGAAGATAACATTCGCCAAAAGATGTGCATGAAATAATAAAATCACTAAAAATAATTGCTAAGTTTTAGATTTATTCTCAGTAAAACCCATTCCTAGCTCTAAGCTTCTTGAATTCCTGTTTTAGGTTTTCTTCCTACAAATCGGTTTTTGGTTAATACTTTTTGCATGAGTAGGCTTACTTTTTTTTATTATTATCACTGGGGTGCAATGCACCACTTCTAATCATCCAATGAGCCACTTTCGGTGCATGCTCCATAGGTTGGCCATCCCTGGTCTAGAGCATGGTTACATGGTCACCCCTTGATTCTTTAAACCCCACCACTAATAAAAAGATACATAATGATTACCTTTACTGCCAAATGAAGCAGCAAATGACTTGTTTACAACCTGAGAACAATGAGTTGTTTTCACAGGAAATGTCTCGCACTAGCCTGGTGCCAGCTAGATGAGAATATGTGATGTTGGATGATAGGTTTTCAAATCCTTTCAGACCTGGTGTACACAAGTATTTAGAAAGTAAATGGTTATATTATTAATACTGTTTAGAAATGTTATTTTTCTTTTAAAAGCTTAATATTTTAAGCAGATTTTCTAAAATGCTTCATTTATTTCAATTTGTTTCTGTTATACTTTTATTAATAGTAAAACAATGTAAATAAGCAACATTCCTTTTTCCTTAAAGTCCATAATTATGATTAATAATTCATTAATCATTGATCATCTGCTCAAAATTATTATGGCACATGAGAGAATGTTTTAGAAGACTATTGCCAATTTAGGCACATGTACTCAAAAATGTTTGTCATTGCTTGTCTAGAAAATCTCAGGTTATTTTCCTTGGAGAAGCTTGAGGTAATTTATCTGATATATATTAGATCTGAACTGACTTGGATAGGATATTGGTGGTGGGGGGGAGGTCTATTCCCATTAGCTAGGCAGAGGAGGTCAAGTGAGTAAAGGAACTGAAGTTTTGAATACATTTTCTCCCATTTAAGGTGATTGGCAGAAGTCTGCAGTTGTGTTCAAAAGAAACCTTTATGCAGATTGTAGGCATCACGTGGAATTGACTGCCTCAATAGCAGGCTTTGTCTCTTGTTATCTATTCCCATTTCCTCCACTACCATGTGCGACTAATTCCTTTCTTTTTCCCCTCAGACTTTGTTCTCAAAATTGGCTTATTTTTAAAATGGAGTTGGCAAATAAAATAGTTTACCACACTCTGCCTCGGGTGTATTAAAATTTAAGGCTTTGTTTCACAGCGGTATCTACTGAGCATTATCCTTTTATATCTCTGGTATGTTGTTGATCAAATCAGTGAGCTACAGAATTGCTGATTGATAACTTAGCTGACTTTTAGAACATAAAACACTATAGCACAGTACAGACTCTTTGACCTATGATGTTGTGCTGACTTTTTAACCTACACCAAGATCAATCTAATCCTTCCCTTTTACAGAGCCTTCCATTTTTCTATCATCCATGCGCCAATCTAAGAGCCTCTTAAATGTCCCTAATGCATCTGCCTCTACTACAATGCCCGGCAGTGTGTTCCACCTACCTCTGGCATCCCCCCACCTATATTTTCGACATTCACTTTAAAATTATGCCTCATATCATCTTGTACACCTCTCTTAAGACTTTTCTGCCTGATCATTTTTATTATGCATATTATAACAGTCAAATCTTTCTAATTGTGAACATAAACCTGTATTCCTGAGGTATGTTAACTTTAGTAACCAAGTAACTAGTATGCTGGTATTTTAAATAAAATTCAATGTATTTTGGAAACCATGGTAGCCATAACTATGTGGAAAATAAATCATCTTAGTGTTCCATTCCGTTAGCTTTTTGAAATTGATAGCTATTTGCTCAATTTGTAACAACAGAAATTTTCTGTTTTCCTTCATCTGTTTTCTTCCTTCTTGCTCTTGGTATAAATAATTCAGTTATTTCCCACATGTCCAGTGTCTCTAAAGTGAGTATATCCCTCCCTGAGGACTAAATTGTGAGTTCGTGTGCACAATATCTGATTTAATTTTGCTTAGGGATTGAATAGAATTGTATCATTGTAGTTAGTTCGCTAAATTGACTTGTAATCTTTGTGTAAAACAAGAATCTCTTCAAAATATAGCTTGTCGTTTGTAGTGTGAATACAAATCTTTTAAAAATAACAAATACCATATTTCCTTTGAGAAAATTTTATTTTCTATGATCTGAATACTTTTTGGAATTGTTAATATCTGTATTAAGCTTGACTTAATGCCAATGGAGAACCTTAAAGATAACTATTTTAAGCTCTATCTTTGAAAGCATGACTGGAAAGGCCATAATTGGAATATGTATAAGAACATAAGAAATAGGAGCAGGAGTAGGCCATCCGGCCCATCGAGCCTGCCCCACCATTCAACAAGATCGTGGTTGATCTGTCCGTGTACTCAGCTCCATCTACCTGCTTTTTCCCCATAACCCTTAATTTCCTTACTATGTAAAAACCTGTCTAATTGTTTCTTAAATATACTTAGTGAGGAAGCCTCAACTGCTCCCCTGGGCAAAAAATTCCACAGATTCACCACTCTCTGGGAAAAACAGTTTCTCCTCATCTCCATCCTAAATCATCTCCCCTGAATCTTGAGGCAATGTCCCCTAGTTCTAGTCTCACCTACCAATGGAAATAACTTTCCTACTTCTATCTTATCTATCCCTTTCAAAATTTTGTATGTTTCTAAATGATCCCTTCTCATTCTTCTGAACTTCAGAGAGTATAGTCCGAGGCGACTCAAACTCTCCTCATAGGTTAACCCCTTCATCCCTGGAATCAACCTGGTGAACCTCCTCTGCACTCTCTCCAAAGCCAGTATATCTTTCCTCAAGTATGGAGACCAGAACTGTACACAGTGCTCCAGATGTGGCCTCACCAGTACCCTGTATAGTTGCAGCATGACCTCCCTGCTCTTGAATTCAATCTCTAGCAATGAAGGCCAACATTCTGTTTGCCTTCTTAATAACCTGTTGTACCTGCGAGCCAACCTTCTGCGATTCATGAACAAGCACTCCCAAGTCCCTCTGCACAACAGCAGGATGCAATCTTTCACCATTTAAATACTAATCTGCTCTTCTATTATTTCTTCCAAAGTGGATGATCTCGCATTTACCAACATTGTATTCCATCTGCCAGACCTTGGCCCGCTTGCTTAACCTATCTATATCCCTCTGCAGACTCTCCACATCCTCTGTACAATTTGCTTTTCCACTCAGTTTAGTGTCATCAGCAAATTTTGCTACGCTACACTCAGTCCCCTCTTCCAAATCATCAATGTAAATGGTAAACAGCTGCAGGCCCAGCACCGACCCCTGCGGCACCCCACTCACCACTGACTGCCAACAGAGAAACACCCATTTATACCAACTCCCTGCCTTCTATTAGTTAACCAATCCAATATCCATGCCAATACACTTCCTCCAACTCCATGCATCCGTACCTTATTTTTAAGTCTCTTGTGCGGCACCTTATCTTATTTTTCAGATTTCATAATAAGCTGTGAAAGTCAAAACTCATTGATCATTTGGAATTCTTCAATATTAGCAGTATTTTCATGTTAATGCTGTTTATCTTAAATTGACTGGGTGCAACTTGCAGTGTGCTTTTTTTTAAAATAGTCTCTTGGTTTGATAATGAAGTCTATTTGTACATTGACTTAGTGCATAGAGAAAGTGATGAAAATCATCTCTATATTCAGTTCATTTAGATGCATGCTGGAAATCTAGCACGTCCAAGTATCCCTGAGATACTGAGGCTCTCAGCATTGATACTGTACTGTTTGGTCTATCAGGCACACACCAACTCTGCAGAGGAAACTGTAGTTAGAATAGTTTATTCATTTGCCTCTCAATACTGGGACTTTGTGCTGTAGCTGTTGACCTTTGAGCTAATTTTTAAAAATCCAGCACATTGAGTTATTTTCAAAACTCCAAATGGATGAGACAAAGTACATCAGTGGATGGTCCGGGCTGAGTTGATTTACAGATTGTCCGGAAATGTGATTTTTCACAATCCATGCCACTTAAGGTAATGTTTAGCAGATTTCTGGATTATTGCTGTGCGTTTTCATTTTAAGCTAATTACTTTTTAGGTATCTGCACTTACCTCATCAGAAGATAAAAACAAACATATTTCATCTGAAGACAAAAGACAAAATTTGTCCGCAGCAGAAATTTCAGAACATAATACAAGGAAAAGGGGTCGACCACCCAAAGAAGAAAAGGTTAGTGTTAGGTAGATGAATTAAATATTTTCAATGGGCGGGGATGGATTTTTTGAATCAAATCTCTTACTAACTCTTCCTTCAGTTAGTCCTGACGAAGGGTCTCGACCTGAAATGTCGACTGTACCTCTTCCTAGAGATGCTGCCTGGCCTGCTGTGTTCACCAGCAACTTTTATGTGTGTTGCTTGAATTTCCAGCATTTGCAGAATTCCTGTTGTATGTGAGCAGATAACTGCAGTTCACAAAACTTGCACTGTATCACACAGTCTAGTTAGATGAAGCAAATAAATTCACTTTTGTGAATTCTGGAAGTTTATAGAGTCACAAAACTGCAACACAGAAACAGTAACTTAGGCCCATCCAGTCTGTGCCAAACCATTTAAACTGGCTAGTCCTAAGGACCTGCATACCCCTCCCATCCGTGTATTTATCCAAACTTCTCTTGAATATTGAAGTCACATCCATCACTTGCGCTGGCAACTTGTTCCACACTCACCACTCTGAGTGAAGACATTTCCCTTTGTGTTCCCCTTAAACATTTCACCATTCACCCTTGACATCTATGATCTCTAGATGTAGTCTTGCCCAAGCTCAGTGGAAAAAGCTTGCTTGCACTTACCGCATCTATACCTCTCATAATTTTGTATACCGCTATCAAATCTCCCCTCAATCTCCTACATTTTAGGGAATAAAGTTCTAACTTATTCCTTATAACTTAGGTCCTCCAGTCTGTGCAGCATCCCTGTATATTTTCTCTGTACTCTTTCTATCTTATTGACATCTTTCCTGTGGTTAGGCACGAAAACTGCACACAATACTCTAAATTATGCCTCACCAATGTCTTATACAACTTCACCATAACATCACAACTCCTGTACTCATTATTTTGATTTATGAAAGCCAATGTCCAAAAAGTGTTTTTTACGACCCTATCAACCAGTGATGCCACTTTCACTGAATTATGAACCTGTATTCCTAGATCCCTTTTTTCTACCTCCCTCCTCAATGCTCTACAGATCACTATACCCTGGTTGGTTCTCCAGAATGCAACACCTCTCACTTGTCTGCATTAAATTCCATCTGCTGTTTTTCCAGCTGGTGCAGATCCTGCTGCAAACTTTAATGGTCTTCCTTTCTGTCTACTACACCCTTAATCTTTGGTGTCATCTGAAAATTTGCTGATCCAGTTAACCACATTGTCATCCAGATCATTGATATAGATGACAACATTGGACTCAGCACCGATCCCTGAGGTACTAGTCACAGGCCACTCAGAGCAGCAACCACCTACTAGCATTCTTGCTTCTCCCACAAAGCCAATGTCTAATCCAATTTACTCCCTCATCTTGAATGCCAAGTGACTGAACCTTCTTGACCAATCTCCCACAGATGCAAAAATTCCATTTAAGATCTCTCCCATCTCTTGGCTCCACACATAGGTTACCATTATGATCTTCCAGAGGACTAATTGTGTCCTTTGCAATCTTTTTGCTCTAACATATATCTGTAGAAGCCCATAGGATTCTATTGCACCTTGTCTGCTTGAGCAACCCCATCCCTTTTAGCCCTTCTGATTTCATAAGTGTTCTCTTGCATTTCTTATACTCCAGATCTCTCATATTTGTTCTTGCCTGCCAAATCCTGCTATGCACCTCCTTTTGTTTCTTAACCAGGGCCTCAATATCTCTTGAAGACTAAGGTTTCCTAAACCTGTTATCCTTGCCATTTATTCTGACTGCACATACAAGCTTGGTACTCACAATATTTCATGTTGAAGGCCTCCCACTTACTAAGCCACCTTTGCTAGAAAACAACATGTACTAGTCCATACTTGCTAGATCCTTTCTGATGCTATCAGAATTGGCCTGTCTTCAATTTAGAATCACAATCCAAGAATCAGACCCACCCTTTCCCCAATTACTGTTACGCTTAGGGCTATTGACTCACGTTTGTCTAGGGGGTACCCCGTCCGCCTGCCAAACCGTGTCTCACGTTTGCATAGATGCTGTGTAATGCACCCCGGTACAAACTCACACATAAAAGATCAGACAGCACACAAGGTACAAGTAACTGCTTTATAAATCTTAATGTGACTATGTGGTTAATAGAGATACAAATACAAAAGGAAAAGAAAAAGGTGCCAAACTTATCAGAGTTCAACCAATATGTGCACAACATTGAAGCTCAGTAAATGGAGCCTTCTCCCCACCATTCGATCTCCTCCGAACTCCTCGACTCTCCGACTGGGGCCAACCATGGTGGTCTACCAGGGCGCGACCAGCACGTCCTTCCTCTCTGAAAAAAACCCAAGCCTGCGCAAACTAACAGCTTTCACACAGAAAGAATAACATCTCTTCCATTGGTTAGCAAATGAATACAAGTCCCGTTATCACTAATTATAACCCAAGCATGTTGCTTCAGAGAACCTTACCTCATCAGTTAACATTACAGAGAAGCCATTTCGTTATTAGCAGTTAGCAGCTAATATTACTGAGAACCCTACATTGCCTTGAAACAAATGGCAAAGTGTTCCCCCACACAAACTTCTGTCACCTACCCTGTCTCGTTCCCTAATAATAGATCAAGTCTCATACATTCTCTTGTTGGAGCTTCTACATAGTGATTAAGGAAACTTTTTAGAACATATTTGACAATCTCATCTACTCCTTTTATAGTATGGGAGTCCCAGTCAATACGTGTTTATAACATGTTCCTGTTTATAATGTGTGTATTTGTGATGTTTTGTTCGAAATGCAGGATGCTTTTCCTGAGCCCTCCACAGTAAAGAGATTGGATACAAGTCCAGTTGCAAGCTACAAATGGAAGGTGAGGTGCAAACTTTTCTTTAAACTTGGTTACACCCTGTAGCTTTGCCACTTTACCTCTAATGGTTTTATTTGATTGATTTATCTTTTGATACCCTACACACAATCAAGTTGGAAACACCTCAGTTTGCTGCAGTATACCTGGGGAATGGTGATTCTGATATTTTAGGTGTAGCTTTGGAAACTACAGGATTGGAACAGAGCATTATGGCTCTGGAATGTCACTTTTCTGTGTGATTTTGTTTTGGAGAAAATTTGCACAGTTCTTTATGTCAGAATATCACTCTTGCAATAGATACTGAGAGCTTGGAAGTAGTAAATTTCTCACAGAAGTGTACAGCAAAAGAAGCAATGATTGTGTCTATGCCAGCCAAAAGCGTATTTGAGACTAATTCCATTATGCAGCTCTGAGTTGTTGATTCTCATCCTATTAATTTCAGTTTATGTCCTCTAGTCTTTGACTTCTAGAAATAGAAATAAGTTCTTCCGGATCTTAGTATAAATCTTCCATCTTCATTTACAAGTTACAAATAGTCTAGATAATCTTGCTCTAACTAAACTTCTCAAATCCATTTTAAATCTTCCTTGAACCTTCTCCGGCTGTGCTGCCACAGGAGCTCATCTCTATATTGTGCTTGTTTCATAATGACGTGAGTTCATGATGTTAATCAATGAGTCTACAGCAGAACCAGTGAAGATTGATGTCAATCAAGACCCCATCATTGCCTCAACATTTCTTTGAAAATTTCTGGTTGTAGTGTTGTACCTTGTATCCAAAAAACTGCAGTGCTGGAGCAGATCTCCAGAACTAATGGTAAACTGTTCACCCTGTAGCAACTATGTTCCAGAACCAAATTTACTCCATTAAAATTACTTGGTTATGGAATTGCAGTGTGTAGATGATAGTTATTGAACACACTTGAATTCAACGTCTACAAGACAAAAGATTTTCTTGGACTATTTTGCCATCACAATAAAGATTGATGTCGAGGGCTAGGTAAAAGTGTAGCACTTAATATGCTCAAGCCCCTTTTTGGAAAAGGTAAATATTGATGATGAAGCTTGCCATTGTTTTCAATGTACTTGCACTGTCTTTAATCATTTAAGGAGAGGGTATTTGAAGATTAAGACCTCAAACCTGATATTAAACTCATGGTCTACTGGGCAGCAGGGATTTCTTTGCTTGTTTTTCCTGAGATTTGGATTATTGGCAGCTGGCATGTCAAGATGTTGGATTATAGCGCCATCGTTGTCTCTGCAAAATCCTCCAAATTTAATGAAAGGACAAATGAGGCAGTATCATTACTCTTTGCTAAGCCTATATCTGTAGTTTTGAGGTCTTAGTCACACTCAGTCAGCTGCAATGTGCTGTTTGCATATCAGACGTCAGTTTACCAAAGTAGATACTGTTGTAGCAAGAAGTGGTCATACAAATAAATAAAAGTTTAAAAATTTGCTCAAAGCCTTGTTGAACAGATGCAATATTTCCACAACTTCCTGGAACTTGTAGCCCATGACAAGAACCTGGAGGCCATGTGTCAGATACATGGAGGTCTTGCAGAATCAGTGGAAGGAGATGACTATTTTACTAATTACCTACCCATGACCTGTCCCATCTGAAAGTGTCTCCCTTCCCTCTGTTGGCTTGATTAACCACCTCAGAATCCTCAAAACCTATATCGTCCTTGCTCCCTTAGGGCTGCCTGAGCAAACAACTAACTGTCTTGGAGAGCAGAGTATTTTAAGTATTTATAGTTTATTCATTGACTACTATCATCAACAACTAGAGCGAGTGGCAATGGTGTGTTTGTAAAAAGACAAAAAATATAGGATAGTAAATGTATTATTGACTTCAATTAAGTATGGTTTTTTTAAAACTATTAATTGTCTTGAATTTGAGAAGACATTTTAATTTAGATAGTTGAAAGGAGAATAAACAAGTTGGGGATTGCAGAACCTAATTACTGTGGAATCTAGAAAATTTGGAAAAAGTTACTGCATGGGAATATGTCCACAATTCAAAGGCCTTTCAAGTTCCTAAAAGTTGAATGTGCAACGCCTAGGCTACGTCCACACTACGCCGGATAATTTTGAAAACGAAGCTTTTTCTCTTCGTTTTGACCCTCTGTCCACACTAAAACGGCGTTTTCATCCCCTGAAAACGGAGATTTTCAGAAACGGTCTCCAGAGTGAATAAATCTGAAAATGCCTAATATCCGTTGCAGTGGGGACATGGTCAACGGAGCTTTTTAAAGCCGCTGTCATGACGTGCCACAACAGATGGCAGCAGCACGGCATTGCATTGTTTTCTTCTTCTTATTATTATTATTATTATTACTTCATTGTTGCCAAACAATTGATACTAGAGCGTACAATTATCACAGTGGTATTTGATTCTGCACTTCACAGAACCTAACAATTTCAGAACAGAGGGCAACGAGACTGAAGCCAGAGGAGTTAGAAATGTACTCACCAAATGCTTCGACCCATAGCTTACTGAATAAATAAGTATACTCACTTTGTCCTGTTTTCTGTCCTTGCTTGTATGAAGGTAAGGACAGAAAACACCCTCCGCCACCTCCAGTTTAAATTCCATGCGGAATATTTTGGAGGATCAAGAACCAAGGTGGTTTACCTATTTATACAAGTACTTCTCTGACAATAGATGTGTAACGGCTTAATGTAACATTGTATGGAAATACAAGATAACACTGATGCAGACATGTTTTATACATTGAACAAGGTGCTTTATTAATGCAACAGAGTTATTCAGTTTTTCAATGTTCGTCGTCAGCGGGTCATACTGTCCATGAACTCTCTGTCAGTTGCCTCCATACGCTCAAGTATTTGTTTTTTTCTTTAGTTTTAAGTCCTCCTGCGCGAGAGCCAAGAGCAATTCCTTTTAAGTTTTTCTACTCTGTAACTGGACAAACGCGCACCAAGTATACCGTTTCCTCTTCGCTTGTTTTCTGTGTGTCCTGCGTGTGCCCAGTAGGAGAAGATTCACCCAAATATATGTCTAATGTGGACAGAGATATTTTGAAAAACGCTTAGTGTGGACGCCTGTCATTTTTACTCGAAACCAGCGTTTTCAAAATTATCTAGCGTAGTGTGGACATAGCCTAAAGAGAATGTTTGGATCAGTATAGTATTTATTCATTCTAGAACAGTTGTCTTTCATGAGCCAAGAATATGCAAAATACCAAGTGTATCATTTGCTTTGTATAATTTAGAGCTTTGTATGTAACAATTTCTACTTATGGGCACATGCCTAGGTATTTTAGTTCAATGATTAATTTACAGATCATTTTCATCAAGAGCTTCTAACATGATTGATGCTTGTTGCCACAAATGTAAAAAGTTCATTGTGTATTACTGCGCCAGGTATACAGTGGAATAATGCTTTGTATGTCTTCTGCAGAAAAGTGGAATAATGAAAAGTGAATTGAGCTTAAAATTTCCTTGGGAGTATGTGCAATACCGAGAAAGCAACATGCTCATGGACTGTATAAAATGTTGCAAGTGACAGAATGCTTGGCTGATTGTTTTGTAATTTTTCATGGTTATACAAAACTGCTTCATTGGTGATCTTGTGATCTTCTGTTGCAAAATGGTGTACTTGTTGAGTCTTGTGTAGGTTAATTTGCCCAATGCATATGCAATAATCTCTCTGTTCCGTCGTTCCTTCATTCATTGTCTAATACGAACATATCCAGGGAAGCCATGCAGAGCTGAAATCTCCCATCGTACAGTTGTTATATCATAAATTCAGTTACAAATGGCCTCAATTCTAAGGTTACATACCATGGATGAGCATTTTCTTGCCCAATATACAGGGATTTCAGTTAATTGGACCATCAGTTAATTGGGGCTGCCGCTTGTTTGGGACAATTCATAAAAAACAAAAACTAATGAAGAATATAGCCAGGATTCCATTTGTTTATTTGGGATACTATGCTGCTTAATTAGGACAAAAGACTGACACCAAACAATTTCTAACTAGCATCAGCCATGTGCATTGGAGCACCACATCATGCTTGGAGCAAACAATTTTTAAATAGTATCAGTTGTGTGTGTTTGTGTTCAAAAGCAATGATTTTTGTTATTGACAGTTGGTGAGAAATAGACAGGCAATTCAGAATTGTTGTGCTGTCTGTGAAATCAGGCATTCAGGCTTGGAGATGGCAGAAATAGCCGGGAGTGAAAATGAAATCATTTCAGTACTTCAACAAGTAAGGTAGTGGTCACCAACCTTTTTAAGCCCAAGATCCCCTACCTTGGCCTTAGTGAAAGGCAAGGTCTACCCACTAACTTGTTTAGAGAGAAAACAACTCAGATTGTACTTCCAACTTAAGGCTTTTTGTTTGGGCTAATTGTATTTGAATTACATAAAATGCTTTTGTCAAACTTTCAAATTAATTCAACCAAGAAAACACTAACTAGCATATCAAACAGTCCAAAGCTGTCTTTCTTTAAGAATAATACAATACTTCATACCTTTTGTAGTAACTTCTACTTTGAAAAAGGACCACTGACAACTTCATGTCCAAAGGAACAACTTTATCTGGGACGGGAAAACCAATGCGGCGGAGGGGCTTATACACACATGCGCAGAAAAGACCGGAAGTAAAACCCTGCAACCCTGGAAACGACCTCTGTTTACAAACAGCTTTCTGTAGCAAGTGTATTGCTATACAGTATTACCATTATCCTAATTGGTATTAACTTATCTTTATAATGCTCACATTACAATACTCCTCCCCCTTTAAATTCCAACATTCCCCAAATGTAAAAGGACTGGGAAACAAAAAACAGTGGTGTCATTATCTTGCGTACCTCTAAAACTTATACTAGTGTCTCAATAACAGTTTACCAATACAAAACACCTGAAAAACATGGCAGATTCAACATTCAGTCTAACAAAGGAAACTGTCCATTCAAGTATTCAGTCTGTCAGGAGGTTTGCGAGGGTACTGTGCTGCAACAGATGAAAATGATGAAATCTAAGTACAGAAGCTATCTTACTGACTGACAGACACCTCACAGACTGTCTCAGACTGGCTGTCTGTAGTTATGAGCCAAATTTCAGGGAAGTAGCAGAAAGTATTCAGTCCCAGTCATCACACTGAGTGCAGCAGTCAATTTTGATTCATTTATTTTTCATGTTGAAATAAAATTAAATAATGAAACATAGAATTAAAGGTGTTGTAATGTGAGCATTATAAAAATAACTAATACTAATTATGATAGTATTTCCGGGTTGCGGGGTTTTACTTCCGGTCTTTTCTACTGTGGTGCATGGCGGGGGAGCTACACGCGTGTGCACTGGGCAGAAAGAACGGAAATAAAAACCCGCAATCGGGAAACAATCTCTCTTTACAAACAGCTTTCAGTAGCGGAAGTATTGCTATATTACCATTATCCTAATTAGTATTACTTATAATGCTCACATTACAACAGTATTTGTGTATTTATTTTTCTTTTTTTTGGGATCTACTGGGAAAGATCGACTGGTTGATCACGATCGACCGGTTGGTGACTACTAAAGTAAGAAAATACAAAGAGTTTGAAGGTATCAACAATCATCCTGAACGTTACAATGCAAATGAAGATTTGAAAGATGCAGTAGTCAAAAGTATTGTTTGAAAACTGTCCATTATCCACTGAGTATCTGCTCTGATTTCCTTCATTTAGTCAATCAAAAGAACATGGCAGCATATACTGGATAAGTTCTTCAGTTGATAACTATTTGGAACTAATACATAGTTTTAATGTATTGTAGTATTGGTAGTGTTTTAATTTGTTCTGTATTTTATTTATACGTAATTTTTATTCAGTTAAGTGGTAGCTTGTCTTTTTTTTAATACCTTTTTAACTATTTCCATGAAACTTAGGCGAATTGGGACAAGCACTTAATTGGGCCAAAATATGCTGGTCCTGATGTGTACCAGTTAACTAGAATCCATTCTACAGTTAATTATTGGTTATTGACCAGTCTACGTTCTTCCAGAGGACTCCATGTATCACTTACCATCTACTTTCGTTGGCTATCCCCCTTCCCTTTTGACACATACCAGGCAGAGCCCTGCCCCCACCTCTGTTACTCAGACCACATCTCTGTTATGCAAATCCCAGTATACAGACTGCTCAACAGGCGCTCCAGACCAGTTCAGAAGCAGGTGAAAACCTGCCCAGCAGGAGCCATCTCTGCTCTTCAAGACTGCTTTGAGCACACTGACTGGCACATGTTCAGGGAGGCTGCAACCGATGGCGACTCTACCAACTTAGAGGAGTAGATGGTACCAGTGACTAGCTACATCAGCAAGTGCATTGATGACATCACTGTGGCCAAGACCATCACTACACGCGCTAACCAGAAGCCATGGATGACCGCGGAGGTGCGTGTGCTGCTGAGGACCCGTGACTCCACCTTCAGAGCAGGCGACAAGGCAACCCTAACAACAGCGAGGGCCACACTGTCCCGGGCCATCAGAAAGGCAAAGCGTGCACACACCCAGCAAGTCCACAGTCACTTCCAGGACAGCGGCAACACGCGGCGCATGTGGAGGGGCATTCAGGACATCACCAACTACAAGACAACACCACCTGCCTGTGCTGGTGTTGCCTCCCTCCCAGATGCATTGAACAATTTCTACGCTCGTTTTGAGGTGGAAAATGATGTGGCTGCGAGGAAGACCACCCCTCCTCCAAATGACCAGGTGCTGTGTCTAACTGTGGCCGATGTGAGGAGAACCCTGTGCAGGGTCAACCCCCGGAAGGCTGCTAGACCAGACAATATTCCTGGCAGAGTGCTCATAGAGGATGTGCAGACCAGCTAGCAGAGATTCTCACTGACATCTTCAACATCTCTCTGAGCAGCACCATTGTTCCTACATGCTTCAAGGCCGCCACCATCGTCCCCGTGCCGAAGAAGTCTTCAGTGTCCTGTCTCAACAACTACCATCCTGTTGCACTCACATTCATCATCATGAAGTGTTTTGAGAGGCTCGTCATGAGGCACATCAAGACCCTGCTGCCCCCCTCACCGTACCGTCCCAACCATTCAACAGACGATGCCATTGCCATCACCCTCCACCTGGCCCTAACCCACCTGGACAAAAAAGACACGTACGTTCGAAT
Organism: Mobula birostris; assembly: GCF_030028105.1. Classification (NCBI taxonomy): domain Eukaryota; kingdom Metazoa; phylum Chordata; class Chondrichthyes; order Myliobatiformes; family Myliobatidae; genus Mobula; species Mobula birostris. The sequence continues at coordinate 135,874,534 of NC_092378.1, read as the reverse complement.
GCTGTTCATAGACTTCAGTTCAGCATTCAACACAATCATTCCTCAGAAACTGATTGGAACATTGAGCCTACTGGGCCTGAACACCTCCCTCTGCAACTGGATCCTAGACTTCCTGACTGGGAGACCTCAGTCAGTCCAGATTGGAAGCAGCATCTCCAAAACCATCACACTGAGCACGGGGGCCCCCCAGGGCTGTGCGCTCAGTCCACTGCTGTTCACTTTGCTGACCCACGACTGTGCTGCAATACACAGCTCGAACCACATCATCAAGTTCACCGATGACACGACCGTGGTGGGTCTCATCAGCAAGAACGATGAGTCAGCATACAGAGAGGAGGTGCAACGGCTAACAGACTGGTGCAGAGCCAACAACCTGTCTCTGAATGTGAACAAAACAAAGGAGATGGTTGTTGACTTCAGGAGGACACGGAATGACCATTCTCCGCTGAACGTCGACGACTCCTCCATAGGGATCGTTAAGAGCACCAAATTTCTTGGTATGCACCTGGCGGAGAATCTCACCTGGTCCGTCAACACCAACTCCATAGCAAAGAAAGCCCAGCAGTGTCTCTACTTACTGCGAAGGGTGAGAAAAGTCCATCTCCCACCCCCCATCCTCACCACATTCTACAGAAGTTGTATTGAGAGCATCCTGAGCAATTGCATCACTGCCTGGTTCAGAAATTGAATCATCTCGGATCTCAAGACCCTACAACGGATAGCGAGGTCAGCTGAGAAGATCATCGGGGTCTCTCTTCCTGCCATTACAGACATTTACACCACACGCTGCATCCGCAAAACAAACAGCATTATGAAGGACCCTACGCACTCCTCATACAAATTCTTACTCCCCCTGCCATCTGGCAAAGGGCACCGAAGCATTTGGGCTCTCATGACCAGACTATGTAACAGTTTCTTCCCCCAAGCTGTCAGACTCCTCAATACCTAGAGCCTGGACTGACACCAACCTACTGCACTCTACTGTGCCTATTGTCTTGTTTATTGTTCATTGTAATGCCTGCACTGTTTTGTGCACTTTATGCAGTCCTGGGTAGGTCTGTAGTCTAGTGTAGTTTTTGTGTTGTTTTTTTGTAGTTCAGTGTAGTTTTCGTATTGTTTCATGTAGCACCATGGTCCTGAAAAATGTCTCATTTTTACTGTGTACTGTATCAGCAGTTATGGTCGAAATGACAATAAAAAGTGACTTGATTTGACTATTCATTTGAAACAAGTAATCTCCCAAATTCACAAACGAGAAAATCTGCAGATGTGGTGTGCCTGCCCCTTCCCTTTCTTCCATGGCCTTCTGTTCTCTCCTATCAGATTCCCCCTTCTACAGCCCTTTATCTCTTTCATCTATCAGTTTCCAAGCTCTTTACTTCACCCCTCCCCCTCTCCAGGTTTCACCTATCACCGACTACCGTGCACTCCTTCCTCTCCTCCCCCCAACTTCTTACTCTGACAACACACATCAAAGTTGCTGGTGAACGCAGCAGGCCAGGCAGCATCTCTAGGAAGAGGTACAGTCGACATTTCAGGCCGAGACCCTTCATCCTGCTGCGTTCACCAGCAACTTTGATGTGTGTTGCTTGAATTTCCAGCATCTGCAGAATTCCTCGTGTTTGTGTTTTTAAATTCACTACTGCAAAGCATCTTCCGGTGATGCCTACACTGAAGAAGTTTAAATCTTCTCTTCGACGGGAGTTCAGTGAAACCATCTCTCACTGCTCCCCATCTGTAATTTCTTCGGCTCTTCAACTTTTCGACCACATCTTGACTCAGACTCACCTTCTCCCTGGGCCTCCTGTCCCATGATCCTCTCATACCCCTTTTGCCAATCACCTGTCCAGCTCTTGGCTCCATCCCTCCCCCTCCTGTCTTCTCCTATCATTTTGGATCTCCCCTCCCCCACCCACTTTTAAATCTCTTACTAGCTCTTTCTTCAGTTAGTCCTGACGAAGGGTCTCGGCCTGAAACGTCGACTGTACCTCTTCCTAGAGATGCTGCCTGGCCTGCTGCGTTCACCAGCAACTTTGATGTGTGTTGCTTGAATTTCCAGCATCTGCAGAATTCCTCGTGTTTGCGTTCTTACTCTGGCCTTTTTTTTTCCCCCAGTCCTGATTAAGGGTCTTAGCCAGAAACATTAACTGTTTGCTCTTCTTCTTAGATGCTGCCTGGCCTACTGAGTTCCTCCAGCATTTTGTGCGTATTAATCTCTCAATATTATCCTTGTATTACACTGGACAGCAAATTTTTTCAAAAGTGTGCTTCCTCAGAATTTTTTTTTGTTTATGATGGACTGCTTGAAGATAAACACAAATATAATTTCAGACTACTTGTATCACGTAGGAATTTGGAGAAACAACAAATTATCTTTTATTGAATATAATGTGTTTAATTGGATAATGGTGCTGATGCTTTGCAATAGTTCAACTAAGTTAAACATATTTTGTTAATAATTTTCATTTGTACTCAGCGTCTGAGGCTTCCCGCTTAAGTGTCCAACAATAATTCACCAGCATTGATGGATTCCAGTTGCCCTGGTATCTTTTCTCCATGACTGCAATGTCCTGGTGAAACCTTTGACCATGCTCGTCACTAACAGCACCGAGATTTGCAGGGAAGAAGTCTAAATGGGAATGCAGAAAATGAATCTTTAGTGATATGTTGCATTTCATGGTTTTATATGCTTGAAGCATGCTTTCAACCAGCTTGATGTAGCTTAGTGCTCTGTAGATGCCGAGAAAAATTTCAACAACTTCCTTGAATGCCTCCATGTGATTTTCTCCGGTCCCACTAGAAATTCTTCAAATTGCCTGTCATTGGTGACCTGTTTGATTTGTGGACCAACAAAAATGCTTTCCTTAATCTTGGCATCAGTTATTTCTGGGAAGCATCTGTCTCAAATATCAAAATCCTTCATAGAAATTTTTGTGCTTGGTGATAGCAAATTCCATCCTTACAGTCCTGAACCCAATAATTATTACTAAAACCTGTCCTGCCATGCAGCAGCCACGCCGCCTAAGCATTCCTGGACAAGATAGGAAACTTACCAGCTTACATTGTAGGCAACATTTTAATTGACTTGAATTATGAATTGAAATAATAAACAAACTTATTTTAAAAACTGGTGCGTGAAAGGGAAATTTCGTGGTAATTATCATGATCAGTAGCCCAAAATTCATAAGATACACCTAAAGGTATTCAGGAAGCAAAATCTTTGTTGTCCAGTGTTATTTGTTAATATTTCTGAGTTCTTTTACTGCCATAAAAACCTACAGTGGTGCATGTTTTCTTTCTCTAAATACACTAATTCAAAAGCAATAGACTGCTCATATGAGTTTTGTTACTTCAATTACACAAATCAAATCTGCCTTATTCAGTTGGACAGGGAATTTGTTCTGCTGTGACATGCTTCATAACAGCTACCTCAAGTTAAAAAAAAACCATTGTATTTTCTCCAACCTCTTGATGAGTTTCTTCCACTTATCAACTTCTCAGCTAAAATCACCAGATGGTACTGGTCTGATTTTTCTGTCCCGTTGTAATGATCAAGCTCACACTTTGGAGAAATTCGACACATTCAAACTTGCTAATTAACCCTGATTAGTACTTCCCAGCTGACGAAACTTGCTGTTTTTTCAATAATCCTTTTTCAGTTTTGAATGTACGCATGACACTGCTTGTCATCTCTCTTCTCTCCCAGTAAATCTTCTGACTCCCTTCCTCGATATCCATTATCTTCAGGTATTTACTCAATGTGACTTGCCAGCCTGAATGGTATTTACTGCTTTATAATTACAGTCACTTTGGTCATTTGGCAATGCAGAAGACCATTTGATTCTATAACTCTGTCATTCCACTCAGTGCTTTATCCAGTGGAGGGGTAAACTTGTAATCTCATACCACACAATATGAAATGCCTCTAGTGTGAGGTGTTGCATTTTGGGAAGGTAAGTGAGGGAAGAACCCTCATTGACTGTACAGCCCTGGGGTGATTTACAGAACAGGGGACGTAGGACATGGTTCCCTGAAGTTGGTGTTGCAGATAGATGGTGGAAACAGTTTTTGGCATGTTGGCTTACACCAGTCGGGGTATTTGAGTGTAGAAGTTGAGATGTTATCTTGCAGATATGCGAGGTGTTGGTGAGGACATAATTGAAATACTATATTCAGGTTTGGTCACCCTGCTAAAGGAATGATGCCATTGAGCTGGAAAAAATGCAGACAATGTTTATAAGGATGTTGCTAGGACTCCAGTTACGGAGGGAGGTTGAGCAGGTTTGGTGGAGTTTTTTCATTGCAGTTTCAGAGCTTAAGGGGGTATTGCAGAGATGTATGAAATAGGGTGAAATTGCATAGTCTTGTACCTAGGATTGGGGAATCAAGAACTAGATGGCACAGGTTTAAAGGTGTGTGTGTTTGTGTTTGTGTTTGTTTTACTAGGAACCGGAGGGGCAAATTTCTGACTGACGGTGTTCATTATCTGGAATGAGCTGTCATAGGAAGTAGTTGAGGCGGGTATATTGACAACATTTAGAAGGTAGTTAGGTTCGTGGATTGAAAAGGTTTAGAAATATGTGGACCAAACAGAGACAAAAACTTACAAACAAGGGAAAATCTGTAGATGCTGGAAATTCAAGCAACACACACAAAATGCTGGAGGAACTCAGCAGGCCAGGCAGCACCTTTGGAAAAGGTGCAGTTGGCATTTCAAGGCCGAAACCCTTCGGCAGGGCTGGAGAAAAAAAGCTGAGGAGTAGATTTGAAAGATGGGGAGCGGGGAGAGAGAAACTTGAAGGAGGAGGGGATCTTGGTTGGCATGAACTAGTTGGGACCTCTTTTTTCTGAGCTGTATACACATGCAGCAAAGCAAGTTATCAGACTGATTCTTTGAGGTTTCCACTTACTCTGTTGTTCAATGAATGCCATTGCATCCTGGAAAGATACTTTTGGGCATCTTTTTGTTTCTGATCTTACCTGCCAACAACTAACTCCCAGAGCAATCTTAACCCTCTTCTCAAAAAAGCATTTTCTGTTACATTTATTACTTTATGTCTCTGCTTCTGATTCTGAAGTATGTAATAAATGTTGCTGCTTCAATAACATTGTCTTTTAGTTGTTTCAAACCCTTCTTCATATTTCTTAATCAGTGTTCTAGCCTAATTGTTTCAAGTACATGATTCGTTAGCAGATTCCTGGAAGATTTATTGTAGTTATCCTGTCCCAGAGTGTCGGTTTGCTTCCAACATACCCCAGTCCCACAGTCTAAATTAATGCTTTGTCTTTTATACCTTTCAAGTTTTAAACAAGTTGTTTAAGCACATTGTTTACTTCACATCATTCTTGACGTGACTGACATCTGTAGTTTATGACTTGTATGACTTTAATGTACAATTAATGTTACGTTTGCTTTAAGGATCTTTACAATGCTATTCCATTACTGTAGCAATTTTAAAACACCAGGACAGATCATGAATCAATTGTTTTTTTCATTTAAAACTGTACTTGTTTAAGCTGTCCCTTGCAAATTCCCAGAAAAACTGTGAGGCATCTGTGTGCTGGCCCATCAAACCCTGTTCCCATATTACTTCCATTTCTTGTGTTTGTTTTCTTCCCAGAGACTATAACGATATCATGTTTAACTGTATTATATGTCTCGATGAACTGGATGTTAAATTATTTGAATCCAGGGAGAAAGTTCCACGTTTACTTCTGGGTGCCACCATTTTCTCATGTTTCCAATAACTGAGCTAGGCATTAGTATTAGTCTAAGTAATTCTAACCCCCCCCCCCCCCCCCAACTTGTGGCATCATGCTTAACTAAAATTTTTATGTAGTTCTGCATCATATTCATAATCAACATCAACAAATGTTTATTAGTTATCCAGCAGGAATACATAGCCCTTTCTGATTCACATGCTCAATTAATTTTTCATTTGTGCTATAAACAATGTACAGATAAGGTGTCAGTGGCAAAAATGGACACAAGATTTAGTGCTCCTTTTCAAACGTTTCACCCATTTCTCATTTGCTGTCAACTGCTTCAGTCCACTGTCTTTCTCTCTATAGCTTTATTTTGTCTTAAGTATGCATATGTATTTTTGTTAATTTTATTTATTGTTTAATATTTAGTTTCTCTCAGGTTCTTATTGGTGTTCATTTGATTTAAGCAGTTAGCCCAATTAACCATTTCATGAAACATTGTCATGTATTGTCTGATGCCCCCTTTCATTGCAAAATCATCATCCATTTCCATTGTTTGATATCTTTCTTAGTCAATTATATTTCCATACTCACTGCAGTAACCTGTTATATGTTGTCCAATATCAGCCTAGTTTTTGTTTCAGGTAGTCTTCAAAAGGACCAAGTCCAGAAATCTTGGCTGTTTTCTCCATGTTTCAGGATGTGGTCATGCCATCAAAAGCTGCTCTTTAAAATGGTCATGAACAAGAATATAAACTTCTTGAAGAAAGAAAGCACTCATCTACACCTTTCTGATTAATTTAACAAATCAGCTAAAACCTGTTTGTGAGTGTTCCAGTTATTTTGTCCCACTCAAATACACTTCTGCAATTTTCCATTTGTGATCTGGAATATATCATTTGAGATTCAGCACTGTTTCTACCAGCACTGGAAAGTCTCCTTGTATAGTATTTCTATAAGAGTGTTTACTACCACAATCATCTTCATCTTTGATTATTTAACTCCGAGAAACATCTAAGACATCTATGTATGTTCATATTTTTGGCTATCGGAGGTTTTCAAAGTTCAGATATCAGTCACAGTTTAGGCTGTGCAATAAAATCCCCAAATGTCTTGTTTTTTTAAGTGCTGTCAAAGTTTGGTTATTCCCTTACATTTGTACATTTCTCTTTGATATTTCTGAAGCGAGATGCAAATGGCCCCAAATGTGTTAAATTTGTCACTGGTTCAAATTTGTCCTATGATGCATGCTTGCAAGCAGGTGCTAAAATTTTCAAATTTACTTGATCTTTTCTGGCATTTCTTGCAGTTTGAAAGGTGTCATCACTGTTTAGAAAGAACAGACCATTTGGCTTAATTTAAGAGCCTGGGGCCTATATATATATATATATAAAACCAGAGTGAGTGAGTGTGCGCAAGCATGCGTGATGCAAGTTAAATATAGTGGTCCAGAGGAAATATGTATATGTGTGTGTGTGTTTTTTATATTTTTATATATTTGTGTGTGTGTGTGTGTCCGTCCCCAAATGAAACAACTTTCCTCTGGACCACTATATTTAACTTGCATCACGCATGCATGCGCACACTCACTCACTCTGGTTAATTGGGTCATTGGTTAATCAGGGCAGCCACATGTGGGACAGTACTTAAAGAACAAAAACTGAATTGAGAAAATAGCTGGGATTCTCTTTGTTTATTTGGGGCACTATGCCACTTAAGTGGGAGAGAAGATTTACCAAAGTTTCTAACTTGAGTCGGTCGCGTGCACTTCGGTGGTGGTTAAGTACTATACTGGGCTTTGTGTGAATAGTTTTTAAATAGCATCAGTTGCATGTATTTCTGTTCAAAAAGTAGTGATTTTTATCACTGATATTTCATGAGAAATAAGTAGTAAGACAATGCAGAACTGTTTCTCACTGTGGTTTCAAGCATTCAGGCTTGGAGATGCGAGAAATAGCTAAGAATGAAAATGAAAGGATTTCATTGCATTAGGAATGATGAATTTGAATGTTACAATGAAAATGAAGATTTGGAGGATGCAATTGTCAAAAGCATTATATGAAGGTAGTCCATTATCTGCTCTAGGTGTCCGAGCTGATTTTTTTTCCATTTACAGTCAATTAAAAGACAATGTAGATGAATTCCTTTGTCAATACCTTAGGAACTACAGTTTTGTGATACTGTGGTAGTGTTGTTAGTGTTCTAACTTGTTCTCATTTAATTTATATACATAACCAAAAACGTATGAAAAAGAACATGTAACTAATTAACGATTTCCATGAAACTTCAGCTAATTGGGATAGCCAATTAATTGGGCCAAAATGTATTGCTTCCAGTGTGTCCCAATTATAGTGGTGCTAGAAAGCTTGTGAACCCTATAGAATTTCTATATAAATATGACCTAAACTGTGATCAGATCTTCACACGTCCTAAAACTAGATAAGGAGAATCCAATTAAATAAATAAACACAAAAACATTATATTTGTTCATTTATTGATTGAGAAAAATGATCCAATATTACATATATTTGTTGGAAAAAGTATGAATCTTTGCTTTCAGTAACTGGTGTGACCCCCTGTATAGCAACAACTTCAAACAAACATTTCTGGTAACTTGATCAGTCCTGCACATTGGCTTGGAGTAATTTTAGGCCATTTCACCTTACAAAAGGGCTTCAACTCTGGGAAGTTGGTGGATTTCCTTGCATGAACTGCTTACTTCAGGTCCTTCCACAACATTTTGATGGGATTAAGGTCAGGAATTTGACCCAGCCGTTCCAAAACGCGAATTTTCTTCTATTTAAACCATTCTGTTGTTGAATTACTCTTGTCTTTTGGATCATTATCTTGTTGGATTATTCAACTTCTATTAAATTTCAGGTGAAGGACTGCTTACCCTGACATTCTCCTGTAAAATGTCTTGATACAATTTTGAATTCATTGTTCCTTCAACAATAGAAAGCTGTCCAGGCATTGAGGCAACAAAGCAGCCCCAAACAATGATGCTCTTTTCATCATGATTCACAATTGAGATGAGGTTTGGGTGTTCGTGTACAATACCCGTTTTCCTCCAAACATAGCAATATGCATTTCTGCTGAAAAGTTCAACTTTTTTTCTCATCTGTCCATAGAACATTGTTCCCGAAGCATTGTCGAACATCCAGGTGGTTTTTTGCAAACTTGAGACATGCAGCAATGTTTTTTTTTGGAGAGCAGTGGTTTCCTCTGTGGTGTCCTTCCAAGAACACCATTCTTGGTCAGTGTTTTTCTTAGAGTGGACACATGAACGAGACTTTAGTAAGTTTTAGAGATTTCTGCAAGTCTGTTGCTGTTACCCTCCTTCAGCATTACACATTGTGTTCTTAGTTTGAACTTTGCAGGATGTCCACTCCTAGGGAGAGTAGCAACGGTACTGAATTTCCTCCATTTGTAGACAATTTCTGTCACTGTGGACTGATGAGCACTCAGGTCTTTGGAAATGCTGTTGTAGCCTTTTCCAGCTTCATGCATCTCTACAATTCTTCTAAGGTCCTCTGAAAGTTGTTTTGATTGAGGCATGGTGCATGTAAACAGATCTTTCGTGAGAGTAACAGGCTCTGCCAGTTAACTGACTTTGTGTGTCTTTTTTAAAGGACAGGGCACCTCTAAAACCCACACCTCCAATCTCATCCCATTGATTGGAACACCTGTCTCCAAATAGCTTTTGTAGAAGGCATTACCCCAGACATTCACATACTTTATTCCAATATATACGTGTAATATAGGATAAATTTTCTCAGTGAATAAATAAACAAGTTTTTCTGTGCTACTTATTTAATTTGGTTCTCTTTACCTAGTTTTAGGACGTATGTAGATCTGATCACATTTTATTTAAGCGGAAATAGAGAAAATTCTACAGGGTTCACAAACTTTCTAGCACCACTGCAACCTGAATCCATTGTATTACCACAAATAAATTTTGATGACACAAGTCTAAAAAGTAATCAGTATAATGCTACTGGTGCTTCATACACGATGAGACCTAGGTGGTGTCAGGGAGTTCAGCGGTCTTACGTCCTGGGGGGTGGGGGGGATTTCTGTTTCCCATCATAACAGTTCATGTCCCAATGCTACCGTATGTCTGCCTAACGGTAAGGGGCCAAAGAGATGATCAGAGACCCCAGTGCATTAAATGGTTACAATTAATTAACATTGCAATTATCCTCCAACTTGTAGGGAAAGGAAACTTGTACATTATTTACATCAAATTGTTTTTGATTTAAACTCATATTCTAAATGTTCTCCATTTTAATGTAAACCCAAAGGAATCATTTCATTGTAGCTTTCTGTTTTATTTACAAAAATCTCTTCTGCTTTGATTATGAACACAGATGAAAGCAGAGTAACTGGAACCAGAAACATCTCACCTTAAAGACTGGAATATCAAAGCAAGAATGTACTGCTGAGGCTTTATAAGTTATTGGTCAGAGTCCATTTTGAATATTGGGAGAAACTTTGGGCCCAGTTTCTGGCTCCAAAGAGGGCCCAGAAGTCCACAAAAATGATCCCAGGAATGAAAGGCTTAACATTGATGTCTCTGGGCCTGTATTTGGAGTTCAGAAGCGTGAGGAGAGATCTCTGAATCTTACTGGATCCTTGAAGCATGGTTTTAGATATGGATGTTTCCGTTAGTAAGGGAGTGTAGGATCTGCAGGCAGATCCCAGCCTCAGAATATAAGAACACCCCTTAAAAAATGAGGAATTTTTTTAACCAGAAGATGGTGAACCTATGGAGTTTGTTGCCACAGAGTGCTGTATAGGTGCTTGATGAGTGAAAGAAGGGTTACAGAGAGAAGGTGGGAGAGATTTTTGTGTTAAAAATCAGCCTTGTAGTCTAGCTTGAGTATATACTGTATAAGACAAGGCTAACAAATAATTTGTACCTTACTTTTTCTGAGGAAGAAGCGTAAACTAAGCTCTTAGATCATTGTATTGCATTTTCTCTCAGTGCCTAGTTTTTAAATGAGTGAACTTTGTGAGAAGTATCTGTTCCAGTTATGGAGTAATTATCAGGGCCAATATGTGGAAACTAGTACTTAATATGCATTTATGTGATTACTAGATCATTGTGTTGCCAGGAGCCCAGAATGTTAACTGTTATCTGTCTATCCCTTATTATGTAGCTAGCATTTGAACTCAATTGAAGTCCTCTTTACCAGATGATTGGGAAAACATGTTTTTGGAAATGGCTGTGCAGAGAATGTGAAACAGTTTAGAATTATTGAGTTGGTTTGTTTTTGCATTTGAATTCATGACACATCTGACAATAAGGAGTTGGGTTGGTTAAAACAGGATCTTGGGCCATTTTGTTGTTCTCGCTGCAAGTGCTTGGATTGAATACTGAAGCAATACAGATTGGGAAATATTGAAGTGCAATAGTTTTAATGAAATTTGTTTATTTTCCCAAATCATGGTTCAAGATAAGTGTGAAGTGGTTCATTTTGGTAGGTCAAGTATGATGGTAGAATATAGTGTTAATGGTAAGACTCATGGCAGTGTGGAGGATCAGAGGGATCTTGGAGTCTGAGCCCATAGGACACTCAAAGCTGCTGTGCAGGTTGACTCTGTGGTTAAGAAAGCATACAGTGCATTGGCCTTCATCAACCGTAGGATTGAGTTCAAGAGCTGAGAGGTAATGTTACAGCTGTATAGGACCCTGTCAGACCCCACTTGGAGTACTGTGCTCAGTTCTGGTCACCTGACTACAAGAAGGATGTGGAAACTATAGAAAGGGTGCAGAGGAGATTTTCAAGGATATTGCCTGGATTGGGGCGTATGCCTTATGAAAATAGGTTGAGTGAACTCAGCGGTAGATAGAGGTGACCTGATATAGGTGCGTAAGATGATGAGAGGCATTGATCATGTGGATAGTCAGAGACTTTTTCCCAGGGCTGAAATGGCTAATACGAGAGGGCACAGTTTTAAGGTGCTTGGAAGTACGTACAGAGGAGATGTCAGGGGTAAGTTTCTTACGCAGAAGTGGTGAGTGCATGGAATGGGCTGCCAGTGACTGTGGTGGAGGCGGATACAATAGGGTCTTTTAAGAGACTCCTGGATAGTACATGGAGCTTAGAAAAATAGGGGGCTATGGGTAACCCTAGGTAATTTCTAAAGTGCATGTTCGGCTCAACATTTTGGGCTGAAGGGCCTGTATTGTGCTGTAGGTTTTCTATGTTTCTAAGTCTTGCCCATAATGCTTTAAACAAATTATGTCCAGTGAGAAATGATCAGAAATATAATTGGAAAACCATTAATGTAGAATTAGAAGAGGCTGATTTGGTAGTTTTCCACAAGTAGGTGCAGAAGGGACTAATTAAAGAAGGTCTTTCCCTGGGACTCCAATTCATTGCAATGCTTTCCAGTTAGATTTCCAGAATTATTTGACAGGCAGTAGCTACTACCATTCTGTCTCTGACATCACAGATATTCAGATATAGGATCAAAGTATAACTACCTTGCTCAGATTTGATTTTTCTAATTGCAGCAAGTAAAGGACGACCCTCACTTCCATCACTTTCTGCTCAGTCAGTCTGAGAAGGTAAGATAGTGCAAATAGTGTGCAGTCCAGTTGTGTAGTTTCTCATCAATTATAAACTAAGCTCAAGGAAACAGAAAGCTTTAGTAACCCCTTTCAGATCTGCTTCTCTTCAATTTTTATAGTCTTCCTAGATTTATTGCTTTTATTTTTCTTTCTTTTTGAGTAAGTCCTGGTGCCTGTGTTTAGGTAGCTTAAATGGACACATGGGGTCAACTGGCAGGATTCAAGCACACTAGATATTACTGGGCCAGACAATATTCGGTGCAATTAATAAAATATACTGCACTTATTTGTACTAATTTTAATAATTAAGAGTCATGGTCATATTTCACTGAAACAAGTCTTTTGGCCCACCATGTTCTTGCCATCTGTGCGTCTATCATAATCCTGTTTACCAATCTGTAGCCCTCTAAATCATTACCGTGATGGCTCATTTGTATATTTAAATGTTGTGGGAGTACCACCACCACTCACTCAGGCACTGTGTTCCTGCTTCTAATCATCCATGTCCTTCACTCTTGCTTTAAACCTACACCCTCTAGTTTTAGACATCTCTAATGGGGAAGAAGTTTCTTCCTATCTACTCTACACGTGTAAGAAGGGGAATTATTCAGTATTAATGGAAGTTAAAAGGGCTACTTCGTATAATAACCATGGAAGCAGGAAAAAAACAGTGATTTAATGTTTGATGCCCAATGTGTTTGTAGTTTTTCATCCCTGGTAAAAGTATAATATTTTAAGGGTTTTTGTTGGATAGTTCTTTCACTCATGCTTCTAGTTTTTAGCATAAACCAGGTGTTGACAAAGATTTGTGATTTATCTTTACATTTTGCACTTGAGCTGAAAATTCAGTATTTAAAAAGAATATGCATCAGCCAATTCTTTTATGCCGTCTTCCATCCTGGAGATTGTAGATGCGCAATTATGCCTGTTTCATGGTACAAAATATTACATTAATCAATTTGCAAGGACTTAAACGTTGTAGCTTGAAGTTACAAGTTTTACAGACAGTTTTATTTTCCCTTTTCTAATTTCCATTTTCCATGGGGCATTGAGCTCTTCAAGAAATTGCTGTTCAATTTGAGCATTTTTACCCCTTTTTTGTGTATGAAGGTTCTGCCTGTAACATTGTACCTGATACTGTTTTAATCGATGTTGGCAACTATTAGCCTTGTTAATATAGCATTTGCAGTGCCTTGTAAAGGTATTCAGCCCCTAACCCTTTGTTCACATAAATGAGTATTATAACCAGGGACTTTGATCAATTTAACTGAGCATTTTTATTTGTGGATCAGATGCTCCTCTTTCATAGTAAAACCCAAAAAACAGAGAAAATTGTAAAGCATCAAAACTAAAAATTCAAAAACTGAAATGTCAGCATTTCGAAAGTATTTATCCCCTTTTGTTCAGTACATAGTTGAACCACCTCTGGCAGCTATTGCAGCCAGTAGACCTTTTGGATAAGTCTCTAATAGAGACTAGCATGGTGTGATGGAGAAGATTTTCCCATTCCTCCTTGCAAAATTGCTCAGGCTGTGCAAGGTTAGTTGAGGAGTGGCGGCAGACAGCAATCTTGAGGTCTAGCCAGAGATATTTGATCAGGTTAAGCTGAGGACTCTGGACCATTCAAGGACATCAATTTTCTTCATTTGAGGGCACTCCATGTTTCCTCTGGTGGTGTGCTTTGGGTCATTGTCCTGCTGAAAGATGAACTTCCTCCCCAGTTTAAACTTCCTGACAGAGGCTTGCAGGTTTTTATCCAAGATCTTTCTGTATTTAGCAACATCTATCTTACCATCAATTTTCAGTCCCTGCTGTTGAAAAATATCCACCATACTTTACAGTAGGGATGGTGTTACCTGGCTGATGCGCAGTATTAGATCTACATCACACATACAGTTTAGTGTCAAGCCCACGAAGTTTTACTTTAGTCTCATCTGACCACAAGAACAACTTCCACATCTTTACAGTATCTTATAAGTGAAGCTTTGTAAAATTCTTATGGGCAAGGATATGCTTTTATTTAGCAGCATGTGTGACGTAAGTCCATTACTGCGCATCAGCCAGGTAACACCATCCCTACTGTAAAGTATAGTGGAGGTAGCAACCAGTGATGAACTTTGAAGTTGGAGCTACTCTACATATGAGCTCAAACAACTATCAACAAGTTCTGATTATACAAGTTGCTAATCTGGTTACTAGAGTAGGTTCTCAAATTTTATTAAGGAGCATTTCCTAATAGGCCTGTTGTTTTAAAGCTGTTTTCTTATATTACTGAATCCAGTTTGTAACCCAAAACACTATAAGACATAGGAGCAGAATTGGGCCATTTTGCCCTTCAAGTCTGCTCCACCATTCCATCATGGCTGATTTATTATCTCTTAACCCCATTCTGCTGCCTTCTCCTCTTAAACTTTGATGCCCTGAATAATCAATCTCTGCCTTCAATATGCCCAATGACGTGGCCACCACAGCCATCTGTAGTGATGAATTTCACAGATTCACTACCCTCTGCCAAAAGAAATCCTTCCTTATCTCTGTTCTAAATGGACATCATTCTATTCTGAGGCTGTACCCTCTGGTCCTAGATTCCCCCACTATAAGAAGCATCCTCTCCACATCCACTCTGTGTCTGGCCTTTCAATATTTGATAGGTTTCAATGAGATTCCACACCCCCCCCGCCCCATTCTTCTAAACTCCAGTGGGTACAGGGCCAGAGCCATTAAACTCTCCTCATATGTTAACCCTTTCATTCCTACGATCATTATTGTGAACCTCCTTTGGACCCAATCCTAGCACATCTTTTATTAGATAATGGACCCAGAACTGCTCACAATACTCCAAGTTCAGTCCTTCCAATGCCTTATAAAGTTCAGCGTTGCATCCTTGCTTTTCTATTCTCGTCTCAAAATGAATTCCAACATTGCATTTGCCTTCCTTGCCACGGACTCAACCTGCAAGTTAACCTCTCAAATTGCTTTGCACCTCTAAATTTTGAATTTAGCTCCCCATTTAGAAAATACTCTGTACTTTTATTCCTTCTACAAAGTACATGACCATGCACATCTCTACACTACATTCCACCTGCCACTACTTTACGTATTCTCCCTATCTGTCTAAACCCTTCTACAGACACACAGCTTCCTCAACACTACCTGCCCTTCCATCTATCTCCGTATCTTCTGCAAACTTGGTCACATATCCATCAATACCTCCATCCTAATCATTGCTATATAACATGAAAAGAAGTGGTTCTAATAGTTAACAAATTTTAACGTACAATTGTGTGGCCCACCTGATGAACCTCGGTATAAATGTCATTGTGGATGACGAACAAGTACTTTAATTTTGCAAGTGTAACCATCTATTTCACTGCATAGAGATGGAAGATCGTAGTAGAAGAGCCTTTACTTGCAATGATCTACTGTATATTTATATTCAGGTGTGATGCTGCTAGTTTCACAAGGATAAAAGCTACTTGTGCTGAGATGTTAGGTTTGAATAATATAGCTTTACAAATGATTATCAATTTAAAACTGAGAAATCAAGTTTAAATATCATCAGACTAATGGCCTGTTGGATTTAAAATACATTAAGTACAGTCAATTTTTATGCAGCTCATTTTTCCTTGGTTTATAAATTAATAGTCTATTTTATTTCTTAACAGCCAGGTTCATGTTCTGCCATAATTCAAAAGCTGAAGGCTACGGCTGAAGAGGTATTCTGCTGCTTTTTTTAAAATGTCTGGTTGTTCTTTAAATTATAAGGCTAGTTTTAGTTCTTACTATTCCAAGTGAAATCAAACAGAATTAGAGCAAAGAAAAGGTCATTTGCTATTTTTTTCTTTCATAAGTCAGTACCAAGTCAAATCTCTCTAATTTGCAAGCAATTTTGGAAATGTGTCACATCACATCTACTGTCTTTAATCTCTTATCGGCCCTTGAAAATCTTTTTGAATTAACCAAGTGCAGTCTACTTTCCAGAAATTTATGCTGATCATCCTTGGTTCAAGTTAATGTTATATTTATACGCTAATATTGTACCAAAAGCCATACTACAATTTTAAAAGGCTATAATTTTGAGACGGATTCTGAATGGAATATCTCATTTGCAGTGTTGTGGCTTGTGTATGTAATCTTTCATTGACATTATAGTTTTTAATAGCAAAAAAAATGAACTTAAAAGTGTGGAAATTTACCAACAGCATCATTCATTGACTTTTGAAACATTCACCAGAAAGTTGTTTAATTTCTTCATTTCATGTTTAACTTGCTGTTTTGCTTGTATGCCCAAATAATGAAAGTAAGCTCTAACTTTGTGTAATGTCACAGGAAGCAGAGTCAACCTCCATCCAGGCAGCTGATAGTACAGCAACTAATGGAAATGTTATTCCCACAGACAAAAGGTAAGGGCCAAAGAATAAAACAAAACTCAAGATGCCATTATTCATTAGGTAAAAATAATTGGAGTTGAATATTTGAACCAAACGTCAAACTCTTCCATTAGAGATGAAGTTTAATTACTGAGGTATAAAAGACTTGGGCATTGTAATAAAGTCATAAAATAGTTATTGTAATAAAGGAAGTTTGAAATTTTAAAAAAACTAAAATTACCAAGAGATCAGGTAGCATCTTGGGAGAGATTAGCACTGTTAACATTTCTGAACTAGCGAATAGTAATTGACATTAATATTATTCTTTTTAATTCTCTCCACCGATGCTATTTAAATAATTAAGGATTTTTAATTTTCTTTTCAGCATTTGAGTACCTGCAGTATTTTGCTTTTGAAATATAATCATTGAAAGTTTGTTTCTGTGAAAATATTCTAGTACTTGTGTTAGTTTGCATTCTGGTATATGATAAAGTTGAAGATATAAATCTTTGGACACTACATCACTTTTTTAAGTATACAGTATTTCTGTTTTTGCACATTTTTTAATCTATTCAATGTGCATAATCAATTTACTTGTTTATTTATTACTATTATTTTTATTTTATTTATTATTATTTTTTTCTCTCTGCTAGATTATGTATTGCATTGAGCTGCTGCTGCTAAGTTAACAAATTTCACGTCACATGCCGGTGATAATAAACCTGATTCTGAATCTGAAGAAAAAGTGTTCTGATTTACATAACAAATTGAAGGCATGATTTGTCTTGACACTTGAATTCACTTCACAGAACATGAGTGCATATTGATATTATTAGATCAGTAGTCAGCATCCAATGATATAACCATTTATGTACAGAATCAGCAATAAACTTTTTTTATTTTTATTAATTTTTGAGTTCATAAACATAATAACAATAAAGATACAAAGAGATTGGAATTACCTTATTGTATTAAACATGTACAAAAAAGACTACAAATAGTACAAGTGTAATAGATTTCCAAACTCTTGATATAGTTAATCATGAAGAAAAAAATAAAAAGAAAAGGATATTGCAAAGACCCCCCCCGCAAAAACAAAAAAAACTAAAACAAATAGAACTAACGGCTAAACCCCAAAAAAAGCAAACAGAACAAAATAGGGCTGAACCAATATATTAGATCGAATACATTCATTAATGTCGTCAACTCCGCTCCTCTATTCATATATTCTGTTAATAAAAAGGATTCAGAGAAGGTCAAACTACATCATATGAAAATGTTGAATAAATAGCTTCCAAGTCTCTTCAAATGTAACCAAAGGATCAAAAATGACACTTCTGATTTTTCTAAATTTAAACGTGATATGGTTTGGGAAAACCATTAAAATGTAGTGGGGGGGGGGTTGGTCTCTTTCCAATTCAATAAAATGGATCTTCTGGCCATTAGTGTAACAAATGCGATCATCCGACAGGCTGAAGAGGATAAAGATCTATGTTCCGTCATTGGCAAACCAAAAATTGCCGTAATAGGATGGGGTTGTAAATCAAAACACAAAACTGTTGAAATAATATCAGAAATATCTTTCCAA
Source organism: Mobula birostris (assembly GCF_030028105.1). Lineage (NCBI taxonomy): Eukaryota > Metazoa > Chordata > Chondrichthyes > Myliobatiformes > Myliobatidae > Mobula > Mobula birostris. Next base: position 135,856,290 of record NC_092378.1, on the reverse strand, counting down.
AATTTTTCCAAAAGAGGGCAGGACCAGAACACATGAGTCAGAGAAGCCACCTCAGAGTGACATCTGTCACAAATAGGATTTATATGCAAGTAAAAACAAGCTAGTTTATCTTTAGACGCGTGGGCCCTATGTACTACCTTAAATTGTATCAGTGTATGTTTAGCACATATAGAGGAAGAGCTAACTAATTGAAAAACTTTTTTCTCATTTCTCTATAGGTAGGTGAAGTTGAAGTTCCCTTTCCCATTCATTTTTAATTTTATCAGATATACCTGGCTGTATTTTCATAATTATATCATAAATAGTTGCTATTAATCCCTTCTGATAAGGATTTAAACCTAAAATTTTGTCCGTGATATCAGCAGAGTGTGAAATCGGAAAAGTAGGCAGCGTGGTATTTAAAAAGTTTCTTATTTGTAAATATCTAAAAAAAAAATGGGATCTGGGCAAGTTATATTTATTAGGTAACTGTTCAAAAGATATGAAACAGTTACTCAGAAATAAATCACAGAATCATGTTTTACCCTTCATTTTCCATATCAAAAAGGCTTGATCCATAACTGAGGGTTGGAAAAAAATTAGATATAATAGGGCTTGATAACATAAATTTGTTCAAACCAAAAAATTTACGAAATTGGAACCATATTCGTAATGTATGTTTAATTATTGGATTAACCATTTGTTTATTCAATTTAGAAAATACATAGGGAAGTGAAGTTCCTAAACTAGAAACCAATGAAAACCCTTGTACAGAGTATCCTTCAAGGTTTACCCATTGTGTACTTGAAATTATATCCCAATCTTGTGTCCAAAATATTAAATATCGAATATTAATTGCCCAGTAATAGAATCTTAAATTCGGCAATGCTAAACCACCATCTTTCTTGGACTTCTGTAAATATTTTTTATTTAACCTGGGATTCTTATTCTGCCATATATAGGAGGAAATTTTAGAATCAATAGTATCAAAAAAAGATTTAGGAATAAAAACTGGTGCTGCTTGAAATAGATATAAAAATTTAGGTAGAATAATCATTTTAATAGCATTGATTCGGCCAATCAGTGATAGAGACAATGGGGACCATGTAGTAAGCAATTTTTTAACCTGACTAATTAACGGTAAAAAATTGAGCTTGAATAAGTCCTTATGTCTCTTAGCAATTTTAACCCCCAAATAAGTAAAATAGTAATCAATTTGAATGGTGAGCATCTATAAATGAAGGAACCTGCATATTTAATGGAAAAAGTTCACTCTTACCAAGATTCAATTTGTAACCAGAAAAACTACTAAACTGAGCAAGCAAAGATAATACTGCCGGAATGGATTTCTGAGGGTTAGAAGTATATAATAGTAAATCATCTGCATGTAGTGATAATTTATGTATCTCATTCCCACAGGTAATACCAAATATATTAGGAGAGTCACGAATAGCAATAGCTAACGGTTCCAGGGCAATATCAAATAATAATTGAAAAAACGGGAGATCTTTGATTATTGGTAAATACCGAAGCCGAAGGAGTAAGGTATATCAATTTAATCCAAGATATAAATATCGGACTAAAATTAAATTTCTCAAGCGTATTAAACAAATATGTCCATTCGACTCTTATCAAACGCTTTCTCAGCGTCCAATGAGATGACGTGTTCTGGAGTTCTAGGTGAAGAAGTATAAACAATATTCATTAATCTCCTAATATTAAAGAAGGAGTAACGATTTTTAATAAATCCAGTCTGATCGACAGAAATAATTTGAGGCAATACATTCTCCAGTCTCATTGCCAATATTTTAGAAAAAATTTTAGAATCCACATGCAACAAAGATATAGGCCTATAAGATGCACATTCAATAGGATCCTTTTTTAAAGAATTAGGGAAATAGAAGCTCGATAAAAAGATTGTGGTAATTTACCTACAGATACTGCATCCCTAAGGGTTCTACATAACCAAGGAGAAAGTAATGTTGAATGAAGTAATGTTAACTCTTTTATGGTTGACTCTGGAATTTCAGAAATTTGGAGATTCTTACACTCACTCCAACGATAAAGAGTTTTCATTCTTTTCACGTGTATATCATCATTATTCTAGAATTGATTACTTTCTTATTGACTCTCTTTTCTTTTTCAATCTTTTTATTAATTTCAAAATATAGAAACAAAACATAGCAATAATACAAATAATATGAGATGTATTGTTACATTTAAAAAAAAGAGTAATTGCAAAGCCAAATAGTGGAAATTACCAAAACTCCCATACATGTAGAACTGATCACGGATAATATAAAGCAAAAAAAAAGGAAAAAGACAAAAAAAAGAAAAAAAAACCCATCCCAAAAGAAAAAAAAAACTAAACTAAACTAAACTAAAAGACTTGGGCAAAACTAACAACTTAAAAATGGAAAAGAAGAAAACCTCAGCGTCGACGCCTCCACTCCCCTCCAACAACAGTACAGAGAAATAAAACCAGTTTGGAAATGATCAAATTACATCAAATGAAAATGCTGGATAAATGGCCTCCAAATTTTTTCAAACTTAATAGAAGGGTCATAAACTGCACTTCTAATTTTCTCCAAATTCAGACACACCATAGTTTGTGAAAACCAATGAAATACTGTAGGAGGGTTGATCTCTTTCCAATTCAACAAGATGGACCTTCTAGCTATTAAAGTAAGAAATGAAATCATCCTTCGTGATGAAGAGGTTAAATTATTTGAGTCTATTATTGGTAATCCAAAGATAGCAGTAATTGGATGAGGTTGTAAGTCTAGATTTAGGACCGTTGAAATAATATCAAAAATATCTTTCCAATATTTCTCCAACAAGGGACATGACCAAAACATGTGAGTTAAAGAAGCAATCTCAGACTGGCATCTGTCACATATTGGATTAATATAAGAGTAATAACGAGATAGTTTATCTTTGGACATATGAGCCCTGTGAACTACTTTAAACTGTATCAACCTATGCTTAGCACATACAGAGGATGAATTCACCAACTGAAGAATTTTTTCCCATTTTTCAGTCGGTATATTAATCTCAAGTTCTCTTTCCCAGTCAGCTTTAATTTTATTAGAGGCATCAAGACATAAATTCATAATTATATTATATACAATTGCTGTTACACCTTTCTGAGAAAGATTTAAGTCTAAGATTTTTCCAAAGTGTCCATTGGATATGGGTGTGGAAACTTAGGAGAGACAGTAATTAAAAAGTTTCTAATCTGTAAATATCTAAAAAAGTGAGATCTGGGTAAGTTATATTTATTAGAAAGTTGATCAAAAGACATAAAACAGTTATCCAAAAATAAATCGCGAAAAGATATTATACCTTTGGTTTTCCAATCAAAGTAAGCTTGATCCATCATGGAAGCTTGAAAAAGAAAATTTGATATAATGGGACTTGCTAGAATGAATTGATTAAACCCAAAAAATCTTCGGAATTGAAACCATATACGTAAAGTATGTTTAACTATTGGGTTATTCATTTGTTTATATGATTTAAAAGAAGTAAAAGGAAGTAAAGTTCCTAAAACCGAACCCAAGGAAAACCCTTGTAATGAATTAGATTCAAGATTTACCCAATGAGGGTTTAAAGATGCGTCCAAATCTTGTAGCCAAAATTTTAAATATCGAATATTAATTGCCCAATAATAGAATCTAAAATTTGGGAGGGCAAGTCCCCCCTCCTTCTTGGATTTCTGTAAATATCTTTTACCTAACCTAGGATTTTTATTCTGCCAAATATATGAGGAAATTTTTGAATCCACGTTATCAAAAAAAGATTTTGGGATAAAAATTGGAACCGATTGAAATATATACAAAAATTTAGGCAAAATGATTATCTTAATAGCGTTAATCCGACCAATCAAAGACAAAGAGATTGGGGACCATTTGGTAAATAAAAGTTTAATCTGATCAATTAAAGGTAAAAAATTAGCTTTAAATAAATCTTTATATTTTTTGGTAATTGTTATCCCTAAGTATATAAATGAATCAGTAACCAATTTAAATGGTAAACGTCCATAAATAGGTACATGCTTATTTAAAGGGAATAATTCACTCTTACTAAGATTCAATTTGTAACCAGAAAAGTTACTAAATTGAGCTAACAGATCTAAGATAGCAGGAATTGACTTCTCCGGGTTAGAGATATATAACAACAAATCATCTGCATATAATGATAGTTTATGTATTTCATTTCCACGGGTAATACCAACAATATTTGGCGAGTCACGGATAGCAATTGCTAAAGGTTCAAGAGCAATATTAAATAGTAAAGGACTAAGAGGGCAACCTTGCCTCGTACCACGAAAAAGACGAAAAAAAGAAGATCTATAATTATTTGTACAGACCGAGGCTACCGGGGAGTAATATAACAATTTAATCCAAGATATAAATGTCAAATTAAAATTAAATTGCTCAAGAACATTAAATAAATAAGGCCATTCAACTCTGTCAAAGGCTTTCTCAGCATCTAATGAGATAATACATTCCGGGGTAGTAAGTGAGGGGGTATAAACAATATTCATTAACCTCCTAATATTAAAAGATGAATAGCGATTTTTGATGAATCCGGTTTGATCCATGGAAATAATTTGAGGTAACACCTTCTCCAGTCTAGTAGCTAGAATTTTTGAAAAAATTTTTGAATCTACATTCAGAAGAGAAATCGGTCTATAGGATGCACAATCCGTAGGATCTTTATTCTTTTTAAGAATTAAGGAAATAGAGGCTTCATAAAACGATTGTGGTAATTTACCTAAACTAATTGCTTCCTTAAATATTCTAGACAACTTAGAAGAAAGAATGGAGGAAAAAAATTTTAAAAATTCCACTGTAAACCCATCGGGACCGGGTGCTTTACCGGAATTTAATGATGAGATTGCAGTTATTATTTCTTCCTCTGAAATGGAAGTTTCTAATGATAGGCAATCTTCGGGGGATAGTTTCGGAAAACTCAATTTACTTAAAAAATCATGCATGAAATTAGAATCATGAGGAAAATCAGAATGATATAAAGAGGTATAAAATTCTTGAAAGGTTTGGTTTATCCCAACATGATCAACTGTGAAAGTATCATCCTGTTTGCGGATCTTAGTAATTTGACGTTTAACCGAATCAAATTTCAATTGGTTAGCCAGTAATTTACCCGATTTATCACTATGAATATAAAAATCACTTCTAGTTCTCATTAATTGATTTTCGATCAAGGATGTTAATAATAAGCTATGTTCCAATTGGAGTTCAACTCTGTGTTTGTACAACTCCTTGCTAGGAGAAATAGCATATTTTTTTTATCAACTTCTTTAATTTTATCAACCAGTAGAAGTATTTCATTGTTAATACGTCTTTTCAAACCGGCCGAATAGGAAATAATCTGACCACGGATATAAGCTTTAAAGGCGTCCCAAACACTTCCGTTGGAAACTTCATCCGTAGTATTAGTTGAAAAGAAGAAATCAATCTGCTCCTTTATAAATTTGACAAAGTCCTGATCCTGAAGCAAAATAGGGTTAAATCGCCATTGTCTGGTAGTACAAAAGATATCCATTAACTTGATGGAAAGATTCAATGGAGCATGATCTGAAATAGCAGTAATGTCATAATTACAATCAACTACATATGGAATCAAACGAGAGTCAATCAGGAAATAATCAATTCGAGAAAAAGAACGGTGAACATGTGAAAAAAAGGAGAATTCCTTATCATTTGGATGTAGAAATCTCCAAATTTCTGAAATCCCAGCATCCAACATAAAAGAGTTGATAATAGTAGCTGACTTATTCGGTAAAGCCGGACTACTTGTGGATCTATCCAACATGGGATTCAAACATAAATTAAAATCACCGCCCATTATCAACATATACTCGTTTAAATTAGGAAGGGAAGTAAGTAAATGTTTAAAGAATTCAGGATAATCCACATTCGGAGCGTAAACATTAACCATAGCGACCTTTTTATTAAAAAGTACCCCCGTAATTAACAGAAATCTGCCATTAGGATCTGAAATGATGTCTTGATGAATGAATGTAATTGAGGGATCAATAAAAATTGAAACGCCTTTAATTTTGGCTTGAGCATTTGAATGGTATTTTTGGCTTTTCCAAAACTTAAAGAAGCGTTGACTGTCCTCTTTCCTTACATGAGTCTCTTGAGCAAAGATAATATGAGCACTCAGTCTTTGGAATATTTTGAAAATCTTTTTCCGTTTTATTGGATGGTTTAAACCATTTGTATTCCAAGAGACAAAATTAATAGAATGAGCCATAACTAAAAATTAACCCTTTGGTGAGTAAGGGGTTAACCATAATGTGAGCTCATGAAATCGGAAGGAACATGATTAGAGAGGAACCGGAAATCTCGACACTGGGGACATCTTTGTAGTTCTGAATCAGCCCAATAGAAAAAATTAAAAAAGAAAAAGACCACCCCCTCCCCCAACCCCAAATAGAAACCCGAACTGAGCCAGAGAAGGCTGAAAAAAGCGCTAACTAATACTAACTTTAACCCCATTTCTGCAGGGGGCAACTCCAAAAATATATGTTAGATAAGTGACCTCCCAAAGACTAATATGTGAAAAATAAACAGTATTGTAAATTAGTCTCCATAGTAAAAATTACTAAAATATATAAAATAAAAGAAACCAGTATCAGTGCATATAATTAGTTAATTATAAACGAGTAAATAAAAAAACGCTTCCAAAATAAGAAAAATGGATTATGGGAAGAAGAAGCATAAGAACATGGCGTCCCGAAAAAAAAATAAAAATTATAGAAAAAGAAAGACAAGTTGCCATTTTAATTACGCGAAAATCAAAAATAGGAAGCATATAACTACAAATGACCGTCGGATCGGATCATTAGTAATAACAAAAAAGGATAAATTAAAACAAAAGGTTAACTAAGGGAAGGTGATGTTATTCACAGAAGATAAATATTCTATATAAGTTATAGAATAATCACTATAGTAAAGAACAAAGAACAAAAATCCTAAACCTATAAAAAACCTTCATCGCACAGTAGTAGAAGGTTTATTTTGAAGGAAAACACCAGAGAGAAGAAAAAATTGGTGCTGGAAGCACCCAACACAGATTAAGAGAGGGTATCTGTATCAGATGGGAAATTATCATCCAAAAAGCTCCGAGCGGCAGTTGTAGAGTGGAAAACACAACGATTTCCATCGGGAAGAGAGATTCTGAGTCGTGCAGGATACAGTAGTGCCGGTTTGAGATTTTTTTGATAGCATTCCGACATTAAAGGTTTAAAAGTCAGTCGTTCCTTCATCACTTCAGGACTGCAGTCTTGAACTATCCTGAAGGAATGCTGGTGATACTTGATCATCCCTTGTCAACGAGCGATCTGGAGAAGTTGTTCTTTAACATTAACATAATGGAAACGAAGAATAACTGGTCTGGGTTTGGAAACAGCCGCTGCCAACTTTACCCACGGTATACGATGGGCGCGATCGAGTAATGGAGGATCGTTGGGAAAAACTGAACCGAACGAATCCTTTAAAAGTTTAGCAAAGAATATTACAGAATCTCCAACCTCAACATCCTCGGGTAGGCCAATTAAACGTAAATTTTGTCTTCTCGATCGATTCTCAAGATCAATAACTTTGGATTTAAGTTGTTGGAGCTGTTTAGTAGTCGAAGCTACATTCTTCTCTAAGATCTCAACTTTTGTATCCGTCTTCTGAGATTTAGTATCCAGCTCAGAAATTTTTGCATCGTGTTTTTGAACATCAGTATTCAGGAATTTCAAAGATTCCGTGATTGATTTTAAATCTTCATTAAGGCTTTGACGATGTTGTTCAAATTGAGCAGTTAAACTTTCAGATAATTTTATCCGATGCTGCTCAAACATTTCCTCCAAACACTTCACCATAACTTCGTAAGTTAATTCCGTTGGTTTAGAGTCACCTTTCTTCTTTCCTCCGTTCCCATCAGCGTCTTTCCCATCTTTGGTTTTAGATCTCGTACTCATTTCTTTAAGCTCAAAAGTTGCGATTGACAAAAGGAAGTCAATTAATCGATAATTCAGAGAGATAAAGTAAGTCTTCTGGTGTACTTAAAGTTGATTAGATCAAGGAGATCATAGGTTAAAAAGGATAACGGGAATGGAGTGAAGCCAGAGAGACGACCTCACTCCATGAGCGCTCCCTGCAGAATCTCTTATTGACTCTCAATTAATTCCACTTGTTATTGACTGCAAATATGACTCCATTTATGTCTCCGATCATGCGCCATTGGAACTATATTAAGTCAATGGATACATCTTCTAGTACGAGACAATGGTGATTTAGTTCCATTTTGCTTCAGAACTTGGACTTCGTTAATTTTATTGAGGAACAGATTAATTTTTTTCTTCACAACGAATTTTACAGAAGGAATTTCCCACGGGGTACTATGGGACACTTAAAGCATATATTCGTGGACAAATTATTTCATATTCTGCTGCACTGAAAAAGCGAACTAATAATGAAATACTGGTTGACAAGATCAAGGAAATTGACAAGAAATATTCTATTGCTCCTAATCAGGAGCTTTATAAAGAGAGAGTCGAACTTAAAATGGAACATAGTCTATTACTATCATCTTCTATTGAAAATTAATTAATTAAAACTAGGAGTCAATTCTATATACATGGTGATAAAACTGGGAAACTACTGGCTAATCAACTGAAATTGGCTTCAGTTAAACGCCACATTGTTAAGATTTGTAAAAAAGATGGTACTCTGACGGTTGATCATGATGAGATAAACAAATCCTTTCAAGAATTTTATACCTCTCTATACCAATCAGAATTTCCTGATGACTCCACTATAATGCATGAATTTTTAAAGAAATTGAATATTCTAAAATTATCACCCAATGAAAGTTTAGAACTAGGTGTATCTATTACAGTAGAAGAATTAAGAAATGCTATTTCCTCGATGAATTCAGGTAAAGCACCTGGTCCAAACAGTTGTACAGTAGAATTTTTTAAATCTTCCTCTACTATACTTTCTCCTTGGTTATGTAGAAGCAATAGACTTGGGTCTTTGATAACACCTGCTTTTATTGCTTAATGTGCTGAACTTTCCTGCCACTAATCTGACGGTCCTTTCAATCTACCATTCTACTTTCCAGTTTTATCATAATTGAGATTAACTTGTGTATGTCATGTTGACTTCAACCAGATACAAATGATGGTGTCATCATTAATAAAATTTAAGAGTCACATCTTAACCTCATGTTTTAAATTAATGTAATCATTTTGGCTCGGGAAGTTGAGATTAGTTGGGTTCTACAACTGTTGCAGGGACCCCAGCTGTTTACAATTCACAATCAATGATTTGGATAATGAAATCAAATATAATATAAAGCTTGGTGGCAATATAGACCAAGGAGGGGATGCCAAGAAGCTTCAGGAGGATATAGATAGTTTAAGTGAAAGGGCAAAGATGTAACGGTTTGAATATAATATGGAAAAAAATGAAGTAATTTTTACGAGAATACAGAAAGGTAGAATATATTTATAACCAGTAAAAGATTGAGAGCTGTTGAAGTTTAGAGGGACTTGGATGTTCTTGTACACAGATCTGCTGGATTAATTCCTAGGTCAGAATGTTTGTCCCATGAAAGATTTAGCTGACTAGGAAGAGTTTAAAAGAATGAGGAGTGATCTAAATGAAAATTAAATTCTTAAGGGGCTTAAAAGGGAGATTTGAAGTTAGTGCTTCTTCTAGCAAGTGGCGACAGAGTCAGAGATTTTAGTCTCAAAACAGTCTCAGCTATTAATGAGATGAGGTTTTTAGCATCCAAAAGTTAGGAATTTTTGGAGTTTCTTATCCAAAAAGTTAAGACCTTCTGTTGGTGATTGTCAAGATAGAGATGACTAGATGTTTGAATATTCAGGAGTCAAGGTATTATAGGTTTATTGCAGGAAATTGTTGCTGATTTAAAAGCTCAATCATGATCTCATCATGTGAATGGGCACAAGAGGCAGAATACTCCACTTGCATTTCTGTTTACCCCAACTGTGGCAGTAACTGCTACGTTCTACACTTTGTGTAGGATTTCTCTGATTTTATATTTTATCGAGGGAAGTTATCCCACTTACCTGCTTTGTCACTCTATATTGGGTGTCTGTAGACGCTCCAAAGTACTGCTGTGGTGATGTTCCCTTTGTCTAAGTTCTGTAATACTCTGGACTGCATTCTTCTTGTGTCTGACCAGCCTATTCTTTGTAGTAATTTACAGATTTCTGTTTCACTATTTTTGCTACTTTCTGCTGACCTAGCTGCTCACAATCTATAATCAGTGATTTTAAAAAATTATTATGTATTATTCTGTTCTGGAAACTATCCTTTTTAGATGCTTCTTGCTATCCAGTGTCATGGAAGGGAATGAGCAAATTCTCATTAACAAACCTAGGAACAGTATAATTAGTCTTCTTGTTAACCTGAGTGCTGTAACATTTGGAACAGGTATTCAAGTAGATTCTGAATCGTCAAAAATTTGCTTAAACAAAATATTTTATATAATGTACATTTTAAGAATCAGTTGCTTAGCAATGATTACTTATTTTCAAAAAATAATTTCTTGTAAATTTCTGATAACTTGTGAAGTAATCACACCTTAGTTCAAGTGATTTAGTTTTTGTCAGTTTTTGTGTTTTTTATTCTATTGTGTTTCTTTGTACTATTGTGAATGCTTGCAAGAAAATGCACCTCAGGGTAGTATATGGTGACATACGCATTTCGATAATGAATTTAAATTGAACTTTTGATCTTTGAAAATTTTCAAACAACACACCTTGTGATATGCCAAATTGCAGAACAACTTTGGGATAACACTATTAATCCCAAGTGCATGATAACTTTAAAGCCGGTGTCAGTTTTCTGGGATGTTGATATTGTATGCTGGTAGTTTTTGTAAAATCTCAGCCAACAATGAGGTCGAGCTTTTATGACTGTTCAATTATGCTATGTTAAGCATGGTGATTAAATTACTGAACTACAATCAGGAGCCAAGAAAATTGACTTCATAACCTTCTGTTCTAGATGGGCATCTCAGATAGTTTACCTCCAATCTTTTTTTTAAATCTAGCCTTTCTAGTGCGGCCAAATGCATACCAAATTTTAAAACACTGGTCACCACTTAGCTTCAGGAATGGAACTTTGGCTTTTTATATTGTTGTAAGTTCTCCTGAGTGTTTAGCTGTCACAAGAACAGAAAGTGCTGGACAAAATCAGCAGAAATCATTTGTGGAAAAAGAAACAAGTCAAAGATCTTTCATTTTTCCACATCTGACTGATCTGACTTTTTCTGACATCTTGTATTCTATTTTAAAATTTCCAGTGTCTGCAGATCTTTTGACTTTGATTTGTGTTTGCACTGAAAAGGCCTAATCACTTAAAGGAGAATTGGATTAGGCAGTAAGTGCCAGCCTTGCCAGTGGCATCCATATTTGTAATGGTAAATAAAATCTTAGCAGAGAAAAGAGAAGATTGTTAGCAATTATTTCTCACCTATGATTTCTAGGGTTGAACAGAATTTCATTGAAACTTAAGAATCTGAGGGGCCTTAATAAATTCTGAGAAATTGTTACCTGTGTGTGGAGTCCAGAGCCAGGGACAATTCACCAGGCTCTGACGTGTGAATTTTTGTCATGCATTTATTCTATCTCAGAGCTGTGGATGATGAGTCGTTAAATATATGCAAGGCTATGAAAGATTTTTACCCTACAGGGCAATTAAGGATTTTGGTGGGCAAAAATCAAATCAGCACAATCTTTTTGAATGATTCAAAAAAACTTGATGGGCTGCACAGCTTTCTCCTGTACCTATTTATTACTCACTTTTTGTGACTTGGTAGTTTCTATCCTAGAATATTTGGAAAGAAATGTATGAGGAAAATTATAGTCAACAGTTAGCAAAGTTCTCTGATCTCAGGAATTCTATTTTGGATTTGGAAAGTTATAAATACTGTTCTGTTATTCTGTCAAAGGAAGAAACCAGGTAGCAATCAATCCATTGGTTTATCAGTCTCATTTGTTTCTCCTTAAGATAGATCAGCTGTGACCATCAACCCTTCATATGCTTTTATAACTGGTGCAACCATTTGTTGTAAATATTGGCTGTCACTACTGTATTAAATATATCCTTTTGTCTTTCAATCCCTCCTCGCTCATTACAACTTCATTCATGTTTGATTTTGAATTTTTCCTTCTTCTCAAAATCATCCACTTGAAATGTTAACTCCATTTCCCTCTCTAGAGATGCTGCTTGAATTGCTGAATATTTCCAAAATTTGGATTCTATTTGACAAGTTGCAATCTCTCTGTTAATTGCTTTTGTAGTGTATTTCCAGCAGATTTGTTGTATCCTGAATTTATTTAATAGGAGAATAGATTGGTAACTACAAAAGCATCAAGGTATATGGGAAGAGAGCCAGAGTATGATGTTGAGGTGATTGGTCAATCATCTGTTGAATGTTGAAAGGGTTTCTATTTTCTGATGTTTCCACATACAAGCATTGGATTTTAAGAACAAGGATCTATATAACCTAGATGGATTTTAAATTTGAGGAGTAAGTGATTTTCTTTATGCATTTTTCAGGATAGGTTTTCTTGGTCTAGGCTTGATGGGAAGTGGAATTGTTGCAAATCTCTTAAAGATGGGGCACATGGTTACTGTATGGAATCGCACAGGAGAAAAGGTATGGCTTTTTGAAAATTATGTTTTGCTTCACTTGATTAGTTATTGCGATGTCAACTTGCTCCTTTAAGTAGCACTCCTACATCTAAAATTTAGAATGTTATGGCTCTGTCTCCAGAGACCATGATTTATAGTTCAGCCAGACACTCAAAGATGCTGTGTTTTGAGTCTCAAGTACATAGTTTCAGGGGGAAAAAAATCTTAATGGAGAATCAACAGAGAAGATCTCTGACCTTTTTTGTTGAACAAATATCTTGAAAACAGTATATGATTGTTTGTGAGAACTTGCAGTGTGAAAGCCTGTGAAATTAGTACAGGCCATCTCTGTTACTACTTTAAGATGCTCCTACATATAAACAAGTTCCACAATATTGATTTCAAAAGCCATATCTCTTCCCACTCCCTTGCTACACTCAACCTCGTTCATTAGTCTTCCATACTTCTGGTACCCTTCGTTATAGTAGTGCAGAGGTATAGTTACCATCTCAAGTGATTTCATTTTGTTGTGCATTTTCCAAAGGAAGTCTGTAAAAACAACCCATGGCTTTTAAGACTATCCTTTTTTGAAATTCTGTTTTACTTTCTGATCTCATCAAAGTTGCTGGTGAACGCAGCAGGCCAGGCAGCATCTGTAGGAAGAGGTGCAGTCGACGTTTCAGGCCGAGACCCTTCGTCAGGACTAACTGAAGGAAGAGTGAGTAAGGGATTTGAAAGGGGGAGGGGGAGATCCAAAATGATACGAGAATACAGGAGGGGGAGGGATGGAGCCAAGAGCTGGACAGGTGATTGGCAAAAGGGGATACGAGAGGATCATGGGAAAGGAGGTCCGGGAAGAAAGACGGGGGGGGGGGGGGACCCAGAGGATGGGCAAGAGGTACATTCAGAGGGACAGAGGGAGAAAAAGGAGAGTGAGAGAAAGAATGTGTGCATAAAAATAAGTAACAGATGGGGTACGAGGGGGAGGTGGGGCCTAGCGGAAGTTAGAGAAGTCGATGTTCATGCCATCAGGTTGGAGGCTACCCAGACAGAATATAAGGTATTGTTCCTCCAACCTGAGTGTGGCTTCATCTTTACAGTAGAGGAGGCCGTGGATAGACATGTCAGAATGGGAATGGGATGTGGAATTAAAATGTGTGGCCACTGGGAGATCCTGCTTTCTCTGGCGGACAGAGCGTAGGTGTTCAGCAAAGAGGTCTCCCAGTCTGCGTCGGGTCTCGCCAATATATAAAAGGCCACATCGGGAGCACCGGACGCAGTATATCACCCCAGTCGACTCACAGGTGAAGTGTTGCCTCACCTGGAAGGACTGTTTGGGGCCCTGAATGGTGGTAAGGGAGGAAGTGTAAGGGCATGTGTAGCACTTGTTCCGCTTACACGGATAAATGCCAGGAGGGAGATCAGTGGGGAGGGATGGGGGGGACGAATGGACAAGGGAGTTGTGTAGGGAGCGATCCCTGCGGAATGCAGAGAGATGGGGGGAGGGAAAGATGTGCTTAGTGGTGGGATACCGTTGGAGGTGGCGGAAGTTACGGAGAATAATATGTTGGACCCGGAGGCTGGTGGGGTGGTAGGTGAGGACCAGGGGAACCCTATTCCTAGTGGGGTGGCGGGAGGATGGAGTGAGAGCAGATGTACGTGAAATGGGCCTGCTGCGTTCACCAGCAACTTTGATGTGTGTTGCTTGAATTTCCAGCATCTGCAGAATTCCTGTTGTTTACTTTCTGATCTATTCTTTTTCATTTCAAGTTTCTCAGTTATAATGTATTTTGGGATATCCTAAATTATGTGCACATCCTTCACTGAAATGAAAAGTGCAGGATCATTGAGCTGTAATACTATTGTTGTATGTGCAGAAGTACTGTCCAACTTCCATGAGGATCTCTGCTGAGATCCCATGAGGACCAGTGGCTTTGTTGCTTTTCAGGCTCCTGATGGCATCTTTGAGTTCTTTTATACCGGGAGGTTACCTACCCCATGTCATCTCCCACATGTCTCTGGAGGATTTGGTTCGTAACCTCTGGTTTACTGTTAATAAGTTCTTAAAAGTGCTCTCTCTGGTGATTGTTGATATCCCTCTGATCTTTTAGCAAGTTCTTCCTGTACTTTGAGTGCAGAGTGTTTCCTCCACAGTAACTTGGAGCATATTCTGCGTTGGTGGCGCTGAAGAACCCTCGTGTTACTAGAATCTGCCAGCCTTTGGATTTCCAGGGCTTTCTCAGTCAACCAAGAATTCTTTATCTCCTTCACTCTGCACTGGACATTTGCCTTGGCTCTGGAGTTATCTTCTCTTTCGGCTTTGCTGCTGATGTCATTCTGCCAGGCACAAAAGGCTGCCGTTTTCTTGAGATGAGTTGTTCTATCTCCAGATCGTTATCATCAAACTAATCCTGATGTTTTCTGGAGTTGTACCCAAGGATGTTTTTGCAGGTATTGAGTATGTTCCTGAATGTCTCGGAAAAGTACCAACTGCTCTTGGAGCTCAGGGATGCTCTAATAGTGACCATATTCAAGAAGGGAGAAAAAGTAGATTGTGGTAACAGAAGCAACTCACTCCTGTCAACAACAAAGTACTTGCACATATCCTTATCAACTGACTCCTTCCGCTATCTGAAGAAGTACTCCCTGAATCACAGTGTGATTTCTGCCCATCTAGACATACTGCAGACATGATCTTCACAGCATGCCGATTAGAGGATAAATGTCTTGAACAAAGGCAACCCTTGTTCTTGGCTAGGGAACGGTCTACTAACCCACAGCACGGGTTCACCACCAGCAAACCCCCACAGGCAAGCTCTTACCTGCACTGGTAATCACGGGTCGAAATTACTCGGTCCGTCGCCTCCACTCTCGTGGTGGTCTTAAACTCCACCAGTGGTTTCTCGGGTAGTTTCCGCAGTTCTCTCGTGTCGTTTCCGCAGTTCTCTCGTGTCGTGTCTCCTCTGCCGTTATCAGACCGAATGATCAACTTTTTATAATCCATTCAAAATTCCAGCATCCGTTAGCTTAACCGCTCTGAGCTGTTACCATGGTGACTTCCCAGCTCGTGTCTCAGCTCGCGCCGTACTCTCTCTCTCTTTTAATTGCCTCCTTGCTCATTAGACTGCTGAACTTTCTAGCAGTTTCGCACCTGCGTGACACTCCCCTGACAAATACTTAAGAATATTGATGCTAATGCATGATGGCACTGAATCAGAACCCTTCACTGTCAAGACAGGAGTCAGACAGGGCTGCATCATTGCACCCAGCCTATTTGTCATTTTCATTGCTGCCTTCCTTCACCTCATTGGCCAACATGGTACTGGGAATTCCAATCATGGATAGAACAGACAGCATGCTTTTCAACCTAAACTGGTTCAAAGCCAAGAACAAGGTCAGCATTACCTCTATCATGAAGCTTCAGTATACGGATGACAACTCCATCGCAGCACACACATGGAAGAAGGCCTCCATTGTATCCTGAATGCCTTTGCCAAGGTCTAGTTTTGAATATAAAAAAGACATAGGTCCTCTGTCAGCTAACATCTAACCGGCCATTTATCCAGGCCTCAACAAAAGTTGATGATATTGCCCTTGAAAATGTAGACCACTTTCCTTACCTTGGCAGCATTCTGTGCTCAAAAGCAGATGTCAACTTGGAGATCAACCATGGCCTGACTCATGCTGGTGGAGCCTATGCAAGATTAAGGAAAAGAGTCTTTGAAGACCACAACCTGTAGGTCTAACTCGCATCACCCCGAACAGATCCTTTACTCACAATTGAAGGAAGATCAGCGAGACCCTGGTGGGCAAAGGAAATGCTTCAAAGGTATCAAAATCAGCCTGAAGAAATTCAACATTACCAAAACTTTTGGTCTATAGTACATTTGTCCTTCCTATATTACTGTATGGAACTGAATCATGGACCACCTTCAGTAGACACCTGAAAATCCTGGAACAATACTGCCAAAGAACCTTATGAAAGATTTAGAGGATCAGCTGGAAGAAAGGACTCACTATTACCAGTGTACTGGAGCACCACATGAATAGCACTTCCACCATGATAAAGCAACACCATTTCCGATGGGTAGGTCATATCATCAAAATCAACCTTACATCTAAAAACTCAGAAGCGTTACACTCAGTAGATATACCTGGAGGAAATCCTGTTCAAGAGAGAGCTGCACTATGTGAGTTCTCCGCTGTACCGCAGAAAACAAGCGGTCGTTACAAAAGGAGAGACTGAACAACCAAAAGACCTAACCACTAACCACAGCCACCACCTACTCTTGTCCACACTGCACCAGAATATGTGGGGCCCAGATCTACAACTACCTGATAATCCAGCAATAGACAATCCCTTAGGAAAACATCATACTCAACACAAGTGATTGCCCTGCTACTACTAAGGTATTATTGCTAATGTAGCAAGTTCATTTGATCTAGAAGCTGGCTACAATCAACGCTGAAGCTGAAATTTGATCAGGCCATGTCATTTGACAATTCTGTCAGAATATAATGTATCAAGGAGCTGTTTATAAAATGTGTGTGAGTTATTTGCTCTGCAAAATGGAACATTTATGAAATTCCTCTTCCATTTTGTGACAGTGCGATCCTTTTCTCCAAGAAGGGGCACGTTTAGGACGGACACCCGCAGAGGTGGTTTCAACCTGTGATATCACACTTTCTTGCATTTCTGATCCAAAAGCAGCTAAAGATGTAAGTAAACTGAATGTTTCTTAACCGATGGACCAAATGACAAATAATGGTTATGATATTTGAAATCTTGAAGATTATTTTAAGCACTGCTTAGTTTACAGAGAGGAAGCACAAGATTTTAATGGGTTTATGAGTGTTTTCTCCCTGCTTTGTGTATGAACTTAGAATTGGGGACCACAGTTTCAGAGTAAGTGGACACCAGTTTAAGATAGAGTTGAGGAAGAATTTTTTTCTTCAGGGATTATGAATCTTTGTAATTTTCTCCCCAGAGTTGTGTAAGCAGAGTCACTATCAATCTCAGCCTTGAATATATTCATATTTTATCTGTGTAGAAGTTGAAAGCTAGATGAAACAAGTGGGGAAGTGTAGCAAAGGTCAAATTCAGATCAGTCCTAATTATCTTGAATGGTGGACTTATCTGGACAAGCTGATGACTATTCCTAGTTCTTGTCTTTGTGAATGTTAATTAAATTTTAATACAGGGTCTTTAATTTATCGTAATTGAAAGAAGCTGGTATCTGATCACTTTGAGTGTTACTTGTGCTTTCAGTTGGTTCTGGGTCCGAGTGGGGTACTGCAAGGGATTCGACCAGGCAAGTGTTATGTTGATATGTCTACAATGGATCCTGAGACATCCACAGAGATCTCACAGGTGATTAGATAAACGAATTATTTAAACTATTTTTGATGTCAGTATGAAATGTGTATAACAAAATATTATGTAGATGGTCTTGATCTTTTTGACTCTGCTAATGTAAATATAGTTATTCTACAAACTGTGCAATTGTTCTTTAAGCTTGATACAGATTTTGGCATGTTAACTGGCACATACTATTATTTTTGTGTGATCAGCAGATATGAATTTTGCATGGAATATAAAACCACAAGGGAAAGTAATAGGCAAGATGAAATTAAAGTATGAGACACAGCTGGGTAAAAGTGTTTAAAGAAAAATAATTAACAAAATAAGCATTGATTGTTTATAAACTAGGGGGTTACTAATAGAAAATAAAGAATTGGTCTTTAAATTAAACTGGTATTTTTGGTCAATCTTCATTCAACAAAATAAGTAACATCCAAGAAAATAGTTGAAGGTCAAGTATTGAAAGGGAGCGAGGAACTCTTGGTGGTGGGGTGGGGGGGCGTGGAATAGAATCACCAGGGATCTGAGATTTAGGGAAGTTCCCACTATCTTGAATAAAGAAATTATTTCTACTATTTCCAAAAATGGAGGAAATCAAAGCAAGAATATATAGGGCAGATGGAGTAACAGCTGTCACAGGAAAAATGTTTGAGAAGTTTTCAATAGTGTTGTATCAGAGAACTAATAATTATAATGTGATTTTGTGAAAGAAAGTCACGTTTGTCTTGAGGAAAGGTTGACTGAGCTTAGCTTGTATCCCATTATCCGTTGGAGTTCTTTTAAAAAAGTATCATGGCCTAGTAATTAAGGAGAATTATTCGATTGTCTATTAGATATCCAGAAGGCATTTGAAAAGGTTTTGTGTCAAAGATTATGAGCTTTTAATTTCTGTAATAATGTGGGACAAACAATTGGCTGCCTGACAAGAAATTGAGGGCAGGCAAAATTGAGTCTTTTTCTGTGATTGGAAA
Organism: Mobula birostris; assembly: GCF_030028105.1. Lineage (NCBI taxonomy): Eukaryota > Metazoa > Chordata > Chondrichthyes > Myliobatiformes > Myliobatidae > Mobula > Mobula birostris. The sequence goes on along the minus strand of NC_092378.1, from coordinate 135,837,283 downwards.
AATTTAATGAGTGGGTGTTAGGGCCTCAGCTGTATACATTTTATACATATGACTTGGGATTAAAGCACCAGAGGCATGATTATCAAGTATTGGAGCCCTACAGTATAGAAACAGGCCTTTCAGCCTACTTACTCGTGTTGAACAGTTATTCTAGTCAATCCTGCATCCACCACTTCCGCTGACAGCTTGCCTCACACTTGCACTACCCTCTGAGTGAAGAAATTCTCCCTCAGGCTTCCCTTAAATATTTCACCTTTAACTCTTAGCCAAAAACCTCTGGTTCTAATCTCACCCAACCTCAGTGGAAAAACCCTGCTTGCATTTACCATATCTGTACCGTTCATAATGTTGTATATCTGATTCAAATCTTTCCTCGTTCTCCTGTACTCCGGAGAATAAAGTCTTAGCCTATTTAAACTTTTCCTTTAACTCTGGTCCTCAAGTCCCATTAACATCCTTGTAAATTTTCTGTGTAGTTTACTAAATTTGCTGATGATACATAGACAAGAAAGTATGAAGTAGGCTGCAAATGGAACAAATGAGGGGGAAAATATGAAATGGCTGATATTGTGGGAATTATTTTTTTTAAACTATATCTAAACAGAGGTATAGAGACTGTGCAGTTTGTGCATGAATCTCAGAGATACCATAACTAATTAGGAAATCTCAGGCTCTTGGAAATCTTTAAATTAAGAGGTAATCCTTGGTGTCCATATGACATAGGAGAGCTAAATGAGGCCATTTGGCCCATCAAATCAACTCCACATTCCATCATGACTGATTTACTATCCCTCACAACCCCATTCTCCTGCCTTCTCCCTATAACTCTAACTAATTACGAACCTCTCAACTTCCGCTATAAATATTCTCAATGACTTGACCTCTACAGATGAATTCCACAGATTCATAACCCTCTGGCTAAAGAAATTCCTTCTCATCTCTGTTCTAAAGGGACGTCCTTGTGTTCTGAAGCTGTACCCTCTGATCCAAGAATTCAAAGGAAACATCTTCTTTATATCCACTCTATCTAGACCTTTTAATATTTGATAAGTTTCAATGAGATCCTCCCCCCCCCCCCCACCAACACCACCCTCCCAATTATTCCAAACTGCAGTGAGTATGAGCCTAGAGCCATCAAATGCTCCATACGTTAGCCCTTTCATTCTTGCGGCATTCTCCAGTATGTCATCTGGACCCTTTCCAATGCCAAATTTTTCTTAGTTAAGTGGCCCAAATGCTTTCAATCCTCCAAGTGCAGTCTGACCAATGCCTTATAAAGCCTCTGCCTGACCTACAGCTGGTGTCTTGACATTTATCCTCACTAAACAAGCTAAAATAGACTCTCTGGTTCTTGTTTGTTTTAGTTTGCTCTATGGGAATTGGCTGCTGGATTTCCAACAATACAATAATGACTGGTGCTTATGAAATAATTCATCAGTTATATGAATATTAAAATACTGGGCTTACTCACCTCAATTTTTCAGTTATATAGGGCATGGTGAGATATCTGAAGGGTTTCATACTGTATTGGTCTCTTTATTTAAGGATGAGTGTAGCTATTTTGGAAGTCAGAATTTGCTCTACAGGATCTTGGGTTGGATAATTTGCTTCGAGGAACGATTGAATTGGTTTGGGTTGTATCATTGGAATTTTGAAGAGTAAGATGTGACTAGATTAAAATATAAAATCTTGAGTGGTTTTGATAGCATGGAAGGAATGTGTCCTCTTGTTATAAAATTTAGAATGATTAAAATCATTGTTTTAAAACTAATTTCATCCATTTAACATAATTTTTTGAGGTTTCAGACTTTGGAGATCTCATCCTCTTAAGGATAGAAGCAGAGTCTTAAGCTCGATAAATTTTTGATAAGGGGATAAGAACACACATAGGGTAGTCAGGAACTTGGAGTTGAGGTGACAATCAGGTCAGCTGTGATCTTATTTAATGGCACACCAACCTTGAAAGCTAAGTGGCCAACTCCTTCTCCAAATCCAGCTTCAGAAATTAGTATCTTGTTTTTGGCCAGCTGGATGCGTGGCTGTATTCAGTAAGGTGAAAAGCTTGCCAAAATCTACCTTGTGGGTTGGTTGAGTCAAATGTCAGACCCTGAAAACCAGTAAAAGTTAATCTCATTCAATAATGTAGTTAATAGAGCTTTGATTCAGTGGTCCTGAGCCTTTCCTGACATGCTGCTTCCTTATAGAACACCAATATTTTCCTTAAATTTTGTTTCGGTCTCTTTCGAGAACTTATAGCTTGTTCACTTTAATGCATTGGTTCCACTTTACTTTCCTTCCTCAGCATTGTTTACCTGTGAATTTCTTTCTAGATTTTCATGGAAGATTTGTGTTTTAATTTTGTTTGGTTATTTCCTGTTATTTTGCTCTGTTCTATTATCAAGTAACAGAAGCAAAGTATTTATGTGAAAAGTGAAGAAGATTGACTTAAGCAGTTTATTTGGCAAGAGCATTGTTAGGTGTGATCCTATGCAGTTTCAATTGAACGTTTGAGAGTTAATCTTGGTATGTGCTGTATTAATTAAGTTGAAGGAGCAAAACATGAAACAACAGGGTTTTGTCTGCATGTTTAGAGAGGTTCAGCTTAGCAGTGATTGTGATTAAATCATTCTCCATAATATTTCCTGGAAAGTTAATGGGGAAATTTTGACAAGACTGATGCATTTCAAATCAAACAGCACTTTAATTGAAGAGGAGAATATGCATGAATGTTTTATCATAATTTTTAAATATTCAGTTGATGAGGTGGGGGTGTTATCACGAGGAATTAAAATTACAAAAGTGAATGTTAGACATGTGCAGTTTAAAATTGTTTATTGGACATTGCTTTAAAGACCTCAAGTGGGCAGCTTCTGCTTGCTGTCCAAATTTTCAGAGTAGATAACTGATCCCTTGATGGGCACTTTAGTTAGTGTTGTGCACCAGTTCTTTGATTCCAGTGCTGTGTCTGGTGCTTCGTTAAGATCTAAAGTTTGGTAGGTCTTTAGGCTGCAAGATGGCACAGTGGCCAGGACTGATCTGTGTAATGGTTACTCTTACATAGGTGATCACTTCCAGAGGGGGGCGCTTTCTTGAAGCACCAGTCTCAGGGAATCGGCAGCTATCGGAAAATGGAATGCTGGTGATCCTTGCAGCTGGAGATAAGGCTTTGTTTGATGATTGTAGCAGCTGTTTTCAGGCCATGGGGAAGAAGTCTTTCTATTTGGGTAGGTCCCTGCTTATAGAATCCTCCAATTATTTCTCCTTGAAAATATATTTGAAATGCTTATCAGGGATGTTTGTTTTTGCCAGGTAGAAAAGCAAACTTTGTGGTAAATTCAGTTATGCAGTCTATAAAATATGCTTGATAGGAAGTCATATGACATTCCATCGGATTTGTTAATTTGCTTTGCAACGGGATATTAGTTGGGAGTCTCTAAAACTATATTTAAAGCATTTATGAGCCTGGTCTTCAGATTTTATATTTTGCCATCCCCATCTGTTTATATTGTGCATGGTGCTGTATCAAATAATATAACTGGTTATGAAAAGCCACTGTCCATGACATTTACTCCAAAAGAAATATTTTACTTGCAAAACAAAAATAGTGTGCAATGCTACATGTTTGGTCATCACAACTTTGATAATATTTCACCATGCACAAGATGATAACAGTTGGCATTTAAAATATATAAGCATGTAGGTTATGGAGGGGTGTGGGGTGAAGGAGAGAAAAAGCAAGAAAAAGAATAAGACAATTCCAATGGAAAGACTTGTGTTTTGAAAAGGCATCTCTCGTCTTGCTGTTGCCCAAATTACATATTAATTTCCATAATGTTATGGTTAATATTGACAATCTCACTAAGTTGCATATATTTTATTATGAGAGTGCTACTTTCAGAAGTATATGGAACACATAAATGACCAACGTCAATGTCTTATTTTTCTTTTTCAGGAGAGGTGGGCAATGCTTCGAAGATGATGCTGATTGTAAATATGATCCTGGGGAGCTTCATGGCTTCTATAGCTGAAGGATTTACATTGGCTAAAATAGCAAGCCAGTCGCAAGAAGTGTTGCTTTATATCCTGAGTCAGGGACCTTTAGCGTGTGCTTTTTTGGACCAGAAGTGCCAAAGTAATAACTTATGGAATTTTTAGGGGTATTGGTTAAGGGAACGGGGCTTTTTATTTGAATTATCATTAAAGTTAGGATAACCTGATGAATTTAATTCCCCCAATGCAAATATGTTCTTGTAAGCAAATGTGAGAATTTGACCAAAGGCAAAATTAATTTGCCTTTAATCTCATACACAAGCCAATAGAGGTTGAAATGTTGGGGAAATATTGTAGGAGTGTGTATAATATTTGCATGAATGTATTTGTATCATAGATAATAGGTATTATTCATTAGTATTTCAAAGGTTCAAAGGTACAATTTAATGTCAGAGAAATGTATACAATATACATCCTGAAATGCTTTTTCTTTACACCCATCCACGAAAACAGAGTGCCCCAAGAATGAATGACAAAAATGTTAGAACCCCAAAGTCTCCCCCCCCCCAGCTCCCCTCCCTCCTGCACGTAAGCGGCAGTGAGAAACAATCCCTCTCCCCCCACCTGCAAAAATAAAGCGCACCTGCTACCAGCACTCAAGTGTGAGCAAAGCTATAGCAAAGACACAGACCTGCAGTTACCCCAAAGACTACCTTGTTCACCAGATAATTCGACATGCTGCAGGCTCCCTCTCTCCAGATAAGGGAGAAAGAGGTAACTCCATTTTCCAATGAGCGGGGAGACATAACAAACAACTCGCTGGTTTATGATATTAAAAGTTTGTTGTGTCACTTTTTTCGAGCTCTGTGCCTGAAGATCGCAAAGATCCCGGGTCCCCAGGCACACGGCAAATGTTGCGACTCCCCCAACGACACACGGGTCTCCTGTGGCGACACCGACCCTTGATCTGCCCTTCTCCAGTTACTGGAGATCCCAGGCTTCTGAATCCAAGCCGAAATCTTAGGCCAAGTCTTTGGCATGCTGAATAATGGCCGATTGTGGAACCCCAAGAGTGGGTCCCATTCCCGTAAACAACCGTAGTCAGCGTGTAACTCCAGGTCAGGGTCTTCAAAAGAACCCTGAAAGGGAAAAATAGAGATATTAAAGATGGAAGTAGAACTGTTTTGGAAGATGCAAGCAAAGGAGTGGCGGTTGGGCATCATAATTACTTAGTTCTGCATCCTTTTTGTTTCGTTTCTACCCATTTTACACAATTATTTCAAACTTTTTCTGCATGCTTCTAGTTATTGCAGCAAGCATGGTGATCTCCATGGTTGTTATGTAGATGAGAACTCCAGGTGCTTTATGCAGTATTGTAACAAGTTTTGAAGAGTTACTGGGCTAAGGAGCTAAACTATAATAGCATTGATGAGATTTTCCTGCTTAGATTAGTATTGTAATTTGCAATTGTGTGCATTGTTTAAGCAGTGGAAAAGATAATTCAGCACACTAATTACAGTTAAGATTTGGTCATTGTTATGCCTGCGGCAGTAAAATAGAATGATTCCTCAATTAGAACTAATTCAGAGTTTTTGCCAAACTCCCACTTACTTTTTGGGATACATGTTTTTTGCTGTCTAAGCTGCCTTTTGTAAAGGACATCATGCCATTCTGTAACAAAATGCTCATGATGCATTGCACTCCGACTTTACAATTCACAAAATTTGGCTCATGAAACATTTTCCAGCAGCACATCCCTTTAGTATGTTGGCAAATGGCTGTTACTGATTATAGAACATAGAAATCTACAGCACATTACAGGCCCTTCAGCCCACAATGTTGTGCCAACCATGTAACCTACTCTAGAAGCTGTTTTAGAATTACCCTACCGCATAGCCCTCTATTTTTCTAAGCTCCATGTATCCTATTGTGTCCACCTCTACCACTGTTACCGGCAGTGATTATGGCAACTTATTTTTCAATATTTAACATCTATACTGGAACCATAGGTGAGAATGATTAATCTGTGAGACTGCTGAACAGTTAACTCTTGTGTAAACTTGATAACAGCTTTAAAGTTTTGAAACAAAATTCACTAGATTTGTATGAAACAACTGGTTTAATAATTACTTCAACCACTAACTGACCTTGGGCTTGAAGGTGAATTTGTACTTGATTTTGATTTTGAAAGTTACCATTCGTGTCTATAGATTAGAACTGGAATATACTGTGTATTGGATTTCAATGTCATAAGGAAATGCAGGAGATGCTAGAAATTTTTTATGAGCACGTCAACAGTTAAATCAGCATTTTACACTTAACTGTTCTGTGAATTTACAGGTAAAATCTATCTTTATAGTCCAAAGGTATAATTTTCCTTAAATTTTAGTGCGATCATTGGCCTTTTAACACCATTGCAACTATGTTCTATGACTATTATACATAACAATAATTGACTTCCAAAACAATTTATTGTACCGACTAGTGATTCTTTCATTATCAGGTATCTTACAAGGAAACTTCAAGCCTGACTTCTTGTTGAAACATGTACAAAAGGACCTCAGGTTAGCTATTGCTATGGGTGATTCTGTCAATCATTCAACACCAATGGCTGCTGCGGCCAATGAAGTAAGTTCTAGACGTGTTATGCCCTGATATTTGTTTGTGAATCAAATCGGTTAATGTGGTTTCTGCCTGGTGATGACTTCTAAAATTATTTCTACCATTCAGACCATCTCCAAGCATCTAAAAATGTTAGTGATCTGAAGAGGCAATATTAGTAGTATTAATAGCCTGAACTGAATTGATCATAAATAGTTTATTAATTGAGCAGTGTTTCTCTGTGCCAACATAAGCAGTTGCCATGATGCTTTTACCTGTTAAAAGCAAGCTTGAATTTTATGTTCTCCTTGTCTGAATGGAATTTAAGAATGAATTTGTTTTTGTCCTATTTTGTGGCTGATTAATACAGTATTTGAAACTAGTGCAGTTACTTTCCTTAGGATTCCTCATGGCCTCTTCGCATTATTACTGAATGATAGTTTAAAAAACTTGTTTGAGAGAATTTTGGGGATATTGCTCTTTCCAGTTGTAACATTAATTTCAATCTTTTATTTGTTTTTTCTTCTAGGTGTTTAAAAAAGCAAAGGCCTTGGACCAATCTGAAAATGATATGTCTGCAGTGTACCTGGCCTGCAACCAGTGACCGTTACAATCTTTTAATTGTTTCTTTTAAAATTTTGGGGCCATTTAATTTGATTTTCATGTTTCTCATTATCAGTAAATGCTTTATTTTTCCATACTGGCCATTGTAAATATGTCCCTGTGGTGATTTGAGGATCAAATTGCCTATACCCAGCCAAATCTTGTTAATGCACTGACATGGCACTTCTTGAGACTAAAGTGAGTGTGTGCCAACCATCTGCTGCTTTTCTTTGTTGTAATTTTGTTAAGATGGTATAAGGAGTTTACTTATGGAATAATGGGTTGTTAACAAAGGTCTATGCTGGTGTTAATCCTTTACATTTTTTTTATTGGTTTGGTTAAATTCCTCCTGATATAAATGTTGATACAAATTCCAAGCTGCTCCTGCACGTTACCATCAACATTATTGACTATCATGTAACAAGGGACAGATGTGCAAAACTCATGAAGGAATATCAGGACACTGAAAAGGAAACTTAAGACCTGTATGGTGGGGATACGTCATGGATGATGTACTCTGATAATCCCAGTAATACAAGAGTCTGTTGTGTATAATAGAAAATGGCTGTCTAGTACAGAATGAAACCTTTTATTAGTGTCTTGCTTAAAGTTTCTCGTGTGATTTGTACTTTAGAGAAAAGATGAGCTCAAATAGGAAGAAAAATGAAAGACTGCACAGCTTTTAAACCAGACTGTTAAATCCAATTGTGACCAACAATTGTTTTGCATGCAATGATGTTGTTTTGTTTGGTGCTTTTCAAATAAAAATGTTCCTGATATTTCTGAATAAGTTTTCCAAAGGAGAAAATATATCTTGCTGCCTTGCAATTGGCCATCCCTTTGTACAGTGCTCAATAGTGATTTTAATGATAATGTGGTCAGTTTGACCTCTGTTTATTTTCCTCAGTCTCAAATCTGTATGAACCCAGCAAGAAAGTTTAGACTATTTAAATGGCAGTGTGTGCAGAAAAGGTTCTTTGTTTAGCATTTTTAATATCTATTTTCCACGCATGGTCCTACTCAAACTAAAATTATTTTTTTTAATCTTGTATTTATTTACCTTTGGTTTGAAATCGATCTTTCCCTTGTCCAAAGACTGATATAAAAATTTATTCAAACATGTCAGTGTTTTTGGTTGATAACTGTGGGTCTTTGAGCTGACGTAGATGCTACTTGGGAATGCAAATTGAGCGTGACACCAGCTACTTTTAAATGCTTTTGTGTTACCATGGTTTTTCTGTTGCATGAAGTAGGTATGGAATGTAATATTGGTCACTTTACTGAAAGCATGTGACCACTTTTGGCTGCACCAAAGCATGATGGTCAAATGTTCCACATGACCATGTTAATATATTGAAGCTAAAGGAAAGTCAGACTCCATGAAGCTGCTTTTAACATTTGTATGTTAAGCAGCTAGATAATTGAGCCCTAGATTTCTGATTGAAAAGGGATACAAAAATTGAAAAAGAAATATGACATTGATATTGCATGCATATCTTTGATTGTTAGCACCCCACAAAAGTGATAGCTGTATTGCAATGGTTTAGATTCTGCCCAGGAAACAACTTCGAGGAACACTTCTTGCCATCAAAGAATACTTTTTGCTTTTATGCGAACTCTGTCTTGCATGCTCAGAAGTATAAGTCTACAAGTCTACTCTCTCAAATAGTGAGAATGGAACCTTTTTGTTAGCTTTGTTGTGGTGCTTTTCACAAAAATAATGTCTGCAATCCAAGGTTCCAACTTCTGTCAGTTACCAAGCTTGGAAGTCCTTAAGAGAAATGTTATACACAGAAGCAGGCTATGTGGGAAAATTATGTTTACTTCAAGTGTTGATTGGGACTTTTCTGGAAGTTATTGTCAGATCAGCTTGAAATATAAATGGAAAAAAATCTTTTAACTTGTTGAGACCATGTGAGGTTAATAAGCAACTTCCATTTTTAAATTAAATGAAATTGGGTAATGGCATAATTCATCGTTTGGAAGGTTGTACCGGCTTTTGCTCAAACAAACATGGCAACATGTCAAGCGTCGTGAGATTATTGTACATCACGAGTGCATTAAAGATTGTGAATAGAACCACGCTGAATTCTAATGGCGCTCTGAAGTAATTTCTCTATTTGATATTTCAAAAATATAAGAACAAGATTTCAAGTCACATTAAAATACAAACTAACAATCATTAATGGCCTTTTGCATCATATTTCTGTATTATAATTTAACACTTGGAAAGAATTTATTTAATTGTGATGTGATTAATGATTCCTGAATAGTTTTCTTGCACGACCATTGTGCTTCCACTTTGCATCAAAGGTTGTTTTCTTGAGTTATTAAAGGATGCCTTGCAATGCTGAGTGATCTGTGTCTGCGATAGAGAGCGGTGCATATCTAGTGCTATAGTTTCACAAAAATAACCTTTACTATAGTTTAAAACTACCTGGAAGCGCACTCCATGACTGAATGACATTGTTTATGTTCACTTACTAATGTTCATTTAAGATCTATTCGATAGGATTTACAATGAGATTATTTGCACAAACCTGGAGAGTTTAATCTTCAGAAAAACACCATTAATTTGTTAGTTATCACTGGCTAGCCTTCTGCAAAGATTTTGAATAAGTAGCTACAGATAAAAATATGAATTCTGCAATGAACATGTGTACACAAACTGTGATATTTTTGTGAATTTATTGTACCTTTCTCTGCTCTTTGTAGCCTGAACTTAAACTGCATCAAATCTATACTATCCAAGCATTGCATTTTTATACCGCTTATGGTATTTCATTTTAAGATCAATATTGAGAAATTGGCTATTTTTATGGATCCATAACTATTTTGTTATGTACACAATTGTATAAAGTTTGTCAAATTAGTGTTTGAAAGTGTAGTGGATATTTTTTTTTAAATAAGTTTCAGTCTAGCTTGGTCAATAAAAGCGGTTATTCAGGAAACTGATTTGTAATTGTATTTTATTTTGATGTACGACATATTTTCTTTTAAAAACAAAGTTCATTTTATGTCATTTAATCTTTCAGTAACAAAATTGTTTAATAGTAATGATATTGATTTTGTTCTAATAGGTTGTTCTGTTGTAGATGCAGTCTTTCGCTTCCGCTTCAGTTGTAATTAGGGCAATCAACAATGGCACACATCGGGGTGTGTGCTTACCCCACTGCTCTACTCTCTGTATACATATGACTGTGTAGCTATGGATAGCTCAAATACCATCTGTAAATTTGCTGATGATACAACCATTGTTGGTAGAATCTCAGATGGAGACAAGGGAGTGTACAGGAGTGAGATATGCCAACTAGTGGAATGGTGCTGCAGCAACAACCTGACACTCAACGTCAGTAAGACAAAAGAGCTGATTGTGGAGTTCAGGAAGGGTAAGATGAAGGAACACATACCAATCCTCATAGAGGGATCAGAAGTGGAGAGAGTGAGCGGTTTCATGTCCCTGGGTGTCAAGATCTCTGAGGATCTAACCTGGTCTCAACATATCAATGTAGTTATAAAGAAGGCAAGACAGTAGCTGTACTTAATTTGAAGTTTGAAGAGATTTGGCTTGTCAACAAATACATTCAAAAACTTGTATAGATGTACCATGGAGAGCATTCTGACAGGCTGCATCATTGTCTAGTATGGGGGGGGGGGCGGTTGGTACTGTACTGCATCGGTCCAAAAGAACTGCAGAGGGTTGTAAATCTAGTCAGCTCCGTCTTGGGTACTAGCCTACAAAGTACCCAGGACACCTTCCCGAAGCGGCGTCTCAGAAAGGCAGCATCCATTAAGGATCTCCAGCACGCAGGGCATGCCGTTTTCTCACTGTTATCATCAGGTAGAAGATACAGAAGCCTGAAGGCACACACTCAGTGATTCAGGAACAGCTTCTTCCCTTCTGCCATCTGATTCCTAAATGGACATTGAACAGTACCTCACAGCAACACGCTGGAGGAACTCAGCACGTTGGGCAGCATCTGTGGAAATGAACAGTCAACGTTTTGGGCCGAGACCTTTCGTCAGGACTGAAAAGGGAGGGGGCAGGGGCCCTATAAAGAAGGTGGGGGGAGGGTGGGAAGGAGAAGCTGGTAGGTTCCAGGTGAAAAACCAGTAAGGGGAAAGATCAAGGGGAAGCAGGGAGGGGATAGGCAGGAAAGGTGAAGAAGGAATAGGGGAAAGCACAATGGGTGGTAGAAGGAGATGGAGCCATGAGGGAGGTGATGGGCAGCTGGAGGAAGGGGGGCAGAGTGAAACTTGGGTCGGGGGGGAGTGGAGGGAATTACCAGAAGTTGGAGAATCCAATGTTCATGCCAAGGGGCTGGACACTACCCAGATGATGCTCCTCCAACCGGAGTTTGGCCTCATGGCAGTAGAGGAGGCCATGTATGGACATATCCAAATGGGAATGTGAAGCAGAGTTGAAGTGGGTGGCAACCATAGAACATTACAGCACAGAAACAGGCCTTTTGGCCCTTCTTGGCTGTGCCAAACCATTTTTCTGCCTAGCCCCACTGATCTGCACCTGGACCATATCCCTCCATACACTTCTCATCCATGTACCTGTCCAAGTTTTTCTTAAATGTTAAAAGTGAGCCTGCATTAACCACTTCATCTGGCAGCTCATTCCACTCTCCCACCACTCTCTGTGTGAAGAAGCCCCCCCCCATGTTCCCTTTAAACTTTTCCCCTCTTCACCGTTAATCCATGTCCTCTGGTTTTTTTCTCCCCTAGCCTCAGTGGAAAAAGCCTGCTTGCATTCACTCTATCTTTACCCATCATAATTTTATATACCTCTATCAAATCTCCCCTCATTCTTCTATGCTCCAGGGAGTAAGGTCCTAATCTATTCAACCTTTCTCTGTAACTGAGTTTCTCAAGTCCCGGCAACATCCTTGTAAACCTTCTCTGCACTCCTTCAACCTTATTAGTATCCTTCTTGTAATTTGGTGACCAAAACTGCGCACAATACTCCGAATTCGGTCTCACCAATGCCTTATACAACCTCACCATAACATTCCAACTCTTATACTCAAAACTTTGATTTATAAAGGCCAATGTACCAAAAGATCTCTTTACGACCCTATCTACCTGTGATGCCACTTTTAGGGAATTTTGTATCTGTATTCCCAGATCCCTCTGTTTTACTGCACTCCTCAGTGCCCTACCAATTACCTTGTATGTTCTATCTTGGTTTGTCCTTCCAAAGTGCATCTGCATCGGGTCTCACCGATGTAGAGGAGGCCGCACCGGGAGTTAACTGTTGTGGCGGACGGAGCGGAGGCGCTCGACTTCCCAGTGTGGTCCCCTCTACATCGGTGAAACCCGGCACAGATTGGGGGACCGCTTCATCGAGCACCTCCACTCCGTCCGCCACAACAGACAGGATCGCCCGGTAGCCACCCATTTCAACTCTGCTTCACATTACCATTCCGATTTGACCATACATGGCCTCCTCTACTGCCATGATGAGGCCAAGCTCGGGTTGGAGGAGCAACACTTCATATACCGTCTGAGTAGTCTCCAGCCCCTTGGCATGAACGTTGAATTATCCAACTTCGTGTATTTCCCTCCCCCTCCCAGTTTCACTCTGCCCCCTCCTCCAGCTGTCTATCACCTCCTTCATGGTTCTGCCTCCTACTACCCATTGTGCTTTCCCCTATTCCTTCTTCACCTTTCCTGCCTATCACCTCCCTGCTTCCTCTCCCCCACCCCTTTATCTTTCCTCTTACTGGCTTTTCACCTGGCCCCTACCCGCCTTCTTCCCACCCTCCCTCCACCTTCTTTATAGGGCCTCTGCCCCTTCCCTCTTCAATCCTGACGAAGGGTTCCGGCCCAAAACGTTGACTGTTCGTTTCCACGGATGCTGCCCGACCTGCTGAGTTCCTTCAGTTTGTTGTGCATGTTGCTTTGACCCAGCATCTGCAGAGTATTTTGTGTTTACGAACAGTACCTCACTTTTTTTAATATACAATATTTCTGTTTTTTGCACTTTTTAAAAATTTATTCAATATACATATACTGTAATTGATTTACTTGTTTATTATTATTTTGTTTATTTTTTTCTTTTGGATTATGTATTGCATTGAACTGCTGCTACTAGGTTAACAAATTTTATGTCACATGCTGGTGATGATAAACCTGATCGATTATCTGTCATTCAACGTGTATGCATATAGTACTGAACTTAGATTAGATTAGATTGTGAGGACACTCAGTCCTCTTTTATGGTCATTTAGTAATGCATGCATTAAGAAATGATAGAATGTTCCTCCAGTGTGATATCACGGAAACACAAGTCAGACCAAGACTGAAAAACTGACAAAAACCACATAATTATAACATATAGTTACAACAGTGCAAGCAATACTGTAATTTGGTAGAAGAACAGACCATGGGCACGGTGAAAAGTTTCAAAGTCTCTCGAAAGTCCCAGCATCTCACGCAGACAGTAGAAGGAAGAAAACTCTCCCTGCCATGAGCTTCCAGCACCGCAAACTTGCCGATGCGGCATCTTGGAAGCACCCGACCACAGTCCGACTCTCAATCCGTCCGAAAACTTCGAGCCTCCAACACCGAGCACCGAGCGCTTCGACCCCAGCCCTGGCTACTGGCAACAAGCAGAGCCGAGGATTTGGGGCCTTCCCTCCGGAGGTTCTTGATCGCACAGTAGCAGCGGCAGCAAACTGGGCATTTCAGAATTCTGTTTCTCCAGATGTTCCTCTGTGCTTCTCACGTCCGCCTCCATCAAATCAGGATTGTACATGGCCCCTATTTAACAAATACAATATCATTTTACCGGAGAGGCTGCGCGTGCGGCGTCGCGTTGTGTCACTATCTTCTCCTCCCTCTTCCCTCATGGTTCACTTAGATGTGTTGCCTTATGTTTAAAGAATTCAGAAAAGTTTGCTTTATTTATCACCATTGTGAATGACTGCAGACCTATTTGAAGAACACAGTTGTAGAGCTAACTCTGGCATGGATAGTGGAGATAATAACTTTAAACATAAATACCTAATAAACAGGGTTAATGATCAGCAAGGATCCTGAGACTATCAAGTAGAGATGAGAAGCACCATCGGATTTGAAAATAAATTTGGACGCAATATGTGTGTGCGAGGGAGGGAACTAAATGGGAAATACAATATCTAGAGCACTACTGCAGTATAAAGTAGAAAGTAGTTCTCCACTCATTAGTGGTTTTATCAACAGTTTCAGGACCCACCATTCTTTTGTTGATGGAGACACGGAAAACAGCTCGAATGTGATTTAATGAAAGAACAGAACAAAACAATTAGAATATGGCCATTCGGTCCTTTGTAGGGCAGTCAAGAGGAGAAACTGAAGCTGAATCCTTATCAACTCTTATATGATTCCTAGTTGTCCTGTGAATATTTGGCATGTTAATATTGGAAGCAGAGGGGGTTTATTTTAGGGACTGACTTACGAATCTGGAGCATAGAGAAAAGCAGCAGATGAAAGATTACATTTAAGCTCAAGTAAGATCAAACATTTGGCTTGTTCCAGACTATTTATATCTAATTATGTGATAATGCCAAGTATTTTTTTCATGCACAAGGACACTAAATCAAATATTATATCTTGCTGGCACCAAAATCTAAAAAAAAACAACTTGTTTCCAGAAATTGCTTTTGGAATGATTTACTACTCAGTTGAATGTACAGTACAGTTCTCTGATAAGTACTTTGGGTACAAATGCTGTCTTGTGCAATGGAACCAGGTGACATGGATTTGTAAAGGGTGTGGGGGAAAAAAATCACATCTGAATAGATCACAATGTATTTTCTTACATATACTTTTATTCTGTTGCCTTCCATAGTTGTGTGTATACTGTAATAACCAAACATCTACTGGGATTGTTGAAAAATTTAATTTGATGGACGTGAGTTAATTTTTCTAGAGAATTTTCTTTTAAATAATGTTAAAGGCACAAAGATTACCAGAAACTTGAAGGCAGTGTTAAGGAATCTTTGAAGAGTAATTGTGGGAATCCCTAGTCCACTACCACTCCCCGTGGAAGTCTTTCCCCCTACCAAACAAAGCGAAAATAGCAGACTGAACTTAAAAACGCAAACATGAGGAATTCTGCAAATGCTGGAAATTCAAGCAACACACATCAGAGTTGCTGGTGAATGCAGCAGACCAGGCAGCATCTCTAGGAAGAGGTACAGTCTTGGACCGAAACGTCAACTGTACCTCTTCCTAGAGATGCTGCCTGGCCTGCTGTGTTCACCAGCAACTTTGATGTGTGTTGATAGCAGACTGAGTGCGCCACCTCAAGACCATTATGCAAAACATCCCGAGCTGTGTTTATGGTTGTTACAGCGGCTTCAGCCACTTACAACCTACAGAACTAAAGTCGAAGCATTTAAACTGTTTATTCAATTTCTAACATATTATTGTGCTTGGTACTAGAAAACTACACTATCCTCGTTATTTCAGGGGACACGTTCCTTGCAGTTGACGCATTGTATGGAAAACACATAATGTGAATAATTATTTAAATGGAGAAAATAGGGATGTGTTCTGGAAGGCTTCCTAAATATGCTTTATCTGTAAGTTATTCACATTTTCATACCAGTACGACACAAAAGCAGTACCACAAGGCAACATTCGTATTATATTTCATCAATTTAAGGTAATATTCAACGTAATAAATCATAGAAAGTTAACCTACGAGGGTGAACAGTACTCATCAACAGTGGCAGGTGTGTTGGCCCTGGGAGGTGAATGCTTGTGCAGTGGTATCGGGCAGCTTTACATGGATGAGGTGGATGGTTGTGTGTCGTCAGGATCATCAAGGACAGCAAGGGGTGAAGGAAGACTCACAGAACTGCCGGCAGCAGGAGATGACACCAGTTTGAAGAAAGTGGTGAGGGTTGTTTGCTTGGCAGCATTTTGTTTTTCAGCATAAATTTGCTTGTAGGGAAGAAGGAATGAGTGCAGGGAACGACCAAAATGCAGACTCCGTTCTAAACTTGGGCCCATGTCCATCGCCATTTGTGCCAAGTGTTCCGCAGCCTTAAAAAATTCTGCCAGTTGCTTCACCATAAAATCCTTTACCTGCAACTCGACACTTTCTTCTTCATCGTTCTTATCACCTTCAGTCTGAGTTAAATGCAGAAGGTCATCCACACTTATTTCTTCATCATGAGAATCCAGGCGTTCTACCACGTCAGCAGTCTCAAGATCTGAGAATCCTTCCCCACCAATTTCTGATCGTGGACTCACCAGGCCAAAGTAGCATCCCAGAGCTGTGTTACCTTCACCTGACATGGCCCTGTTTATAATTTCCAACTTTTTTTTCAAGTGTGAAAGCGATTCTCTGCCGCTTGGCTGATGGCCCAGGACTTGACACGGGATGCTTAGGAGGCATAGTTAAATATTTCAAGCACAAAATCAGTGCACCGTAGGTAACAACAACAAAAGTTTAAGAGCGCAAGATTGCACACCCACACGCTGTCAAAACCAATGCGAGACTGGCGGGAATACTGTGAGACTGTGAGGCATGCAAACGTGACTTGTATTGGCGGGAAAGTGGTGCTTCTGGTCCCAACAGCCTTGCATAACTGAGTTTTGGACGCACTGTGAGAAGTTGGTAGAAATAGGTTTGACGCATAACTGTGAATCCGCATTGTCTGAAGACGCATATAACAAAGATAGGGTTATAGCCTGGCCACACAGGGGACTGTACAGTATTGGCTCCTTCCTATTTATGCTGCATACCTCGGACTTTAGATACAACACTGTTATGTCATCTGCAGAAATTCTGTGATGACTCGATAATAGTTGGGTGTATAAAGGGAGGATGGGAGGATGAATACAGGGCCCTGGTGGAGGACTTTGTCAAATGGTGCAAGCTGAATCATCTGCAGCTCAGCATCAGTAAGACAAAGGAGATGGTGATGGACTTTAGGAAGGCTAAGCCTGCACTGCTCCCTCTTATTATTGATGGTGAGGATGTGGATGTGCTGAGAACCTACAAATATCTGGGGGTGCACCTGGATGACAGACTTGAGTGGAGCACCAACACAGAGGCTGTGTACAAGAAGGGCCGGAGACTCCTCTACTTTTGGAGTACGCAGGCCTCTCCTGCACATGTTCTACTAGTCTGTTGTCGCTGTACACTCTTCTATGCGGTAGTGTGCTGGGGCAATGGCATCAACACGGGTGATACCAACACAGGCTCAATAAACTGATTAGAAAGGCTGGCTCAGTGAGAGGAGTCAGACTGGACACACTGGGGGCTGTGGTAAAATAAAGGATCCTACGGAGAATTCTGGACAATGTCTCTCAACCACTTCTTGTCACCTTGGCTGAACAGAGAAGCACTTTTAGTAACAGATTAAGACAACTGCGCTGCTCCAAAGAGCGCGATATGAGGTCATTCTTACCCTGGGCCATAGGCTCTATAATGAGCCAACCTACATGCGGGGAAGTGATAACTTCTGTTACACATTTTGAGGTAACTTATTTTATTATTCTTTCTTACTTCCCTTGTAATATTTGTATATCTGTGCACTTGTAATGCTACCGTGACAGTGTAATTTTCTTTGGGATCAATAAACTCTCTGTGAGACAAATGCAGAGCAGTGAAAGATCCCTGTAGGTTCTCAGTGGCAGAGCCGGTAACAAAGATGAACGGAATTGTTGACCTGAAATGGGGACAAGAGGCCGTAAAAGCTGGACGTGTGGATCAGCACAGCCAGCATTTAGTGTGCTGTAATATTGATTCTGTTTACCTCTCCACATTTGTTACTTAGGTCGGTAAAAGCGCCGTTTTCCGGCTTTGTTTCAGATTTTCAATTGTTTTTCTTTAAACTCAGTCTGAAGGTAGCGTATCAAAGTCTCAGTGAATGAGGTTTCCGGCGGTGCGTATGTTTTTACCTGGAGCTCAGCGCCTGGTGCGGGGCAACGCTGCCGCACGTTCATCCAGCGGCGGGGCCCAGTCAGTCAGGGAGCGCTGACAGGGGGCGGGAGTGGTTTAACCAGCGAGAAGCGGAAGCGGCTCTCGTCCTGCCCTTCGGGAGGAGATGGCGGCGGCGAGTGAGGCGGAGCGGGCAGTGTTGGTGAGTGTACATCACCCCTTGGCCGTAGAGAGGACCGAACAGCAAACAAAGGAAGAGCCGGCCAGAGGGTGCGGAATGGAATGGAAGTTACCGGGAGTGGGTGCTGAATACCCGTTCCGATTAGGTCGAAAGGGGAGGGTGGATGTAGCCGGGGCATAGGGGCTGATGCACTTTGTGCTTATAGCCCATGGATCCGCAATCCCCGAACTTAAAACGGCAAAGTTTACGATGGTTACGGTGAGCTGACAAACTGTAGATGCTGGAAATCTGAAATGCTCAGGCGACTGATGAAGGAGGCGTTCGGCATGCTTGCCTTCTTCGGCCAGGGCATTGAGTACAGTACAGGACTTCAAACGTTACATTGCAGTTGTGCAAATCGATGGCGCGTCTGCTGTTCTGGCTGAAGAATAAAGCTGAAAAGGGTGCAGAAAAGGTTCATGACGGTGTTACTGGAATTCAGTTACAAAGGGAAGCTGAATATGCTAGGATTTTTCCCCCCTTAGAGCGTTGGATGCTTATAGAGGTATATTAAAATCTTGAGGACATAGATAAAGTGAGTGGGCACAGTCCATTTCCCAGCATAGGGAGTCTAAAGCTAGAGGAAACAGAGGGGATCTTCTGAGATATCTTCATTTTTTTCTTACTTCTCCTCCTTAACATGGTTTTACTGGACACTTGACCACATCACTTCCATTCTCTGTACTTCTGCTCACTTAGGGGTTGCACCCATCAAGACTAAGGTTAAGCTTCCCTATGTAGAGTCATAGAGAAGTGTAGCACAGAAACAGGCCCTTTGGCCCATCTAGTCCATGCTGAAACTATATAAACTGCCTAGTCCCATTGATCTGCACCGGGGCCATAGCCTCCATGACCCTACTATCCATGTACCTATCCAAGCTTCTCTTAAATGTTCAAATCAAGCTCGCATGCACCACCCATGCTGGCAGCTTGTTCCGCACTCTCTCAATCCTCTTGAGTGAAGAAGGTTCTTCTTAAACTTCTCACCTTTCACCCTTACACCATGACCTCTGGTTATAATCTCACCCAACCTCAGTGGAAAAAAGCCTGCTTGCATTTACCCTATCTATACCACTCATAATTTTGTATACTTCTATCAAATCTCCTCTTAATCTTATACATTCTAAAGTATACAGTCCTAACCTATTCAACCTTTATTTATAACTCAGGTCCTCCATGCCTGGCATCACCAGCATGTGTCTGTGACTTAGAGACCAGGAGGATAAAATGACATGATTTTGTGTTGGCAAATTGAGGGAAGGTTGTGAAGGTTGGCTACCAATCGTTTAAAAGCTTAGAGAATCTCCACCCTACTTCTTGCAAGGGCTCCCTTCCATCTTCCCAGTTTCTTTGGGTCAGTTGCCTTATTTTGACAATACATTCATACTAGTACTTCTGAGATATCTTCACTTTTTTCTTACCCGTCCTTTTTAGCATGGTTGGCAGGACACCTTGGTACATCTACAAACCTATCTTCTCTACCTGTCCCTTTTTAGTACCCCACGGGGACTGATCCCTCCCAAGTCTCTGGTTTATTCTTCTATCTCCTCAGTACTCTTCTTCCAGTGGCACCTTCATATTGGATCTACAGGAGATGCCACACCTGCTGTTCCCTTCTTTCAGTTCTAAGAACCAGACACTTCCAGGTTTACACAATTAATACACTTGCACTTCCAGTTTAGTGTACTACAGTACATTGAATCCTGACAACATGGTCTTTACATCAGAGATTAAACTCATCTTAGACAACCACTTTGTATACCTCCATTCATTCTGTAACAGGGTGACTAAAGCTTTCAGTAGTTTGGCCTTTTATCAGAATCAGGTTTATTATCACTGGCATGTGACGTGAAATTTGTTAACTTAGCAGCAGCAGTTCAAAGCAATACATAATCTAGAAGAGGAAAAAAAATAAGTAAATCAATTACAGCATACATATATTGAAAATATTTTTAAAACATGCAAAAAAACCCCAGAAGTACTGTATATTTTAAAAAAGTGAGGTAGTGTCCAAGGGTTTAATGTCCATTTAGGTTTTGGATGGCAGAGGGAAAGAGGCTGTTCCTGAATCGCTGAGTGTGTGCCTTTAGGCTTCTGTACCTCCTACCTGATGGTAACAGTGAGAAAAGGGCATGCCCTGGGTGCTGAGGGTCCTTAATAATGGACGCTGCCTTTCTGAGACACCACTTCCTGAAGATGTCCTGGGTACTTTGTAGGCATGACTAGATTTACAACCCTCTGCAGCTTCTTTTGGTCCGATGCAGTACAGTACCGCCCCCCCCCCCCCATACCAGACAGTGATGCAGCCTATCAGAATGCTCTACATGGTACAGCTATAGAAGTTTTTGAGTGTATTTGTTGACATGCCACATCGCTTCAAACTCCAAATGAAGTATAGCCTTCTTTGTAACTACATCGATATGTTGGGATCGGGTTAGATCCTCAGAAATCTTGACACCTGGGAACTTGAAACTGCTCACTCTCTCCACTCTCTTGTTGGATTTGGAGTAGGCGAGAGGAGGGAAGCTGGAAGCCAGGAGCAGGTGGGCAGTGATTTGGCCACCACTGCCGGCCCATCAACTGGAGAGTGTCGTGGTTAAGGGTGGAAACACTCTGTGAAGGTTGGGAACCATCTGATGATATCTGCTCCTGGCTGAAGGCTACGGTTACCTTATAAGGTAACTGGAGAATGCACCCTAACAGGTGTATGTAACAAGCTGATCGCTCTATGAGGATTGGTATGTGTTCCTTCGTCTTACCCTTCCTAAAGTCCACAATCAGCTCTTACTGACGTTAAGTGCCAAGTCCATTATAAACACAAGACTTAGAAAATAATCAACGGTAGTAGAGAGAGTCAAAGTAGAGTAATGAAGGAGAAGTTGTGTTTGACAAACCAAGACTTTTATGAGCATGTAACAGATAAAACAGATAATGGGGGTGGTGGGTGTGGTTCACTTGATTTATTGCAAAATGTTTGATAAAATCTCTTTTTAAAAATGTTGATATATAAAATTAGATCATGTGGTTTGGTATTAGTTTGATATAGATCGAATAATTGATTGACAGATGGAAAACAAACTAGGAATAAATACAAATATTTGGGCTGAGCTATTCACAATATAAATCAATGATTTTGGTGAGTGAATTTCAAAGTTTATCAACAACACAACTGGGTGGGGTTGTTGAGAGGATGCAAAGTGGCCAAATTTGAAGTAATTGACTTAAGAAAATCAGAAAGTGTTTAAATAATGAAAATATTGATGTAAAGGGGGATTGGGGTGTTTTTGCGTGGTGATCATGAAAGCAAATGCAGCAAGTGCATTAAGCTGTTAGAAGCCAAGTTGTGTTTATTGCAAGAGGTTTTGGGTGGAAGAGTAATCATTTCTTGCCATAGCGTTTGATGAGACGCTGGAGTATCGTATACCATTTTGGTCTCCCTACCTGCTAGAGTGCAGTAAAGTTTTGCTGGACTGATTGCTAGTTGCTGGAGCTAACATATCAGAGTCTGGGTCAACTAGAACAACCTTTTTCATGCCATGACACAAATACCATGGACCCCAGGTTGGGAAGCCCTGCGCTCAAGTTTAGAAGAACGAAAGGAAACCTCATTGAAGTGTATAAATTCAATGGTGTGTGACAGATTTAATTCAGGGTGGATGCTTTACCTTTTGAAGGCAGAGTTTTAGTATCGGTCAGAATAACACTTTTAAGACCAAGATTAGGAAAAATATTAAGCAAGAGAAAATCTGCAGATGCTAGAAATCTAAACAACTCACACAAAATGCTGGAGGAACTCAGCAGGCCAGGCAGCATCTATGAAAAAAAGTACAGTTGAGGTTTCAGCCCGAAATGTCAACTGTACTTTTATCATAGATGTTGCCCAGCCTGCGGAGTTCCTCCAGCATTTTGTGTGTGTTGTTAGAAAAAATATTCTTCACTGAGGTTTGCGATCCTATGGAATTCTCTAACACAACAAGCCTGTGGAGCCAAAGCACCAGTTATTTAAGAAAGATATAAATACATTTCTGGGCATAAAATGCATCAAGGGGTTTGAATGGAGAGCAGAAAAGGCTAATGGCTGCTACTATTTTTTCATTGATTCTGACTTATAGTTTTGATGAATCAATAGCGTCTCCCTCCTTAGATGTTGCCTTACCTGCTAAATATTTCCAGAATGATGTTCTTTTACGTTAAGTAATACACAATGTGTTCACTTTTTTCTTCTTGTTCTTTTCTGCACTATTTCAGTGCTTGTATGCATCATCTCTTATCTTTTAAAATCACTCTCTAGTTCTGAAGTTAACAAGCCCCACTTATGAGCAAAATCTTTTCTAAACTGCGAGTCAACAGAAGGAAATCCTCCTTTTATTTTATCTTACAATACATCAGTCCCTCTTTCTGATCTTCATATCAATATCTAATCAAGGACTGACTGCATTGCTGCTGAATATAATCATTCTAGTTTATCGTTTACTTGTACAGAAAACAGTTTAATTCTAATTCTTGTCAGTGAGCTCTGTGTCAAAGTTCGAAGTAGACTGCTGAACTACAAAGCTAATAGGTCTGAAAAATAACCAAATCACGCAAGTAATAAACACAGATGATATTTTGTACCATTACAGTAGACACTGCGCTTTAGATTTCAATGAGGCCTAAGGTGGTAGAGTAATCCTAGATTGGCACAGAAACTCAGTGCACAGCTTTGATTGGCACAGAAACTCAGTGCACAGCAGGATAAGAGTGTGGCGTGGGGATTATACTGTTGAGATGGACTAATAGTATTTGCATTCGGGAACATGTAAATAGATTAGATTATGAGGACACTCAGTCTTCATTTATTGTCATTTAGAAATGCATGCATTAAAAAATGATACAATGTTCTTCCAGAATGATATCACAGAAACACAAGACAAACCAAGACTAAAACTGACAAAGCTACATAATTTTCACATATAGTTGCAACAGTGCAAAGCAATACCGTAATTTGATAAAGAGCAGACCATGGGCACAGTAAAAAAAAAGTCTCAAAGTTCCGATAGCCTCATCATCTCACGCAGACGGTAGAAGGGAGAAACTCTCCCTGCCATGAACCTCCAAGCACCACAAGCTTGATAATGCCGCACCATTGGAAGCACCCGACCGCAGCGGACTCTGAGTCCGTCTGAAAACTTCAAGCCTACGACACCGAGCACTGAGTGCTATCCTCTGCCGAGTGCTTCGACCCGGCCCCGGCCACCGAGCAACAAGCAAAGCTGAGGACTTGGGGCCTTCCCCTCTGGAGATTCTGGTTCAGACAGTAGCAGCGGCGGCGAAGCAGGCATTTCAGAAGATTCACCAGATGTTCCTCCGTGCTCTCACATCTGTCTCCATCAAATCAGGATTGTGCACGGCACCCTACTTGACAGATAACAGATATCACCACCGGACTGGCCACTGTGAACTGCGTCGCGCCGCCATCTTCTCCTCCCTTGAAAATAGATTTCAACTTTTCAAAAAGAATAATCACAGAAAATAAGCAACTAAAGATTTTTTATTTGTGCAGGATATAGTACTTGAGATACAGCACAAATAATTGCATCTTTTTAAGAGAAATTAGATTAATATATGAAGGTTAGACTGGATCTAGTTAAGGGTCACAACAGAAGTTTTGTCTGTTGTATTTGACAGAGGAATGTAGTAATGAAACAGGTTTCATTTTTATTACATAATTTGGAAGTGTTTGGCTATTTTTAGTTGTGGAAAATTGTTTAGTAAAAGTAATATTTAAAACTTCCTACTATGTCCATGGCTGTCCATGAAGAACATAAGAAATAGGAGCAAGAGTAGGCCATCTGGCCCATCGAGCCTGCCCCTCCATTCAATAAGATCATGGCTGATCTGTCCGTAAACTCAGCTCCATCTACCTGCCTTTTCCGATTTCAACAAAATTGTGTGATGTCCCTATTTTTTGATCATCATTTCTTGGTAATGTAAAGATTTAAAACGTTTATTGTATTACTTTAATGATTTAATTATGTGTTCCGTTTCATTGTTGCCACCTTAATCTGGAAATGAAAGCACTCTCAACCCCAAATTATGTTCGTGATAAGGATTACTTGTTTTATGGAATATTTCAGGAAGAAGAATTTAAATGGTTATTGCGTGAAGAAGTTCATGCTGTCCTGAAACAGCTGAAGGATATTCTTAAGGTAATTTACTTTGATCTTTTCAGAGGAAACTTGTCTCATGGCGTACCATTTTTGTCTGCATATGGAAACATTTTCTCAACTTCCATTTTTTCAAATGATGTCACAAAGTTTATGAATTCAATAGAAACAAATTCTCTCCTTTTGGAGCAAAACAACATTGCCTGGGTAGTTTTATTAGCATTCTAGTGAATGTCATTTTCAGCACCTCTGTGTCCTTCCTACTAAATGCACACCAAAAATGTTTGTAGTGCTTAAACAATGAATAACAAACACCAAACCTAACTCCTCTGCTTTCAGGTTTATCCCTGTAGAAATACTTTGTTCAGTTAAGTGCTTTTATGAAACTCCATGCTGGCAAACTAACACAAAAGAAACTATCCATCCAGATTAACAAATGTTTCTAACTGTGTTGTTAGATTTGGCATTTAATCTAACAAGGTAATATGTCTGCAAGCATATTCCTTGACTTTTTGTTTTGCAGCCTACTTCCGATAGTGTCATTGTCCTTCCATCTGTAAAGAAATGCATTTTTGCAGCACAGGTATGCTTCAACCATATTGTTGGCCAGTCTAACTGGAACCACCCTTTCATTAATTTGTTATAGAATCCGTCCAAGAGGACATTGATCAAATTCAGAAAACATTTACTTCCAACATGTTTTGGGCTGAAGGGAAGATCCCAAGCTATGTGTCAAATTGCTGATGCGATGTACACATTGAAGAGCATATTCTGTTAGCCTGGTTGCTGCATGATTTATGCAATATGACAGGTGATTTTTCAGTGCAAAGTCAACCAATTTAGCAATTTAATCCCATAATTAGACTAGAATCAGATTTAACTAATTAACCCAATCTCAATATTCACAAATTTATGAATGAAAATTACTAAAATCTGCCTTTCATAATTCTTAACATTAAAAAAAAACCTTGCAGACTGTTGGTAGCTAATGTAATTTTGCTTCTTAACAAAGTACTTGCTTTGGCATTTTCTTCACTAATGATAGCCTCCTCTCATACAGGAGGCCTCCCGTCGCTTTACTCTGTCAGCTTCTGGATCTGAAAGTCAAACCCGGCAGGAGAACTTCAAACTGGGAAGTTCAGCGTAAGCAGTTATCCTCAGTTTATGCTGTTCCTAATGATTTTGATTGCACTGAACACAAAGTTTGTTTATTTATTAATACACATCTCTAAAGAGCTCCAGTCAAGAAGAATAACTATAAATGAAAATATTTTAATCAAATAATTCAATGAACACATCAATAGGTGGGCTGCTTTGCATGGCTTTTCTCATTTGTAATCCTTTTAGTTTCTTGACTGGTCTTGTTCATTTCTGAATGTCGCAAGGTATCTAAAAATTATATGTTCTTTATTCACATTTTCAAAGCATTGAATAATGTGTAATATATGGATAAGGGACATCACCTAGCTCATTTATTTTCTTTGTATCATGATCTGCTCTGAAATTACATGTAGGCTATAATGTTTTGTGTGCCATTCTTATTTTCTTCAATTGGACTACATTCCACCCTTTCTTGAAAAAAAATCTTCTTCCTAAGTTGGTGATTGTTTTTAATACGCTCTTGATTAGTCAGGGCATCAAATGTTACGGGGAGAAAGCAGGAGAACAGGGTTTAGGGGGATTTAAAAAAACAGCCACAATTGAATGGTGGAGAAGACTCGATGGGTCGAATGACCTATTCTACGTCTGATGGTCTAGTGTTGTCTCAGTAAAATATTGAGTGATGTAGATTGTGACCTGTGCATTCCATGTAAGAAGGGATGGGGCTGGCCGGATGAAAGTGGTTGTGTCTGATCATGTACATTCCTAGTTTATGCATTTATATTTGATTAGCATTTCACCATAAACCTCTTGATCATTTCAGGTTTATGTATTACTTAGTAGACCTGACCTTGTTGGAACAGCAAGCTTTTAAGAGAAACTAATTGGTCTGCTATCTTGATACAAAGAAAAATAAAATTAATCGAAGTTGCCTATTGTCTGGAAATGAAGCAAAAAAGCTTTTTAATTTTGGCTGACCTCCAGATTTTTTGAACAATTAGTCAGATTCATGGAAAGTAAGTAGAATAGGCATCAATTTCAATTTAATTTTTCACCCCCTTATGAAAGATAAGTATCCCCCAGAAGTATCAAGAAAGGATGAAAATGGGCAATATTCAACACTTTTACTCTGGAATATCCAAAAGAGTGTGGCGTGATTAAATAATCTTATTTATCATTCTATTAACTGTTAATTAAAATCTTTGCTTCCTCCTCACAATACCTATACATACTGTTATTGATAAAATTTAAAAATCTATGAAAGTTTACTCATCCAAATCATTCATTCAACGTAAAGATTTTTACTCCTCATGTATATGAAGGATGTAAGTAATAAAGTCAGTTCAATTCAATTCATTTATATTGTGAATAGCTCAGCTCAAACACTAATCCTATTTATTCCTAGCCTTGTTTCCCTTCTGTCAGCCAATTATTCAATCTATGTCAAACTAATACCATCAAATCATATGCTTAAAATTTGCACACTGGTATCTAAAGGTAGAATAAACTTCTTGGGCTACCAGCCAGGTACAGGTATTGATTTTAACCGGTGAAGATGAAGATGGCAGAGTTTGTGATGGAAATGTCAGTTAAAATTGATACCTATACCCAGCTGGTAGCCCAAGAAGTATTTATTTATCATATTTGCAGGGAAAGCATTAGATCCTTTTTCATCTAAAGATGGACTTTATCAAAGGCTTTCCAGTAAACCATGAACCACACCCACTGCCTTCATTATCTATTTCACCTGTGACTACTTCAAAAAAAGCTTAGCACATTTGTCGAACACAATTTCCTTTTCATTATCTTATTTTGTAATTGTGATCTTCTTTCTCCCTCATTCTTATAGAGAAAAATACTGATGGCTTTTTCATAGAACAAATAGGAATTATCTTATAAATCATGAATTGAATAATTTCTCAGATTGATTTTCTTATCCAGCACAGATCAGGTGAAGGGTGTCCTAACGTTACAAGGAGATGCTTTGACACAGGCGGTAAGTACAAATACCATAGAGATGAAAATATGCTGACCACATGGCTAAATATATGTTCAGTGGATTCTACTTAATAAGGACACATCAGGATAAGTACATTTTGGTCCAATTAAGCGGCCGCCCCAATTGGCTGAAGTTTCTTGGAAATAGTTAAAAATGCTTATATAAAGACCAACTAATTTTAACTGAGTAACAATTTATGTATTGAAATGAAATAGAGAACAAATTAGAACACTATCAGTACTACTACAGTACTATAAAACTGTATTAGTTCCTAATAGTTATCAGCAGGGGAATTCATCCAGTGTTCACTTTTGACTGTTAAAGAACAAAATCGGTGCAGACACCCTAAGCAGATAATGGACTGGCTTCATACAATGCTATTGGTGATTGCATCCTCCAAATCTTTTTCATTGTAACATTCAAACTGATTGTTAATACCTCCAAGTTCTTCGTAGTTCCAAACTTGCTGAGTAAATCATCTAATTTTCACTCATGGCCATTCCTGGCATCTCCCAAGCCTGAATGCTTGAAATTGCAGTGAGCAAAGCGATTCTGAATTGTTTTACTGTTTGTTTCTCACCAGTTATTAGTGACAAAAATCACTGGTTTTTGAACACAAACGCACACAACTAACGCTGTTTAAAAAAATG
Source organism: Mobula birostris (assembly GCF_030028105.1). NCBI lineage: Eukaryota > Metazoa > Chordata > Chondrichthyes > Myliobatiformes > Myliobatidae > Mobula > Mobula birostris. The sequence continues at coordinate 135,809,085 of NC_092378.1, read as the reverse complement.
TTCCTGTAAGTGTGGTGTAGTGTCTAATGGCCACACAAGTGCACATGGCTGACACTAGCTGGAAACTGTTTGGCAACAGTCTCTTGTCCCAATTAAGCGGCATAGTGTCCCAAATAAACGAAGGGAATCCTGGCTATTTTCTCACAGTTTTTGTTCTTTAACAGTTGTCTCCTCCTTCAAAGGAGGAGAAGATGGCGGCGCGACGCAGCTCGCAGCGGCCACTCCGGTGGTGATGTCTTTTATTTGTCAAGTAGAGTGCTGTGTACAACCCTGATTTGATGGAGACGAATGTGAGATCACGGAGGAACATCTGGTGAAACTTCTGAAATGCCTGCTTTGCTGCCGCTGCTACTGTGGTGGTCCAGAATCTCCGGAGGGGAAAGCCCTGAGTCCTCAGCTTTGCTTGTTGCTCGGCAGCCGGGGCAGCGTCGAAGTGCTTGGCAAAGGATGGTGCTTGGAGAGGCTGTGTTGGAGGGGCTGGTTGGAGGCTCAAAGTTTTTGGACGGACTCAGAGTCCGCTGCGGTCGGGTGCTTCCAATAGTGCTGCATCGGCAAGTTTGCAGCGCTTGGAGGTTCATCCAAGAGTTTCTCCCTTCTGCCACCAGTGTGAGATGATGAGGCTATCGGGACTTTGAGACTTTTTTTTACCGTGCCCATGGTCTGCTCTTTATCAAATTATGGTATTGCTTTGCACTGTTGTAACTATATGTTATAATTATTTGTTTGTAAGTTTTAGTCTTGGTTTGTCCTGTGTTTTTCTTGTGATATCATTCTGGAAGAACGTTGTGTCACTTTTTTAATGCATGCATTTCTAAATGACAGTGAATGAGGACTGAGTGTCCTCATAATCTAATCTAAATACGCAGCTGTCCCAATTAACCAAAATCCACTATTTGTAATCACTCTTTTGTTATATATTTCTGGTTAAAATAAAACAAGTGGATCACATTACTTGCATTTAGTCAAAAGTATATGTATATCTAACAATCTAATCCTTTGATATTTTGGTGCTGAATCTTCCTGGTTTTGGCAGTTCACACACCATGTCAAATTTGTAGTGGTATGGGCCTCGGGACTCCAGTATTTAGCACCAGGTACCCAAGGGAGTAATTTTGAGAAGGGAGGGGTCAGCAAAAGATTTTTATAAATCTATTGTTAGGTCCCAACATATCCCAAATTGCTTAACAATTAACAATGTGTCTTTTTAAACTACTATTTTCATAGTCAAATATCTGTGTGAAAATCAGTAATTTCCCCTTCAGAAACCATTACAAAAAAGAGATTAACATTGGTCAAGACAACAGGACAAAATAACTCCTCTGCATCTCTGAAACCTTGAGTTGGGATCTTGAATTTTCACCTGAGAATAGAAGCAGAGGAAAACTGGAGCAATAAACAATCTATTGGAGAAACTCAGTGGGTTGTTCAGCATCAGGGTGGAAGAGTGCAGGATATTTTTGGTCAAAACCCGATATCAAGGTTGGCAATGCTTTGGTTGAATATGATATCAAAATGACCACAGTGCTTTCTGTCTACCTCGCTGAAGCTAGCTTTCATTAATCTGGAAATAAAAACCAGAAAAAAATAGGAGATATCTGACAGGTCAGGCTGAAAGAGAAGAAGAGTTAACATTTCACTTCAGTGTATTTACATTGAGAGAATACTGAAAAATTAATAATGGCACTGGATCTGTCCCAGAGATATAAATGGAGAAAATGAATGACATCAGAGGAGAAAAAAAACAAAACCTGAAACATGAGTTATAACTCACTGTAATTGTTGAAATCTAAAATAAAAAGGAATGCTGGAAACGCCTAATTGTTCAGGAGAGAAAATCTGGGTTAACTGCATTAGACCCAGCCAGTTCTGATACACAAGGATATTTATTTAAAAATGTTAAATTCGACAAGCAATATACTTATCTCATAAGTACTTAGTATGCTAATATATAGAGTCCTACCATGCCTTAGCAACAGTTATATCCAAGAGGCCGCATATGAATTTTAATTGAAGATTTGTTCTCTGAAATAGGATATTAACCTGAGGCTGCCTAAACACAACCAGGTTCTGCATTTTACCTTTAGAGAGGACAAACAATGGAAAATGCAGCAGGTAAAACAGTTTCTTCTTTCATTGGAGATGGATGTTTATTATTTAAACCAAACTACTTTAGACTCTGACAAAAACACTGGTGCCAGGATATTTGCATGAAGACCATGATTGGACCAAGTTTACTTTTGCTTCAATTTGTTACGACTTAGTTGTTAACCATTAGAGGTTAAAAACGATCTTCAGTAATTGATCATTTTTCCATTCCATTTGGTGCTTATGTTTCCAAAACTTAACCCACCTCTTCAAATACAAATGCAGAAAATTAGTTCGGAGATGGCGTAGAATCTACAGGTGGCGTATTAAGTATCATAAAACATGCCAGAATTCGGCCATTCAGCTCATCAAGTTTACTCCACCATTGCATCATGGCTGATTTATCAGCCCTCTCAATTCTATTGTACTGCCTTCTCCCCGTAATCTTAAACACCCTCAATAATCACAAACCTGTCAACCTCTGCTTTAAATATATCCAGTGACTTGGCCTCCACAGCCATCTGTGGCAATGAATCCCACAGATTCACCACTCTCTGGCTGAAGAAATTCCTCATCTTTGTTTTAAAGGGACGTCCTTATAATCTGAGGCTATGCCCTCTGGTCCTAGACATCCCCCACCATAGGCAGCATCATCTCTATGTCCACACTGTCTATCTAGGCCTTTAAATATTTGATAAGTTTCAAATTCATTCTTCTAAACTCTAGTGAGTACAGGCTCAGAGCCAGCAAACACTTTTCATATGTTAACCCTTTCATTCCTGAGATTATTCTTGGGAACCTTCTCTGGATCCTCTCCAATGCCAGCACATCCTTTTTTAGATATGGGACCCAAAATCGCGCACAACGTCCCCAAGTGTGGTCTAACCAATCACTTACAAAGCCTCAGCATCAATCATGTTTAAATTATAGCAATTGTACTCAGCTAGTAAACAGTGACAAAAATGCTATGAATGTTGGAGATGTGGTTTGGAAGCAATGGCAGGTTGTAGATCCATTGTCAAGACTTCTTGTGTAACTGTTCAGCCAACTGTTTCTGGGTGACCCAAAAAAAAAACAAGTCTCTGGATGAACTCGATGGGTCTGGCAGCATCCGTAGAGGGAAGCTGGCAGTTTTGGGTTGAAGCTTCTTCAGATGGAGAAACTTGTTCTGAAAACTCAACTGTTGATCTCGATGATCATTTCTAATTGCCATAAAAAAGGAAATAAAAACAAGATGGACACTTTAACAAGATGTAGTGTTAGGATCCCAGATGGAGAAATTTAACTGTGAGATCTATAAGCCACTCTGTATATTTAGCTACATTGAAGTAAATGGATCCCAATGTATGATGCTGAGTACAACAGCTGGTACAGTCAACGGTCACATTTTTTGGCTCATCAGCAATGCTTATTGTACGACAGCGCAGCTCATTGTTATTAATGGGCTGAAATCTCTCATTCTGTTTGTTCCTATATTTATGTCAAAAGCACAAAAAAAAAGAAAAAAAGCACCGTTCTTTTTTTTTACCCTGATTCTCTACCTTCACCCTGACTGTGGGGGGAGCTGAGGGGGACTTTGGGGTTCTCATGTTTAACTGTCATTCATTCTTTGGGGCGCTTCTCTGTTTTCGTGGATGTTTGTGAGGAAAAAGCATTCAGAATGTTTATTGTATACATTTCTCTGATATTCAATTTGACATTTGACTACAGTGTGTCTTAGAATCCTTCAGTTCTTTTTATTAATCTTTTCTTTCCATCTTCACAGATTCAGGATGCCAGGAATCATGTAGGCCAAGCTTTGTATCTACTAAACAGCAGAGATCAAACATACCAGTTTAAGAGTGGAGCAGAGGTCAACAAGGTCAGTCAAATTTCGATGATTCTTTGGCATTAAATAGCCTTTAATTAATCACATTTCAATTAATTGGTAATTAAAGTCCTTTCAAAAGCTGTGAATCCATTGAATAGTAACTTTTGATTACTTTGCCTACGTGCAAAACCTTTAATCTGGAAATAGTCCTTATACAGAAAGGTTAACCTTCAAGTATTGTTGCGGATTGAGGATAAAGGCTGCTTTTGCTTGCTTTATGACCTGCCCCTCCTCCCTTACTGATCCAGTGCGATAAAACTATTTTCCAATACAAGGCCTCTACTTCAACTTCCAGGCTAGCTTTGCACACTTAACAAAAGTAAAGGAAGCTCTTTTAATTGTTTGGCAAAATTATCCTGCTTAAATTTGGTTCAGTTCCTGGATCTTTCCTGAGATCTCTGCTAGCTTGGCAGTGGGAATGTCACACTTGGATCAAATTTCCTGCCTCTGGACACATTCCAGTGACCTACCTAGAGTAGTACGGTTTGAAAGAGGGCAGTAGTTTGGTGGTATCCTCCAAGTGTTCAGACAGCCCCCCACTCATAGTATCTGGCCTTAAATATGAAGCACATCCTCCTGGAAGCTGCCTGTGATTTCTAAATCTATTATCCCCCCAGCAATGAGTTAGTGCTTTCAGAAGCACAGTATATAAGTGAAATGTAATTTCTTTAGGAAATTTGCTTCACTTGTCCACCACCCTGATTATAACATTCCTGCTTGCCTGCCTGTGAAGATTCTTTTAAAATATAGTTTCTAAAAGCTGAGTAGTATTTGTGAAATAATTTAGATAATCAGAGGTGTTTTAAGATGGTAAAAGTAGCAACAAAAAGTCTTGACTCCAAAATATTTAAATACATCTTCTTTAAGTTGAACATTTCTTCATAGAATATCCAGACCATGACAAGTGACTCGGTTCTCTTTACTGGTGAGGCAACATTGACTTGCTTGTGAGTTCTCTAGTCTGTCTTTGTTGAGACAGTGTTGATTTTTTCATATCAATCATTCTAAGTTGTCCACTCACATTTCTTGTGCATAAAAAGGTACAAAAAATAGTCTGTGATTTTCCTCAGAAACACAACAGTCAGCTTAAAAGTGAAGATGGGTGGCTGTTCTATGTCAATTGAGTGACAGTAGTATTGTATTTAATTCATCCAGAAAGTTATATAAATTAATATTGACCAACTCTTAAATCAGCCTGAACTTGATAAAACAAAAATGTGTTCTCTTTAAGCTCATGGATGCGGTAATGTTGCAGCTAACCCGTGCTCGCAATAGACTCACCACTCCTGCGGCTATGACCCTTCCAGAAGTAGCCTCAAGCAGTTTGATGGTGAGTGCATGTCTTCCTATATGATCTTCAGCTTTCCTGCTTTATCCCTGCCTGCCTGTGGAGAAAAGAATCCTGAGGGAGTGGATTCATGATCACTTCAAAAGATAAAGATTACAATCAAAGACATCCAATGTAGCTCAGGCAGATTCTATCTGACCAATTTGATAGAATATTTTGAAGACGTAACAAGGGATTGATGGGGTAAGGGCATGAGATATGATTTAAATGAACTTCACTAAAGCCTTCGACAAGGTCCCACATGGGAGATCAGTGGGTTGATAGGAGGGCAACAGAGAATCATGGGCCAAATTCAGGAAATTGGGATACGCATGGATCATGTGGATGTGTTGAGCCAAAGAGCCTGCTTCTGTTCTGTAATAGATTAGGGCCCACAGGATCTGGGGCCAGTGATCAATATGGTTAGGAAGGCATACAGGATACAGCTGGGTCCCCACTCCTGCCCTCCCTCTGCCTCCCTCCCCCTCCTCCTGCCTTACCCCCTCCACCTCTCCTCCACATCACCCAAATAACTGCCCATTCCACTCTCTCTCTTTACAGCTGCGCAACCACTTTCATTTGTCAACAACTCCTGTTTGAAATTTGAAATTTAGTGATAGTGAGGAGTGAATAGCTTTGAAGTAGTACTGTAGTTACAGGTTTCCCCCGCTATCCAAAGGTAGAGCGTTCCTATGAAACTGTTTGTAAGCGGAAATGGTGTAAAGCGAAGAAGCAATTACCATTAATTTAAATGGGAAAATTTTTTGAGCGTTCCCAGATCCAAAAAATAACCTACCAAATCATACCAAATAACACATAAAACCTAAAATAACACTAACATATAGTAAAAGCAGGAATGATATGATAAATACACAGCCTATATAAAGTAGAAATAATGTAAGTACAGTGTAATTTCACTTACTAGAATCAGAAAGATTTAGCTAAAACCGATTTGTAGAAAAGAATTGGCACGTACACGCATGCGCACACACCTGCCTATGCAAGGCTTCACGGTCATGGTAGCCTTAGGGTAAACACAAGTTTAAAGCGGGCATCTTTTTTCATAAAAACAAAAATCTTCTTTCGGTTAGCGAAAGCAGGTACTAATGTAGGTCTTTCGTAAAAGTGAAGTGGCGTAAAGCGAACATTTGTAAAGCGGGGACACCTGTATAGTGTGTCTACTCTCTAAGGAGTCATCCAGGGGTATCTAGTCGCCAAGTTCATTCCAAAGATGTTAAACTTAAAGATAAAGGTTGTGAGCATTATTTTGCATGTGAAATGAATACTGGACTCCTCACCTTGCATTGGTTGAAGAATGTATGCCTGTATAACCCTCAGAAATATACTTATTTCTTTGTGCCCTTGTCACTTTGGTCAATATATAACATCTTGCGAATTACTAAGTTTTTAAATTTAAGTTTCTGTCTCATTTGTATGTTGTTTTAGTAACTGCCTTGATTCTCTCTTAGAAAATGTTCACTCCGTCTCTTCCTGGTGATGTCTTTGCCAACTTCTACATTAATCTGAGCAAACTTTGTTTGATTGTCTACCAGCTCCATCTTCTGCAGCCCAATTTGAACAAGGTGATGTAAAACAGCAGCATTTAGAGTGCATTCTGTCAGCAGGAAGGCTGCTGATTAGATGTTTAAGCTGTTTTAATTTATTCAGTATACACTGGATAGTTTGAACAGTTGTCTTATGTACATTACCTTATGTACGTGTAATTCAGAAATCAAAGCTTTAATTTAGAGCACAGACTTTGTCTACAATATGGATACTGTATAACTTGATATCTGAGTTTATCATGATACTGAATATACCCGGTCTAAAGTAGGAGGTTCACAACCGTTTCTTTGCCATGGACCCCTACCATTAACCGAGGTTTTGTGGATCCCAGATTGGGAACCCTTCTAGAGTTTTAGAGTCTGTTCCTTAAGAAAAGAGGATCTTGTTCATACTAAGTCTTCATGGAAATCAAGGAAAAGGCAATCCAAGGAATAATCTGCTAAACTCTAGGTGATTGCTTGGTGTGTTTTCCATGGATTGGGCTGCTGCTTTCTCTTCTCCACATGGAATCTTGAGATTGTAAGAGGTTGAGAAAATAAAACAAAAAAAAATTGACCATATTTCAAATCTTTGTATATAGGTAAATAATCTATTCTTATCTGCTGGAACTTGTTGAAAAGTTATTCAGTGGTTGATAAGGGAGTGTCTGTGCGTGTTGTCTATATTATCTTCAAGAAGGCTTTTAAGATGCTTCCAGAAATGAGGGTTGTAGTGAAAGTGAAAGAGCACTAAATGGGGGGTAATTTTGTAACATAGTGGGTTGTGTAAATGACTATGCATAAAGATATTATGCAGAAATCTGCACTGGGGTCTCAGCTGTTAGCATCGGGTTTGGATGATATCAGCTTTGTAACTAAGACTGCAGATACTTTAAATTGAAAAGGGCAGCAGCTTCTGCAGATGCAAGCAGGAAATTAATTGGAGGTGCAGTGCAGAACAGCCCTTTCCGGCCCAATGAGACGTGCCACCCATCAAACCACCCTTTTAATATTTAATCCTAGCCTAATGACATGACAATTTACAAGGACCAATTAACCTCCTAACCGGTAAGTCTTTGGACGGTCGGAGAAAACCAGAGCACTGGGAAGAAACTCATGGTCACCGGGAGAGCGTACAAACTCCTTACAGACTGCGCCAGAATTGAAATCCAAACTGCAACGCCCCAAGCTGTAATAGAGTCGCGCTAAACGTTTACGCTACCAGTTGCATTCGGATTAAATTCCTGTAAATCACTATGCTACCACTGCTGGCATATCTCTCCTGTCAGTTGGACAGGACCTACCGAGGGATTATGAACATTGTTTCAAGGTATGATTCCTTAAGAATGACTGTGTTTCTTCACTAGTCTGTAGGACACCTCTCCCAGTCAGTCAAGCCCCAGATTCTGAGGGCATTTAAACAGGTGGATGTGGAACAGATCTTTCCTCATCTGAATCAGAATCAGGTTTAATATCATTGACATATGTCAAGAAATCTGTTGTTTTGCGGCAACATTATAGTGGAATACATCAAATACTGTAATTTACAATGAGAAATATGTATGCTATATATAATTATTAAATAAGTAGTGCTAAAAGAGCAAAAATAGTGAGATGGTGTTTATGGATTGGTTCATTGTCCATTCAGAAATCTGATAGTGGAGGGGTAGAACCCTAAAACATTTAGTGTCTTCTGTTATTTGGAAGAATCTGGAACTAGGAATCACTGATTAAATATAAGGCATTTAATAGAGCATTAGCTTTTTATTATTTAGCATTATTCAATTTTTAAATAACTTTTGTCCTATGATCTTTAAAAGAATTAATCTTTCTAGCCAGTTTTGATGTCTTCACACCATGAGTAATAAATTGCAGAAAGGAACTATGATATGTGGAAATTATCCTTTTATTTTGCTGTCTTCTGATCAGTTTTGCTTTGACCTTTTAGAACTTCAAACCTGCTGGCAGCTCTGTGCTTCACAACCCAGGATCCATGTTGTAAGTGCTTCTCTTTTGAGTTTGTTCATAGTCAAAAATGAATGATTCAAGCCTGCTCTGCCTGAAGCAGAATGGCAGAAGTACCTCATAATCAGCGGGCTTCTTCCTCTTCATTTTAGAGTTTTGAAGCAACGGACATTTGCAGAAGAGATGTTGTACATGTTCTGAATAGCGAGTGTTAGTATTTCATGAAAGGAGCAGCATGAACCAAAGCTTATTTAAATCTGCACTTTGCATGTACTGTATTTTATATTTGCATTTTCTACTGCCTTCCAACGGTTTCTTTAGTGACATTTTGGATAATATCCATCTAAGTTTCGGATATCACAGAAAACGCATATTTAAAAAGATTTAGGTAAAGAAAATAATTATTCGTGGGAATAGCACCTATTGAAGGCGGACGGAAATTACAGGTGCTCCATGTTTTAAAAGTTTTCTGCTAAAATAATGGATGTGGTTTTGCAGATCTGGTATTGGTTTATTATTGTCACATGTACCATGATACAGGGAAAAGCTTGTCTTGCATCCTGTTTGTACAGATAAAAATCATCACATAGTGCTTTGAGGGGCACCATATCTTCACAATAACCTCAACAGCAGCACAAATAAATTTGTGAAACACTATATAACATGTAGCTGCACAACCTTAATGCCTAGTTATCTATAATTCATTTGCAACACTTGTTTTCCTATTGTATATGTGAGACTCCTGGCTGTTGATATATAAATTAGTCAATGTTAGTAATGTACATTTTCAATATTGGCATTAATAGAATCACTAGGTGCAGCATCCAGATTAATTGCAAAATCTGAGAACCTACTTTTGGAAAGCATCAAGTTGGATAAGTCACTGGGACCGGACAAGATGTACCCCAGGCTACTGTGGGAGGTGAGGGAGAAGATTGCTGAGCCTCTGGCGATGATCTTTGCATCATCAATGGGGATGAGAGAGTTTCTGGAGGATTGGAGGGTTGCAGATGTTGTTCTCTTATTCAAGAAAGGGAGTATAGATCGCCCAGGAAATTATACACCAGTGAAGCTTACCTCAGTGGTTGGTAAGTTGATGGAAAAGATCCTGAGAGGCAGGATTTATGAACATTTGGAGAAGCATAATATGATTATTAAGAATAGTCAGCATGGCTTTGTCAAAGGCAGGTCATGTCTTACGAGCCTGATTAAATTTTTCAGGGATGTGACTAAACACATTGATGGAGGTAGAGCAGTAGATGTGTATATAGATTTCAGAAAGGCATTTGATAAGGTACCCCATGCAAGGTTTATTGAGAAAGTAAGGAGGCATAGGATCCAAAGGGACATTGCTTTGTGGATCCAGAATTGACTTGCCCACAGAAGGCAAAGAGTGGTTGTAGACAGGTTGTTTTCTGCATGGAGGTCGGTGACCAGTGGTGTGCCTCAGGGATCTGTTCTGGGACCCCTACTCTTCGTAATTTTTATAAATGACCTGGATGAGGAAGTGGATGGATGGATTAGTAAATTTGCTGATGACACAAAGGTTGGGGGTGTTGTGGATAGTGTGGAGGGCTGTCAGAGGGTACAACGGTACATTGATAGGATGTAAAACTGGGCTGAGAAGTGGCAGTTGGGGTTCAACCCAGATAAGTGTGAGGTTCATTTTGGTAGGTCAAATATGATGACAGAATATAGTATTAATGGTAAGACTCTTGGCCGTATGGAAGAACAGACGGTCTTGGGGTCCGAGTCCATAGGACACTCAAATCTGCTGCGCAGGTTGTCTCTGTGGTTAAAAAGACATATGGTGCATTGGCCTTCATCAGTCGTGGGATTTAGTTTAGGAGCTGAGAGGTAATGTTACAGCTATATAGGACCCTGGTCAGACCCCACTTGGAGTGCTGTGCTCAGCTCTGGTCACCTCACTACAGGAAGGATATGGATACCATAGAAAGGATGCAGAGGAGATTTGCAAGGATGTTGACTGGATTGGGGAGCATGCCTTATGAGAACAGGTTGAGTGAACTCAGCCTTTTCTCCTTGGTGCGACGGAGGATCAGAGGTGACCTGATAGAGGTGTATAGCATGATGAGAGGCATTGATCATGTGGATAGTCAGAGGCTTTTTTCCAGGGCTAGATTGACTAGCACAGGGGTCCCCAACCTTTTTTGCACTGCAGACTGGTTTCATATTGACAATATTCTTGCGGACCGGCCGACCCGGGGCGGTGGGGGGGTAGGGTTGCCAACGGACAAGAGTAGCGGTCAAATACGTTGGGTTTACCCAGAGGAAGACTACAATGACCATGAAGCCTTGCGCGGGCACCAGTGCGCATGCGTATCTTGCGCATCCGTGTACGCGCTGATTTTTTTCTATAAGTGGTTTTTGGTGATTCTGTTCGGGGGGATGGGGGGGTGTTAATCACGACCGGAATATAGGTGATAAGTGGCTAATACACTCAATTTCGTTTCTAAAAGGCTTTATCTGACGAATTTAATATTAAACACGCAGCGCATATTTTCCTCGCATGAATATAGCGATAAGTCAATTATGAGGGGAGGACAAGGGAGCTTGAAGTAAGTGTTGAACAAACTTCCAGTAGAAGTGGTAGAGGCAGGTTCGACATTATCATTTAAAGTAAAATTGGATGGGTATATGGACAGGAAAGGAATGGAGGGTTATGGGCAGAGTGCAGGTCGGTGGGACTAGGTGAGAGTAGCGTTCGGCACGGACTGGAAGGGCAGAGATGGCCTGTTTCTGTGCTGTAATTGTTACATGGTTATATAAGTCAATAGCATCATAACATTTTCAGTAACGTTTGGATATTAAACACACAGCACATATTTTCTGCAAATAAACATATAAAATCATTGCAACACACCAATATCGCTGAATCAGTGGGAGCCCTGGGCTTGTTTTCCTACAACAAGACGGTCCCATCGAGGGGTGATGGGAGACAGCGATAGTCGAAGGGGGTTCCTTATGTCCAGTCTATTCCGCAATTTAGTTTTCGTTGCATTCATTGCAGAAAACCCCGCTTCGTAGAGATATGTTGGAAATGGAAGCAACGTTTTCAGTGCTTTCGTGGCTATCTCAGAATATTTAGCCTTGACTTTAATCCAGAATGCCAGCAGAGATGTTATGTCAAACATACTTTTCAGCCCGCCGTCATTTACAAGCTCGAGGAGTTGATCTCCTTCCTGTGCTGACACGGATGACACGTGGGTGATGACCTCGCATGCGTTCAAGCTCAACAGTGGGTGTGACAGGGAATGAGGAAAGGTGCAGCTGACTCATATCGCCAAATCATATCATTTCCTCGCGGCCCGGTAGCACATGCTTTGCAGCCCGGTACCGGTCCGTAGCCCGGTGGTTGGGGACCGCTGGACTAGCATGAGAGGGCACAGTTTTAAGGTGCTTGGAAGTAGGTACAGAAGAGATGTCAGGGGTAAATTTTTTACGCAGGGAGTGGTGAGTGCGTGGAATGGGCTGCTGGTGACGATGATGGAGATGGACACAATAGGGTCTTTTAAGAGGCTCCTGGACAGGTACATGGAGCTTAGAAAAATAGAGGTGTATGGGTAACCCTAGGTAATTTCTAAGGTAAGGACATGTTCGGCACAGCTTTGTGGGCTGAAGGGCCTGTATTGTGCTGTAGGTTTTCTGTGTTTCTCGAAAACACTGAAGCATTGTTTATTTGGAAAGCCAAATTATATTAACCCATAGACCCCTAGAGTTTCATGCTGTAGTCATGATGTATTAGTCTTGTGTTTGATAATGTTCTCCTTCTGAAGTTGCACTACTAAGGTACTTACTGCAACATGTGCTTCTGATATTATTTGGAACTAATTCATTTCCTATATCAACAACATAGTCTGTTTTGACACCGCTGATGTTGACCGAATCAAAGGTGGTGACAAATCAGCATATCGGAGGGATATTGAAAATCTGGCTGCACATCATGTTCAATAAAGAAGTGTGTTAGGTCTCTATAGCTTTATTAATCACAGTAATGCATACAGTAAGTACTTTATGGGTGAAAAAAGATAAATGCTGTTTTTTTTTCCATTTTTATCATTGCAGTGAGATTAATAACCAGAAATTTGAAGTTAGCCATGTACACAAAGTGGAATGTGTGGTCCCCTGGCTAAATGATACACTTGTTTTCTTTACCATTGCTCTACAGCTTTGTCAGCAACTGAAGGATAAGGTATAAATTGTTTCTTTAATTTGTAAGTTAACCAGAAGCGTTATACATTTAACGTACTGCAATTAGTAAATCAATGATATGACTGGTTTCAGTTACTTAAATAAATACTGTTATTTGACTCTGAATGTAAATTCTAGGATGTTAAATTCCTCCTGATAAAATAGAAAAGTGTTCTTTTGTCAAATCTGTACAGATGTATGAATGCTTTCTCCTCCCTGAACCTTCTCCTTTGCTGATCTGGTAGAGAGCAAACAACAAGCAAACTCTCTGCTTTGACTAAATCTGCACTTCCTTTCTGTAATAAACTGCAGGAAGCAATCACTAAATTAGCCTTCCTGCCTAATGAAGTGTGGAGTCCAGCTGGGTTAACGGCTTTGTTATTTTTTTCATTTTGTTTGAAATAGAGTTTGATTTGAAATTAAACAAAGATCTAAAGCCTTAAGTAAAACTCAAAGGGGAGTTAAAGGGGAGGTAATAAGAGGAATAGATAGAGTGGATAGCCGGCGCCTCTTCCCCAGGGCACCACTGCTCAATACAAGAGGACATGGCTTTAAGGTAAGGGGTGGGAAGTTCAAGGGGGATATTAGAGGAAGGTTTTTTTACTCAGAGAGTGGTTGGTGTGTGGGAGGCAGATACACTAGTGAAGTTTAAGAGACTACTAGACAGGTATATGGAGGAATCTAAGGTGGGGGCTTCTATGGGAGGCAGGGTTTGAGGGTCGGCACAACATTGAGGGCCGAAGGGCCTGTACTGTGCTGTACTGTTCTATGTTCTATGTTCTAAAGCTGAAGCTGGGGTTTAACCAGTGGCTATGATAAAATATATACACTTCTGTGAAACAAATCTATTTATTTATTTATTGACAAAACTGGCATATTTAGATGTATAGATTTTTGAATTTACTATCGGGTGATGCAGTAATTGTATTTAATTTTTCCTTACAGATCTCTGTTTTTTCCAATTACTGGAACTTCAAGCCCTACTGATCTATCTAGATCAACAGGCTAACTGAAGATCAGTTTGCACTTTGTACTTACTGCTGCAGCTGCCCATCTGCCTACTGTAAACACTGTGTCTGTGAAATGTTTAGGTCAATAAGTTACACAGTGCACTTTTTTCAGCTGCCTTTGTCACATTTTTTTTTAATGACGTGGAACCCCGTCGGGATGGTGATTGGATATACCACCAGATGGGGAAATTTAAACCACCACGATGTTCTCCTCAAAGCATTAGGTTTTATGGTGTGGGCTGATTTTCATCTGCTAAGGAATGTAATCTATTCAGCTAAGTAGAATAGTTTGTGTAGAACTTTATAGATTTTTGTCACTTCAAGTTCTGACCTATGTGGAAGGAAGAAGGGAAAGTTGCCTTTTCATAGAGCTCAATGTTCAACCACAAACTAATACTTCTCAATTATTTACTAGGGAGCTATAAACAAAAACTATACGTTATACCTCTTTTGGGTCGATCAAGTATTTTTGGACTGCAGTATCTTTGAGACTGCTAATGTCTTCAATACAATGAAATGGAAAGTTAGAACATAATTTTAAACACATTATGCTTGCCCTACATTTTCATCATCATTCGTAGTTTTGTGTTTGTGCTGGTCATAAATTAATCAGATCCTGAAATTGGTGTTTATTTTAATGACAAGTGATCAACCCAAAGTTAGATTATTCTTGTGTTAGGAGTTCTGTAATCTGGGGAGTATGGTTTATTCTGTTTAGGGGCTTAGCAACTTAGAAGGAACAAAAATAAGAAGCACTGAAAACCATGTTCATTACCCAGATGATAGACATTGTTTGGTGAAACGATGTGGGAAAAAATATGCATCGCAAAAATAATTGATTGGGGGTTTTTCAAACTGTCTCAAATAAGTTAATAAGCTTTATTATCAGTTTTATTGTGTATGTGTTTAGATGGAGGTTTGTAGATATGAACATTTTAACCACTGAAATATTGTATTTTAAATTGATTTGTTAATTTATGGACACTAACAAAGAACAGTGAAACTATGTATATTTAACATGTATTTCTGTAAAGAGGAACATTTACTGGCAATATAATTTGTTCTGTTGATTCAGCAGGCATGGTTTCATGCATGTAGGAAGCTTTCGAGTGGAGTATGCACAAGGTGATCTCAAACTATGTGATAAAGCTCCCAAATGCGGGTCATAAGTGAGGTGAATTTATGCATTTCAACTGGATAATTTTTAGATAAACTGTATGTGATACTAATGGTAACATTTCTGTTGCATCAAATTGAAATATTTCTCCTTATGCCAAAATGAGACAACTTGTTATTCTGTTGCTTGCGAGGAGGAGTCTAGGAATTGGCACTGTTTCAACATTGCCATTCACGATGCTGCTATTTTTAGGATCATTCTATGGTATTTTAACAGATGTTAGCATGTAGAAGAGCACTGATTTTCCTTTAGAACTTGCTGTAATTATGCAGCCACTGCGCCCCATTTGGTTAATAACAGACATGAGAAATGACATGTTTCAGTTGAGGAATGAATAACACTGATCAGTTTTGTTCCAGAGTTTGATCCTTCCTGTAAAGATTGAATTGTTTTCCAGTGTGTATAGAAATCTGCTTGAAAAAAATTATAAACAATTTTTCAAATGGTAACGTGATCAATTCCAGTTTCAGCACTGGTGTGATAGACCATTGTTCAAATTGTCTACAATGTTCCAATCAAGGCTCTTCAAATCATTTTATTTTCTGTTTTCATGGTTGTTGTAACCTGTTCCATGATGTTCAGGCCTACATTGCTCGGGAAATTGCTGAAGGTCTCTGAAAGTTTTGAGCATTCTTGTAGGAATAAGAAGCAGCATTTGAGAGCTTTGAGGAGATACTCAGCAGTTCAGGCAGCATCTGTGGAAAGAACATTTCAGGTCAGAGAATCTGACACATCTTGACTCTTCTCTTTACAGAGGATGCCTAATCTGCTGAGTGCTCCCTGCCATGTTTCTTTTAATTTCAGATTTCCAGTAACTGCAGCTTGTTTTCATTTCAGAGCATTGTACTACTTGCATTGCTGCTACAATTCAGCAGTTGTGCGTGCACAGGATGGTACAAAGCACTTTCACTGGCCGATTCATGAATTTGCACTGAAATGCTCTAAGATTTTAAATTATCCCTTTAAAGATTCGAAATTTCAATACTTTTTTGTTCATTGCAAATAGCTGCCCTATTTGCTGCTCGTTGCATTGATCTCTGGAAGTTCTGCATGCAGACTGCTGTTTTTCATCAGTGCTCAGATAATATCTTTCATATCCTTGCAAAGTTGCTGATGTCAAAAAGCCAGGTTTCTTATTTTGAAAACTAAAATACAGTTTAAGTACATCAGGTATAAAGGTTCCTGTATAAGCCATTTTCCTGAAATATTGTTACTTGTGAAGCTGTTCATTGTCATACACATTGAAGTTGCTAGCAGAGAGTGGGGCTTGGATCTCATTCAAAATGAATTAAACCTGAATAAGCTTGTAAAAAAAAAGTGTGATGTCTTCCAGTATTATATAATATGAATATGTTCACTTAAATGTAGTTATTTTGTTAATGTTTTTGTGATCAACCATTAAAGTAAACATTTGATATGTTACATATGCAGTGTAACTGGGTTCAGTTTATGGATTGTTGAATTATTCAGAATATAGTGTGGACCAATCAGAACATTAAAATTGTATCTGCAATAAAGTACTGATTTCAAAGGACCACAGATATTTGGAACTTTTTTTTTACATATATTGACAGTTAATCTGCAGAATATGATTATCAATGAAGTAGCACATTGATCTCTTTTTGCAGCCTTCAATCCAGTTCCCAGCCAAAAGACTAGAGAACAAATAAATGGAGCTTGTGTGACTCTTACAAGAACAGCTAAAGAGACAATTGAGAATATGTCATATATGCAATTAATTTTGAAGTGGGTGGGTGAGGGGTGTGTTGATAGGATCTTAGCCTAGAGATTAGTGCTTGAAGCCTTAATTCAAAACAGCATCAGCCTACAACTACTTGGTTTGCTGCTTTGGGACAATGGGCCTTTGTTTGTAACATACAAACAAGATTTAAATGTTGGCTGCACATGGCTCTAGTTATACAGCCACTACACCGCACCATTACCATTCCTGAATGACAAGTGATCAGAAAACTCAGCAGATACTACATCTTCCAACTGTGTTGATGCTCTAAATGTGTCCTGTTGGACAATGAACGCTCATTCGCTTGTTCTTTAAAATCTCATGCCACCTATTCAAAGATGCTTGTGTCTCCTCAGCAGGCTACTGGAAATATATCTTGGGTTAGGCTGCATAGAGCATATGAATGAAAAGGGTAAGACGCAATTTGGAATAAAAGGATATGCAGCACTCAACACAGGAATATGGAGCTAGAAACTTTGCAGTTGTTGATCACTGAGAGGAAGGGAGAACAGCATAGAAAAGATGGACAGTCAAGTCTTTTTACCAGGAGAGAGGAATCTAAAACTAGAAGGTATAGGTTTAAAATGAGACAGAAGAGATTTGAAAGGGACTGGGGGGTGGGGGGGGGCAACTTTTTCCACAAAGTGGGTAGTGGGTGTATGGAATGATATGCCAAAAGGATTTGCAGAGGCAGGTAAAATAACAAATTTAAAAGACATTTCGCTACATGAGTAGGAGAAGGTTTAGAGGGATATGGGGAAAAATACAGGGAAATGGGACTAGCTGAAGTAGAGAACTTGGCAAAGATGAATTGGATCAAAAGACCTGTACTCACACACTAATCCACAACATTTGCATTTTGATGTGGCTACCATGAGCATATATTTCTCCCATAATCATTACAATCACAGTGGTATCAGTTGGAATATTTTTAAATGTGCTCTTGGAAAGAAATCAATTTTCTATCTTCAAACACGAGAAATTCTGCAGATGCTGGAGATCCAAAGCAACACACACGAAGTGCAGGAGGAACTCAGCTGGTCAAGCAGTATATGTGAAATAGGGAAATGGTCGACATGTCGGACTGAGATCCTCCTTCAGGACTGAAAGGGAAGGGAACAAGTCAGAGTAAGAAGGTGGAGGGAGGTGATAGATGAAACTGGGAGGGGGTGAAATAAAGAGCAGGATTAGTTAAAGAGATAAAGGGCTGGAGAAGGGGGAATCTGATTGGAGAGGATAGAAAACCATGGAAGAAAGGGAAGGGGGAGGCGATGGGTAGATAAGGTGAGGGAGGGAAACAGGAATCAGAATCAGGTTTATTATCACCAGTATGTGTCATGGGATTTGTCAACTCAGCAGCAGCAGTTCAATGCAATACATAATACAGAAGAAAAAGAAATACAGTATATGTATATTGAGTAGATTAAAAATCGTGCAAAAACAAAAATATATTAAAGTAAGGTTGTGTTGACAGGTTCAATGTCCATTTAGGAATCGGATGGCAGAGGTGAAGAAGCTGTTCCTGAATCGCTGAATGTGTGCCTTCAGGCTTCTGTACCCCCTACCTAATGGTAACAGTGAGAAAACTTGATAATGGTGAGGACAATATGAGTGAGGTTGATGTTCTTGATGTTCTGGAGCATGCTGATATTAAGGGAGAGGAGGTGTTGGAGTTGTTAAAATACATTAGGACGGATAAGTCCCCGGGGCCTGACGGAATATTCCCCAGACTGCTCCACGAGGCGAGGGAAGAGATTGCTGAGCCTCTGGCTGGGATCTTTATGTCCTTGTTGTCCACAGGAATGGTACCAGAGGATTGGAGGGAGGCGAATGTTGTCCCCTTGTTCAAAAAAGTTAGCCGGGACAGTCTGGGTAATTATAGACCAGTGAGTCTTACGTCTATGGTGGGAAAGCTGTTGGAAAAGATTCTTACAGATAGGATTTCTGGGCATTTAGAGAATCATGGTCTGATCAGGGACAGTCAGCATGACTTTGTGAAGGGCAGATCGTGTCTGACAAGCCTGATAGAGTTCTTTGAGGTGACCAGGCATATAGATGAGGATAGTGCAGTGGATGTGATCTATATGGATTTTAGTAAGGCATTTGACAAGGTTCCACACAGTAGGCTTATTCAGAAAGTCAGAAGGCATGGGATCCAGGAAAGTTTGGCCAGGTGGATTCAGAATTGGCTTGCCTGCAGAAGGCAGAGGGTCATGGTGGAGAGAGTACATTCAGATTGGAGGATTGTGACTAATGATGTCCCACAAGGATCTGTTCTGGGACCTCTACTTTTCGTGATTTTTATTAACGACCTGGATGTTGGGGTAAAAGGGTGGGTTGGCAAGTTTGCAGACGACACAAAGGTTGGTGGTGTTGTAGATAGTGTAGAGGATTGTCAAAGATTGCAGAGAGACATTGATAGGATGCAGAAGTGGGCTGAGAAGTGGCAGATGAAGTTCAACCCGGAGAAGTTTGAGGTGGTACACTTTGGAAGGACAAACTCCAAGGCAAAGTACGAAGTAAATGGCAGGATACTTGGTAGTGTGGAGGAGCAGAGGGATCTTGGGGTACATGTCCACAGATCCCTGAAAGTTGCCTCACAAATGGATAGGGTAGTTAAGAAAGCTTATGGGATGTTTGCTTTCATAAGTCGAGGGATAGAGTTTAAGAGTCGCAATGTAATGATGCAGCTCTATAAAACTCTGGTTAGGCCACACTTGGAGTACAGTGTCCAGTTCTGGTCATCTCACTATAGGAAGGATGTGGAAGCATTGGAAAGGGTACAGAGGAGATTTACCAGGATGCTGCCTGGTTTAGAAAGTATGCATTATGATCAGAGATTAAGGGAGCTAGGGCTTTACTCTTTGGAGAGAAAGAGGATGAGAGGAGACATGATGGAGGTGTGCAAGATAATAAGAGGAATAGATAGAGTGGATAGCCAGCGCCTCTTCCCCAGGGCACCACTGCTCAATGCAAGAGGACATGGCTTTAAGGTAAGGGGTGGGAAGTTCAAGGGGGATATTAGAGGAAGGATTTTTACTCAGAGTGGTTGGTGCATGGAATGCACTGCCTGAGTCAGTGGTGGAGGCAGATACACTAGTGAAGTTTAAGAGGCTACTGGACAGGTATATGGAGGAATTTAAGTTGGGGGCTTCTATGGGAGGCAGGGTTTGAGGGTCAGCACAACATTGAGGGCCAAAGGGCCTGTACTGTGCTGTACTGTTCTATGTTCTATGTTCAAAAGGGATGCCCTGGGTGCTGGGGGTCCTTAATAATGGACGCTGCCTTTCTGAGACACCGCCCCTTGAAGATGGCCTGGGTACTTCGTAGGCTAGTGCCCAAGATGAAGCCAACTAAATTTATGACCCTCTGCAGCTTCTTTCGGTCCTGTGCAGTAGCCCCCCTCCTCACCCACCCAACCCCCATACCAGATAGTGATGCAGCCTGTCCGAATGCTCTCCACGGTACATTTGACATACGAAGTATCTTCAAACTCCTGATGAAGTAGAGTCACTGTCTTGCCTTCTTTATAGGTGCATCAATATGTTGGGACCAGGTTAGGGCCTCTGAGATCTTGATATCCAGGAAATTGAAACCACTCACTCTCTCAATTTCTGACCCCTCTATGAGGATTGTTTTGTGTTCCCTCATCTTACCCTTCCTGAAGTCCACAATCAGCTCTTTCATCTCACTGATGTTGAGTGTAAGGTTGTTGCTGTGACACCACTCCACTAGTTGGCGCATATCGCTGCTGTACACCCTCTCATCTCCATCTAAGATTCTACCAACAATGATTGTCTCATCAGCAAATTTATAAATGGTATTTGAGCTACACCTAGCCACACAGATGGGTACATAGAGAGTAGAGCAGTGGGCTAAGCACACACCCCTGTGGTGCGCCAGTGTTGATCGTCAGTGAGGAGGATATGTTACCACAAATCTGCACAGATTGTGGTCTTTCGGTTAGGAAGTTGAGGATCCAATTGCAGAGAGAGGTACAGAGGCCCAGATTCTGTAACTTATCAATCAGGATTATGGGAATGATGGTATTAAATGCTGAGCTATAGTTGATGTGCAGCACCCTGACATAAGTGTTTGTGTTGTCCAGGTGGTCTAAGGCCATGTGAAGAGCCATTGAGATTGCATCTGCCGTTGACCTATTGTGGCGATAGGCAAATTGCAGTGGGTCCAGTCCTTGCTGAGGCAGGAGTTCAGTCCAGTCATGACCAACCTCTCAAAGCATTTCATCACTGTCGATGTGAGTGCTACTGGGTGATAGTCATTAAGGCAGCTCACATTATTCATCTTAGGCACTGGTATAATTGTTGTCTTTTTGAAGCAAGTAGGAACTTCCACCCATAGCAGTGAGAGGTTGAAAACGTCCTTGAATACTCCTGCCAGTTGGTTGGCCTAAATTTTCAGAGCCTTACCAGGTACTCCATCTGGACCTTCCATCTTGTGGGGTTCACCCTCTTTAAAGACAGTCTAACATCGGCCTCCGAGATGGAGATCACAGGGTCACTGGGTGCAGCAGGGTACGGTGGGGGGGGGGGGGTTAATTACCAGAAGTTTGAGCAATTGATGCTTATGCCATCAGGTTGGAAGCTACCAAGACGGAATACAAGGTGTTGCTCCTCCAACCTGAGTACGGTCTCATTATGGCAGTAGAGGAGGCCATGGACTGGTATGACAGGTGGGAATGGGAAGTGGCTATAGGGAGAGCCTGCTTTTTCTGGCATCTTTTTTATATTTTGTATATGCTAACTTGTGCTTGTGTACACTGTAAAATGTTGGCATTCAGCTGCAGGAAGTGGTTGGGAAACAGGCAGATAGACTATAGTGTTGGGAAATATATGATAATGCATTTTGGCACGAGGAACAAAAGTGCAGACTATTATCTAAATGGGGAGAAAATCCAAACAGTGCAGAGGGACTTTAGAGTCCTTGTCAAGACTCCCAGAAGGATAATTTACAGGTTGAGCCTATGGTAAAGAAGACAAGTGCAATGTTGGCGCTCATTTCAAGGGGAATAGAACATAAAGGCGAGGAGATTATGCTGAGGCTTCATAAGACACTGGTCAGGCCCTGGAGCATTGTCAACAGTTTTGGGCCTCAGAAAGGATGTGTTGTCATTGGAGAGAGTCCAGAGGAGGTTCACAAGGATGATTCCCGGAATGAAGCAGTTAACATATGAGGAGCATTTGGCAGCTTTGAGCTCGTACTCACTGGAATTTAGAAGAATTCCTGGGGGATCGCATTGAAACTTACCAAATGTTGAAAGGGCTAGATAAGGTGATTGTGGATAGGATGTCTCCAATGGCGGGGGTGTCCAGAACTAGACAGCACAGCCACAAAATTGTGAGGTGATCTTTTAGAACAGAGGTAAGGAGGTATTTTTTTTTAGCCAGAGAGTAGCTGGAATCTGTGGAGGCCAAGTCTATGGGTATATTAAAAGCAAAAATTGAGTTTCTTGATCGGTCAGAGCATCAAAGGTCATGGAGAGAAGGCAGGTGTCTGAGGTTGAGTGGGATCTGGGATCAGCCATGATGAAATGATGGAGTATAGGCTCGATGGGGGAACTGCATAATTCTGCTCCCATGTCTTCTGGAAGGAAGATAGCACATTAACTTTCAACTCAAGAGGGTTGGGGGTTTGGAAATAGGGAAGTAGTTAAATTGTGTAGGGTAGGATTGGGGCTGCACCTCAATTTCTGTTCCCCTTATTTAGGGGAGGAGGTATTGGAAGTGAACCACAAGAAATTCAATAGGCTAAATTTTGGAAATAAGAGGGTTGTTCTAAAATCAATTATATCCTTTGGAGTTCAGAAAATGGTAATTTTATTTAAACACAAGATCTTACTAAGCATAGCAAGTTAGATATCAAGTTGTTTCCACTTATGGGTGAATCCCAAACGAGGGGCCATAATTGCTAGTTTATCAAATTCAGGGGCAGTCATTTAAATTGGAATTCTTTCCCAGAGATTAGTGGAGAAAATAGCACTGCGGCGATGTCTGAAGTGGAATTAGATAATATAAAAATAAAAACAGAATTGAGAGCTATGATACAGACAAGGTGCTATGTATTAGTTAAACTGTCTCTGTACATGGTACAGAACAATTCTCTACCCACCCTGAAGGAATAAAGAACCTCCAGTTAAAAACCTGCAAATTTTACAAAGGAAGTTTTTGGATCTCTAACATAAGAAATTCTACAGATGCTGGATCTCCCAAATAACATTCACTGAGTTCCTCCGGTATTTTGTATAAGTAAACTCAGCCGGTCAGGCAGCATCCGTGGAAAGAATTGATGTTTTGAGCCAAAATCCTTCATCAGGACCTTTCCATAGATGCTGCCTGACCTGTCAAGTTCCTCCAGCATTTTGTTTGTGTTTCTGGATCTCTGTTGCCATCTGGTGGTCTTCAAAGCAGGTAACAGTAGTATCAACAAAGGATTTTCATACAGGTTTGAGTGATTTCACAAGGAACTTGTTTGATTCAATTTTGACACTGCTCTTTCCCAAATATCCCTATCATAGACATCCTAGGGATATCCTAGCCTTTGAGTTAAAACTGTACTGAAAAGTACTTAAAAGTTTATGCATGATCATTTAGTATTATTGGAGGAGGAAGAAATTTCAAAGAAATACCAACACTTGTACTGATTACCTGGATAAATTGGTGGAGGCAAAAGCATTATACCTATCCAAGATCAGCTGGGTAAAATAGACATTTTATGGATCATATGGAGGAAATTCTGACCAGAAAAATTGAAGCTAGTCAGTCAATTTCATTCTTGCTATGGTCATGATTAAGTTAAGAACACTCCCTAATCTACAAGTTACAATTTCCTTCACTTGAAGGAAATGGCACATGGTCAAATTTCCGTTTCCCTTTTGGACAAATAGGAAAGTCTTGTTTCTGCTCCTTTTCCACAGCCACATGCAAGCAGTATCATGCCATTTTCACTGTGACAAAGACAGGCTGATGTTAAAACCTTTCATTTATTAATCAAAAGCATAGATGTAAATCAGTGACAGTAATTACATCAGATTTACAAAGTTGCATTTTAAAAGCAATTTCATTGGGAAGTAATAATTTGGGTTTTTAAACTGCCAAAATCATTTCCCTAAAAAGTTTGAAATAAACTGCAATAAATAGTACATTATTTAAAATATTGGCAAAGTGCAAGTTACCCAGACAAAATTAACCGCTGATATTGATTGTTGCACTTCAGAAAATGGATCAACTTAGTTTAAATAAAATGTACTCTAAAAATAAGCCATTCAATAGATTTTACTGCACTAATTTCAATTAGTATTTCACCAAAATAATTTAGTTAGTGTTTGTAGTTAACACACTGAAAGAAAATGATATACCAGGTGCTGATTTAGATCTTGAGATGTTCTACCATTTGTCATTTTGTAATTCCCAAACTCAATTCCATGTCTGCTCTCCTTTAACATAAACAAACAAGCAAACCATTTTCGGGATCATCTTGTGATTATTAGGAGGCTGTTCAATAATTTGCAGCTGGTCATCTGCCTGATGGCTCATAGTGTGTGGATCCAAAGCAGTTTGTAGCAAGAATGCTGAAAAGCGATAGATTCATTGTTGGATACAATTCAGAAAAGATACCAGTCGAGTTACTAAGTATTGCCCAGGAATGTGTGATGCAATGAAGGTTGTTAAATGATCCAGCCACTGGTCAAACATCCAATTCGAGCTAAGGCTCTAGTCCCAGGTTGTCAACACCCACTTTGCGCTTCGAAGACTGGAAAACATGATCAAACCATTTTGTATTATTTAAAATTCCATTATTCTACCTAGTGATTTAAAACCAAAGTCTTAAAAGAATAACCATGTTTATGTAATGTGGTGCAATTCAGTTTGTAAAATAGATATAAAGCTGATAGCAGTACATACTATTTAAATTGGTATTGTTGGTACCATACAAATTGAACTTTGAACAAGTTCGTAAACACGAGGAATTCTGCAGATGCTGGAAATTCAAGCAACACGCATCAAAGTTGCTGGTGAACGCAGCAGGCCAGGCAGCATCTCTAGGAAGAGGTACAGTTGACGTTTCGGGCCGAGACCATTCGTCATCTTGATGAAGGGTCTTGGCCCGAAACTTTGAACAAGTTCACTAGGCAGAACAGATAAAAAGCTGGGAATTAAATGTGAACACAAGAGATTCTGTGGATGTTCTAAATCTTGAGCAACACACTCAAAATGCTGGAGAACCTCAGCTGCTCAAGCAGCATCTATGGAGAGGAATAAACAGTGGATGTTTCAGGCTTCTTAATGGTGCTTCTTAATTCACTATTATAAATAAAATTTAACTCAGACAGCTCAAAACAAAATAACACTTGATTGAAAGTGTAATACAATTGAATTTCAAACTATCAACTGAGATTTTGAGCTTCACTGGTAGGAGAATTCATTAACGGAATAAGCTAATTTGATTTGTGGAGATATGTAGAAAATGTATCAGAGGGCTGGTCGGAGGCTCGAAGTTTTTGGACGGACTCAGAGTCTGCTGCGGTCGGGTGCTTCCAATGGTGCTGCATTGTCAAGCTTGCGGTGCTTGGAGGTTCATGGCAGGGAGAGTTTCTCCCTTCTACCGTCTGCGTGAGATGATGGGGCTATCGGGACTTTGAGACTTTTTTTTACCGTGCCCATGGTCTGCTCTTTATCAAATTATGGTATTGCTTTGCACTGTTGTAACTATATGTTATAATTATGTGGTTTTGTCAGTTTTAGTCTTGGCTTGTCCTGTGTTTCTGTGATATCACTCTGGAGAAACATTGTATCATTTTTTAATGCATGCATTCCTATATGACAATAAACAGGGACTGAGTGTCCTCATAATCTAATCTAAACTTAGTCCTACCGCAGAGCCACATAAGCAATATCCTGACTCAGGCTTTACTACTTTAGTTATTCAACAACTGTGTTAGCATTCAGATCACTCATTCAGGAAGGAGTTAGTGAAGTCTAACAACTGCCTAGTGTATCAGTAATACAGTGGAGTAAAGGGAATTACAGAGTTATGAGAGATGAGCTGACCAAAATTGATTGGAAGGGAACATTAGTAGAGACAATGGCACAGCAGCAATGGCTGGAAATTTCAGGAGGAAATCAGAAGGTACAGGATGGATACGCCCCAAAGAAGACGACACATTCTAAAGGCAGGATGACACAACTGTGGCTGACGGGAGAAATCAAAGCCAACATAAAAGCCGAAGAGAGGGCATATAACAGAACAAATATGTTGAAAGTAAGAAGATTGGGAAGCTTTTAAAAGCCAGCAGAAGGCAACTAAAAAGTCATTAAAAAGGTAAAGATGGAATAAGAAAATAAGCTAGCCAATAATATTAAAGCAGATACAAAAAGTTTCTTCAGATTTATAAAGTCTAAAAGAGAGGTGACAGTAAATATTGGACCACTGGAAAATAATGCTGGAGAGGTAGCAATGAGAAACAAGGAAATGGTGGATGGGCTGAATAAGTATTTTACATCAGTCTTCACTGTGGAAGACACTAACAGTATGCCAGAAATTCGAGAGCGTCAGGGCGTAGAACTGTGTGAAGTTTCTATTACCAGGGAGAAGGTGCTTGGGAAACTGGAAATTGAAAGGTCTGAAGGTTAATAAGTCACCTGGACCAGATGTTCTACACCCCGGTTCTGAAAGAAGTGGATGAAGAGACTGTGGAGGCACTAGTAATGCTCTTTCAAGAATCAATGGATTCTGGCATAGTTCAGGAGGACTAGAAAATTGCAAATATCACTCCACTCTTCAAGAAGGGAGAGATATCGAAGAAAAAAAAAATCATAGGCCAGATAGTCTAACCTCAGTGATTTGCAAGATGTTGGAGTCAATTGTTAAGGATAAGGTTTCAGGGTACTTGGAGGCACATGATAAAATGGGCCATAGTCAGCATGGTTTCCTTAAGGGAAAATCTTGCCTGACAAATTTGTTGGAATTCTTTGAAGAAGCAGGATACACAAAGGAGAATCAGTTGATGTTGTGTACTTGAATTTTCAGAAGGCCTTTGACAAGGTGCCACACATGAGGCCGCTTAACAAGCTAAAAGCCCATGGTACCATGGTATAACAGGAAAGATAATAGCATGGATAGAGCATTGGCTGATTTTCAGGAGGCGGGGGGGGTGGAAATAAAGGAAGCCTTTTCTGGTTGGATGCCAGTGACTAGTGGTGTTCCAAAGGGGTTGGCATTGGGACCTTTTTTAAAATTATATCTCAATGATTGGATGACAGAATTGAAGGCTTTATGGACAAATTTGTGGACAATGCAAGGATGGGTGGGGGAAGTTTTGAGAAGTAGAAAGACTGTAGAAGGTTAGGAGGATGGACAAAGGAGTGACGGATGGAATACAGTGTCGGGAAGTGTATGGTCATGCACTTTGGTAGGAGAATGAAAGGGTTGATTACTTTCTAAATAGAGAGAAAATTCGAAAATCCGTGGTGGAAAGGAACTTGGGAGTCCTCACGCAGGATTCCCTACAGGTTAATTTGCATGTTGATTCGGTGATGAGGAAGGCAAATGCAACGTTAGCATTCATTTTGACTGGACTATAATGTAAAAGTACGTAATGTTGAGGTTTTATAAGGCACTGGCGAGGCCTCACTTGGAGGAATGTGAGCTGTTTCGGGCCCCTTACCAAAGAAGGGATGTGCTGACATTGGAAAGGGTTCAAAGGAGGTTCACGAAAATGATTCCAGGATTGAAAGGCTTATCACATGAGGAGCATTCAATGCCTCAGAGCCTGTATTCATTGGAATTCAGAAGAATGAGGAAGGCTCCAATCTATGATAGGTCCAGAGGGCAGTGGTAATAAAACAGAGGCCTGTCTCTGTACGAGACAACCCTACAGCATAACCCTTCTGATGGAGCTGACAGGTTGCACAAATTACTAGATATGATCCTGCCAAAAGAGAGCAACTTTCCTGCAGAGTTTACCTCAGGACAACATGGGCCTTCTTGTCATGGTATGGTTGTAAGGATTTGTGTTTGTCACTGAAGGGGAGTGGTGTTTCGAGATTTATAATTAGGTGATTTTCTTCAATACTGTGATGACAAGTGAACAGTGAAGGATTCTATTCCTTCTGAAAAATTTACATATTTCTGCCGATTGCAAAGGAAACCCATACATTTCTTTGTTTTTTTTTTAGTGCCACCTCACTCATCTGACATTTCTTCTCGGAAGAAGTCGTGAACCTTTCCACCCACACCCTCAGGAGAAAAGCAAAAAGGTAAGAAAAACACACCTTTTTGGGGGAAGAACAGCAGCAGCCGCAGAAACAGCAAATAATGACCAGGAGAACCAAAAGCAACACAGCACCTAGTAAATGGAAACAAAGGAATCAGGCAGAATTAACAATAGCACAAACTTTTAACATCTGGATCTGATATGTTGGAAGGTAATATTTCCACTTCATATCATCTTGTTAAAGCAATGGTACCACAATGGCAAAGATGGCGCCAGAGAGCAACTTCTCCCAGCGTATCAGTGAAACGGTTAAATTCTTCCTATTTTAATGTCTCAGTTTTCCTTTTCAGGGTGGCTGGGGTCCTGTCGGAGTCTGTGATCTACAACGGCACTCAGACAGCGGTTCTGCAGGACAGACAGCACATTTCAGTTCTTGGAGCTCGCCAGAGGGCCGTGTTTCAGTATGTCCAGGTTTGGCCTGCAGTCGGCCCCCTTTGGAGTGCGGCCTTCTGCAGCACTGAGGCCACAAGTTCTCGCTGTCGTCATGAACTGAAGCGAAGCGAGAGCCGGAACATCAAAGACAGCGAGAGCGGCTGTCAGAGGGCTCTGCACTCAATGGTGAGGGAGAGTTTGCTGCCAATGCTCGAGTCAGGGAACTTGAAGTAAAGAGCCACACTTCAGACTGACTGTAACATTGAAATAGCGACTGTTGTCTTCCCTCTTGCTGTGGAAGGAGTGATATCTGTTTCTCCCTTGTTACTGAGAGAGAGAGAGCCTGTGGGATGTTGAAGTGTTGGAGTGAACAGTTAGTTTTCGATGTACTGTCAACCATGGTCTCTCTTTGGGAGACCTTGCTGTTACTTCCATGGTGGGAAGTGGGAATGTTGATGCTTTAGGCTAGAATATGTGGGGAGAAGGGGGAGAGATTTGACGCTGTTTGCTGCAGCTTGTGCGCGGTAGGGGGCAGGGGTTTTGGGGTTCTCACTTTTTTCCAACATTTATTCTTTGTGGTTTTTTCTTCTGTTTTGAGGATCTCTGTGGAGTGTGAGAATTTCAAGTTGTATATTGTCTACATTCTCTGATATTAAATAGAACTATTGAACCATAATACAGTATTTAAACACACAACCTTCAGGATCATAACAGCACTTTGCCCCTTGAATATGTGAACAAAGCAATGTCACCATATAAAACAATTTTATATAAAATATAGAGACAAGGAGGAATTTCTTTAGCTGGAGGGTGATGAATCTGTGGAACTCATCGACAATGATGGTTGTGGAGGCCAAGTCATTGAGTTTATTCAGAGCGGAGGTCAATAGGTTTCTTGATACCAAGGGCTTTCAAATATTATGGGCAGAAGGCAGGAGAATGGGGTTGAGAAGGATAATAAATCAGCCTTGATGGAATGACAGAGAAGACTAGATGGGACAAATTGCCTAATTTTGTCTTATGGTCTTAGAATAACTTTTTTAGGATGTTGAATTTTCCAATGAAATACTTTTAGAAAGGATTACTGATAGGTTGCAAGGTATCTGGATACATTGACAACACACAATCTAGTTCAGGGCAAGTGGCACATATGCTTTATCACAAGGCAGTTCCATCAAATGGACTTTCAACGGGAAGGATTCTTCAGACTGCAATATACTAGTTTAATAATATCACCCAATATAATTATGATCTGCAAATGAAATACCCAACCTGATAAACTATTTATGAAATCATTTACTTCAACATTGCTATGTACAAAATTTGAAGTTAAATGTTTTTTTTTGGAGGAAATTCATAAAAAATTTTCAAAAGATGTAGAAGCATCTTTCACAGCAGCTCCCTAAAGCTTAACTGGATCTTTTATTAGTAATATCCATAGTTTTAATTGTTAAAAGAGTCAGGAGCATCCAGATATTGGCATTCCAGTGGACAGACCTATTTTCTAGTCAGGTATTGGCAGACTAGGGTGGAAGATTAGAGTATTCCTGCATAACCAGTGGATTATGCAATAGACTCATCTTTGTTAACACTAATTCAAACTGGGCCTCAGTTCTAGACCACTAAGTTTGTCAAAAGATCTCAGAATTAAACCATGCGCAGATTTGCTGTAATAAACATCAAGGCGGTAAGCTAAATTGGGGGCGGCCTGGGGTGACAACAGCATTAAACTTTTGTGCATCAAGTTCTTGTCAGGGATTAAAATGCTAATCTCTGTGTCCAGGAATGTTCGCACATCACTTCTAGAAGGCAGTCAACAGCATGACAGAGCGCCTTCTGGCAGCGTAGTCATGAGCAAAGGATGTTCGAGTGAATCAAAGTGGGACAGCCTCCTTAAACTGAACTTGGCACCATTCGAAAACACAACCATCTGTTACTAAGGAGGCACATTAATAATAAGTGTTTGTCTCCCTTTGCTGATGTGCTGCTTTTGCCTTTTCTGCTACATTATGCATAAATCTAATGTATTTAACTACAAATCTCGAGAAGAGCAAGCTCCAACATTATTGGAATTGGCTTACCCTTGTCGCATTTACCGAGATACGGCGTATTGTTCATGCAAATCAAATTGTTACACAGTGCATTGAGGTAACACAGATGAAGCAATAATAATAATAATAATACAGAAAAAAGTGTAAAAGCTACAGAGAAAATGCAGATTGTGAGATCAAGAGGCCATCTTATGGTACAAGTGGTCTATCCAACAGCCTGCTAAGAGCAGGATAGAAGAAGAATAAAGTGTAAAAGTTTCAGATAATGATTACCAGCTATAGTGCAAGTAAACATTATCTGAAGAAAGATCTTTTGAAAGAGTTAGGCTGAATATTATTCCTAAATTTTAGAAACAATCTACCTGTAGAACAAGTTGTTTAAAATTACTAATCTCTGTTTGCCTTTGGCAACTTACCAATAAATATAAGGAAAATGGCAAAGGTGGCAATATCCCAGGTAGACTGAA
Organism: Mobula birostris; assembly: GCF_030028105.1. Taxonomy (NCBI): domain Eukaryota; kingdom Metazoa; phylum Chordata; class Chondrichthyes; order Myliobatiformes; family Myliobatidae; genus Mobula; species Mobula birostris. Next base: position 135,777,971 of record NC_092378.1, on the reverse strand, counting down.
AAAGCTGTTTGCTTTGTAGTCTCCTCACAGCGTCATAAAACTGTGCTTCAATCTGAGCTCCAACATCTTGGTCAGCCATTTTTGATCGTGACTGTATATGGTTCACTTGTAGAGGCTTGTTCCAAATGCCAATCGGCAAACAGCAACAACTGCGCAACAGGATTAAAATCATTCAAAATTTATTATGCGACCAGAAAGAGAAATCAGTCCCTTTACAATATAATCAACAGCTTCCTTCTCCCACTCACAAGCTTAGAAGTGAATCATATTTCAAAGGTTTCACGAAACTGATGGTTTCAGGGTCATTACAGTCCATTGTCCACAGGGAAAGCCGAACGGTCACATGGAAGGAGAGGCAGGGTAAGGTGTGTTCTGAGTGCATTTGGTGAAATATTATTTTATAAATAAATAGAGAATTTCAAGGAAAGCACAAAGAATAGGGGATAAAATGTCATAAGGCAGATAACTGTTCTCAATGTCAACAAGCACAGGGTAACAACATGTCTCCACGAAGTGAATTTTCTGCTGCATGATTAGAGCAACATCTTGGTTCTTTCCCGCCTAATGTGCCTGTGTGAGTATGTGCAACATCAAGTTCAAATCAGTAGTCCATCACTGCTTTCAAGTAGATTAAGGAACATATAACAGATACCATGGGGCTCAAACCCCATGAATAAATAACGATAGCACAGATTCATCCCAATTTTCAGCAGCCATTGGTGAAATGCCAAATTCTATTTCTTTAGAAATATTTAAAATAAGAAAAATTTACCTCAAATATTGAACAGCTTACTGAAAAAGTTTACAAACCGCAAACATGCAGCTTAGCATGTGTAATGCCCTGGTTAAGAACATGTTTTATTGTATTACTACTGTTGTGCTGTTAAGTGTTTTATTCTCTGCAGCTTTTCTGTAAAATGCAGTGTGCTCTGCTAATTAAGCTTCACGATTTGCAGTTCAGTATTTTGGCTTCTGCTAAGATAAGGAGCCGTTTGCTCAGTTTAGGAATGTTGTGTCAGCCAATATGGTTTGTCTTGGTAACACTCTGCCCTGCGGAATGCCATGGAACATTTGAGAGTGCTGGGCATGATCAGACTTCTGAGGGACAGTGGGTTGGCTTTGGACCTTTTGTTGGCAGGGGTTGGAAGAAGAAGGAGGTGCAGAGAAGAGCACAAGGGACGACGCTTGCAAAATCCAGCCCAAAGTAGAGACCTCATTGTAAGAAGTGCTTTGTGCATATGATTGGTTCCAAGAAGGAAGTGCCAATACTCCTGAGTCAGCCAGTTTGTTTGAAATGGTCTTCGAGGGAAGTTCGAACTGTGGCTGGTGTCTTTCATACAGAAATCAATCAAAGGGAAACACCCGACTACTCCAGAAATGAGCTCCAACGTTTATGTGCACATTTAAACTGGTTTAACTGTATTGGGCCCTTTTTTTACTTTTAGTTGTTTTAAGTTTAAATATCTGTAAATAGAATTCCACTTTAATTGTATGCCAGTTTGTTATTTCCTGGCAAAGACTAACTTTGCATAGGGTAGCATTTACACAACATTCACCATAATTTCCGTTCCCTCACTAGAACATTCCGACTTGCCTGTTTGTTTGAACCTGAATCACTCCTACCCTAGACGTGCGTTGTTTATTGAAGGTGGCCTTCTCACCGCCACCCATGCAATGCTGAGCCATGTGGCTGTTAGTCAGAGGTAGCTAATGAGCCTGGTTTATTACGAGCCACGGTGACAGAGATACACATGTAACATCCAATCACAATAAGTGTACAAAGTTTGCAAATATTATTGACAGCTTGTCATAAATTAAACATACAGCTTTGTAAAACATGGACTGTAGCTTAATTTTTATTTATTATTTCAGGACTCAGAGGTTCATTGATAGCTGTCTGTCGTATCCAACAATGACACGAGACCTGTGTAGGAGTGTTTTTAAATGTGAAGAAGCCATGGCACTGGGGCAGTTCCACTCTCTTGAAGTTGGAAGTCTGGGTCCAGTGCTACTAGTAGTTGGCACAAACTGGGGTCTTCCTTGGTTTCAGTGGATGACCATGACTTCTTCTGTGCCTTGGCATGCCCTTCGCGCTCCACGAAATGTTGCAGAACTGCCTTCCCGGCCATTGGATCTCACTGTTGATCTCATTGTCCTGTCCAATAGAGCTGACTTCCCATGCTAGGACAGACATGTCCATATCTCACCGGCGGTATGACGCCCAGTGGCTGCCCTCACATGGTTTAGTCTGCCTGTTGAGGTGGTGTACCACAGTGCAAATGCTAATAAATTTAACCTATGTTTACACAGAAACATAGAAAATAGGTGCAGGAGTAGGCCATTCAGCCCTTCGAGCCTGCACCGCCATTCAGTATGATCATGGCTGATCATCCAACTCAGAACCCTGTACCAGCCTTCCCTCCATACCCCCTGATCCCTTTAGCCACAAGGGCCATTTCTAACTCCCTCTTAAATATAGCCAATGAACTGGCCTCAACTGTTTCCTGTGGCAGAGAATTCCGCAGATTCACCACTCTCTGTGTGAAGAAGTTTTTCCTAATCTCGGTCCTAAAAAGCTTCCCCTTTATCCTCAAACTGTGACCCCTCGTTCTGGACTTCCCCAACATCAGGAACAATCTTTCTGCATCTAGCCTGTCCAATCCTTTTAGGATTTTATACATTTCAATCAGATCCCCCCTCAATCTTCTAAATTCCAACGAATGTAAGCCTAGTTCATCCAGTCTTTCATCATATGAAGGTCCTGCCATCCCAGGAATCAATCTGGTGAACCTTCTTTGTACTCCCTCTATGGCAAGGATGTCCTTCCTCAGATTAGGGGACCAAAACTGCACACAGTACTCCAGGTGTGGTCTCACCAAGGCCTTGTACAACTGCAGTAGTACCTCCCTGCTCCTGTACTCAAATCCTCTTGCTATAAATGCCAGCATACCATTTGCTTTTTTCACCGCCTTCTGTACCTGCATGCCCACTTTCAATGACTGGTGTATAATGACACCCAGGTCTCGTTGCACCTCCCCTTTTCCTAATCGGCCACCATTCAGATAATAATTTGTTTTCCTGTTTTTGCCACCAAAGTGGATAATTTCACATTTATCCACATTAAATTGCATCTGCCTTGAATTTGCCCACTCACCCAACCTATCCAAGTCACCCTGCATCCTCTTAGCACCCTCCTCACAGTTAACACTACCGCCCAGCTTCGTGTCATTCGCAAACTTGGAGATGCTGCATTTAATTCCCTCATCCAAGTCATTAATATATATTGTAAACAACTGGGGTCCCAGCACTGAGTCTTGCGGTACCCCACTAGTCACCGTCTGCCATTCTGAAAAGGTCCCGTTTATTCCCACTCTTTGCTTCCTGTCTGCTAACCAATTCTCCATCCACATCAATACCTTACCCTCAATACCGTGTGCTTTAAGTTTGCATACTAATCTCCTGTGTGGGACCTTGTCAAAAGCCTTTTGAAAATCCAAATATACCACATCCACTGGTTCTCCCCTATCCACTCTACTAGTTACATCCTCAAAAAATTCTATGAGATTCGTCAGACATGATTTTCCTTTCACAAATCCATGCTGACTTTGTCCGATGATATCACCGCTTTCCAAATGTGCTGTTATCACATCTTTGATAACTGACTCTAGCAGTTTCCCCACCACCGATGTTAGGCTAACCGGTCTATAATTCCCTGGTTTCTCTCTCCCTCCTTTTTTAAAAAGTGGGATTATATTAGCCACCCTCCAATCCTCAGGAACTAGTCCAGAATCTAAAGATTTTTGAAAAATTATCACTAATGCATCCACTATTTCTTGGGCTACTTCCTTAAGCACTCTGGGATGCAAACCATCTGGCCCTGGGGATTTATCTGCCTTTAATCCCTTCAATTTACCTAACACCACTTCCCTACTAACATGTATTTCCCTCAGTTCCTCCATCTCACTGGACCCTCTGTCCCCTACTATTTCCGGAAGATTATTTATGTCCTCCTTAGTGAAGACAGAGCCAAAGTAATTATTCAATTGGTCTGCCATGTCCTTGCTCCCCATAATCAATTCACCTGTTTCTGTCTGTAGGGGACCTACATTTGTCTTAACCAATCTTTTTCTTTTCACATATCTATAAAAGCTTTTACAGTCAGTTTTTATGTTCCCTGCCAGTTTTCTCTCAATCTTTTTTCCCCTTCCTAATTAAATTCTTTGTCCTCTTCTGCTGAACTCTGAATTTCTCCCAGTCCTCAGATGAGCCACTTTTTCTGGCTAATTTGTATGCTTCTTCTTTGGAATTGATACTATCCCTAATTTCCTTTGTCAGCCACGGGTGCACTACCTTCCTTGATTTATTCTTTTGCCAAACTGGGATGAACAATTGTTGTAGTTCATCCATGCGATCTTTAAATGCTTGCCATTGCATATCCACTGTCAACCCTTTAAGTGTCATTTGCCAGTCTACCTTAGCTAATTCACATCTCATACCTTCAAAGTTACCCTTCTTTAAGTTCAGAAACTTTGTTTCTGAATTAACTATGTCACTCTCCATCTTAATGAAGAATTCCACCATATTATGGTCACTCTTACCCAAGGGGCCTCTCACAACAAGATTGCTAACTAACCCTTCCTCATTGCTGAATACCCAGTCTAAAATAGCCTGCTCTCTAGTTGGTTCCCGACATGTTGGTTCAAAAAACCATTCTGCATACATTCCAAGAAACCCTCTTCAGCACCCTTACCAATTTGGTTCACCCAATCTACATGTAGATTGAAGTCACCCATTATAACTGCTGTTCCTTAATTGCACACATTTCTAATTTCCCGTTTAATACCATCCCCAACCTCACTACTACTGTTAAGTGGCCTGTACACAACTCCCACCAGCGTTTTCTGCCCCTTAGTGTTATGCAGCTCTACCCATATTGATTCCACATCCTCCCGGCTTATGTCCTTCCTTTCTATTGCGTTAATCTCCTCTCTAACCAGCAACGCCACCCCACCTCCTTTTCTTTCATGTCTATCCCTCCTGAATATTGAATATCCCTGAATGTTGAGCTCCCATCTTTGGTCACCCTGGAGCCATGTCTCTGTGATCCCAACTATATCATATTCATTAATAACAATCTGCACGTTTAATTCATCCACCTTGTTACGAATGCTCCTTGCATTGACACACAAAGCCTTCAGGCGCGCTTTTACAACTCTCTTAGCCCTTATACAATTATGTTGAAAAGTGGCCCTTTTTGATGCTTGCCCTGGATTTGTCGGCCTGCCACTTTTACTTTTCACCTTACTACTTCTTGCTTCTACCCTCATTTTACACCCCTCTGTCTCTCTGCACTGGTTCCCATCCCCCTGTTGTGAACTAGCCTCCTCTCGCCTAGCCTCTTTAATTTGATTCCCACCCCCCAACCATTCTAGTTTAAAGTCACCTCAGTAGCCCTCGCTAATCTCCCTGCCAGGATATTGGTCCCCCTAGGATTCAAGTGTAACCCATCCTTTTTGTACAGGTCACACCTGCGCCAAAAGAGGTCCCAATGATCCAAAAACTTGAATCCCTGCCCCCTGCTCCAATCCGTCAGCCACGCATTTATCCTCCACCTCATCGCATTCCTACTCTCACTGTCACATGGCACAGGCAGTAATCCCGAGATTACTACCTTTGCGGTCCTTTTTCTCAACTCCCTTCCTAGCTCCCTACATTTTCCTTTCAGGACCTCTTCCCTTTTCCTACCTATGTCATTGGTACCTATATGTACCATGACCTCTGGCTCCTCATCCTCCCACTTCAGGATATCTTGGACACGATCAGAAATATCCCAGACCCTGGCACCAGGGAGGCAAACTACTATCCGGGTCTCTGGACTGCGTCCACAGAATCGCCTATCTGACCCCCTTACTAGCGAGTTCCCTATTAAGGATCTATTAAGCTTGCCAAGGCATTTCTAAAGAAGGAAGTCAGGTGTCCTTGACCCTTTGTCTAAACTAGGAAAAGGGAAAGAAACTTGTTAAGCTGCAGGGGTGATGGAAAGAGGACGAGGATGTCTCCGATAGGTTAAAACCAAGGCGACCAACTGAAATATATGCTTATACGGTCAATGAGTGAATGGGGCAGTTAGAGAGTGAGATCACCAACATAAAAGCAAAAGAATGTGGGAGTTGCAAAATACAGAGCAGGAAAACATACCCAACAGGTCAAACAAGCCTTCCTCTTGCGGGGGGGGAGGAAAGATCGGGGTGGGGTGGAGCCAATGTCAGAGACAGAGGACTGATCCTGACAGAGGAATTATCTTGTCTTTAATAGCATATTAGAATCCAAAAGGTTGTAGCACATTCAGACATGACGAGGTGTCACTCCACAAGTTTGCTTTGGGCTTCATTCTATTCACAGAGAGACAATAGGTCAATAGGTCAGGTGGGAGTGGAATGCTGAATTAAAGCTCAAGGTCACCCTGCAGACCGAATTTAGGTGCTCTCCGAAGTCGTCATCTAATATGCATTTGATTCCACCATTGTAGATGGGGACACATTGTGAATACAGACTGCAGTACACTAGACTGGAAGTGCAAATAGATCACAATTTCGTCTGAAAAGGCCGAGGGGTCAGTGAACCCCAGGTTGGGAACCCCTGAATTTGTTTGTGTCTCTAGATGGTGTGAAGTGGATACCTTAGAGAGAGTGCAGAGGAGATGTACAAGGTTGTTGCCTGGATTGGAGCATGTACCTCATGAGAACAGGTTGAGTGAACTTGGCCTTTTCTCCTTGGAGCGACGGAGGATGAGAGGTGACGTGATAGAGGTGTACAAGATGATGAGAGGTATTGATCGTGTGGATAGTCAGAAGCTTTTTCCCAGGGCTGAAATGGCTAGCACGAAGGGGCACAGTTCTAAGGTGTTTGGAAGTAGATACAAGAGGGATGTCAGAGGTAAGTTTTTCATCCAGAAAGTGGTGGGTGCGTGGAATGCACTGCCAGCGACGGTGGTGGGGGCCAATACAATAGGGTCTTTTAACGGACTCTTAGATAGGTACATGGAGCCTAGAAAAATAGAGGGCTGTGCACTAGGGAAATTCTAGGCAGTTTCTAGAGTAGGTTACCTGGTCGGCACAACATTGTGGGCCAAAGGGCCTGTAATGTGCTGTAGATTTCTGTTTCTTTGAAGGGAAAACTTGAAAGGACAAGCAAGAACAGGCGGTTGCAAGAGAACGTGTCATAAGGTGAGGTGGTTGTGGAATTGGACAAATGCACCAGGCACGAAGGGAACGACCCCTGCAAAATGGTGAAAGTGAAGGACAAGGAAGGATGTATCTACTGGTGGAATACTGATGACTGGTGCTGACTGAACATTGGTGTTGTTTCCTATAACAGAAATCAACAACTTCATCTCTCTTCCTACCAACCTTCATCTTGCTCTTACCTTCACATGGATAATCTGATTCTTCCTTTTCTATATATCTACATCTCCATCTCAGGAGATAGGCTGGACACTAATATCCATCGCAATACTACAAAGCCCCAGAGACTACCCTTCATCCCATCGTGGCTCCTGCCAAAATTCTATTCCATTCTCACAGCTCCTCCACCATATTTGCTGCAATGATGAGATTTTCAATCAGGCGCAGCCCTCTGCTTCCAAATTGACCTTTTGAGGTCAAAGCTCAAGCCTCAAAGAGGCTCAATGAAGCTCAAGACCTCCAATGGTCTGATAAGTTTTTACTCCGAGGTGGGGGTAGCAGTCAGGTATGCAGTAAGTAGTCCCTTTATTGTCTGAAGCAGATTAACATTATCTCGTCTTGCTCACAATGATGGAACCCGCCACTTTCCAATGGCTGAGCAATAACTTTCAAAGTTCAGTTGGGGACTAACATCAACCTATTGTGTCAGGCTATCATAGAAAATAACTTGAATAACCTCATTCAATGTTGAGTGAACCTACAACCCAAGTTATGAGAAACCTATTGCACTTTCAATATAATTAGTCATTGTGTGTCATGAGGGCTGAGATGTACAGGACTAGAAACATGTTTTTGGGAGAAGGTTACTGGTGTGGGCTGTGATTAGTGAATAAATCAGTTGTTTAGCTTTACCATCTCTCTAATATGGCAATGGAAATGATCTAGGAGTAGGATATTTTCAGACAGACTATAGCAGCAGCACAGCAGCATAGTAGTCAGCACTTCACTTTACAGTGCCTGTGATCACTGATTGCGGTTCGATTCCCACCACTGCTGACAAAGAGTTTGTACGTTCTCTCTAATTCCACCTGGGGTTCCTTCAGGTACTCCAGTTTCCTCTCTCATTCCAAGTTAGTGAGTTGTGGGCATGCTATGTTGCTGACAGAAGCATGGAAGTGTGTTTTGGTGTATGAATGACAAATAAAGCTAATCTTAAAAAAAAATGTTGGAATCCAGAGTAAAAAAATGGCTTGGATGATGGAATTGATGGCTTTGTTGCCAAGTTTGCAGATGATATAAAGATAGGTAGTGAGGATGGTTAAAAAAAAACTAATTGCTGTAGGAATGCAGCATGTCAGGCAGCATCTGTGGAGGGAGTCAACCATCTGGGTCAAGGCCTCAAGCTGGACTGAAAGAGCAGATGGGAGATAGCCTGTATAAAGAGGTGCAGGGAGATCTGGCAAGTGGTATTTTGATCCAAGCCGGGGGGGCGGGGGGTTGTTTGCAAAATGGAGTCAGGTAGGGAAGGGTGGGTGGGTGGGAAATAGTGACAGAGACCGAGAAATGATGGTGGAGAAAATAAAAGGCCGCAGATTGTGGTATCTGTAATAAAAGGTGGCAGAGTATGGAACCAAATAAAGGAAATGAGGAGGTGGATTGAAACATTTGTGTAGTTGGGTAGGGGAAAGAAACTGAGTGATGGGGGTGTGAAAGCAAGGGAGGAACTGGGCAAATCAGAAAGAGAAGGAAAGCAGAGATAGGGAACAGGATGTCTGGAATTAGAAAATTCAATGTTGATCCTACTGGACAACCTAGCCAAAATGTTCAGTATTCAAAGTTCAAAGTAAATTTATTTTCAAAGTATGTTACTGTAAACTGTATGTTACTATATGCACCGTGAAATTCATTTTCCTGCAGGCATTCATAACAAATAAATACGATAGAGACAATGCAAAACTATACACACAGACTGACAACCAATGTGCAAAAGGCAAACTGCAAATAATAAATAAATCATACTGGGAACATGAGTTCTAGAATCCTTGAAAGACCATAAGGTATAGAACAGAATTAGGCCATTTGGCCCATCAAGTCTGCTCCATTTTATCATGGCTGATCCAATTTTCCTCTCAGCCCCAATCTCCTGCTTTCTCCCCATATCCCCTCATGCCCTGACCAACCATGAATCTATCAACCTGTGCCTTAACTATACATATAGACGGTTTCCACAGCTGCCTGTGGCAAAGAATTCCACAGATTCACCACACTCTGGCTAAAGAAATTCCTCCTCATCTCCATTCTAAAAGGACGCCCCTCTAGTTCTGGTCTCCTTACTTGAGGAAGGATATACTGGCTTTGGAGGTGGTGCAGAGGAGGTTCATCAGGTTGATTCCAGAGATGAGGGGGTTAGGCCATGAGGAGAGATTGAGTCACCTGGGACTGTACTCGTTGGAATTTGGAAGAATGAAATGAAATCTTATAGAAACATATAAAATTATGAAAGGGATAGATAAGATGGAGGCAGGAAAGTTGTTTCCACTGGTAGGTGAGACTAGAACTAGGGGACATAGCCTCAAGATTCGGGGGAGTATATTTCAGATGGAGATGAGGAGGAACTGCTTTTCTCAGAGGGGGAATCTATGGAATTCTCTGCCCAATGAAGCAGTGGATAGACAAGGATAGATTTGGATAGATTTTTGCAATAGTAGGGGAATTAAGGATTATGGGGAAAAGGTAGGAAGGTGGAGATGAGTCCATGGCCAGATCAGCTATGATCTTATTGAATGGTGCAGCAGGCTTGACGGGCCAGATGGCCGACTCCTGCTCCTATTTCTTATGTTCTTATGTTATGTTCTCTATTCTAAGGCTGTATCCTCTGGTCTTAGCCTCTCCCATCACAGGAAACATCCTCTCCATATCCGCTTTATCAAGACCCTTCACCATTCAATAGGTTTCAATGAGGTCACCCCTCATTCGTCTGAAATCCAGTGAATACAGGCCCGGAGCCATCAAGCGCTCTCCATGTTTTGTAGCCTTTTGCATTCTCAGGCAGTGATGTAACCAGTTAGAAAACTTTCTACTGTGCATCTATAGAAGTTTGAGAGTTTTAGATGACACGCCACTTCTGTGCAAACTTTTAAGAAAGTTGAGGTGCTGTGTTGCCTTTTTTGTGATGGCTGTTACGTGCTGACCCCAGACCGGATTCTCTGATATGGTAACACCAAGGTTACTGATACTTTCCACCTTTGATCCCCCAATAAGGACTGGCTCATGGACCTCCAGTTTCTTCTTCCTCTAGTCAATAATCAGCTCTTCGGTTTTGCTGACATTGAGTGAGAGGTCGTTGCTGTAGCACCACTCAGCCAGATTTTCAATCTCACTCCTAAATGCTGATTTGTTACCATTTTTGATTTGGCCAATGACAGTGGTGTCGTCAGCAAACTTAAAGGTGGCATTGGCGCTGTGCTTAGCCTCACGATATTAAGCGAGTCGAGCAGGAGGCTCCCACATCTCTGTGGTACGCCTGTGCTGATGGTGATTAGGGAGAAGATTTGTGGACTAGGGTCTGCAAATGAGAAATTGAGGATCCAGTTGCACAGGGACAAGTGCTTCCTACAGCTTGTGTTTGGCCTCATCCTGTCAGCAGAGGAGACTGCACAAACAGGCCATGTGGGAATGTGGAGTGGATTAAAATGGCTAACGGCTGGGAGCTCCAAGTGGTCATGGTGCACAGTGCATAGGTGTTCAGTATTGTTTTTGCTGGGTACAAAGCTGAGATGCTTATGTGTTGACACTGAAATCATATGGAGCAGCTGTTTTCCTGTTTATGCTTTATTACCCCTCAGAAATCACCTGAGACAAGGATGTGTTTGGTCCCAGGTTTGCGTGCTCTGCAGTGAGTGATGGACGTAATGACTGATGCTTTAGATTCATGCAAATTTACCACTCCAGCAAAAGGGAAAACAAGTTAACATGTAACCACGTGGCCTGAGCCGCAGACAGTAAAACAAACACGTTCACGCTTCGGACTGTGCTATTTTAGTATCTGTTAACAAAATATTTCTCCAGTCTCGCACCTTTTACCAAGATCGATCTCTATCACATCTGTCCACTCTTTAATCTTAGAAAACAGAACACAACAGCACAGTACAGCCACTTCAGCCTACGATGTTGATCTGACCTTTGACCTACTCTAAGATCAATCTTACCCTTTCCTCCTATATCCATGTCCCTAAGTTTCTTAAGTGCCCCTAATGTTTCTGCCTCTACCACTGCCCCTGGCAGGGTGTTCCATGCACTCACCACTCTCTGTGTAATAGACCTTCTTCCAATCACCTTAAAAATATGTTCCCTCATATTAGTTATTTCCACTCTGGGAAAAAGTCCTCTGGATATCCTCTCGATATCTGCTTCTTATCATCTCGTACAACTGTATCAAGTCATCTCTCATCCTCCTTCGCTCCAAAGAGAAAAGCTTTAGCTTGCTCAACCCATCTTAATAAGACATACCCTCTAGTCCAGGAAGTATCCTGGTAAATTTCCTCTGCGCCTTCTCTAAAGCCTCCACATCCTCCCTATAATGAGGTGATCAGAACTGAACACAATTCCCCAAGTGTGGTCAAACCAGGGTTTGAACGAGTTGCAACATTACCTCACGGCTCTTGAACTCAATCTGCTTACTAATGAAGGCCAACACACCATACACCTTCTCAACAACCCTGTCAGCTTGAGCGGCAACTTTGAGGTATCTATGGACGTGGGCCACAACTATGTGACTGGAAGAATGGTGCTCCTCTGCCTTCCATTTCTCCCATAGTCCATTCTCCTCTATTCCTTTTTCAGTCCTTTACCTCTTCCACCCATCACCTCCCTGATTCTTACTTCAAAACCCCTCCCCAACCCATCCCCCTTCCCCCCACCTGGTTTCACCTAACACCTGCCACCTTGTACTTCCCCCCCCCCCCACCTTGTTATTCTGGCTCCTGCCCCCCACCTTCCTCTCTAGTCCGCATGAAGAATCCTGGCCTAAATCATAAACTGTGTGACCTGCTGAGTTCCTCCAGCATTTTGTGTGTATTGCTCCAATAATCCACGTGAATCTTTTCGACTTATGATGCTGACTTCTCCTCAGGTGTCTGGAAGTTTTGCAGAGATAGGCTCTCACGCCTACTTTGTACCTTCTTCACCAAGGCTGTCAGTACAACATCTGATAACCTCAGTGCCTGTGATATCCCACACTGTGCCATTTGTAACGTCTCCCAGGTGAAATTCACTGCGTCCCTGAACCAGCCACATTGCATGTCTCCTTTAAGAGGTGTTACCTGGCAACCAATCAGTTCACTAGCTTGTTACTGAATTCATTGAAATCGGAGTCCACAGTCAGCTGATTAAGCCCCCCTAGGTGAGTGTCCATGGGGGAAGATTAACCCTACACCTATTTCCAATTTATTTATTTATTTTTGATTATAGGAGCAGAATTAGGCCATTTGGCCCATCAAGTCTGCTGTGCCATTGCTGCTCCATTTTCCCTCTCAGCCCCAGTCTCCTGTCTTCTCCCCGTATCCTTTCATGTGCTGACTAATCAAGAACCTATCAACCTCTGCCTTAAATATACCCAATGACTTAGCCTCCACAGTCAACCGTGGCAACAAATTCCAAAGATTCAGCACTCAATGGCTAAAGAAATTCCTCCTCATCGCCATTCTAAGGCCCTCAATTCTGAGGCTATGTCTTCTGGTCTTAGACTCCCCCACCACAGGAAACATCCTCTCCACATCCACTCTATCAGAATCAGAATCAGGTTTATTATCACTGGTATGTGTTATGAGTGTGGGCACGTGGCCAAGTGGTTAAGGCATTGGACTAGCGACCTGAAGGTCATGAGTTTGAGCCCCAGCCGAGGCAACATGTTGTGTTCTTGAGCAAGGCACTTAATCACACATTGCTCTGCAACGACACTGGTACCAAGCTGTATGGGTCCTAATGCCCTTCCCTTGGACAACGTTGTTGTGCAGACTTGCAGCATGGACAACTGCTGATCTTCCATACAACCTTGCCCAGACCTGCGCCCTGGAGAGTGAAGACTTTCCAGGTGCAGATCCATAGCCTCGCAAGACTAACGGCTTTACTTATGTGTTGCAAATTTGAACTGCAGCAGCTGTACAATATAACATGATATAACTGAAGCCTTTCAACATTTGACCCCTCATTCTTCAGAATTCCAATGAGCAGAGCTCTGGAGCCATCAAACACTCCTCATATGACAAGTCTTTCAGTCCCAGAACCATTTTCGTGAACCTCCTTTGCACCCTCTCCAATGTCAGCACGCCCTTTCTTAGCTAAGGGACCTAGAACTGCTCACAATACCCCAATCTTTCGGCAAGTCTGCTCTTCGCACTTTTGAACACTTCTTACTAGGTGATGAAAAATAAAATTAGGAATGGGAGTGAAAACCTGTTTAGCAGTGCTGAACAGCTATAGGCCTCGCGATGAAACCTGCAACGTGTGATGGGCCCTAACTGCATTGTGCCTGACGCACTTTGATAATTACATCAAATTGCAGCAACGGTTGTCAACAACAAGACGATCCCACAGCAGTAATGAAAAAGAAAGACAAATTTAGCATAAAGGGAAGTTATTTAATGAACTTCCAGTAAGTAGTTTCAACCTTTGCTGCGTAATTCACAACAACCTTAGAACTCTGATCATTGTGCATGGAATAGCAATAAGGAATTATTTACCCTCAGTAACATCAAATAGGGCAGAGTAATTTAGCTGTTTCATGCAAGTCCAGGTCACTGGAGCTGGATCATTAGGAAGCCACAGTCAACACAAATGTTCCCTATAGCATGGTTCCAAAATGATCCTCTATAAAGGTCAACAGTTTTGGATTGAAAACTAGTTATTGACAATTTTTTCATGGCCCGTTTTGGTCTAAGCCCAACGCTTATTATTGTGTCCCATTGGCATACTTATTTGTTAAGAGCTGGGCCAAGACTGAAAGGGTTCTTCAGACCCACCCCAAACCAATCCCTAAACACAAGAGATCCTGTAGATGCCAGATAGCCAGGGCAACACAGAAAATGCCAGAGGAACCCAGCAGGTCACCAGGCTCGGAAACAATCCATAAAAGTGGCAGATGGAGTTCGCCCCAGAAAATGGTGAAGTGATTCACTTTGGAAGGTTGAATTTGAAGATTGAATGGCACTTAACTGCCCATTCTTCCAGTCACGTTGCTATCCCTAAGGAATGCCCTCTCGTGCATTGTGTTAGAGCCCCCACCACACCAACTCTCTGAAGGGCTCTGCACTTAGAAGCAACTCAGAACACAACGGCACTTGTAGAAATGTACTTCAGCATGACACCGTCCAGCAGCTCTCTGCAAGTAATTGATCATTACACCGACCATCACCAGCACTGTGCTTAGTTGTGCAAGACTAATGAGAAAATATGTGGGCTGGAGTGTGGCAAACGTGGCAAAGCCAGCATCAATCAGCCTTCATGCCAACTGATGCTGCAGTCTATCTGCTCAACAGGCGCTTATTATCCACCCGCCAACGCCCTCACTAATATGGCCCTCACCATGTAAAAACCTGACTGGACACAACATTGGAAATAAGAACATTAACAGCAGCCAAAACACCAATAATCTCAATTCTCAGCAACAATTTCTCTTATACTATCCAGATGATGCTCTCTTCTTGTTGCTATTGGGAAGGAGGAACAGGACTTTCAGGTCCCACATCATCACCTTCAGGGACAGTTATTACCCTTCAGCCATTAGGGTCCTGAACCAAAGTGGATAACTTGACTCACCTCAACTTCACAGCCTATGGAATGTCAAGGACTCTACATCTCATGCTGTCAGTATTATTTATATATGTATTAATTAATTATTATTGTTTTAGTAGTTTGTCAACTTTTGCACGTCATTTGTCCATCTTTGTTTATCTGTAGTTTTTCATTGATTCTATTGTTCAATGTGAATGCCTGTAAGTAAATGAATCTCAGATAACAGATGTCCTTTGATAATAAATTTACTTTGAACGGAATACTTCAGTGAATTCCCATCCGCTTACTTGGAGCAGTATCCAAACTTTCATTTGTAGAGGTTTCTGGATTTAATAATTCAATTGATATTCATGTATTGTCAGAGGAGGTTGTAGAGGCAGACGTTTAAAAACACACACATTTGGACAGATATTTAGGTAAGAAGTGCAGAGATACAAGCCCAAAGAAGGCAGGCGTAATTAGCATAGACAGACAGCAAGGTGGATGATCCGAGCCCATTCCTGTACTGTACAGTTCTGTGATTTACTTGAGCTGTATCGTGTACGTTACTTGCTTCACTTGTTATTTTTGTTTAAATAGAAATACATATCATTATGCCGCCTGGTTACGCAGTGGGAAAGCACAACACTGTGAGACTCATAAAAAGATCAGGAAGTAATTTCCCTAAAAAAAAAACCCGGCCTTTGGCTTTCCTGCAGCTACATATCAAGAAATACCTTCACTACATTACCATGCCCACAAAAGATTTTAAAAAGACGCAGTATTTCCAACCTCAACAGCATTCAATTTTCGTTTTGTGTTTTTAAAGCGGTTACTTTTAAAGAGGCGAGATTAAAATATTGGAGTGCAGATATATGCAGTGAACTACTCTGAGAAAGCGGACTTTGAGTCACACCTGAATAGTTTTTTTAATCTGTTTCCTGGATCTGTTGTTACACCTGTTGGAATTCAAGTCGACAACTCAGTGATCAGAATTAGCGTTACCTTCTGCGTATTCTTTACCGTAAGTATTTTTTTGAAGTAGAAGTGTCAGTCTCCTCTTTCCTCCCCCTTTCACCAGTCTCACGCTTGAAAACAGCCGAGCAACCCTTCAAACTCGACTCCTGGCCCTACCTTTCATCAAGGTGTACACCCTGAACTGAGAGCGCCCTGATTGGTCACTATGCCTGCTCTCTGATTGGTCACTATATTAGCAAGGTAGGAGGAGCCTGTCAATTTTTAAACAATTAGGAGGGGAAGGTAAAATAATTTCTTTCAAATTATACATTTTTCTACACTTCTTTTTCCCAAATTATTTATTAGCTTTACTTTATCTTTTTGGGAGTTTTCACGACCACGATTTTAAATGTATCGGAGAGTCAGGGACTTTAAAAAACCATTTAAAGCCAACTAAAGCCTGGATGTGTGACAAAACCTCGCCCGAGCTTTGGGGAAAAGAATTTCGCGGCCCTGCTCAAAACGCAGCACTAGTTATAAATAAGGCAAGACAGCAGCTATATTTCATTAGGCGTTTGAGGAGATTTGGTCTGTCACCTGAAACTCTCGAAAACTTCCATAAATATACCGTGGGGAGCATTTTAACAGGCTGCATCAATGTCTAGTAGCGGGATGGAGGCACAGGATCGAAAAAAGCTCCGGGAAGTTGTAAAATTAGTCTGCTCCCTCTGGGGTACTAGCCCCCGTAGTATCCAAGACATCTTCAAAGAGCGATGCCTCAGAAAGGCGGCGTCAGTTATTAAGGATCCCCACCTCCCAGGATATGCTCCCTTCTCATTGTTACCGTCTGGAAGGGGCCTGATGGCACACACTCAGCGATTCAGAAACAGATTCTTCCCTTCTGCCGTCCAATTACTAAATGAACCTAAGAACACTGCCTCACTACTTTCTTAATTTCTGTTTTCGTACTACTATTTTTAATTTATCTGTTTAAAAAAACAAACTATACTTACTGTAATATGTTTTATATTTTTATGTACGGCACTGCTGCCGCAAAGTTAACACATTTCACAACATACGCTGGTGATACTAAACCTAATTCTGAAACTCGGAAGACCAGTGTAACTGACCTCCACCTTCACGTCCAAGGTAAGGGCGGGCCTGGAAGAACCACGGGAGCAGGGTCTGCTCCCTTGTGTTCTTTCATGGTTTGGTGAACTACTCTCTGACCTGCTGATATTTGCAAAACACACGCGTAACGTTTGGATATTTCCAGGTTAAAGCGCAGCAGAGTGTGATGTTGCAAAACCAAGTTCTTCCCAATTGCAGCCTCCCCAGCCAGCCAGAAACACACAGTGGGGTCTGGGGCTGACTGGACCACATCTCATTTTGGGTGATGTGAACGCAAACAGACCTAATGTGACACGAACAGGAACACGGGGTTTCTCTTGCCATTCACTGGTGATTTATTCATGAGCCGGTGGACTAGGTGCGTCTCAGTTTATGTATTGTTCCGCTGCCCCTGGAACTTGGTCAAGTCGAGACAGCACCCTTAACTCTCTGCAATGCTAAAATGTAACGATACAACATGGCTGCTGTGTCAGATTGAAAATATATCTTCTTTAAGTAGATAAATTTGGGGCGCTGCGGTAGTGTAGAGATTAACGCATAGCTATCGCAGGTCGGAGCGTCAAGGTTCAATTTGGGTGCCCACCCTTTGACCACATGAGATTCCTGTGGGTACTCTGGTTTCCTCCCACAGTCCAAAGGCCTACCGATTAGTAGGTTCATTGGCCATTGTAAATTGGCTGTGATTAGGCTAGGGTTAGGTCGGTAGGCTGCTGGGCAGTCTGGCTTGTTGAGCCAGAAGGGCCTATTGCAAACTGCATCTCTAAATAAAGAAATATATTTCTAGATGTGTTTTTTTCCCCTCAAATCTTACCATTTATAATATAACCATATAACAATTACAGCACAGAAACAGGCCATCTCGGCCCTTCTAGTCCATGCTGAACGCTTACTCTCACCTAGTCCCACCGACCTGCACTCAGCCCATAACCCTCCATTCCTTGCAACACACATAAAAGTTGCTGGTGAACGCAGAAGGCCAGGCAGCATCTATTGGAAGGGGTACAGTCGACATTTCGGGCCGAGACCCTTCGTCAGGACTAACTGAAAGAAGAGCTAGTAAGAGATTTGAAAGGGGGAGGGGGAGATCCGAAATGATAGGAGAAGACGGGAGGGGGAGGGATGGAGCCAAGAGCTGGACAGGTGATTGGCAAAAGGGATATGAGAGGATCATGGGACAGGAGACCCAGGGAGAAGGAAAAGGGGGAGGGGGGAAAAGCCCAGAGGATGGGTAAGGGGTATAGTGAGAGGGACAGAGGGAGAAAAAGGAGAGAGAGAGAAAGAATGTGTGTATAAAAATAAATAACGGATGGGGTACAAGGGGGAAGTGTGGCATTAGCGGAAGTTTGAGAAGTCAATGTTCATGCCATCAGGTTGGAGGCTACCCAGACGGAATATAAGGTGTTGTTCCTCCAACCTGAATGTGGCTTCATCTTTACAGTAGAGGAGGCCGTGGATAGACATATCAGAATGGGAATGGGACGTGGAATTAAAATGTGTGGCCACTGGGAGATTCCTTCATTCCCTCCATTCCTTTCCTGTCCATATATCTATCCAATTTAACTTTAAATGACGACATCGAACCTGCCTCAACCACTTCTGCTGGAAGCTCGTTCCACACAGCTACCACTCTCTGAGTAAAGAAGTTCCCCCTCATGTTACCTCTAAACTTCTGCCCTTTAACTCTCAACCCATGTCCTCTTGTTTGAATCTCCCCTACTCTCAATGGAAAGAGCCTATCCACGTCAACTCTATCTAGCCCCCTCATAATTTTAAATACCTCTATCAAGTTCCCCCTCAACCTTCTATGCTCCAGAGAATAAAGACCCAACTTGTACAACCTTTCTCTGTAACTTAGGTGATGAAACCCAGTTAACATTCTAGTAAATCTTCTCTGTACCCTCTCTATTTTGTTGACATCTTTCCTATAATTCGGTGACCAGAACTGTATACAATACTCCAAATTTGGCCTTACCAATGCCTTGTACAATTTTAACATTACATCCCAACTCCTATTCTCAATGCTCTGATTTATAAAGGTCAGCATAATACTGTAGTTACATCGTGATGAGCTTACACTGGCAGTTTCCAGCTTAACTCCAGACAGAATATTTAACGAAGCAGCAGTGATTCCCACTTGCTTGTATGTTGGGGAAAAATGGACAATGTGGAGAAACTTTGCATAGGCTTCACTAATAGTCTCTACAGAATCCTCTAAAGGTGGGAGGAGAAGATGGCAGCGCCACGTAGTGCGCGCAGCTCTCCGGTGAAATGATATCATATTTGTTAAATAGGGTGCCGTGCACAATTCTGATTTGATGGAGACAGCTGTGAGAAGCACGGAGGAACATCTGGAGAAACTTCTAAAATTCCCAGTTCACTGCCGCTGCTACTGTGCGATGGAGAATCTCCAGAGGGAAGGCCCCAAAATCCCTGGCTTTGCCTGCTGCTGGCGACCGAGTCTGGGGTTGAAACATTTGGCAGAGATGGTGCTCGGTACTCGGTGTTGGAGGGCTGGTCGGAGGCTCGAAGTTTTCGGACGACTCAGAGTTGGTTGGGCATGGCAGAGAGAGTTTTCTTCCTTCTCCCGTCTGCGTGAGATGTGGGACTTTCGAGAGACTTTGAACTTTTTTTTACCGTGCCCATGGCCTGTTCTTCATCAAGTTATGGTATTGTGCACTGTTGTAACTATATGTTATAATTATGTGGTTTTTGTCAGTTTTTCAGTCTTGGTCTGTCCTGTGTTTCTGTGATATCACACCGGAGGAATATTGTATCATTTCTTAATGCATGCATTACTAAATGACAATAAAAGAGGACTGCGTGTCCTCATAATCTAATCTAAATCTATTGACAGGATGTGAGAGCCAATTCCAACATCCTATCCAAGGCCCCCGTCTCCAGGATCGAAGCTTTCACTATGTTTAGCCACCGTCAAAGAGTGGAATAATCCCTTGCAGACTGACACTAGACTACAGAAACAGGCACGATAATCCAAGCTCCCACACAGCAAATGATTCCAAGAGGACGGACTGAATGACTGCCATTATGTTATTGCAGTTCACGGAATCTTGCTGTGTACCAGGGTGGGAGCTGAATTTCCTATATTGCAATATACATTACACTTCAAAAGAATGCTATTGGCTGTAAATGGCTTCGGGGCACTGTGAAAGGAGCTACGTAAATGTAAATCCCTTTTCCCAGCCAGCCAACGCTGACAGTGGATTCTGGGGTAGAATTGCCCACATCACATCTTGGTGATGTAAACCGAAGTGAAAAAGGACAAATGGTTTTATCTCCTACAGAACTGCTCACAGGTGCTTTATTATTATTCAGTGCTGTCTCAGTATGATTAGGTAAATTAGAAACTCCTACAGAACAGGTTTACTCATATGTACTTCTCGTCAAAAATCCAGTATGGTCATTTTATTTTTCTTCGTCAGCTGCTTTTTCTGTCTCTTCCTGTTTATGAGGATCATTTTTCAACACTGGCTAAGTGGGGCCCTGTTTTGCTTCTCTTCCTACTACAGGGAGTTAACCGAGTAACCACAGGTGGTTGTCAAAGTGGTCGGTTGTCACTTATTTTGCCACCTGACCTTTATAAGTGAAAAGATTTAATAGCACAAGAGGTTCTGCAGATGGTGAAAATCTTGAGCAGAAGATTTTTGAACCATTTACACCTTGATCTGCAACCACTTGGCAGATATCTAGAGGTAGTTTTCTGGTGACTATGGCAGTTTTAATTAGTTTAGGCTAATTAGGAAGCAGAAGTGAATGCTGTTTAAAGCAGATAGGATGCTGAAGTGTAATAACCTTGCATGGGGAGACATAGGATTGACAGTGGGGAACTGCATCATCAGAGGTGCTACGTTTTGGCTGAAATGTTAGTCTGAATTTCTCTTTTCAGCTGGGTGTAAAAAATTCCCATTGCACTACTTTGTAGAAAAGATGTCTCTGCTCACCTGGCAATATTTGTCATTCAATTGACGTTGATTAAAAATCACGTATCTAGTCATTAATTACTGTTATTGGGGGCTTGTTGTGCAGAAATTGACAAAATTATAAAAGTCACCTAAATCACTTCATTGTCCGTAAAGGGCCTTGAGGGTTCTTGGGCGTTAACGTGGAAGGTGCTATGCAAATACAAGTTCTCCTTGCAGTTCCGCCTGGTCTCATCTCTGACCAGTTGTCTGTCCACTGAACCACCCCTTGTACCTTTACAGGCAAGTCAGTACTCAGCTGATTGGGAGGCCTTCTCCATGTTGCAAGCCCTACCCCAACACTCCCCAGACATGATTGGACAGCAATGAAAATTTGTAGAAGGCCAAAGGTCAATAGGAAGTTTGGAAGTCAAAGCCCAATTGCCAAAGCTCAGGGTCTACGAGTCTGAAGCCCACTGGGGAAATGAGAGCCTGTTATCTGTGAGTCCTCTAGAAGGCCAGGGGCCTGCTCTGCAGTTGGAGGACTGTCTGCTTCAGTGACTGGGTGTATTGGGGGGGAGAAAAGGACCTTGTTTTGCAGTTGTTGTCTCTTTGCTTGTCATATTTTGTGTTCTGTGTTGGTCTGCCAAGCATTGTGGGCACACTAATTTGGCGCCGGAATGTGTGGCGACACTTGCAGGCTGCCCCCATCACATCATTAGGTTACAGAATAATAGAACAATACAGCACAGAAACAGGCCCTTTGGCCCATCTAGTCTGTGGCCAACCATTAATCTCCTTAGTCCCATAAATCAGCACCCAGACCATTGCCCTCCATACCCTTCCCATCCATGTACAGATCCAAATTTCTCCTACATGTTGAAATTGCCCCTGCAACTACCTCTTGACTGACAACTTGTTCCACACTTTCACCACCCTCTGAGTGAATATGCTCCCCCTCATATTCCCTTTAAACATTTCACCTTTCACCCTTAACCCATGATCTCTACTTCTAGCGTCACCCAACCAATTTACCACATTATCATCCAGAGAGTTGTTATAGATGACAAACAACAATGGACCCAGAACTGATATCTACGGCACACTGCTAGTCACAAGCCTCCAGTCAGAGAGGCAACCATCTACTACCACTCTCTGGTTTCTTCCGAGGAGCCAATGTCTAATCCAATTTACTACCTAATCTTGAGTGCCAAGCAATTGAACCTTCTTGACCAATCTCCCATTTAGGCCTTTGTCAAAGGCCTTGCTAAAGTCTATATAAACAGCATGAACTGCCTTGATTTCATCAACTTTCCTGGTAAGCTCCTCAAAAAACTCCGTAAGATTGGTTAGACACCACTTACCACACACAAAGCCATGTTGATTATCCCTAATCAGCCCCTGTCTATCCAAATTCTTATATATCCAGTCCCTTAGAAAACCTTCCAATAACTTTCCCACCACTAATGTCAGGCTCACCGGCCTGTCATTTCCTGATTTATTAACAGAGCTGTCCTTAAACAATAGAACAACATCAGCTATCCTCCAGTCCATCAGCACCTCACTCATCGCTAAGGATGTTTTGAATATCTCTGCTAGGGCCCCTGCAGTTTCCACAGAGTCTGAGGGAACAGCTTGTCAGGTTCTGCGGATTTATTCCTCAAGACAGCAAAAACATCCTCCACTGTAATCTGTATAGGTCCATGACCTCGATGCTGCTTTGCCTCACATCTTTAATCTCTGCGTCTGTCTCCCGAATAAATACAGATGCAAAATATCCATCTAACATCTTCCCCATCTCATCTGGCTCCATCGTAGGTGACCACTCTGATTTTCCAGAGGACCAACTTTGTCCCTTGCTATCTTTTTGCTCTTAATATATCTGTAGAAGCCCTTAGTATTGTCCTTCTCTCTGTCTGCTAGAGCAAACTCATATCTTCTTTTAGCACTCCTGATTTCTTTCTTAAGTTTCCTCTTGCATTTACCATAAGAACGTTAGCTATAGGAGCAGAATTAGGCCGTTTGGCCCATCAAGTCTGCTCTGCCATTTCATCATGGCTGATCCAATTTTCCTCTCTGCCCCAATCTCCTGCCGTCTCCTTGTATCCTTTCATACCCTGACCAATCAAGAATCTATCAATCTCTGCCTTAAAGGTACATAAAGACAGCCTCCACAGCTGCCTGTGGCAAAGAATTCCATAGATTCAGCACTCTCTAGCTAAAGAAATTCCTCCTCATCTCTGTTCTAAAATGATGCCCCTCTATTCTGAGACTGCGTTCTCTGGTCTTAGGCTCTCCAATCATAGGAAACATCCTCTCCATATCCACTCTATCGAGGCCTTTCACCATTCGATGGGTTTCAATGAGGCCACCCCTCATTCTTCTGAATTCTGGTGAATACAGGCCCGGAGCCATCACACGCTCTTCAATGACAAGCCATTCAATCCTGGAGTCATTTTTGTGAACCTCCTTTGAATTCTCTCCAGTTTCAGCACATCCTTTCTAAGATAAGGGGCACAAAACTGCTTACAATACTCCAAATGAGGCCTCACCCTTGGTTTATAAAGTTTCAACATTACATCCTTGCTTTTATATTCTAGTCCTCTTGAAATGATTGCTAACATTGCATTTGCCTTCCTCACCACAGACTCAACCTGCAAGTTAACCTTTAGGAAATCCTGCACAAGAACTCCCAAGTCCCTCTGCACCTCAGTTTTTTTGTATTTTCTCTCCATTTAGAAAATAGTCTACAGACTCATGTGGAACACCAGTAGTCACTGACAGCCAACCAGAAAAGGTTCCCTTCATTCCCACTCTTTGCCTCCTGCCCTTCAGTCACTGTTTTATCCATGCTAGAATCTTTCTGTAATACCATGGGCTCATACCTTGTTAAGCAGCCTCACATGTGGCACCTTGTCAAAGGCCGAAAATCCAAGTACATAACATCAACCAATTCTCCTTTGTCTATCCTATTTGTAATTTCTTCAAAGAATTCCAACAAATTTGTCAGGCAAGATTTATCTTTGAGGAAACCATGCTGACTATGGCCTATTTTATCATGTACCTCCAAGTATCGAGACCTCATCCTTAATAATCGATTTCAACATCTTCCCAACCACTGAGGTCAGACTAGCTGACCTCTAGTTTCCTTTCTTCTGCCTCTCTCCCTTCTTGAAGAGTGGAATAACATTTGCAATTTCCCAGACTTCTGGAACCATTCCAAAACGTAGTGATTCTTGAAAGATCATTATTGATGCCTCCACGATCTCTTCAGCCATCTTTTTCAGGACCCTGGGGTGTACACCATCTGGTCCGGTGACTTATCTACCTTCAGACCTTTCAGTTTCCCAAGACCTTTCTCTCTAATAATGGTAACTTCACACACCATGCCCCTTGACACCTGGAGCTTTCACCATACTACTAACGCCTTCCACAATGAAAACTGATGAAAACACATATTCAGTTTGTCCGCCACTTCTACTTCTCCAGCATCCTTTTCCAGTGGTCCGATATCCACTCTCGCCTCGCTTTTACATGTTATATATCTGAAGAAACTTTTGGTATGCTCTTTAATATTATTGGCTAACTTACTTTCATATTCCATCTTTACCTTCTTACTGACTTTTTTAGTTTCCTTTTGTTAGTTTTTAAAAGCTTCCCAATCCTCTACCTTCATGCTCCATTATATGCCCCTCTTTCTGATACTCCTCCAGAACCTGATCTAGTGCCACCTGCCTGTACCTGCAATACACCTCCTTTTTCTTAGCCAGGGCCTCAATATCTCTCAAAAACCAAAATTCCATAAACCTGTTATCCCTGCCTTTTTATTCTGACAGGAACATACAAACTCTGTACACCAAAAATTCACTTTTGAAGGCCTCCCAATTACCAAGTACACCCATGCCTGTGCTTTGCAAGTGTTCCAATCCACACTTGCCAGGTCCTTTCTGATACCATCAAGACTGCCCTTTCTCCAATTTGGAATCTTAACCCAAAGACCAGAGCTAACATTTTCCATAATTATCTTGAAACTAATGACATTATGACCATTAGATTGAAAGTGTTCCCTTCCTATCACCTGCCCTGTCTCATTCCCTAAT
Source organism: Mobula birostris (assembly GCF_030028105.1). Classification (NCBI taxonomy): domain Eukaryota; kingdom Metazoa; phylum Chordata; class Chondrichthyes; order Myliobatiformes; family Myliobatidae; genus Mobula; species Mobula birostris. Next base: position 135,752,912 of record NC_092378.1, on the reverse strand, counting down.
AGCAGATCTAGTATTGAACTCTCTCTATTTGGGACTTCTATATACTGACAAAGGAAATTTACCTAAACACATTTGACAAACTCTTTCCCATCTAGTCCTTTTACAGTATGGGTTCCCAGTCAATATGTGGAAAGTTAAAAATCACCTATTATCACAAGCTTATGCTTCTTGCAACAGCTGTGATCCCTCTACAAATTTTCTCCTCTAAATCCCATGGATTTTTGGGTGCTCTATAGTGCAGCCCCATTAATGTGGCGGAGCAGACTCGATGGGCCGAATGGCCTACTTCTGCTCCTTTGTCTTATGGTCTAATGTGATCATATCTTTCTTATTTCTCTGTTCTATCTTAAAGCCTCAGTAGATGAGCTCTCTAGTCTGTCCTGACTGAACACTGCCATAACATTTTCTCTGTCTAGTATTGACACCCCTCCAAATTAATCCCTCCTGTTCTATCACATCTAAAACAACAGACCCTCCTGCAAACACAACTCACGAATGCCTCCAATATTCCACGTGCTGATCCATGCCCCATGTTCATCCACCTTTCCTACAATACTCCTTGCATTGAGTTATATGCAGCTCAGAACATTAGTCCTACCTTGCTCAACTTTCTGCTTCCTGACTTTGTATCTATGCTTGATGGCATCTTTCTCCACGACCACTCCACCATCTGTTCAGGTGTTCTGGTTCCCTTCCCTCTGCAAATCTAGTTTAAACCCTCCTGTGCAGCACTTGCAAACGTTCCTGTGGGGATGTTAGTCCCCGTGCAGCTCAGATACCAACTGTTCCTTCTGTACGGGTCCCACCTTCTTTGGAAAAGCACTCAATGATCCAAAAACCTGAAGTCTTCCCTCCTGCACCGCCTCCTTAGCCACATGTTAAATTGTATGATCTTCCTATATTGGGCCTCACTAGCACATGGCACGAGTAGCAATCCTGAGATTGCAATCTTGGAGTTCCTATTCTTCAACTTAGCACCCAACTTCCTGAATTCTCTATGCCAGAACTCATCACCTCTCCTACCCACGTCATTGGTACCGGTGTAGACCACGACTTCCGGCTACTCATCCTCCCCCGTAAGGATGCCGAGGACTCGATCTGGGATGTCCCTGATCCGAGCGACTGGGAAGCAACATATCATCCGGGAACCTCGATATCATCCACAGAACTTCCTTTCTGCTTCCCTAAACAACGAGTCCCCTTATCACTTCAGCTTGCCCCTTCTTGCCCCCTCCCCTCAGAGCCACAGAGCCAAACTCAGTGCCAATGACCTGACTGTTGTGGCTTTCCTCTACTAGGTCATCCCCCGCCCCCACCCCCCCAACAGTATCCAACGCGATGTACCTGTTGTTGACGGGAATGGCCACAGGGATACACTGCACTGACTGCCTATCCCCTTTCCCCCTCCTGACAGCTCCCTGTGATCCCTGTCCTCCCTGTACGTCCTATCAACCCCTCAGCCTCCCAGATGAATTGGAGTTCATCCATTTTCAGCTCCAACTCCTAAACTGTACGTTTGAAGCTCCAGCCAGATGCACGTCTTGCAGGTGTGGTCGTCAGGAACACTGGAGGTCTCTCCTGCCTTTCCAAATCCCGTCGCAAAAGGAGCATTGCATTATCCTGCCTGGCATCACGACTGTTCTAAATGTGCAATTAGAAAGAAAGCATAAAGAACGAAAAGAAATCTTTCTACGACCTACGACTCTCCTCGCCGAAGCCCTGATGAGCCAAAACCTCCACCTCCCACTCACACAATGGCTGTTCTGCTTAAACTTAACTTCTTCTTATTGGCCCTTCTCAAGTGCTGAACCATGCACAATCTAATGTCTCCTCGGGCACTGTGGCGCGTGAAAACTGCTGCCTCCCGCCGCTCACTTCCTTTAAACTTTCTCTCCCTCATGCAGTCTAGTGTCTCCTCGGGAACTGGACGTGCGAGATGTGCCAACCAGCCGCTCACTTCTTTTAAACTCTCTTCCCCCCTGTACCCCAGGGGTTCTGCCATGGACCCCAATCATTAACCGAGGAGTCGGTGGACCCTAGGTTGGGAACCCCTGCTCTACGCAATCCAATGTGTCCCCGGGAACTGTGGCGCACAGAAACCTTGTGTTGGTTGCAGATGCAAAACAACGCATTTCACTGTATGCTTTGATGTACATGTCATAAAATAAGTGACTCTGAATTTGGCACCATAGTAGCAGAGTGATTAGCCCATCACTACCACAACTTGGGAATTTCGGGGTTCAGAGCCGACATTATCCGTAAGCAGTGTATAGGCTGATTTATACTTCTGCGTCAAATCGACGCTGTAGGCACAATGTCGCCACAAACCCTACCCAGAGCCTACGCAGATCCTATGCCGTAGCCTGACGCGCACCTCTCCCAAAATGTAATTACACGTCGCAGCAACACAGACCACAACAACTGTGGTTGGTCCGCTTGGTAGCATCGCATTTCCTCCTACGCTGCAATAGCTTCCCATTGGGCGACTGAAGGGCAGGGAAGGAACTCTGGCTGCAATGCTTTCCATAAAGCTTTACAGACCTCCGCAATTATGGAGGACACATTTCACTTTTACGAAAAAAGACACTCGCTTTAAACTTGTTTACCCCGAGAAAGACTACCCTGACCATGAAGCCTTGCACGGGCAGGTGTGTGCGCATGCGCGACGTGCCTGAATTGCAGAGCGACGCAGACACATCAATGCACAAGTATAAATGCTCACAACGGCGTAGGCCACTTGCGTAGGTTACGGCATCGATTTGACACACAAGTATAAATCAGCCTTAAGTCCCCACCATGGAATGTGTCGGCTTTCTCTGGGTGTTCTGGTTTCCTACCGCAGTCCAAAGGCTTACCAGCTAGTAGGCTAATTAGTAATTGTTAAGTTATTCCGTGATTAGGCTGGCGTTAATTCGGGGGACTGCTGGCGACACAGCTCGAAGGGATTGTTCCATGGTGCATCTCAATAAATAAAATGGAAATAAATGAAGTATTATGTATGCACAATTGTAATGAAAAACTTATTTGCAGTAGCATCATATAAGCAACATTCACAGAAATATCACTGGGTCCACGGCAGGTCAACCTACTGCAACAAGGATAAAACGGGTGGGTTTTAGACAAGGTGGAAGATTGGAACATCCGTATTTTCATTTACTCGGCCTATCAATTTTCAGCCTGCAGTTCATAACTGTATCCAGCAGAGGGCAGTATGAAATGCCTTTAAAAATTCTGGAGCCTGAGTCTGTTCCACAAATGGGGGGAAAGGTGTAAATTTTCTGCAAGTCAAACCAGGGTTAACATAGAAACATAGAAAATCTACAGCACAATACAGGCCCTCCAGCCCACAAAGCTGTGCCGAACATGTCCTTACCTTAGAAATTACCTAGGGTTACCCATAGACCTCCATTTTTCTAAGCTTCATATACCTATCCAGGGGTCTCTTAAAAGACCCTATCGTATCTGCCTCCACCATCATCACCGGCAGCCCATTCCACGCTCTCACCACTCTCTGTGTAAAAAACTTATCCCTGACATCACCTCTGTACCTACTTCCAAGCACCTTAAACCTGTACCCTCTCATGTTAGCCATTTTAGCCTTGGGAAAAAGCCTCTGACTATCCACACGACCAATGCCTCTCATCTTCTTATAAACTCTATCAGGCCACCTCTCATCCTCCATTGCTCCAAGGAGAAAAGACCGAGTTCGCTCAACCTATTCTCATAAGGCATGCTCCCCAATCCAGGCAACATCCTTGTAAATCTAGAATTGATGATTAGATGTCAGAACCTTTCGGTCTAGACCTGGGTATAGTGGGGAGTACAGCCACTCTACAACCAGAATGATATTGGATAGAAATGGACCCCAATATAATTCATACAGTATCCTGGCAAATTTTATCTTAATTGACGACGATATACTCCGAGTTTAGACGGATACTTTAGTTAGGCATTGGTGTGAAGGAATATGGAAAGAAGAGGGGAGTAAGAATTTCACAGAAGGGTGAAACAGGATGAATGGATTACAATCGGTCCTGATCCCATGTTGTGAGCTGCGTCTTTGGCAAAGGTTATTGCCACACTGAACTCCTGTGTACAATGTGCTTGTAGCAATGCATTAAGAAAATGTCCTCATACAGACCGTGATTCTCATATCAACTCTGGAGGACACCACTTTGCACTTCCCTCCAGTTTAAACAAAATAATGTTTCACTACTCTCTGCTTCTTATCATATCGCTCATTTCCTATCTGTGCTACTACAGCCCCTCTTATTCCATGAACTTTAATGCTGATGTTAAGGTGTCACTTTAACAAATGTCTTTATCCTCCTCGTCAATTACCTTTCTCTCTTTTGTCCTCTCAGTGACCTCAACAAAGGTCTTCTTTAGTCAGAAAACATTTTTTAACATATCTATATTGGCTTTCTCTTATCAATTCACACTTTTCCATGTATATACTAATTCTGTCCATGAACACTACTTTTTTATTTTTATTTTTGCACTACTTATTTAATTTAACTATTATATATATATATACTTACTGTAATACACATTTTTTTCTATTACGTATTATGTATTGCATTGTACTGCTGCCACAAAGACAATAAATTTCTCAACATACGCTGGTGATATTAAACCCGATTCTGATCCTGAATCATCATCTCTAAGTGTTTCCTCAACACCAGTGTTAAACTAATCAGACTGTGGTTGCTGGATTTACCCCGCGCTCTTTTTCAAAAATAAAGATATCAAACTTATAATTGTCCACTCGCCAAGGACCTCTTCCACACTGCGGCATGGTGGCTAATATATCCACAATTTCCTCTCATACATCCTTCTGCAATTCCCTCCATTAGTTTCTTCATTGGTGTAGGTTGCATCTCACTCCTGCACTGCAAGAACAACTATTCTTTCTCATACTTCTGCTCTATCCAATCTTAGCTTATCCAGTCTCTCAACTATATCCCCATTTGCCAACAACCCAGTAGCATTACCAAGCGAGGTAATGAATGATATCAGGTACTCAGAAACTCTGCCTCTTTTTTTTAATGACCCTGGATCAGTGCACACCTACCAACTCTCCATCTCTCTCGTCTTATTATTCATTTATTGCTTATGTGTCTGTAGAAGACTGTTCAATTCTACTCTCCCTTCGCCCACTCCCTCCCCCAGAGTAAGCCTGATTCTCACTTACGTTATCAACCTGATACACACCCTTAGATTTGTTTTATTTGCCTCTTTCCCTTCCTTTGCTTGTCCAAGGATAACTGCCTTGATTCTCCTGCCACTTTATCCTGTGGAAAGATATCTGGATTATCCCAAACAATTTCATATGATGTAACTTGACCTTTTCCGAATCCTTCTTACTAACTTAAAATATATGAATAGAGGAGCGGAGTTGACGACATTATTGAATATATTGGATTTAAGATAATGGTCTAGCCTTGTTTTGTTCCATTTGCTTTTTTTTTCGGGTTTAGTATTTAGTTTTTTTTGGGGGGGTTTCTTTGCATTTTTTTTCTTTATATTTCTTTTTTTCTCTATGATTAACTATATTAAGAGTTTGGAAGTCTATTACACCTGTATTATTTGAAGTCTTTTTTGTACATGTTTGTCAACAATAAGATTATTTCAATCTCTCTGTGTCAATACTGTTATTCTGTTTATAATTTTGGAAAATTAATAAAATGATTTAAAAAGAAAGGATTATCCCAGAATTATCTCCTCTTCTTTGCCTCTTATAATAGAGACATAGAATTGTACAGCATAGAAAGAGGCCATTTGGCCCAACTCCTCTATACTGACCAGTAGACACCCTTCAGTATTAGCTCCATATTATTACAATCCCAGATGACATTAGGATTGTTGAAGTTCCCCACCATCACTATGCAAGTCTCTGTATTTCTTTGCCAATGTCCTCCTCAGTAGCTGCTGGCATATAGAATAGGTGAAATGTCACCTCTGTTGTTTCATAGCCCCCATGCTACACTCAGTGGCCACTTTATTCGGTACACTTGTACCCCTTGTTAATACAAGTATCTCATCTGCTAATTATGTGGCAGCAACTGAATGGGTAAAAGCATGCAGGCATGGACAAGAGGTCCAGTTGTCGTGCAGACCAAATATCAGGTTTGGGAAGAAATGTTTTCTAAGTGACTTTGACTGTGAAATGGTTGTTGGTGCCAGACGGGGTGGTTTGAGTATCTCAGAAAGCGCTGATCTGCTGGGATTTTTCACACACAATGGGCTCTGGAATTTACAGGGAATGGTGTGAAAAAAAATCATGAGCAGCAGTTCTGTGGGTAAAAATGCCTTGTAAATGAGAGGAGTAAATGGACAGACTGGTTCAAGTTGGCAGGAAGGTGGGAGCAACTGTAATAACCACGTACTACAACAGTGGTGTGCAGAAGAGCATGTTAGGAGGCACAACATGTCGAACCTTGATGTGAATGGGATACAGTGGCAGAAGACCACGAACATACGCTCAGTGGCCACTGAGGGTAAATTGGGATCTACGCTAGGGCAGACAGACGTGGTTCCCTGTGGGAAGAGTATGCCCCCTTTCTGAGGCTTTCTTATAGTGACCTGGCTGAAAGAATGTTGGACAGCCCAGTCTGTATATCACCATCAGGTGGGTACCCTTGGTTGGCATGGATGAGTTGGACGGAAGGGCCTCCATCTACTATAGACCATGAGACATAGGAGCAGAATTTGGCCACTCAGTCCATCGAGTCTGCACCACCATTCTATCTTGGCTGATTTGTTATCCCTTCAACCCCATTCTTCTGCCTATTCCCCATAACCTTTGACGCACTGACTGATCAAGAAACTATCAACCTCTGCTTTAAGTACACCCAATGACTTGGCCTCCACTGCCATCTGTGGCAATGAATTCCACAGATTTACTACCCTATAGCTAAGAAATTCCTCCTCATCTCTGATATAAATGGAGTTCCCTCTGTTCTGAGTTTGTGCCCTCTAGTCTCGAACTCCCACACTACAGAAAACATCCTCTCCACATCCACTCTATCGAGGCCTTTCAATATTTGATAGGTTTCATAGAGATCCCCCCCTCCCCCCATTCTGTTAAACTGCAGCAAGTACAGGCCCAAAGCCATCAAATGCTGCTCGTATGTTAACTCTTTCATTCCTGGAATCGTTTTCGCTAACCTCCTCTGGACCCTCTCCAGTGACAGCACTTTTTTCTTAGATAAGGGATCCAAAATTACTCATAATACTCCAAGTGCAGTCTGACCAATGCCTTATAAAGCACCAATATGACAATCTTACTCTTATATTCTAGTCCTCTCAAAATGAATGCTAACATGACATTTGCCTTCCTTGCTACTGACTCAACCTGTAAGTTAACCTTCAGGGAATCCTGCACAAGGACTCCCAAGTCCCTTTGCAACTCTGACTTTTGAATTTTCCCTCCATTTTGAAAATAGTCTACACCTTTATTCCTTGTACAAAGTGCATGACCATACACTTCCCTACATTATATTACACCTGCCACTTCTTTGCCAGTCCTTCTGCAAGCTCCCTGCTTCCTTAATACTACCTGCACCTCCACCAATCTCCATATTGTATGCAAACTTGGCCACAATGCTATCAATTTTGTCATCCAAATTGCTGTCCTATAACGTGATAAGGAAAAGTCCCATCAAGGACTCCTGCCAAACATCACTAGTTACCAACAGCCTACCAGAACAGGCCCCCTTTATTCCCACTTTTTGCCTCCTGCCAGTCAGCCAGTCTTCTATCCAAGCTAATACCCTTCCTGAAATATCATGGGATGTTATCTTGTTACGCAGCCTCATGTGTGGCACCTTGTCAAAGTTCTTCTGAAAATCCAAATAAGCAATTTTGTCTTTCCTGTTTGTTATTTTCTTAAAGAATTCCTGCAGATCTGTCAGGCAAGATTTCTCCTTAAGGAAACCATGCTGACTCTGGCCTATTTTATCATGTGCCTCCAAGTACCCGAAACCTCATCCTTAATAATGGAGTCCAACATCTTCCCCAGCACTGAAATCAGGCTAACTGGCTTACAATTTCCTTTCTTCTGCTCCCTTCCCTTCTTAAACTGTGGAGTGACATTTGCAATTTTCCAGTTCTCCAGAACCATTCTAGAATCTAGTGATGCTTGATAGATCTTTACTAATTCCTCCACAATCTCTTCAGCTACCTTCTTCAGAACTCTGGGGTGTAGGCCATCTGGCCCAGGTGACTTACCTATCTGCAGACTTTTCAGCTTCCCAGGCAACTTCTCCTTAATAATAGAAACTACACGCACTTCTGCCCTATGATACTCTTGAATATCTGGCATACTGCTAATGTCTTCCACAGTGAAGACTGACACGAAATACTTGTTTATCCACCATTTCTTTGTCCCCACCTTTACTACCTCTCCAGCGTCATTTTTACAGCAGATCTATATCCACTCCCATCTCTCTTTTACTCTTTATATATCTGAAAAAAATTATACCTCTCTTATTTTATTAGCTAGCTTTTCTTCATATTTAACCTTTCTCTCCTTGTGGCTTTTTGGTTACCTATTGACTTTTAAAAGCTTCCAAATCCTCTAACTTCCCTCTGATCGCTGTATTATATGCCTTTTTGCTTTTTCCTTTTGTGCCGTCATTGACTTTCCTTGTCAGCCACGGTTAGTCATCCTCTCTTTAGACTACTTCTTCACCTTTGGGACATATTAATCCTGTGCCTTCTGAAATGCACCCAGGAACTCCAGCCATTGCTGTTCTGCCATCATCCCTGCTAGTGTCCCCTTCCAATCAACTTTGGCCAGCTCCTCTCTCATGCCTCTGTAATATTTAATCCACCGTAATATTGATATATCTGTCTTTAACTTCTCCTTCTCAAACTGCAGGGTGAATCCTATCATATTATGATCACTGCCTCCAAGGGGTTCCTTTACCTTAAGCTCCCTGAACAAATCTGGTTCATTACACAACATCAATCCAGAATTTCCTAGTGGACTCAACCAATATGAGACTAAGCTGCTCTGTCAAATGGGTGCAGAAGATTTCAGAACTCATAGAGATGAACTCACAGAGAGAACTCTACCTGAATTCCTGGTCAATATTTACTCCTCAACCAGCATCACTCAAACAAATCTGTTCATTGTTGCACTGATATTCATTGGAGCTTACTCCCCTTGCAGTTTCATTGCTGTGTGTCCTGCAGAAGGTACAATGAAGCTCCTTCAGCTGTTCTAAAAGTTGGGTGTTTATTAGAGGCAGGGCAAGTGGTGAAGCAGTTGTTCTGTGCATACTTTTGCTTCTTGCCCAGACATTAGGGGTTTGTTAACTTTGTATAAGACAGCTCATTTACAATACACTATTTCCTGACAGCAATTGACAGTCCTAAACCAGACTGATTTAGCAATTTGCCCTTCAACTTTCCTTCCCGCTTTCAGCCCAGACATGTTGTTCCCCGTAGAGAAGAAAAGGTTAAGATCTCTGCTTCATTTGTTCTATTTACACAGATCTTTTAGAAGTATTTCAGGAAAGGTGAACTCTCCAGAGTATAAACACAATTGTTCTTTTAAAGACATTTAAACTTTCAGAACATCTCACTGCCAGCAGAGAAGGCGACTAACTTCGCCTGACTCTGGGAACTGCTTTTTGCTTGGTGTTTTAGAATCCAGCCTAAGGAATCCACAGATGAAGACATGTTGCAAGATGTAAATATCAGGGAAACAAATACAAATAAATCGACCCTTCCAAAGCAACAGACTCCATGACTTTGTAAAACAAAGGACTTTCATGGAAGCTAATTCATTAGAAGCGTCTATGTGCCTTGACTACAAAATTGTGTGTGTGTGTATCTGTAGCTGCACATAAGTTGTATGTATCTTTTTTGCATCTGTGTGTGTGTGCGTTTGTGTATAAACTGCATAGTTTGTCTGCTATATGCCCATATGTGTGTATCAGAAATCTCCCTGAAGATTGTGCTCAGCAGATTTATCCAATTACTGAGGATTACCATATATTTAAGAACTCCTGCTGCATTGTCCAAACTCCCCTGGCATGCAATCAGCAGAAAGGGTAATTTCTCAGTGGCAACCGAGACAAAGCATAGACAGTTTCCATAACATTGACAGCTGACATCGCACACTCTCTTTGCAAATCGCTCATAAAATAACAGGGTTCAAATCAGTTGTCAGAGGATTTGTCAAGAAGCTAACCATTGATGAAAGTACATGACCAACTCAGGTGAGACAGTTTCATTGCTTTAGTGATTCATTCATCATTCCCTCTTGATTAAATCAATCTCAAAGTGCTCAGGGTGTGAATATCAGCACCCTGGAGGGGAGCATTCCTGTGTGAATGACACCTAAAAGTTAGTTAAGCCCATCGCCCTACTGGGACACAGGCTGCCGACAGCAGTTCACCAGAGTCCTCTGTTCTGGGCCAGTCTTTCGAGTTGTCCCCTGGTGTAGCCCCTCTTCTTGATGCATTGTCAGGTGTTTTTTGGCTGGTCTCTCTTTCACTTTTCCTGGGGATTCCACATTAGCACTTGCCTGGTGATGTTTGTAAATGGTTTACCATTTGAAAAAGAACGTGTGGAAGCTGATTAGTGTGGCCTATGCACCCCAATCTTCTTTTCCTTAATTCTCCTTCTGCTGCTGCCTGTTGAGTTCTCTGCCATAGATCAGTGTTGCTGATGACTTCTGGCCAGTAGATCCAGAGATTGTTTAAAAATCCGCACTTTCTAAATGATAGTTTTTGTTATCCTCTAAGATTTTGCCCCATACAGAGAACTGACTTCACACTGGGGTTGAGCAGCTTGATCTTAATGCGCGGTGACAGCTCCTTGGAGCACCAGATGTTCTTGAGTTGGATACCCCAGCTTCGCCGCACCTTGTCTTGGCATCTGCATCAGTGCCGCCCTGTCTGCCAATGATGCTACCCAGGTAGGTGAAGGCTTCTACACACCCAAGTGGGCTTCCCTCAGGAGTGACTGGGTCAACACAGTTTGAGATGATCTAGAGGACTTTTAGTTTTCCCTTTGTAGATGTTAAGGGCCACTTGCATTGATGTGGTTGCCATGTCTGTTGTTGTTTTCTGGATCTGCTTGTGGGCATGAGACAGGAGAGCTATATCATTAGCGAAGTCCAGCCATGTCTTCCACTGGATCCCATTCCTTTTCTGTGCTGCAGCTGTCTTCATGATCCAGTCTATGGCTAGAAGGAACATCATGCACCCTGGTCTGACTCCCGTTTTCACCTGAAAGCTGTTGGTGGGCTGTTCGCCATGGTCAACTCCGCAGGACGTTCCCGCGTATGAATTCTTGATCAGTCTGACCATCTTGCCCGGTAGTCCATTGTGCCACAGGATTCTCTGCAGGATCTTTCTGCCTATACCATCAAAGGCTTTTTCATCATCGACTCAGTTGTTGCACAAAGACAAGTTCCACTCAAGTGACTGCTCGACTATGATGCTTAATGTCGCTGTTTGGTCAGTACATGATCTGTTCTTGTATAAGCCCGTATGTTCATCCCTTAGCTTGCTTCTACAGCATCCTTCATCCTTCCTAGTATTATCCCACAGAAGACTTTTCCTCGGACTGACAAGAGTGTTACCTCTCTGTAGTTGGAGAAAATTGCTAAAGTCTCCTTTCTTTGGAATCTTGACAAGGTAGCCCTCTTTCCAGACTGTTGGTATTTCTTCACAGATCTTCTGAAAGAGAGGGTACAGCACCTCTACTGTAGTGTGCAGGTCCGCCTTGAGAGCTTCTTCAGGGCTGTCGTCTGGACCAAGTGCTTTTCCGTTCTTTAGCAGCATTACTGCTTTGCTGATCTCCTCTCTGGTAGGCTTGTTGTCGTTTATGGGTAGGTCTGTACTGGCTGGAGGGATGTCAGGTGAGCTTAGAGGTGCAGGTCTGTCCAGCAGATCATCAAAGCACTCAGCCTGTCCATTCAGCTACTGCTCTGTTCTCACAATGGCCTTTCCATCCCTGATTTTGACTAGCCTCTCAGGTTTACTATACCTGGAAGACAATTTCTTGCTGGTGTTGTATAGCTTCCCCAGGTTGCTGCACCCACTGCTTGCTCTGCCAGGCCATCCATATAACTGCTCTTGTCTGCTTTAATGCTCTTCTTCACTGCCCTGAGAGCCTCTGCATGCTCTTCCTGTGTGTTTGCCCTTCCTGCTCTAGTCCTGCTTTTATTCACGACTGCTTTCTCCTGCCTCCTCACCTTGATCTTGCATAATGTTTCAGCTGAGGTCCAATCCTCTTGCTGGTCCTCTTTGGCACCGAGTTCCTCCTTAAATTTCTACCATTCGTTGTGTAGATCCTCCTCCTCATGTAGTTCTTGTAGCACTTGGAACTTGATGACAAGGACCAATGAGAATGTTTCTTGGAACTTGATGACAAGGACCAATTAGAATGTTTCTTGGATCTATGTGTCTCTCAAAAGGTTGGTGCGTTCCCTCATTGGTGCTGATTCCATCTAATTCTTCTTCACTAATAAAGTGGCCAATGATTGTATAAGGCTCTTTTGAATCTGGACTTCAAGCTACTTTGTAATTTCTTGAAATGGAAGGGACTGGTGATATATTTCCACTGTATTTATTCTTCTCTATAAGGAGGCAGAAATTCTTTGAATCAATAAGTTTTTATTAATTAAATTTCAATTGCAGAATGATGTATTTCACATAGATGTTGCCAGTATTCTTCTATTCCACACTGTGGATATCTGTCAGCTTCAAAAATCTCTGCTGTTGAGTTTATTGCAATTTACTTCCCAGCAGATGTGGTTGCACTGAATGAATTTGTATCAAGATTTGGGCTTTGCACTTCTAACCTCAGTCGATCACTTCAGTTGTTGAACTACATTTGTAATTTCAGATTCTCTTCACTCCAAGAAATCCTTGGATCTAATTGGTTTCCACTTACTGAGGTCCCAGATGCCATGGAACTGGAGGGGTTGAAATACTTCCCAGGTCACCACCCAGGTACCCTACATGTAGGGTAATGGTTCATGCAAATGCTTTACAACACCAGCGATCATTCACCAGGTTCGATTCCTGCCACTGTTTGCACGTTCTCCCTGTGACTGCATGAGCTTTTACTGGGTGCTCTGGTTTCCTCCCACATTCCAAAGATGTCTGGTTAGGATTAGGAAGTTGCGGGCAGGCTATGTTGGCGACAATGGTGGGCTGCTCCCAGTGCATCGCAAATGATGACCCATTTCACTCTATGTTTCAATGCGCATGTGACAAATAAAGCTAATTTTTGACCTTTGCCTCTTTAAGGCTACTCAACACTAATGTATGGCATCATTGGAACTCTCCACGGACTGACACTAGTGAATGCTGGGAGAGGACTACAACAGCACTCGTTTAGGCCCAGAAAGTAGAGATGAGCTTCTGACTGTTTGAAGGAATTGTCCTTAATTTCAAAAATATTACTTCAGGCATAAAAATTTCAAATGTATATTCAGATTTCTTTTACCAGATGTACATTAAAACATGCAGTGATGTGCATCATTTGCATTAACAAATGGCACATCTAGGGATGTGCTGGGAGCAGTCTGCAAGCATCAGCACACATTTCAGCACCGACAATGCTCAGCAGGCCAACACAGAACACAAAAAAACAGAAAACAAAAAGCAACAAAACAATGAAACAGGCCCCTTTACCACCTCCCCAACCACAGGAAGTCCTCCAACTCCAAGACAGGCCTCCAGTCCAGATATCCGGGCTTAGGCCATCGGGCTTCGACTCCCGATTGAGCTTTGGGCTCCGATCCTTGGTATCAACCCCCAGGCTAGCTGATGATGCGACCCCAAATTCCAGGAACTCTGGGAAACAGACAGGCAGCCCCTCACAGACAAACAATTACATACTCTGTGACAGAAACCAGCAAGTGTGTGCTTTTGAGTTTAAATATTAGGACTGAGTTCCTCTATTTCCAGTATCCCACTCAGTGATGGTCGAATTGTGTGTACTCTCCTTCATATATCCAGCTTCCTCTGCTCAGCTCTGTTGTGTAACTCAGTTATATACTGTCATCAAATGACACCAATCTCAGTGTACAGTAAATCGAAACACAGAAACAAAAAAACTTGCAGCACAGTACAGGCCCTTCAGCCTACAGTGCTGTGCTGAACATGTACTTACTTTAGAAATTACCTAGGGTTACCCATAGCCCTCTATTTTTTGATCTCCATGTACCTATCCAGGAGTCTCTTAAAAGACCCTATCGTATCCACCTCCACCACTGTCACTGGCAGCCCATTCCACGCACTCACCACTCTCTGCGTAAAAAAACTTACCCCTGACATGTCCTCTGTACATACTTCCAAGCACTTTAAAACTGTGCCCCCTCGTGTTAGCCATTTCAGCCCTGGGAAAAAGCCTCTGACTATCCACACGATCAATGCCTCTCATCATCTTATACACCTCTATCAGGTCACCTCTCATCCTCTGCTGCTCCAGGGAGAAAAGGCTGAGTTCACTCAGCCTATTCTCATAAGGCATGCTCCCCAATCCAGGCACCATCCTTGTAAATCTCCCCTGCATTCTTTCTATAGTTTCCACATCCTTCCTGTAGTGAGGTGACTAGAACTGAGCACAGTACTCCAACTGGGGTCTGACCAGGGACCTATATAGCTGTAACATTACCTCACGGCTCCTGAACTCAATCCCATGATTGATGAAGGCCAATGCACCGTATGCCTTCTTAACCACAGAGTCAACATGCGCAGCAGCTTTGAGTGTCCTATGGACTTGGACCCCAAGATCCTTCTGATCCTCCACACTGCCAAGAGTCTTTTATTTTGTAATTTATTTTTTATTGAAGTTCATTATCAAACAAAACTTTCCATAAGATGTATTTCAGATACTGTACATATATATCATATAGTCATATTTGTCACAAATCTCCACATAATATTCATCTGAGGTATATTTGACCTACCAAAATGAACCACCTCACATTTATCTGGGTTGAAATCCATCTGCCACTTCTCAGCCCAGTTTTGCATCCTATCGATGTCCCACTGTAACCTCTGACAGTCCTCCACACTATCCACAACACCCCAACCTTTGTGTCATCAGCAAATTTACTAACCCATCCCTCCACTTCCTTATCCAGGTCACAGAACAGATCCCTGAGGCACACCACTGGTCACTGACCTCCATGCAGAATATGACCCACCTACAACTACTCTTTGCCGTTTGTGGGCAAGCCAATTCTAGATCCACAAAGCAATGTCCCCTTGGATCCCATGCCTCCTTACTTTCTCAATAAGCTTTGCATGGGGTACCTTATCAAATGCCCTGCTGAAATCCATATACATTACATCTACTGTTCTACCTTCACCAACATGTTTAGTCACATCCTCAAATAATTCAATCATGACCTGCTTTCGACAAAGCCATGCTGACTATTCCTAGTCATATTATGCCTCTCCAAATGTTCATAAATCTTGCCTATCAGGATCTTTTCCATCAACTTACTAACCACTGAAGTAGGACTCACTGGTCTATAATTTCCTGGGCTATCTCTACTCCCTTTCTTGAATAAGGGAACAACATCTGCAACCCTCCAATCGTCTGGAACCTCTCCCATCCCTATTGATGATGCAAAGATCATTGCCAGAGGTTAGCAATCTCCTCCCTCACCTCCCACAGTAGCCTGGGGTACACCTCATCCAGCCCCAGAGATTTATCCAAATTGATGCTTTCCAAAAGCTCCAGCACATCCTCTTTCTTAATGTTTATATGCTCAAGCCTTTCACTCCACTGTACAGTAAGTCATCCCTACAATGACCAATATCCTTTACTGCAGTGAATACTGAAGCAAAGTATTCATTAAGTATCTCTGCTATCTCCGCTGGTTCCATGCACACTTTTCTATTGTCACACTTGATTGGTCCTATTCTCTCACGTCTTATCCTCTTGCTCTTCACATACTTGTAGAATGCCTTAGGGTTTTCCTTAATCCTGTCTGTCAAGGCCTCCTCATGGCCCCTTCTGGCTTTCCTAATTTCATTCTTAAGCTCCTTCCTGCTAGCCTTATAATCTTCTAGATCTCTATCATTACCTGGTATTTTTAATCTTTTGTAAGCTCTTCTTCTTGACTAGATTTACAACAGCCTTTGTACACCACAGTTCCTGTACCCTACCATCCTTTCCCTGTTTCATTGAAATGTACCTATGCAGAACTCCTGAACATTTGCCACATTTCTTCTGTACGTTTCCCTGAGAACATCTGTCTCCAATTTATGCTTCCAAGTTCCTGCTTGATAGCTTCATATTTCCCCTTACTCCAATTAAACACTTTCCTAACTTGTCTGTTCCTATCCCTCTTCAATGCTATGGTAAAGGAGATAGAATTGTGATCACTATCTCCAAAATTCTCTCCCACTGAGGGACCTGACATCTCACCAGGTTCATTTCCCAATACCAGATCAAGCACAGCTGCTCCTCTTGTGGGCTTACCTACATATTGTGTCAGGAAACCTTCATGAAAACACCTAACAAACTCCACCCCATCTAAACCCCTCACTCTAGGGAGATGCCAATTGATATTTGGGAAATTAAAATCTCCCACCACAACAACCCTGTTATTATAACACCTTTGCATAATCTGTCTCCCTATCTGCTCCTTGATGTCCCTGTTACTATTGGGTGGTCTATACAAAATACCCAGTAGAGTTATTGACCCCTTCCTGTTCCTAACTTCCACCCACAGAGACTCCGTAGACAATCTCTCCATGACTTCTTCCTTTACTTCAGCTGTGACACTATCCCTGATCAACAGTGCCATGCCCCCACCGCTTTTGCCTGCCTCCCTGTCCTTTCTGAAACATCTAAAGCCTGGCACTCTAAGTAACCGTTCCTGCCCCTGAGCCATCCAAGTCTCTGTAATGGCCACAACATCATAGCTCCAAGTACTGATCCACGCTGTAAGCTCATCTGCTTTGTTCATAATACTCCTTGCATTAAAATAGACACATCTCAAACCATCGATCTGAGCGTATCCCTTCTCTATCACCTGCCTATCCTCCCTCTCACACTGTCTCCAAGCTTTCTCCATTTGTGAGCCAACCGCCTCTTCCTCCATCCCTTCAGTTCAGTTCCCACCTCCCAGCAATTCTAGTTTAACCTCTCCCCAATAGTCTTTGTGAACCTCCCCGCCAGGATATTGGTCCCCCGGGATTCAAGAGCAACCCATCCTTTTTTACAGGTCACACCTGCCCCAAAAGAGGTACCAATGATCCAGAAAGCTGAATCCTTGCCCTCTGCTCCAATCTCTCAGCCACGCATTCATCTTCCACCTCGTTCTATTCCTATACTCACTGTCACATGGAACAGGCAGTAATCCCGAGATTACTTCCTTTGTGGTCCTGCTTCTCAACTTCCTTCCTAACTCCCTGCAGTCTGTTTTCAGGACCTCTTCCCTTTTCCTGCCTATGTCATTGATACCAATATGTACCACGACCTCTGGCTGTTCACCTTCCCAGTTCAGGATATCGTGGACGTGATCAGAAACATCCCGGACCCTGGCATCTGGGAGGTAAACTACCATCCGTGTTTCTTCCTGCATCCACAGAATCGCCTGTCTGACCCCCTGACTATAGAATCTCCTATTACTGCTGCCATCCTCTTCCTTTCTCTACCCTTCTGAGCCACATGGCCAGACTCTGTGCCAGAGGCGCGGCCATTATTGCTGCCCACAGGTAGGCTGTTCCTCCCCCCCCCCACCCTGGAGTACTTATTGTCAAGGGGTACAGCCACAGGGATACTCTCTGGCGTCTGACTCCTGTCCTTCCCTCTCCTGACTGTTACCCACTTATCTGTCTCCCAAGGCCCCGTTATGACTACCTGCCTGTAGCTCCCCTCTATCACCTCCTTATTTTCCCTGACCAGACGAAGGTCATTCAGTTCCAGTTCCCTAACATGGTCCCAAGGAGTTGCAGCTCGACACACCTGGTGCCGATGTGGCCGTCCGGAAGGCTGGGAGTCTCCCAGACTTTCCACATCTGACAAGCAGTACAAAACACCAGCCTCACAGACATGTTTCCTGTTTCTATTCCTCACAGGTATGAGCCAAAGCCCTACCACTCTGCCTGAGATCACTCCGTCAATGCTGGGCAGGGTCTCGCTTTTATGCCTGAACCTTCCCTGCTATCTAACTCACGATTGGTGCTCCGGTTATAGCCACTGATAAGCCACGTACAATGGACAAATGCTCTTGAAGCTCCCTTTTTAAATAACTGCCGCCGACCTGCGAGAAATCCCTCTTGGTAAAGCTCTGTTGACGCCACTGATAGGCCACGTAAATCACAAACAAGAGGAAATCTGTGGATGCTGGAAATCCAAGCGTCTCACAGAAAACGTAAACACGAGGAAATCTGCAGATGCTGGAAATTCAAGCAACACACACAAAAAATCCTGGTGAACGCATTCTGCTGCGTTCACTATCTCACAGAAAATGCTGGAGGAACTCAGCAGGCCAGGCAGCTTCCATGTTTCGGGCCGAGATCCTTCGGCAGGACCGGGAAAAAAATGCTGAGGAGTAGATTTGAAAGGTGGGCGGAGGGGAGGGAGAAACACAAGGTGACAGGTGAAACCTGAAGGGGGAGGGATGAAGGTAAAGCTAAAGAAAGTCCTCCTCACCTCTGTTCTCCCCTGGGTCCCCTACACTTTCATGTGTTTGACTCTGATGGTGAAGGGAACAAAGGGCCAGTGTTCAACAATATAGTCTTGTTTTTGCTTGAACTTATCATAGATTCTCATCAACTTGCAGACGGGTAGTCGATCTGAACAAAAGTTAGTGGGGTGGTGTTATCAATGTCCTGACCCAAACATCTCCACAACTTCATATTGTCTTCTTTGTACCCACATCCTCCTGAATAGTTTTGGCAAAAAATACCATATAACACTGAAAAAGAGAGGGCAAATTTGATCAGGACCAGCTTTTAGACCATAAGACATAGGAGCAGAATTAGGCCATTTGGCTCATTCAGTCTGCTCTGCCATTCCATCATGGCCGATTTATTATTCCGCTCAACCCCATTCTCCTGCCTTTTAATAGAAATTACTCTGGAATGCTTTTTTTTATTTTAAAAGCTTTTTATTTCTTACAATTAAAATTATAAAGTGAGAGAATGTAATTCTATTTGTTGCTCTGTACCTACTGTGAATGCCCATTAGAAAATGAATCTCAGAGTAGAACATGGTGACATGTACGTACTTTGATAAAAAAGTTACTTCAAACTTTGAACTTCTAAGCGTCTTGAAACTGAGAGGGTGTGCGCATATCAACATCCTAAATATACCAATTGACACAAAAGACAACTACATGGAAATAGTCCTGTATGTTTTTAGATATTAAACTACCAAGGAAGCACACATACCCCAAATACTTATTTTAAACTTTAGAGACTTCTCCTAGCATTTTTCAAAATCATATTATGGCCAAGGAAGCTCGGATCTTATTCCTGTATAATTTACTACAACCTGGGTCTAGGATGTTGGAGTTAAGAGAGAGACCATCGAGGAGGAGGAGGAGGTACGGCAGCCACATTCAATGTTTCTTCCTCTCCACCATCAGATTCTGAATGGTCCATTAACAGTACCTCATGATTCACACTGTCTGGCTGTCTATTTATTACATCAAGGTAATTTTTTTTGTCTTGCACTGTACTGCTGCCACAAAGCAACAAATTCCATTACACATATTCTAATTCTGTGCTCCTTAAGTCATCAATAAAGTATGACTATGACTATGGCTATGACTTGATAACAGTTTCATTTCCAAATCAGAAGGCTGTGAATTCAAACCCCAAGCAAGTGAAAAGAGGGAAGGGGTGGGGGTGGGGGTGGGGGTGGACTGTAGATGTTGGAAATCTAAAGTTAAACCAGAAAATGCTAGAAATATTCAGTAGAAAATCTTTGGGGAAACTTGTTAGGACACCAAAGAGACTGACAAATTTCTATAGATGTACCATGGTGAGCATTCTAACTGGTTGCATTACTATATGGTGTGGAGGGGCCACTGCACAAGATCGGAAAAAGCTGCAGAAAGTTGTAAACTCAGCCAGCATCATTATAGCTTCCCCAGCATCGAAGACACCCTCAAATCACCATGTCTCAAGAAGGCAGCATCCAATATGAAGGACCTCCATCACCCAGGACATGCCCTCTTCTCATTACTACCATCAAGGAGGAGGTACAGGAGCCCGAAGACACACTCTCAACATTTTAAGAACAGTTTCTTTTATTTTTGGCATGTGTGTGTGTGCATGTGCGTCCGTGCGTGTGCACGATGATGTCTTTTTCAAGCCTTTGCAAGGTGCGGAGCGAGAGAGAGGTTGTGTGGCGCGCCACTCCTCACACAGACGTTTTCGCAGTATTTTTCCCTTTTATTTTACGAGGTTGAGTTGCGATCTTGACACTTAGCCTGGCACGGATGAAAAGCGTGCTCGGGAGCGGTCCCGACTGGATTCAAACCCGGGAACCTCCGCTCCAGGGTCCGGCGCTGATGTCATTGCGCCACCAGCAGGCCCTTCAAGAACAGCTTCTTCCCCTCCGCCATCCGAATGGACAATGAACCCATGAACACAACCTCACGTCTTGTGCTCGTTGTTTGTAATACTTATTTAATTTAATTTATATATATGATATATGTTTCTGATTGCAAGTTATAGTTTAAAAATGTATTGCAATGTTCTGCTGCCACAATATGGGTCCTAGCTATGCCTGCCTTTTTGTTGGGTTTGTGGAACAATCTATGTTCCGTGCCTATTCTGGTATCTGTCCCCCACTTTTCCTTCGCTACATCGACGACTGCATTGGCGCTGCTTCCTGCACGCATGCAGAACTCGTTGACTTTATTAACTTTGCCTCCAACTTTCACCCTGCCCTCAAGTTTACCTGGTCCATTTCCGACACCTCCCTCCCCTTTCTAGATCTTTCTGTCTCTGTCTCTGGAGACAGCTTATCCACTGATGTCTACTATAAGCCTACTGACTCTCACAGCTATCTGGACTATTCCTCTTCTCACCCTGTCTCTTGCAAAAACGCCATCCCCTTCTCGCAATTCCTCCGTCTCCGCCGCATCTGCTCTCAGGATGAGGCTTTTCATTCTAGGACGAGGGAGATGTCTTCCTTTTTTAAAGAAAGGGGCTTCCCTTCCTCCACTATCAACTCTGCTCTTAAACGCATCTCCCCCATTTCACATACATCTGCTCTCACTCCATCCTCCCGCCACCCCACTAGGAATAGGGTTCCCCTGGTCCTCACCTACCACCCCACCACCCTCCGGGTCCAACATATTATTCTCCGTAACTTCCGCCACCTCCAACGGGATCCCACCACTAAGCACATCTTTCCCTCCCCCCATCTCTCTGCATTCTGCAGGGATTGCTCCCTACTCAACTCCCTTGTCCATTCGTCCCCCCCATCCCTCCCCACTGATCTCCCTCCTGGCACTTATCCGTGTAAGCGGAACAAGTGCTACACATGCCCTTACACTTCCTCCCTTACCACCATTCAGGGCCCCAAACAGTTCTTCCAGGTGAGGCAACACTTCACCTGTGAGTCGACTGGGGTGATATACTGCGTCCGGTGCTCCCGATGTGGCCTTTTATATATTGGCGAGACCCGACGCAGACTGGGAGACCGCTTTGCTGAACATCTACGCTCTGTCCGCCAGAGAAAGCAGGATCTCCCAGTGGTCACACATTTTAATTCCACATCCCATTCCCATTCTGACATGTCTATCCACGGCCTCCTCTACTGTCAAGATGAAGCCACTCTCAGGTTGAAGGAACAACACCTTATATTCCGTCTGGGTAGCCTCCAACCTGATGGCATGAACATCGACTTCTCTAACTTCCGCTAAGGCCCCACCTCCCCCTCGTACCCCATCTGTTACTTATTTTTATGCACACATTCTTTCTCTCACTCTCTTTTTTCCTCCCTCTGTCCCTCTGAATATACCTCTTGCCCATCCTCTGGGTTCCCCCCACCTTGTCTTTCTTCCCGGACCTCCTGTCCCATGATCCTCTCATATCCCCTTTTGCCTATCACCTGTCCAGCTCTTGGCTCTATCCCTCCCCCTCCTGTCTTCTCCTATCATTTTGGATCTCCCCCTCCCCCTCCAACTTTCAAATTCCTTACTCACTCTTCCTTCAGTTAGTCCTGACGAAGGGTCTTGGCCTGAAACGTCGACTGCACCTCTTCCTACAGATGCTGCTTGGCCTGCTGCATTCACCAGCAACTTTGATGTGTGTTGCTTAAATTTCATGATGATATAAACCAGTGATATTAAGGCTGATTTTGATTCTGAGGTCAGGGTGTATCTATGGGAAGATAAGCCACTAATGTGTTGGGTGGAAACCCCTGTGAAGGAGAGCAAAGAAGCTTGTTAGGCTGCAAGCAATGTTGGGGAGGTTATCGGGTCATGAGCGAGTGGAAGTCGTTAAAAGGCAAGAACATAGACAAAGGAATGTACGAGTTGCAAAGTGCAAAGCCAAGGAACATGACTAGGAGATCAGGCTGAACCTGTCCACCACGGAACAAGAAGAAAAAGGATAAAAAGAAAACTAGCTGAGACAATATCGCAGATGGGTGACAGAAACCAACAGAGAAATCAAGTTAACACGAGGAATTCTGCAAATGCTGGAAATTCAAGCAACACACATCAAAGTTGCTGGTGAACGCAGCAGGACAGGCAGAGGAATCAAGTCGCCTGAAGTTGCAGAATTCAGTATTGAGTCTAGAAAGTTGCAACGTGCCCAGGGGGAAAATGAGGTGCTTGAAAAGGGCTTCAACGTAATAGGATGGAGGCTGCACACTAATGAGTCAGAGATGGAGTCAAAGATTCAAAGTACATTTATTATCAAAGTATGCAGTATACAGCCTTGAAATTCGTCTTCCCTGTAGACAGTCACAAAATAAAGACAAACCATGGAACTAACCTGTTCAAAGAAAAATATCAAACATCAAACTCCCCTCCCCCCAACACATGCAAAAATAATCGCACAACTGGCAACAAAACAAACGAGTAAAAACGCAGAATATAAAACACTAAATCAAAAGGCATATTCAATTTCAGTCAATATTAAATTCTATAACTTCAGTTGTTCTCCTATCATATTAGCTCAACTTGCTAGTTTGTTACAAACAAGAAAAAAATCCAAGCAACACACACAAGATGCTGGAGGAACTCAGCAGGCCAGGCAGTGTCTACGGAGATGAGTACAGTTGACGTAGGTTTGCTGGTGTAATGTCATTATGCTAACTGCTATGCTAAAGTGTTGCCCCTACCGTGCCATCTTCCTGCCTTGTCTTTAAGATCATAAGATATAGGAGCAGAAGTAGGCCATTTGGCCCATCGAGTCTGCTCCGCCATTCAATCATGGGCTGATCCAATTCTTCCAATCATCCCCACTCCCCTGCCTTCTCCCCAAACCCTTTGATGCCCTGGATAATCAAGAAACTATCTTTCTCTGCCTTAAATACACCCAATGACTTGGCCTCCACAGCTGCTCATGGCAACAAATTCCACAGATTTACCACCTTCTGACTAAAGTAATTTCTCTACATCTCTGTTCTAAATGGACGTCCTTCAATCTTGAAGTTGTGCCCTCTTGTCCTAGACTACCCTACCATGGGAAATTACTTTGCCATATCTAATCTATTCAGTTCTTTTAACATTTGGAATGTTTCTATGAGATCCCCCCTCATTCTCCTGAACTCCAGGGAGTACAGCCCAAGAGCTGCCAGACGTTCCTCATATAGTAACCCTTTCATTCCTGGAATCATTCTTGTGAATCTTATCTGAACCCTCTCTAATGTCAGTATATCCTTTCTAAAATAAGGAGCCCAAAACTGCACACATGTGGTCTCACGAGTGCCTTATAGAGCCTCAATATCACATCCCTGCTCTAATATTCTATACCTCTAGAAATGAATACCAACATTCACCCTCTTCACCACCAGCTCAGCCAGAGGGAGGTGATGGGCAGTTGAAGAGATGTCTGAGAGGGAAACGTGAATGGGGGATTGGTGAAAGGGGGCAATTAACAGAAATTATTGCCCATCACCTCCCTCTGGTGGTCCTCCTCCTTCCCTCTCTTCTGTGGTCTTCTACCCTCTCCTATCAGGTTTCACCTTCTTCAGCCCATTATCCCGTGCACCAATCAGCTTCCCAGCTCTGTACTTCAGCCCCACCCTTTCCCCTCCCCCCCACCTTCTTGCTCTGACTTCTCATCTTTTTTCCCAGTCCTGATGAAGGGTCTCAGCCTGAAATGTTGACTGCTTACTATTCTGAATAGATACTGCCTGGCCTGCTGAGTGCCCTCAGCATTTTCTGTGCGTTTCTTGGATTTCCAGCACCTGCAGATTTTCTCATGCTTGAGGTAAAATAACCACTTGGTATGGATTAGTTGGGATGAAGGGCCAGGTTTCTGTTCCTTGGAGCTCTACGACTCTAGCTCTGATGAATGGCAGAGCTGAAACATTAAATCTGTTTTTTGCTTCCACAGATGCAGCATGATCTGAGTATTTGATAATCCCAGTGCCGAAGAAGAGCAAGGTGGCATGCCTGAATGACTATCGACCTGTGGCTCTGACATCAATTACTATGAAGTGCTTCGAGCGATTGGTTATGACACACATCAACCACAACCTACCGGTCAACCTCGACGCTTTGCAATTCGCCTACCGGAGCAACGGGTCAACGGCAGATGCCATCTCTCTGGCTCTGCATTCCTCCTTAGAACACCTGGAGAATAAAGGTGCATACGTAAGGCTCCATTTCATTGACTACAGCTCTGTCTTTAATACCATCATTCCAAATAAACTGAGTTCTAAGCTCCAGAACCTGGGCCTTAGCACTCAGATCTGCAGCTGGATCTTCAACTTCCTCACAGACAGGACCCAGGCTGTAAAAATAGGGGGACAAGCTCTCCTCTGCAATCACTCTGAGCACCGGTGCCCCACAAGGCTCTGTACTCAGCCCCCTGCTGTACTCACTGTACACCCATGATTGTGTAGCCAAGTTTCCATCGAACTCAATATATAAGTTTGCTGATGACACAACAATTGTAGGCCGTATCTTGGGTAATGATGAATTTAAGTACCGAGAGGAAATTAAGAACCTGGTGGCATAGTGTGAAGACAATAGCCTATCCCTCAACATCAGCAAGACGAAGGAATTGGTTGTTGACTTCAGAAGGAGTAGCGGTCCGCACAACCCATTTACATTGGTGGTGCGCAAGTGGAACAGGTCAAAAGCTTTAAGTTTCTCGGGGTCAATATCACAAATGACCTGTCTTGGTCCAACCAAGCAGAGTCCACTGCCAGGAAGGCCCACCAGTGCCTTTACTTCTGAGAAAACTAAAGAAATTTGGCCTGTCCCCTAAAACCCTCACTAATTTTTATAGATGCACCGTAGAAAGCATTCTTCCAGGGTGCATCACAACCTGGTATGGAAGTTGTCCTGCCCAAGACCAGAAGAAGCTGCAGAAGATCGTGAACACAGCCCAGCACATCATACAAACCAATCTTCTGTCCTTGGACTCACTTTACACCGCACGCTGTCAGAGCAGTGCTGCCGGGATAATCAAGGACACGACCCATCCAACCAACACACTTTTCGTCCCTGTTCCCTCGGGGAGAAGGCTCAGGAGCTTGAAGACCCGTACGGCCAGATTTGGGAACAGCTTCTTTCCAACTGTGATAAGACTGCTGAACGGATCCTGACCCGGATCTGGGTCGTACCCTCCAAATATCCAGACCTGCCTCTCGGTTTTTTTTTGCACTACCTTACTTTCCCTTTTCTGCTTTCTATTTATGATTTATAATTTAAATTTTTAATATTTACTATCGATTTGTAATTCAGGAAGCGTGAAGCGCAGAATCAAATATCGCTGTGATGATTGTATGTTCTAGTATCAATTGTTTGGCGACAATAAAGTAAAGTAAAGTAAACTGAAGTATTTCCAACATTTCTGCTTTTATTCAGGCTTCAAATCCCACTTCAGAGAGCCTGACCTGATGTTCAAGTGAAGCATGCTGAAGCATTTTACTGTCAAAAGTGCTATCTTCAGAGAATAATGTTAAACTGAGCTTTTTGTTCTCTCAGATGAACACAAGATCCCATTGCATTATTTCATCGTCAAACAGGTAATTAATCTTGGTTAGTATTTACATCTCAGCCATTGTCACCAAGAAATTGATAACCTAGGTGTTGTTGCATTGCCGTTTGGGGTTAAAATTGGATGTCATTAGCTGTAAAGTGTTTTGGAATAAGGTGGAACTTCTGCATTTAATGCAGCTGAGTGGTGCTCTGTTCAATTCCTCCACCTGGGAGCATTGAGCATTAGATATTAACGTTTAATCAGAATTCTGTATAGCTGTCTAATCTGTTCAGAAAGGATTCCTGGTGGCAACAGGAAAAAAAAGACGAGAGCTCCTTGTGTATTTTTTAAGATTGTATTTGTCAAGAATGTATCTAAACTGTGAAAGATTAACTGATGACTGATTATATTCAGGACACTGCAGAATCATTTTGCACAATAGTAAAGGTTACAGAGGAATCTGTCACGCAGTTACCCCAAAGCCTATAATAACATGGATGTTTATTGGAAATCAGTCATTGCTAGGAGTGTTCAGCAAGTTTCTGCAAGCTGTGCATGTAGAATGCCTGAAATTTATTTCCACCTAATAGCCAACATGAAATGAATTAATTGGAGCTACTCGAGTGGTGTCTTCCCCGACTATGGATTTTATAGCGGGCTGGTAATTAAATTAGCACCAATTCCGCAGACGTTCTGGCTAAGTATTTCTAATTAGTCATAAGAAACAGAATTCATTACTCCTTGGGGAAATCTCTTAATTTGAGGTTGAGGGATTACAGTTAGGATGCAGCAGTTGACACTATCTTCCTTTCTCACACTCCCACTGACCAGCTGGGGCCACTGTCAGTCCATTGACAATCTAACTAGGCAAGACTTCTGCTGATCTAATCAGACTATATTTCTTATGGCTCAGTTGTTGAGCTTTCAAGATGAAACCCGACAGCCATGAAACAATTGGAAGTTCAGCTCCATCACTGATTAATAAGCGTTGCACTGCCCCTCTCACTCTCATTTGAGCAAACAGTACTTCAGCTCTCTTCTCCTCAACTACCTGACTTCTGAAGATAAAATTAGTTTTATTTGTGACATGTCCATTGAAACATGTGTCGTTTGCTTCAAGTCAAATCAGCAAGGAATGTGCTGAGCAGTCTAAAGTATCTGTCTTAACTATTTGATACAATCATAGAACTCAAAGAACAACACAGCACAGAAACAGGCCATTCAGCCCATCTGCTCTGTGCCAAGCTATTAATCTGTCTAATCCCATCTGGACGCGGCTCATAATGATAATGATGATGAATCCCATCTGGACCACAACTCTCAATACCCCTCCCATCCATGTACCTATCCAAAATCCTTAATGTTACAAAGTCATTTTGATTGTACTGCAGATGATAAACACAATTCCAGTAGCTTGAATAAGACTGCAGTTCAATTGAAATGCGTATTCACCATAGGGTCCATTTTAATTAGGGGAAAATAACATTTAAATCTTCCCAGCTCTTTATGTTGAGCTGAACTAATCCCATAACTGGCATGAAACCACACGTGTAATCAGAAAACTCCTTCTTATGACTACAATCATAGAAGTCACAGAACAGTATAGCACAGAAACAGGCCCTTCAGCCCATCTAGTCTGTGCCAAACTGCTTCAGATATAAGGATTGACAGCACTGTAAATGACAGCTTTATGGATGATCAGTAAACATGGTGCCAAATAGCTTCACATTTTGCACAGCCTTGATTATCTCAAATGCAAGGGGCTTGTACACTTCTGATCAGCTTCTAAAATGTTGAAATGTACAAATTCCACCTCCTTCCCACCCCCCCCCCCAATGTGGAGTGGTGAGATGGTGACAAAGAGGCGTACAGGAGTGAGATAGATCAGCTGGTTGAGAGGTGTTGCAACAACAAGATTGCACTCAATGTCAGTAAGACCAAGGATTGACTGTGGACAGGAAGGGGAAGTCAAGGGTTATGCTGTTATGCGGAGATGGAGGAGAGCGGTATCCAATTTAGCCTTGTGTTCCTGTAGCTTGTCTATCTGCTTTAAATAATATGTCCAGTTGAACAAACTATATTCCTATTATTTTAAAGATCTCAGTCATTTTCTTTTGTAATGTATACTTCTTGGCATGTGGCCAAGTGGTAAAGGCATTCGACTAGCGACCTGAATGTCGTGAGTTCGAGCCCCAGCCGAGACAGCGTCTTGTGTCCTTGAGCACACAGTGCTCTGCGACGACACTGGTGCCAAACTGTATCGGCCCTTGCCCTTCCCTTGGACAACATCAGTGTCGTGGAGAGGGGAGACTTGCGGCACGGGAAACTGCCGGTCTTCCATACAACCTTGTCAAGGCCTGTGCCCTGGAGAGTGAAGACTTTCCAGGCGCAGATCCATGGTCTCACAAGACTAACGGATGCCTTTATTATTTATACTTCTGTAGTGAAAATGGTCCCAGTTCTCTAATTCTACCCAGGTAAGAGATACCCTTAAACTGGTCCTCCAAGCCTTCTCAACTACACTGCCACATGAATAGATAAAAGACGTTCGCAGTGTCACGGATGGAGTTGGGCCAATAAAATACTGTCATGCCTGGCCATCATGTGTGGGTAACCGTGTCCAACGAGGGTCACTGGTTGGAAAAAAAAGATGATAAGCTGCAATATCATGCTAGTGCAAAGGGGTTTTATTTAGTACCAGATGAATAAAAGAACAAAGGCCGCCCAAAAGTTGTGAAGAAAAAACATTTACAAATAGACAAATGAAAACCAATGTGTATGTACAGAATTTACAAATATACAGAGGCTTTCTCCATGATAACACACACAAAACGCTGGAGGAACTCAGCAGGCCAGGCAGCAACTATTGTAAAAGGGAGAGACAAACACCAGGTGATAGGCGAAAGCTGGAGGGGGAAGGATGAGGTAAACAGCTGGGAAGTTGATTGGCGAAAGGGACAGAAGGACATGGAAGAAAGAAAAAGGCAGGAGGAGCACTAGAGGGAGGCAATGGGCAGGCAAAGAGATGAGGTGAGAGAGGGAAAGGGGGCAGAGGGGTCTGGGGTTGGGAAGCATTACTGGAAGTTTGAGAAGTCAATGTTCACGCCATCAGGTTGAAGGCTACTGAAATGGAAAAGTGTTGTTCCTCCAACCTAAGTGTGGCCTCATCACAACAGTGGAGGAGGCCATGGATGGACATATCGGAATGGGAATGGGAAGTGGAATTAAAATGGGTGGCCACTGCGAGATCCCACTTGTTCTGGTAGGCGGAGCGTAGATGCTCAGCGAAGTGGTCACCCAACCTACGTCGGGTCACACAGCTACACAGGAGGCCACATCGGGAGCACCAGACACAGTAAATGACCCCAACAGACTCACAGGCGAAGTGTCATCTCACCTGGAAGGACTGTTTGGGGCCTGAATGGTAGTGAGGGAGGAGATGTCGGTGCAGGTGTAGCACTTGTTCTGCTTGCAATGATAAATTCCAGGAGGGAGAACAGTGGGGAGGAACGAATGGACAAGGGAGAACTATGTACTGGATGCAGAGGCTGGGGGGGTGGTACTATAATTCTCTGAAACTTCTGCCACTTCCAACGGGATCCCACCGCCAAGCACATCTTTCCCTTCCCCCAGCTTTCTACTTTCTGCAGGGATTGCTCCCTACGTGACTCCGTTGTGAATTTGCCCCACCCGACTGATCTCCGCCCAGGCACTTACCCTTGCAAGTGGAACAAGTGCTATACCTGCCGCTACACTTCCTCCCTCACTACCATTCAGGGCCCCGAACAGTTCTTACAGGTGAGGCGACACATCACCTGTGAGTCTGTTGGAGTCATTTACTGTGTTCGGTGCTCCTGGTGTGACCTCCTGTACGTCAGTGAGACCCAAGGTAGACTGGGAGAGCACTTTGCCGAGCATCAAGGCACCGTCTGCCAGAACAATCAGGATCTCACAGTGGCCACCCATCTTAATTCCACTTCCCATTCCGATATGTCCTTCCATGGCCTCCTCCACAGTCGTGTTGATCACGGCACTGTCATGGGATCAGTTCCTCAGGAGGTTAAAAATCTGGCATGTCCCCTTTGGCCCCCACGAATTTTCATTGACTCCCTCAGGATGGTCTGCCTGTGACCGCATGAGACTGCAGAGAGCTGTGACCCAGCTCGGCACATCATGGAAGCCAGACTCCCCTCCATGGACTCTGTCTACACTTCTCAGTGCAACCAACCTAAGAAAAGATCCCACCCATCGCAGACGTTCTCTCTTCTCTCCCCTCCCACTGAGCTGAAGCTACATAAACCTAAAAGAACGTAGTAGAAGCAAAGACAGTTGCTATCTTGCCATTATACACTTTACTGACTACCTCCACTGCACTTTTTCTCTACTGTCACACTTTATTCTGCATCCTGTTCTTGTTTTTCATTCTACTGCCTCAATACACCATTGCAGTGACTTGATCAGTATGGGCAGAATGGAAAACAAGCCTTTCACTGTTTGAATTAGAGAGTGGCTTTGTGGGAGAAGCCAAAGAGTGGTAGTAGAGGTTGCCTCTCTGACTGGAGGCCTGTGCCTAGTGGTGTGTCGCAGGGCTCGGTGCTGGGTCCTTTGTTGCTTGTCATTTGTATCAATGATCTGGATGATAATGTGGTTACCTGGATCAGCAAGTTTGCAGATGACACCGAGATCTGGGGTGTAGTGGACAGCGAGGAAGGCTATCATGGCTTGCAGAGGGATCTGCATCAGCTGCAAAAAATTGGCTGAAAAATGGCAGATAGATTTTAATGCTGACAAGTGCGAGGCTTTGCACTTGTTAATTCGGACATAAAATTCCAAAAGGTTTGGGGACCTTTTCTTGAATATCTTCATAATTCCCGTTTAGATTAAGGTCATCCCTCCTTTTCTTTTCGTTTGCATTTAAATCCCTTAATTCCAGCTTTTTTCGGTTAAGACTTACAGGTTTTTTTTTGATGTCTAAGCATATTATAGTTCAGGTAGTAGGCAATATACCTTCTTTTTATAAATACAGCTCTGTGGTGATAAAAGTTCTGACTAACTTTTCTATATATCGTAAGGTTGGGTTGGAGTTGAATAGTGGGAGGGTGGGGTGGTAACTAACTTTATACGTTTCTACTATGGGTGCTTTTCCTTAACTGTTGTGAACTGTACACTTGTTATGTTTGTTTTGCACTGTATAAACCTCTTTTTTACCTTTATTTTGTTGTTGCATTGTAAAAACATAAAAAAATTAATTAAAAAATGTGGTGTCACAGGTAGATAGGGTTGTTAAGAAACCTTTTGGCACATTGGCCTTCATAAATCAGTGTATTGAGTACAGGAGATATGATGTTATGTTGATGAGACATAATTTGGAGTATATTATGCAGTTTTGATCACCTACCTACAGGAAAGATGTAAGCAAGGTTGAAAGAATACAGAGAAAATTTATAAGGATGTTGCTGGGTCTGGAGGACCTGAGTTATAAGGAAAGATTGAATAGGTTAGAACTGTATTCTTTAGAATGTAGAAGACTGAGATGAAATTTGATAGAGGTATACAAAATTATGAGGGGTACGGACATGGTAAATGCAAGCGGGCTTTTTCCACTGTGGTTGGATGGTTCTACAAGCAGAGGTCATGGGTTAAGGGTGAAAGGTGAGAAGTGCAAGGGGAACATGAGGGGAAACTTCTTCACTCAGAGGGCCATAAGAGTGTGGAATGAGCTACCTACACAAGTGGTCCATGCCAGCTCGATTTCAATATTTAAGAGAAGTTTGGATAGGTACATTGATAGTAGGGATATGGCAGACTATGGTCCCAGTGCAGGTCATTGGGAGTAGGCAGTTTAAATGGTTTTCGGCATGGACTAGATGGGCCAAA
The DNA here is from genome assembly GCF_030028105.1 of Mobula birostris. NCBI lineage: Eukaryota > Metazoa > Chordata > Chondrichthyes > Myliobatiformes > Myliobatidae > Mobula > Mobula birostris. The sequence goes on along the minus strand of NC_092378.1, from coordinate 135,720,912 downwards.
GGGCCTGTTTGTGTGCTGTACTTCTCTATGACTCTATTACTATGTACCTCACTGTATGTGACACATAAAACAATTTACCAATTTCAGAGGCTCTGTTTCTGAGTTTCCAATAATTTCTTCGATTTAAGACTATCAAGTTTTTTGCATGTTCCGTCTTGAACACAGAGTCCTGGCTGCTCTATGCAAACCTCATATTGCAACAAGTTAAACCTTTGAGCGTTTGTCAACATTAAAAGTAATCTGCCAGATGGAGTAATTGAGTAATTCAGCATGGAAAAAGGCCCTTTGATCAAAATATTCCATACCAACCACATTATCCTCCTAGCTAGTCTCAATTGCCTGTAATTGGCCTATAACTCTCCAAGTCCCTCCCTTTATATACTGTCTAGGTAGTCTCCAGCCTCTTGGTATGAACGTAGAATTTTGCAACTTCCAGTAATTCCCTCCCCCTCCCTTCCTCTATTCCTATGTCACTCTGCCCCCTCCCCCAGCTGCCTATCACCTCCTTCCTGGTTCCGCCTCCTTCTACTACCCATTGTGTTTTCCCCTATTCCTTCTTCACCTTTCCTGCCTATCACCTCCCTGCCTCCCTTCCCCCACCCCTTTATCTTCCCCCTTACTGGTTCTTCACCCGGAACCTACCAACCTTCTCCTTCCCACCCTTCCCCCACCTTCTTAGTAGGGCCTCTGCCCCTTCCCTCTACAGTCCTGACGAAGGGTTCCAGCCCGAAACGTTGACTGATCGTTTCCACAGATGCTTCCCAACCTGCTGAGTTCCTCCAGCGTGTTGTGAGTGTTGCTTTGACCCCAGCATCTGCAGAGTATTTTATGTTTACATGTACTCATCCAAATGCCTCTGAAGTGTTACCATGGTACCCACCTCGATCACTTCCTCTAGCAGTTCTTTCCAGGTATTCATTACTCTTTGTGTAAAGAAGATTTGACATTTTAAACCAATGGCCTTTCAGCAGAGCTCTTCATTTACATTTCCAAACTTGTGCAACACCCTGGCTAAGATTTTTACTGCTATGCATTTTAACAGTTCTGTAAGAGCAGTCTGATCTGCCTTTTAGCATGTTCCGGTTTGAGCTAAAGATAAGGGGCTGTGTTGTTCAACATAGCCCCTTATGAATGTTGTGTCAGCCAGTCAGGATGGTGGAATTGGGAGAAGGTTCTTGAAAATGCTGGGCGGTGAGATTTTAGTTACAGACACTGGTGTGGATCAAAGTCTTTTTGGCAGGAGCCAGGAGAAGACAGGAGGGAAGGTGGCTAAGGGTACCACCCCTGTCGCACAAGGTGTTTTGTGCAGGTGAATGGCTTCAAGGAGGAGCCCATTTGTTCGAGATGGATTTCTAGCAACATTTGGAAGGTGGTGTGTGCTTTCATGTAGACTGTGGGTCCAGCGAGTGAGTTAAAGGCAATTTCAAGATGAGCTCCAACTTCAGCGGTTCAAAGGTACAATTTAATGTCAGAGAAATGTATTACAACATACATCCTGAAATGCTTTTTCTTTGCAAACATCCACGAAAACAGAGAAGTGCCCCAAAGAATGAACAGCAGTTAAACGTGAGAACCCCAAAGTCCCCCCAACTAACTCCCCCCTCCCGCACGTAAGCAGCAGCGAGCAACAATCCCCGCTCCCCCCGCCGGCAAAAAAAAGCATCGGCACCCGCCACTGAGCACGCAAACGTGATAAAAGCAACAGCAAAGACACAGACTTGCAGTTACCCTAAAGACTTTGCGTTTCATCCAGCATTCGACATATCACTGGCCCTCTCTCTCCCTAATAAGGGAGAGGGAGGTGTCTCCATTTTCCTAGCGAGCGAGGAGACATAGAAACAACTCGCTGGTTTATGATGTTAAAAGTCTGTTACATCGCTTTTTTCGAGCTCGGTGCCTGAAGATCGCAAAGATCTTGGGTCTTCGGGCCCACAGCAGCAGTAGATTTTCCGGCTACCCCAACTGTGACACTGACCATCAAACCGCCAGTCTCCAGAGCCCCGAGATCTTAGGCTTCCACATACGAGCCGGACCCCCAGGCCGAACCCCTGGCGTGCCAAACAACAGCCAGTCCTGAAACCCGAAGAACGGGTCCCAATCCCGCAAAGAACCGACGTCTGCGTGTAGCCCCAGGTCAGGGTCTTCAAAAGAACCCTGAAAGGGAAAAATAAAGATGCTAAAGATGGAAATAGAGCTGTTTCTGAAGATGCAAGCAAAGGGGTCGCCATTTAACGCCATCTTAACACTGCCTCCGTCTCTGTTACTTTTGTGCCTATTTGGACTGGGTTAACTGTAATGGGCCATTTTTATTTTTTTCTTGTATTTTTCTTACTAGTTGTTTGATAAAGCTGAAATTTGTAAATAGTCTTTATAATTGTATGCAGTGTATGATCTGTTACTTCTTGCCGATATCTAATTGCATGGGGCCAGTATTTACACAGTATTCACACAGATCGGGGTTTGGGTAGTCAAGACATCTTAACTTCCTAGTTTTGGTGGGACCTAAATCATACCGACCCTAGACGTATGGAGTTTGAGAAAGGTGGTTTTCTCACTGCTGAGCCCAGTGGCTGTCAGCAAGCGGCTAACGAACCGCATCTCTACAGACACCCGGTAAAAAGGGGGTGTCACTGGTAACTTCCAATTATTTCCAATTCTGCAAAGAACATCCCTATTAACAGACAAGTGACGGACAAGGGCCAGTAACATCATGAAGGATCCCACCCACCCTGCTCAAGGTCTGCATGTTCCACTCCCATCAGGGAGGAGACTACGTGGCATCTACGCCAGGACCACCAGTTTCAAAAAAACTGACCTCCACCCACTAACCCACCCCTCCTCACCCCTTCCCAGCACTACTTTATCATTTCCTGTCAGTCAGCTTAGGTACAGACACTTCTGTGCCTAGTGAAACTTAATGGACATGCAATCAATCTTTAGTATTTAACCTACCTTATGTATTCATTGTATTTTTAAAAAAACATCATTGTGTTCCTTATCTTACTGTGTTTTTTTTGTACTGCATTGGAGCTGGAGTAACAATTATGTTGTTCTTCTTTACATTTGCCTGCTGGAAATGCCATTAAACAATCTTGAACTTTGACAGGGAGGACATTGCATCAAGACACAGGGAACATAGAAGTACAGGTATCTTTGCTCATTGTATTTCGATCTAGCACCATCTTCTTTCACATATGAATGAGTCTAACTTTCACCCAAAGTTCAGCCCTTCAAAAATCTTATTTTGTGGGGTGATGGCATTTTTCACAAGGTCACCAGTTATTCCTCACTGGATGAAGTGGCTTACTAACCATTTAAGAGGACTGTTAAAAGTGAACCAGATTTCATGTACCTGGTCCAGTCCAGAAAAAGGAACAGATTTTTCTAACCGAAGGCAATGCTACTGAAGCAAAAATAGAAAATATTGGGAATATTCAGCAGGTGAAATATCCCACTGTCATAGGGCGGTGGCTGGGAACGGACCCAAGTGCAAGACACAGACACTGAAGTACTAGGGACAGGACTAGGATACAGGGTGAGGTCAAGGACATGGACACGAAAACCAGGAACCTGGAACAGGACTGGACAAGAGAGCTAGGAGCCCGGGCTTGGACTCCGAGCCAGAGACTGGACAAGGACCCAGTACCTGGGTCTTGCCTCTGGCTCAGACCCCAGAACTAGGCAAGGACGAGGCTTGGCAGGCAGGCAGGCAGGATGAGGCTGGAGTCTGCAGGCTTGAGGCCAGGCAGGAGGCTGGAGTCTGCAGGCTTGAGGCCAGACAGGCTCCTCCTGGGCAGGGCACGGATCACCACCCGGAGGCATGGGACAGGAAGGGACAGAACCAACCACAGGTAACAGCAAAATGGCCTGGCTTACCCGATGGAGGCAAGGGACAGGAAGGGAGCTAGGTACGGGGTGGCTCCAGGACAAGACAGCAAGACAAGGCAAGGCATCAGGCAATGCAAGGCAAGACAGAACTTCAGGTGAGGCGAGAGTTACCAGCAAGACAAGACAGGGCTCCCGGCATTGCAAGGCGAAACGAGAACTTCAGGCGAGGCGAGAGTTACTGGCAAGACAAGGCAAGGCTTCTGGCAAAGCAAGGCGAGACGAGAAATTCAGGCGAGGCGAGAGTTACCGGCAAGACAAGGCACGGCTTCAGGCGAGGAAACAGAAGGCAGAGGAAGGGATACAAGGAGTAAGGACAAGAACAATCCAGCACCCATGCCCTGGTCTCTGAAGGTATTTATGCAGCCAGCCCCAACGAGCATCAGCTGCCTCAATTAGCTCAACAAGAACAGAAACAGGGTAGATAGGAAAACCTGGAGCAAGGATCGATGGACCGGACCGTGACCTGGAATACAGACTTAACAGACCAGACCATGACACCCGCATCTGTGAGGAAGGAAATAAAGTCAGCATTCTTCATCCGAACTGTAAAGGAGATGAGAAACTTGTAAAGCAGCAGAATTGGATGGGCAACATCTGTTTCAATTAAGTAAAACAATACTGAAGAAGATTAATTATTATGACAGCCTGGTGGTTTATTGATCAGCATGAGATTTTTAATCCTGGAATTCATTTAATTAACCAAATTTAAATCTCCCCAAATGCTGACAAGGGATTTGAACTCATGTTGGTGAATCATTAATCTGGGTCTCTGTACTAGCTAAATTCGTAATGTAACTGCTGTGTGCTATTATAACCTGCATTCAGAACAATCTCCCAGTATCCTACATTGACTCCTTAAATGAAGGACATGGAAAGATTGAAGATGCTGGAAATCTGGAGCATCATGCAAAATGCTGTTGTACGAAGGGAAATGAAGAGTGAATGTCTTGGGTGAAGATCCTTCATTAGGACTGGAACTGATGGATGGGAGTATAACTGGTAGTTAATAGGCATGTGGGATGGAATAAGTTACAGAGAGATAACTGGGGAGATTGGGACTGAACCAATTGCCCTGAGTGCTGGCATTGAGTAGGTGGCTACGTTGCCTCCTTCTACTTCATGAAAAGTATGGAAATGAACTTGAATAGGAGAGTGGACTCAACTAACCAGATGGCCTATTTTGCTCCCATTTTTATTTTGGAATTTATCTTTATTTATGCATCTTGACCTTGACCATGCATAAGATTAAAAAATGTAAGAGCAATGTGATAACTGGTTAGTCACTAAATTCTGTATTTGTCATTTAAATTTGGTAATACATTCATAAAGGTTGTATGAGATACTTTGGATTAACTCAGGTACAAATTCAATTTCCACTGGGATTTGTTACCTTAGTTCAGGGAGTAGTTTTCAAATTTCTTCAAAGGTGTAAAATCCTCTTGCCTTAAGTTATTATGAAAATCTTGTGAGCTGTAAAGGTATTGCAATGTATTTGTTTTTCCTTACAAGGCCATTGGATGAAGCCCTGATTGTATGCTTCATTGTTTTTCTCAATTTTAACAAATTATTCTAAGTGTTTATCACCTTCAGCTGGATGAATTCTGTTACGTTCTTCTTCATTGTCATAAATCTCCACTGTGCAGTTTTAGAACCTAAAGGTCATTTCCGAATATTGCTTAAAACATCCTATTGAATTCCTTACCGGAAATATACAAGCACAGTATTAAAATACGAGGGTTGGCATTCAGGATCCAGTCATCGGCTAGCGCTAGGTTCGATGTCGAAGATCAAAGCCTGAAGGGCAATTGGAGGTCCAAGCCCATTTGCTGAAGTCCTGGGTCTATGAGGCTGAGAGTTCATTGACCTGCTGCCTGCAAGTCCACGAGTCCAGAGGAGGTCCAGGGAACAGTCCTGGGGTTGGAGAACTGTCTGTGGGTGGGTGGGTGGGAGGAAACGGGCGTGTTGTTCTGTTGTTGTTTGAGTTGCTTCTTATGCTCTGCTGAACATTGCGGGTATGCTACGTTGGTGCCGGAACCTATGACAGCAATTGCAGGTTTGCTCCCAGCACATTGATAAGGCAAGTGGCACTGTATGTTCACTGTATATTACCTCGCGGCTCTTGACGAATGACGGCCAACAAACCAGAGGCCTTAATGACATTCCTTCAAGAAAAGAGCTTGCAGGAGCAACGCTCAAGTAACCTAATCTGGCTGCTTTCGCTGTATGTTTGAATGTACAAGTGATAAACAAATAAATCTGTTCCTGATCTGAATCCAAACATAATTTCTGATCTTAGCCCGGCTTTAATTGAAATTCACACAACATGCCTGGCATGTATGAACGAGAACATTAACTGCTGTTCTACTGGATTCTGACTGACTGCCATCTGAACTCCAGTTTGCTAGGATTAGAAATAGAGCTGAGAAGATAAAAGTGTTCCATGACTGAACCAAAATGGCAGGCTAATGATACTGGACAGGACCCCTACCCCATCCCACCATCAGTGTGTGCCACTCCTCATAGTCTTGATGGTGACTCACCTCCAGATTCTCCAACACATTCTCTAGATGACATGCATGATATTCCTGTTTCAGAAGGTTTCTCCTTTCAGGTACTTTGTACAAGAGAAGCTCACCATCTTTGAAAGAGAACCAGGAAAGGGGAGAAACGACTTAGGAAGGTACAAGGGGCTGGAGAGCAGCAGGTTACAGCACCACAGCTACAAATGGAGAGAGAAGGTGTTTCAGGTTCTAGGAGCCTATTTTTTACCCTTGCTTGAAGAGGACAGAAACACAAGAGTTCTTCTAACAACCAGCATACCCAAACCCTGTGATCACCACCAGAATCCCGCCAGAAAATGTGGGATCTTCCAGTGGCCACCCATCTTAATTGCCAGAAAAAGCGGGATCTCAAAGTGGCCATCCATTTTAATTCCACTTCCCATTCCCATCCCGATATGTCCATCCATGGCCTCCTCCACTATTGTGATGAGGCCATGAGGCCACACTTAGGTTGGAAGAACAACAGCTTATATTCCGTTTGAGTAGCCTCCAACCTGATGGTAAGAACATTGATTTCTCAAACTTCCAATAATGCCCCTCCTTCTCCATTTCCCCTCACCTTTTCCCTGTCTCACCTTATCTCCTTGACCACCCATCGCCTCCTTCTGCTGTTCTTCTCCCCCTTTTCTTTCTTCCATGATCTTCTGTCTCTTTCACTAATCAACTTCCCAGCTCTTTATTTCATCCTTCCCCCTCCAGGTTTCCACCTTGTGTTTCTCTCTCCCCTACCCCCGCCTTTTAAATCTACTCCTCAGCTCTTTTCTCCAGTCCTACCAAAGGGTTTCTACCCAAAACAATGACTGTACTCTTTTCCTACATACTGCCAGGCCTGCTAAGTCCCTCCAACATTTTGCGTGTGTTGTTTGGCCTTCTTAATCTGTCTATTTAATGAGATATTCCATCAAGAAAGGAGCTTGCTGGAGCAAAGCTCAAGAAACTTAATCAGGCTGACTAATCACCTGGAAAAGAAATGAATCCATTTATATTGAGATTTTTTTCATTTTTTACTTCCAAACAACTCACGATCCAATGCTAATCATGCCCGAGGATTGACTGGATTGGTATAAAGTGTTAATGCACTATGTTGCAAGTACTTTACCGCACTGAGGTAACATTAATGCGACAAACCAGCAAACAGGAGATTTTAATCTGTCAGACCACATCAGGCAGCTGTGATGATGGGACCTTGCACCAGGGAGTCAGGTATGTTCTGCATGAACTGCAGCGAGTTCTAGCATGTGTTATGTACGTACCACCCCAAGTACAAAGGTTCCATTTCTCCTCAATGACACAGGCATATTTGCCAAACTTGCTTCAGGTCATCCTGATGGCTTGTCCTGATACATCAGTGTGCATTGGGAAGAAAAGCAATGGCAGGAAGAGCGCGATTGATCTCAGATTCCTGCTGGCTAACTCCAGAGGAACTTGTGCTACAGCACATTCAAAAGAGGAAAATATTTTCTTAGTTGTATCATTGAAAGAAGATTGAAATTATTGCATTTATATAGTTTCTTTGACAACCTTAAGATATCACAATATGAGGGATATGGATAGGATAAATATAAGCAAGCTTTTTCCACTGAGGTTGGTTGAGACTAGAACTGCAGGTCATGGGTTAAGGGTGAAATTTGTTGTCTCACGATAAAAGAAAAGTCCAAGAAAATAAATAGTTCAGAAGTGGGATGGCAGAGTAGTTTTCATGGACTGTTTGTAAATCTGTTGGCAGATGGGAAGAAGTTGTTCCTGAAACGTTGAGTGAAGCTCTTCAGGCACCTGCGCTCCTCTTCACTTCGCTAGTTCCATCATTGAAATGCTCCTACAACCTCCGGACTCACTTTTCGGGACTCTTCATCTCATGTTCATGACATTTATTGCTTATTTATTCATTATTATTGTTCCTTTTTGTACTTGCACAGTTTGTTGTTGTTGCACACTGGTGTGGCCTTTCATTGATTCTGTTCTGTTTATTATTCTATTACAGATTTATTGAGTATTCCCGCAAGACAATGAATTTCAGGATCATGTATGGTTACATGTATGTACTTTGATAATAAATTTACTTTGAACTTTCATGCTAGTAATGAGAAGAGGGAATTATCCAGAAGGTGAGGGTCCTTAATGATGGATGCCGCCTTCTTGAGGCCTTTTGAACATGTCCTCAATGGTGGGGAGAGTTGTCCCTGCGACTGATTCTACAGCCCTCTGCAGCCTCCTACAATCCTGTGTGTTGGAGCTGCCATACCAGCTGGTGATGCCGCTAGTCAGAGTGCTCTCCACAGCACATCTGTAGAAATTTGCAAGAGTCTTTAGTGACATAGCAAATTCCTCAAACTCCTAATGAGGTATAGCCTAGTCATGGAACTACTGTGGCTCTTGCATGTCACAGGAGGAGCCGAGCCGTCAGTCTAGGGCACCAGTGCCTCAGTACCTGGTGGGGGCCCCAGTGGAGCGTGTAGGGGTGGACATCCTGGGCCCCGTCCCCTGCACCAGTGCCGAGAATCACTACGCTCTCATGGCCGTGAATCACTTCATAAAGTGGCTGGAGGTGTACGTGATCCCAGACTAGAGACACCACTGAGAGACTCGTAGAGGAGTTCTCCTGCCGTTTCAGTGCCCCTGAGGAGCCCCATGGCGACCAAGGGCTCAGTGTTGAGGTGCAGGTTTTTTGGTGAGTTCTGCAAGTGGCTGGGAATCACCAAATCACAGATTGCCCCACTTCACCCACAAGGTAACGCCATCCTTGTCAGCCAGCACTGGCGCAATTGGAATCACCACCTACCACTAGTATTCTGGGCATACCAGGCAGCAGTTTAGGAGAGCACCAGCTGTGCCCACTTTTGGGCAGGAGCTACGCACGCCGGTGGATCTGGTGTCTGGCCCTCCTCCTGAGCCAGAAATTCCTGGAGAGGCTGGGTTCGACTACCTACAGCACCTCAGGGGGTGCCTGCGGGCTGTCACGACGTGGCTCGGCAGAACCAAAGTGCAACCAGTGGCCGCCACAAACAGGCTTATGATATCTGCAGCCAGGGGACAGGATTTTAACAATGGGAGATTAAGGGTGGGTTTATTATCCCAAGCTTGGAAGCCACTGGAAGAGACCGGGAGAGGTGTTTGACTGCATCTCAAATGTGGTAAACTGGGTGCGTCTGGCTGAGCAGCGAAAGGCAGTCGTGCTGCACAGCGACCAGCCGGTGCCATATCATCCCTTGGTCACCACTGACCCAGCAAGGCTGAGGGAAGGATGTGACGCTCTGAGTGCCTGACCTCTTGCCTCACCAAGCAGAGTCTCCCCTGGGGGGGGGGGGGGTTCCAGGCACCTCTCAGTACCCCAGGCGGCACCTTTGGACTTTGTTGTGGACTCTGGAGTTGCCGAGGACGGCTGACCCTTCAGGTGGGGGCAGTGTGGCGCTTCAGGTCGTGATCGACAGCTTGCCCCAGTGTTCCTAGTGGCCAGTGCTACTTATTGTTCTTGTTCCAAAATGTGTTCACATGTGTGTCCGTGTTCTGTAGAATTATGGTGAGATGTTCAAGTTCATTTGTTGATACATTTTAGCTTGGGTTGCTTCTGTGTTTGCAGGCCACCCTGGGTGGCCTGGGTTGTGTAATAATCACCCCCCTCACCTATGAGTGACTGGATTGATTCTCACCCAGCTATGGCACCCTGTCTGTTATTGTGCTTGTCGCAATAAAAATGGCAGTTCAGATGAATGAGCTTTTCTCACCTGTCATCATGGACCGAATGCTCGCCGCCATATCTTTATTGCTTATTGACTATGCTTACCAGTTTATAGCTGATGTTAGGCTACAACATTTTCAGCACTGAGATCTGAGTAAGTGTTGGGATGTGAATGGATGAGTGTTTGCTGAACGTCACTGGAGCAACACACACAAAATGCCGGAGGAACTCAGCAGGTCAGGCAGCATCTATAGAAATGAATAAACAGTTAGCATTATAGCTGTCATGATCCCAACTGTTAATTCCCCATTTTCTCCTAATTTCCTTTGATGGCGCCACACATGATTTTCATCAACATCTGCAGCATAAGAACCCAGGCTTTGCACCCACTAGTTGCCAGATCGTTGGTTTTGCCCATGTGGTGATTAACGTTTCCCGGACGCTTAGGATTGTGTGTTCTAAGATTTGCTTCAGTACCGAGATTTACCTGTGAAACTCAGTCTCTCCGTGTCAGGATAAGTTTTCTAAGTTTTACTTCAGCTTCGAGGTTTACCTGTGTAACTCCATCTCTCTGTGCTAAGAAAAGTTCTGTCTGCCGCTTTCCTTTCTATACTCCGTGTCAAGGTAAGTTCTGCCTGCCTCCTGCTTTCCTGCACTCCCTCCTGTTTGCCGGTTCAACGCTCATGCCCGCGTCTGCATCCTAACTCAATCTCCATGCCTGTGTCCTCCTGTGAAGGATTAGGCACAAAATGTGGAGCACAAAGTGTGAAGGATTAGATATGAAATGTGGAGAACAAAGTGTGAAGGATTAGTTTAGGAGCTGAGGAGACAATGACGCCTAATGGCGACTCTTTTGCTTGCATCTTCGGAACCAGCTCTATTTCTATCTTTAATATCTCTATTTTTCCCTTTCAGGGTTCTTTTGAAGACCCTGACCTGGAGTTACACACTGACTTCGGTTCTTTGTGGGAATGGGATCCGCTCTCGGGGTCTCATGACTGGCCATTATTCGATATACCAAGGACACGGCCTAGAAGACTAGCACGCCTTCAGTGTTCTGGGATTTCGTGGCTCTGGAGGCAGGCCGACTTGTGGTCGGTGCCTCTGTGGGGATTCGATGTGTCATGGGAGATGGAAGATCAAAAGCAGCAAGCTGGCTGCTGGCTGTGTGCCCAGTGACCCGAGTTCTTTGGGTACGGAGCTTGGAAAAAGAGAGACAATGGACTTTTAACATCATAAATCAACGAGTTGCTTGTTGTGTCTCCCCTCTCCCTGTGAAATGGAGGCACCTCTATTTCCCTTATTCAGGAAAGAGAGAGCCTGTGGTATGTCAAATTACTGGGCGAATGAGTAGTCTTTGGAATACTTCAAGCCTGTGTCCTTATTGCATGCTTGAGTGCTCAGTGGAGGGGTACCGATGCATTTTTATTGGTGGGAAGGGGGGTGTCATTACTTTGCCGCTGCATATGCATGGGAGGGGGAGCTGGGGTGGGTTTTGGGGTTCTAACATTTGACTGTCATTCATTCTTTGGGGCACTCCTCTGTTTTCGTGGATGGTTGCAAAGAAAAAGCATTTCAGAATGTACGTTTGTGTATTGTATACATTTCTCTGACATTAAATGTACCTTTAAAAGAAAGAAATGAATGTGGTGTGAAGAATCTGAGTTAACAGCTTCTTGTTGAAGGGTCTCAGCCTAAAACCTCCACTTATTCCTCTCCATAGATGCTAACTGTCCTGCTGAATTCCCCTAGCATTTTGTGTGTGTTGCTTAAGATCTCCAGCATCCACAGACTCTCTTGTGTTTATGATTTAACAACTCAGCCAACATTGTCACATAACATAGCTATGGTGGCCAACACGTTTTAATTCAGAGAGTATAAGATGTCCAAGCAGGAATGATCATAAACTCAAGAGGTTCTTCAGACACTGGAAATCCACAGCAACATACACAAAATGCTGGAGGAATTCAGCAAGTCAGGATAGGAATAAACAGTCGATGGTTTGGGATTAGAAAGCTAGGGAAGAGGGGAAGGCAGTACAAACTGTGGGGGCAGGTAGGTGGGTGGGTGGATGAAGTGAGAAGCTGGGAGGTGATAGGTGGAAAAGGTAAAGAGCTTAAGAAGGAATTTGATTGGAGAGGATATTCTCTAAACAATGTTACACATCACCATTTACTGCAGGAATAGTCTGTTTCATTCACAGCCTTGAAGCAGATTACAGGACCACAGCCAAAACTGGTGATTTATTTTCAACAATCAGTCTGCTTACCTATTCTGTTCCTGTACATGGGACTTAATAAAATAAACAGAGGTTTCACATGAACAGATAATTACAAACACATTTACCTACCCTGTTCCAATAATCTCATTCTTTAATAAACTAGCTATTTGGATGGTACAGATTCAACCTGAAAGGGTTACCCTGGCGGTAATTTCTACAGATTCACAAAATTGCTGGTTTTTTTTACTTCACTGTGAAATAGGTGACAGTAAATCTTTGTCCATATCAATACTGAGCGCCACTTTACAGACAGCAACATTATTTTAGTTCACTGCTAAAAAGATTCCAAGAATAGTCAACAAGCGTGGAAAGCAAGGTAAAGATGCATTAATTTTCCTTTCCAATAATGACAGTTACATAATTTTCCCCTTCAGATCTCTGTTTTGCTCACATCGCAAACACAGCTGACTATACTGAGCTGCAAGTTGGCATGTGGCTGATTTGGCAAAGGTATGGGTTTGATGTGACCTTTCTCCCTGCATGAAAGTTCTTCAATCATACAGCCATCTCCCTCAGAGAGACTGGAAGTTCACCGAGTGGGTAGATTCATGTCTGAATCTCAGCTTCTACTGTATAGGCCTCCAGGCTAAAATATCTGCCAGGCACTAATGATGGCTGATATAGAAAATATTCCAGATGAGTTATATTCTGCTTTCAGTCATTTTTGGGATAACCAAGGCTACTTGTTTCAATCCGTGTCCAACCAGAGAGAAAAAAAAGTGGTAAAAAACTATCAGGCAAAAGTGACCATAAAATAATAGAAATTTTTAAAAGATGATATTATGAAGAACACAAGGCTGACAAAAGTTGTGAAAATAAATCCATTCCTCTTCAGGGATTTACAGAATTGGATGGGGATAACTACTTACCTTACAGGGTAACTGAATCCACTCCAGGTTTGCTAAGTCTGCCCCAGAAGAAATCACTTACCTTCCAGTCCTGATAAATCCATACCAGGTCTTTAGGTCTGTCCTTATGCAGTCACTTAACTTCCAAATCAATACACACAAAATGCAGGAAGAACTCAGCTGGTCAGGCAGCATCTATGGAAGTGGGTAACCAGTTGATGATTCAGGTTGAGACCCTTCATCCAAGTGGCTCCACTCCAGGATTCTCAGGACTGACCAGAATCAGCTACTTACCTAGAAGTGTGGGACGAGGGCTTAGCTGCATGTGAGGTTGAAACTGTGTGTGTTCATGCCCCAAACACAAGATGCTGGAAACCTAGAGCAAACAACACAAAAAGGGAGGAAGAACTCAGCAACACACACAAAATATGGAGGAACTCAGCAGGTCAGGCAGCATCTGTGGAAAGGAATAGAGCCCACGTTTCAGGTCGAGTTCCTTCATCAGTACTGGGAAAGGAAGGGGGAAGAATTTTTCTTATTCGGGCTTCTTTCCCCTTTACTTTCCAGTCCTGATGAAGGGTCTTGGCCAAAATGTCCACTCTTATTTCTTTAAATTGGTGCTGCCTTACCAGCTGAGCTCCTCCAGCATCTTGTGTGAGTTACCCTGGATTCCCAGCTTCTGCAGAATCTCCTGTGCTTATGAGGAACTCAGCAAATCAGGCAGCATCACCCGATTTTAAGTGGTGGACAATGGAACTTGAGAACATACAACTGGCAACAATATTCACAAACGACAATGTTGAATTAAATTGTTGTCCAGCACAGCGCAGGCAAAATGTGTTTTTCTAAAATGAAAGAGTAAAATAAGGCGCTGTAAATGAATAAAGACAAAAGAAACAATTGAGAGTAAAGAAGATGCATCAATTAATTATAAAATTGCCTAAGAAATGTACAGAAGGAGAATATGAAAGGCAAGAAGACAAAACATTTGTCCACTATTAAAGAAATCTTCAAATGGCGATGCCGCAAGAAAGCAGCACACATCAATAAGGACCTTCGCCATTTGGGACATGTCCTCTTCTCATTACTACCACCAGGGAGAACGTACAACGGCCTCAAGACCCATCCCCAAAGTGTTAGGAACAGGTTTTTTCCCTCCACCATCAGATTTCTGAGCAATCCATGAACCCATGAACGCTAACTTGTTATTTCTCTTTTGAACAATTTAGATTAGATTATTAGATTAGATTATGGGGACACTCAGTCCTCGTTTATTGTCATTTAGAAATGCATGCATTAAAAAATGATACAATGTTCCTCCAGAATGATATCACAGAAACACAGGACAAACCAAGACTGAAACAGACAAAACCACATAATTATAACGTATAGTTACAACAGTGCAAAGCAATACCGTAATTTGATAAAGAGCAGACCATAGGCACGGTAAAAAAAAGTCACAAGTCCTGATAGCTCCATCATCTCACGCAGACGGTAGAAGGGAGAAACTCTCCCTGCCATGAACCTCCAAGCGCTGCAAACTTGCCGATGCAGCACCATTGGAAGCACCTGACCGCAGCGGACTCTGAGTCCGTCCGAAAACCTCGAGCCTCTGACACAGCCTCTCTGAGCACCATCCTCTGCCGAGCGCTTCAACCCTGCCCCGGCCGCCAAGCAACAAGCAAAGCTGAGGACTCAGGGCCTTCCCCTCCGGAGATTCTGAATCACACAGTAGCAGCGGCAGCAAAGCAGGCATTTCAGAAGTTTCACCAGATGTTTCTCCGTGCTCTCACGTCCATCTCCATCAAATCAGGATTGTGCATGGCACCCTACTTGACAAATAACAGACATCACCACCGGAGTGGCCGCTGCGAGCTGCGTCGCGCTGCCATCTTCTCCTCCCGCCATTGAAATGAACTATTTATTTATTTATCTTAACTACTGTCGCAAAACAATAAATTTCATATTATATCCCGTGATAATAATCTGGATTCTGATTATAGACAATTAAGATTCATGATTGTTTAATGTTATTTCCTGTACTGTACACAAGTAGTGTAACGAGAATGAAACAATTGTTTCTCTGGATCCAATGCCGCGCAAAAAAACCCACAAAAAATAATTTAAATAAGCATAACATACTTAAGATAGCTTCTATACATATATTGCTTTTATGTCTATAAAGTGACACCAGGCTGCACATAAGGTGACTGACAGGAATAATAAAATGGTGGTGGAGTTAATGGTGCTTGGGGAAAGTGACTGTTTTTGAGTCTGGTGGTCTTGGCGTGAATGTTACGTAGTCTACCCCCGATGAGAATGGGACAAACAGTCCATGAGCAGAGTGTGTGGGACCCTTCTTGACATTATTGGCCCTTTTCCAGCACCTTTCTGTATATACGTCCTTGATGCTCTGGGCAGTTTTGATTACCCATTGTGGAGCTATCCTCGCTGCCACAGTGCTACGTGATGCAGTTTGTTAGGATGCTCTCTACTCCACATCTGTAGAATGATGTGAGTATGGATGTGCCAAGTCCAGCTCTCTTCAGCTTCCTCAGAAACTAGAGTCTTTGGTGAGTTTTCTTAAGATGAATGCATTCTGGGACCATGAGGAGTTGTGTGGGATATGCACTCCCTAGAGTTTCAAAAAAAAGGGAAAGGGGAGCAAAGAAATTAAATGATCAAGGCACATAAAACAAATATTAATATATTTTAAAGATGTCGTAGCACAAATATTAAATCATTTTCCTATGATATTTGCCAGAGAGATGGAACAGATTGATATGAAACTAGGCCTTGACATGAGTAATGAGATGAGCAGTCCTAATGAAGAGTCACAGCCCAGAGAACGTCGACTGTTTATTCCTCTCTATAGATGCTGTCTGACCTGTTGAGTTCCTCCAGCATTTTATATGTGTTACAGTGATTCTGTAGCTCTGATTCTAGAGTACTGTAAACATTTCTGGTTGCTGTAGTTATTGAACAGATATAGAGGAACAGGAGAAGGTGCAGAAAATATTTACAAGGATGATACTAGAAATGCAAGGCTTTACATATCAGCAGAGGATGATAGACTAGGTTTGTGAGAAAAGAAGACAGAGGGATGACTGATAGATATATTTAAAATGATAAGAAGTTGAAGTATCTGTTCACAGCATTGATATCTTGTTTAACAACTTCAAGAGTCTTTAACTCTGTAACCTGCATCAAATCTCTCATATGGGGCTGGGTCTTTTAATCCACTGACCTACAATTATGGAATTAAGTATTAGTACTTACCATTTTCTCTGGCAGAAACTGGCCAGACTGCTAGAAACCAATGGAGATTGGCAAATGGTAATTCTTTCTACAGGCTACTTGTTGGCAAAGTGGGTAGTTTGCTTGTGCTGTGAACTGATTCTCCTGGACTAAACAGCAGAGGAAGCCTCCCCCATCTGCAATCTGAGCTCCACCAAGATGGTTTGGTGCATCTTAGGATCCCTAATAAGCAAATGACCTCCGATTGTTTGAAAATCTGGGAAAGAAGAGAGTCTTTAGCTCAGAGGCAAAAGGGACTGCTGATCTGGAATCTGGAGCAATGAACAATGTGCTGGAGGAACTCAGCAGGGTCAAAGTTTTGGATCAGTCTGGAACTTGAGTGAGGGAATAGGGGGAGGATTTTAAAAGATGTGTAGCTAGGATGGAATAGAATAGAACTTTATTGTCATTGCTCAAGACTATGAGATTACAGTGCTACTCCACTCCATGAAAAAATAGATATTTGCAATGCATGTGGTTCAGCTTAATTAAAAAAAAAATCGTATTTACATGCAACAAGTGACTTCGATAGTCCATAACACTGAAAGGCCATTGGCAAGCCGAGTGTAGCATTATTCAGCTGTACAGCTGCCATTGAGAAGAAACTGTTTTTCAGTCTCACTGTCTTGGCTAAGATGTTTCCGTATTTCTTACCAGAAGGCAGGAGATTGAACAGTGTCTGGGATGGGATGGGTTGTTAATGATGCAACGAGCATGCCATAGGCACTGAAGAGTTACAGATTGTCTCCTGGTCCTGTAGTTGAGTCCCAATGCAATCACCTGTTGGAGTACTTTGTGATCCGTCTTGCTGCAGCTAGGGTACCACACTGCCATTCCATATGTCAGTATGCTCCCTATTGCACACCGATAAAAGTTGTTGAAAGATTAGATCCACTTAGCTCCTCAGGTAGTGTAGTCACTATTGTGCCTCCCTACCATCAAGGTTGAGTTGATGGACCAAGAGAGCTCCTTGGTGATGTTCATCCCCAAACACTTTAAACTGGGGACCCTTTCCACTACTTCAACATTTATGAATAGTGGGGCTTGTATGGGACCTCTTGCCTTCCCGAAGTCAATGATCACTTCTTCTGCCTTCTTGATGTTGAGTGATAGGTTGTGGTTCCTGCACCATTCGGACGGTTTCAGCACTGCCTCTCAATATACAGGTTCGTTATTGTTTGTGATTTTGAAGAGGACAGAATCTAGTGCCAGTCTCGTGGAGGTGATACTGATGCATTTTAAAAGATGATAAAGCAAGCTGAACAGTTCAGTTTTAAATATGCTCTTGCCCTCTGGTTAAGGACATTCAAATCTTTAAAGGTAAACACAAGAGACTCTGCAGATGCTGGAATCCAGGGAAACACACACAAAGTGGCAGAGGAACTCAGCAAGCCAGGCAGCATCTACGAAGGGGAATAAACATTTAGCTGATATTTTGGGCTGAGACCCTTTGTCCCTTTGTCGGGACTGGAAAGGAGGGGGAAAGAAGCCAGAATAAGAAGGTGGGAGAAGGGACAGGAGTACAAGATGGATGAAACCAGGTGAGGGGGAAGGTAGGTGGGTGGGGGTGTTGATGTTTCTTAGCTGAGTAGGATATTATAAGAAAACTTTCCCAACCCAAATAACAACACACACTGAGAAATTCTCCAAGTATTTCACTGTCAATTACCTGGGAGGATGAAGTAAGATGTGTGTGAGTGCTGATCATGCAGTCTCCTCACACGCACAGAGTTTGCCAGAGGCCCAGCCTGCCAGACGAGGCCTGAGCATTGAGAGAAAGTTCAATGTAGATCAATCAGCAGTGGACCTCCAAGTGCAAACTATGGGCAAATTGAAGGCAGGTGTCTAATCAGGCAATCTAGCTCTTAATAACTGTGACATCGTACACCTTTGCCTGTAATCTAGATCATTTGCAGCACCACAGTGAGGATTCTCACTCTGAGACAGAGTACTATTTGTTAGCTCTTTCCTCAATTTAGGCTGCCAGGCTTCATTTAATTGAAAATTTAAATTTAATTTAATTAATGCTGTGTATTACATTTATAGATACTACTGCACAGAAACAAGCCTTTTGGTCCATCTCATCCAAGCCGGCCTCAAAAGATTAAAGTTCAAAATAAATTTATTATCAAGTACATTTATGTCACTCTATACAACGTTACCCCCCTCCCCTCCCCCCTCCCTATACAACCCTGAGATTTGTTTTCTTGTGGGCATGCATAGTAAATGCAAGAAACACAATAGAACTAATGAAAGATCGTAACCAAGAGGATGGACAACCAATGTAAAAAAGACAAGTTGTACAAGTACTAAATAAAAATAATAATTATAAATAAATAAGCAATAAATATTGAGATCATGAGATAAAGAGTTCTCGAAAGCGTGTCCATAGGTTATGAGAACAGCTCAGTGATGGGGTGCATGAAGTTATCATCACTGATTCAACAGCCTGATGGATGAGGGGTAATAACTGTTCCTGAACTTGGTGGTGTGGATCTTGAATCTCCTGTGCCTTCTTCCCGATGACAGCAGTGAGAAGAAAACAGCCTGGGTGGTGGGGGTCCTTGATGATGGATGCTGCTTTCCTGTGACAGTATTCCGTGTAGATGTGCTCAATGGTGGGGAGAGTTTTGCCCTACTTTTTGTCGGATTTTTCATTCAACTGCATTGGTCTTCTGCTTAGTCCCATGTACCTGCTTCCAGACCATAGGCTTCCATACCCCTTTCATTCATGCAAGTTCTTAATGAGAAACTGTTCAATAATGAATGAGGAATTCTGCTTCTCATAACAAGTTCTAGGAGATCATCTATTGCACAAGATCTTCCCTGCTATTTTGTGACAGTCGATCTAACGCATGCACTTGGCATTTTGCAGCCGCAGTTCATCACCGTATCTTTCATTGTTCTCCGTGCTGAAAACCCATTCGCTCCCAAAACGAATGTATTAAATCTTACGACGGCACCTAATGGAATTACCCTGGCACCTGCAGTTAGAAAATGTATCAATTTGGACAAAGGCAATACTCAGCTGCTTGGAATATTATGACTCTACGAGATCCAATCAAAATGAAGTTTCACAGTTATTGCTTTCAGATTGATTGATGTCCACTCTGCAGGAAAAGACAGCAAGCTTGATTTCAAACTGGATTTTTTTTTACTCAGGACAGAGATAGATTCAATTCCAAACTCCCTAGCTTGGACTGAAGCTCAGGAAATAAGTAGTGCACTTATCAAGCCCTGTCCCAGTTCAGAACTTAAATTATGAAAAGTTGGCTTACTCTTTCTATTCACATTTTCTGACTGCATGTTTGGCGGGATTGGAATCACAATAAAATCTCTTTTCATGCTTGCTTTCTCCTTATCTGATTTTCAATACTTAGCATTCTTTCCATGAAGCATACAACTGATATTTGTCTGAGCATTGAGTAATTAACCATTAATGAACAATAATGTGGAACAAATAATGTAACACGTGTTACATGCAATATTGGTTTTACAATCAGGCTCCTGAACCAGCGTGGATACCCTCACTCACCTCAACACTGAACACAACCAATGGACTCACTTTAAAGGACTCTACAACTCATGTTCTCAGTATTTTTATTTATTTAATATTATTGTCTGTATTTGCACAGTTTGCATTCTTTTGCACATTGGTTGCTTCTCCATTGTTGTGTGCAGCTTTTCATTAACTCTCTTTTATTCCTTTCTTCTACTGTGACTGTCTGCAAGAAAATGAATCTCAGGGTAGTATATGGTGACTACTGATCTGATAATAATAAATTTGCTCTGAAATGTAGAACTTTGAACTTTGGTTAGACCAAAGACCATAAGATTTAGGAGCAGAAGTAGGCCATTCAGCCCATCGAATCTGCTCCGCCATTCAATTATGGGCTGATCCACTTCATCCAGTCATCCCCACTCCTCTGCTTTCACCCGATACCCTTTGATGCCCTGGCTAATCAAGAACCTATCTATCTCTGCCTTAAATATACTCAATGACTTGGCCTCCACAGCAAATTCCACAGATTTACCACCCTCTGTCTAAAGTAATTTCTCTGCATCTCACTTCTAAAAGGACGTCCTTCGATCCTGAAGTCGTGCCCTCTTGTCCTAGAATCCCTAACCATGGGAAATAACTTTCTCATATCTAATATGTTCAGGCCTTTTAACATTTGGAATGTTTCTATGAGATCCCCCCTCATTCTCCTGAACTCCAGGGAATACAGCCCAAGAGCTGCCAGACTCTCCTCATACGGTAACCCTTTCATTCCTGGAATCACTCTCGTGGCTGTTCTCTGAACCCTCTCCAATGTCAGTATATCCTTTCTAAAATAAGGAGCCCAAAACTGCACACAATGGTTTATGAACAATACTTACTGATTTACCATGTCACCCTTGTAAGAATGAGACACTTGACTAATTTCTCAGGAGTTAACAGCATGTGCAGAGTGTTTCAAAGGCTTCCTGTGTGGGGGAAGCCACAATAAGAATGTGACTAGGGCTTCTTTTGACAATTTGAATTGCTGATTATTTTTAAGTATTTCAGAGTGAAGAGTGAATGAGAGGTACTGAAACAACTAGGAGCACTCCTTGTCTTGCTGGGATCCAAGCTACTGCCTCTAGTTTTGGACAAATTGTTTGAGATTGGCTCCCTGGTGATATTAACTCCAAAACCTCTTTTAAATCCTGATGACAACTTTCCTCAGTGTGTTCCACATGGGAAAAAGGTAGGAAATAGTTTGACATTATGTGACTCTTGGTGAAGTGCAGCCAGGAGCTGGATCAGCTGGTTGAGTGGTGTCACAGCAACAACCATGCACTCAACAGCATTAAGACCAAGAAATTGATGTCGATTTCAGGAAGGAGAAGTTAAGGGAACACACACACACAAGTTCTGATTGAGGGATGAGGAGGTTCAAGTTCCCGAGTGTCAACATCTTTGAAAATCTATCCTGGGCCCAACATATATAGGCATCCATTAGTTTCGTGAGACCACGGATTTGTGCCTTGGAAGGTTGTATGGAAGACCAGCAGTTGCCCATGTAGCAAGTCTCCCCTCTCCACGCCACCGATCTTGTCCAAGGGAAGGGCACTACGGCCGATACAACTTGGCATTGTTGTCGTCGCAGAGCAATGTGTGGTTAAGTGCCTTGCTCAAGGATACAACACACTGCCTCAGCTGAGGCTCGAACTAGCGACCTTCAGATCACTAGACCGTCGCCTTAACCACTTGGCCACGCGCCAGCACGGGCCCAACATATTGATGCGATTACAAAGAAGGCATGACAGCAGCTATACATTTCATTAGAAGTACGTCACCAAAGACTCTCGCAAAGGTTCTGCAGATGTATCCCAGAGAGTATCCGACTGGCTGCATCACCATCTGGAACAGAGGGGCCACTACACGGGATTGGAAAGTTATAAACTCAGCTAGCTCCTTCATGGGCACTAGCCTCCCCAGCATTGACAACACCCTCAAAATACGATGTCCCAGAAGAACAGCATCTGTCATTAAGGACCTCTATCACCCAGGACAAGCCCTTTTTCTTTCTTTTTGTCCTTTTTGGCACTACTTATACTATACTTTTTTAATTATTATTATTATATATTGCATTGTACTGCTGCCACAAAACAACAAATTTCATGACATACGTCAGTGATATTAAATCTAATTCTGAGTCTGATTCTACCCATAACCTTTGTAGTTAGCTACGTTTGTAGGTTCAGACTGGGCACAACATTGCTGTCACGAGGAATTCTGCAGATGCTGGAAATTCAAGCAACACACATCAAAGTTGCTGGTGAACGCAGCAGGCCAGGCAGCATCTCTAGGAAGAGGTACAGCTGACATTTCGGGCCGGGACCCTTCGTCAGGACTAGCTGAATTCCTGACGAAGGGTCTCGGCCTGAAACGTTGACTGTACTTCTTCCAATAGATGCTGCCTGGCCTGCTGCATTCACCAGCAACTTTGATGTGTGTTACAACATTGCTGTGTTGTCAGGTGTGCCAATTTATTTCTCAAGGTGACAGTTTTTCAGCCAAAAATGACCTCATTTCTTGGTTCCTGAGGCTCTTGGTCAAATCAGGAGGGTTTCCAGGTGTCAAAGCACCGGGGTCTTTCCCTTATAACACCACCCCAACACCACCCACACACAGAGCTTTCAAGATGTAGAAGATGGCAGGACGTGATGAGGAGACTTGTCTTTCCATTCAGGGCTTAAAAGAAGCAATCTCTCCCCTCTGACCCCACATTTATTAAGACTTGCATCACTTCTTCACCAAAACCTACCAGAAACAAGAGGTGCTACCCTTCTTATGCTAGCATTAGAATTTCAGCTGGTTCTTGAGATTTTATGTAGAAATATACCACGGAGCAGCTCAGTAGTGTAGTGGTTAGCTCCATCGGTAAGATCAGAGTTTGACTACTACCACTGTCTGTAAGGAGCTCATATTTTCTTCCTGCGACAGAGTGGGCTTCCTCTGGGTGATCCAGTTTCCAAAGAACACCATTAGGATTAGGGTTAGTAAGTTGTGGGCATGCTACGTTGGCGCAGAACAATCCTCACTGATTTGATTTGATGCAAATGACGCACTTCATTGTGTGTTTTGATGTACATACAACAAATAAAGCTAATCTTTATAAATCGGTGGAATAATTGTGGAAGATATACCTCCACACTTAGTTAACACTCAGCTAAGAGTCCAACTCATTTTTGTTGTAGCACCCTACCAAGGTCTTTTATCCAGCACTGAACGTGAATATTTAGACAATCAAATAAGTTGGGATATTAAAATCTTCTACGCATGGATGATTTGTCCATACACCAGTAAAGACATGGGGTTTAGGAATATGGCAAGGAGATGATTGCTAATACACACTGTACTGTCTGGAAGGACAGTACCAACAGATTTGACCTCATTTTTCTAAAGGAAATTGGGTATGTATTTAAAACAAAACTTTTTGAAGACAAGAATATAATGATACTAACTTGTGAGCTCTTTTATGGTGTGCATTTATACTGTACGATCTACGGTATACCTCTATTCTAGACTCTGGGACACAACTGGCATTATCAGTAGCATAAGTATAATTGCAATCTAGACTTACACAGGTCAGTGTTTTTTTTAATTCCTCTGAAGCATTTAACTAAGTGGATCTCTGCAACCATTAATGAAGCCTGTTTGAGAATGATCTATTTCAATCTGAGTCATGATGAATTTAATTGGAAGCCTTTTGTTTGGAGCATATTCTGCACAAAAAAATGATCAGTGGCCCATGACCAGAGCCAGTACTATTCCAATGAGTGGTAATTAGGACTAATAATGCCTGTGGACAGAACAAAATCCAGGTTCATCAAGAGAATTGGACGAGAAGCTAATTAATTGTTCCTGTCTTCTGGCAGAAGGGAGTGATATAGGCTTCTATTGAACAGTACTGAGAGCTGAATTGGATGTAGTTTGTAGTATTATTCTGGTTAAGTATGAAGAAGAATGTCACAAGAGAAAGAATCAACAGGAAACAATTATTTATTGAGGAAAAAACAATTTACATGTTGAAAGTTCAGAATCAGAAATTAATATCACCAGCATGTGTCATGAAATTGGTTATCATAATGGCAGCAGTACAGTGCAATATATGATAAATATAAGAAAAATAAATTAATTTAATGTAAATATATTTATATATATTTACTATAACATATATATTCTGTCCAACATTTTTAATCTCTTTTCCTGTTTTTGCACTATTTTTAATTTAGCTATTTAACAGAAAAGGAGTTTAAAAATGTTAGAGGGGAAGTGAAGCAGCTCAAAACAGAAGTGATGAAACAATCGCCACATACATATTACATACTTCAGAAAAGAACATAAGTGCACAGTGTCAAACAAATAGAAAATTCTATGTTAAAGTTCTTCAGTAGCAAGTTTCCAAAGTGTACTGTTGTATGTGGTTCAGAAATTACTGACTGACTTGCATTGTAGTCTCTTGCCCCGGCTATCGTAGTCTCTCGCTGCAGCTATTGTAGTCCGCCCGCTCTCTGGGGTGGGATGGAATGAGAAGAGCTGTTTCCCAGGATGAAGATGGCAAACACAAAGGGGCATAATTTTAAGGTGTTTGGAAGAATGTATAAGGGGAAGGCAGGGGTAGGTTTTTGTTGCATAAAGAGTGATGGGTGCATGGTGCCAGGGTGCTGGTAGAAGCAGATAAATTAAGGATATTTAAGAGACTTTAGGTAGGCACATGGATGATAGGAAAATGAAGGGATATGCAGGAGGCAAGGGTCAGATTGATCTTAGGGTAGGATAAAAGGTCAACATAATATGGTGGGCCGAAGGGCCTGTACTGTGCTGTAATGTTCTGTCAGTGTTTTAGTGGCACCTGAGGTTCAAGGCATTGAGTGACACTGAAGGCAATGCAAAGCGTTTCACTCAGAACTGAGGTGGGGCTTGAAGGATGGGGGAGATCTGCCCAGCGACCAGAGCACTAGCATCAGGGCTTTGGGTTGGATCACCGACAATGGTAAGTGGCAAGAAGATTGGCGATGGCTCCAGGGTGAGACTGTAGCAAAAAGGGTTTTCTCCAGTGATCAGGGCGGTGGAGAGGAGGGTGAGGGCTCGCACCAAGCTGAAAATTGCAAACTCAGCGCATGTATCATCGAAAAGATGAAGTGTGCTGAGATTAGTGGTAAGCTAACAAGGGCGTGAATGAAGGTTCCGTGGGGATGAGCCAAGAAATACTCTGGCTGTGGAAGGAAATAGTTTCGGGGATGAAGAGAGATACAGTCAGTAGCTCAGCCTCAGTGTTCACATAAACTGAAAATCACCTAAATTCTCTGCTTCCACAGCTTTAATATTGCTTGCCTACATGGTACAATCATTCCCTGCCTGTTTGTCTGCTACATGGAACAGTCTACATGCCAAGCCTACACAGGTGACCGTCCCGCACTTTTCCTACACTACATCGACGACTGCATTGGTGCTGCTTCCTGCATTCGTGCTGAGCTCGTCGACTTCATCCACTTTGCCTCCAACTTCCACCCTGCCCTCAAATTTACCAGGTCCATTTCCGATACCTCCCTCCCCTTTCTCGATCTCACTGTCTCTGTTTCTGGAGACAACTTATCTGCTGATGTCTATTATAAACCCACTGACTCTCACAGTTACCTGGAATATACACCTTCCCACCCTGTTGCTTGTAAAAATGCCATCTCCTTCTCTCAATTCCTCCATCTCTGCCACATCTGCTCTCAAGATGAGGCTTTTCATTTTAGAACGAAGGAGATGTCCTCCTTTTTCAAAGAAAGAGGCTTCCCTTCCTCCACCATCAATGCTGCCCTCAACCGCATCTCTTCCATTTCACACACGTCTGCTCTTATCCCATCCTCCCGCCACCCTACCAGGGATAGGGTTCCCCTTGTCCTCACCTACCGCCCCACCAGCCTCCATGTCTAACACATAATTCTTTGGAACTTCCACCACCTCCAACAGTATCCCCCCCCCCCCGCCACACACACACACACACACACACACACACACACACACACACACACACACACACACACACACACACACACACACACTTACTGCTTTCCGCAGGGATCGCTCCTTACACCAGCGGTCCCCAACCACCGGGCCGCAAAGCATGTGCTACCGGGCCGCGAGGAAACAATATGAGTCATCTGCACCTTTCCTCATTCCCTGTCACGCACTGTTGAGCGCTTGAACGCACACGAGGTCATTACACGCGCGTCATCCATGTCAACGCGGGAAGAAGATCAACTCCTCGAGCTTGCAAATGACGATGGGTTGAAAAGTATGTTTGACATAACATCTCTGCCGGTATTCTGGATCAAAGTCAAGGCTAAATATCCTGAGATAGCCACGAAAGCACTGAAAACGTTGCTTCCATTTCCAACATATCTCTGCAATGAATGCAACGAAAACTAAATTGCAGAATAGACTGGACTAGTATCGCTGTCTCCCATCACCCCTCAATAGGACCGTCTTGTTGCAGGGAAACAAGCCCAGGGCTCCCACTGATTCAGCGATATTGGTGTGTTGCAATGAT
This sequence comes from Mobula birostris, assembly GCF_030028105.1. Classification (NCBI taxonomy): domain Eukaryota; kingdom Metazoa; phylum Chordata; class Chondrichthyes; order Myliobatiformes; family Myliobatidae; genus Mobula; species Mobula birostris. The sequence goes on along the minus strand of NC_092378.1, from coordinate 135,694,288 downwards.
TTTATATGTTCATATGGGGAAAATATGTGCTGTGTGTTTAATATCCAAACTTTACTTAAAATGTTATGATGCTATTGACTTATAAGTGACTTATATAACCATATAACAATTACAGCACGGAAACAGGCCATCTCGGCCCTTCTAGTCCGTGCTGAATGCTACTGTCACCTAGTCCCACCGACCTGCACTCAGCCCATAACCCTCCATTCCTTCCTGTCCATATAGCTATCCAATTTTTCTTTAACTGATAATATCGAACCTGCCTCTATCACTTCTACTGGAAGTTCGTTCAACACTTACTTCAAGCTCCCCTGTCCTCCCCCGATAATTGACTTATCACTATATTCATGCAAGGATAATATGCGCTGTGTGTTTAATATTAAATTCGTTAGATAAACCCTTTTAGAAATGAAATTGAGTGTATTAGCCACTTATCACCGATATTCCGGTCGTGATTAACAACTTCCCACCCCCTGAACAGATTCGCCAAAAACGATTTGTAGAAAGAATCAGCACGTACACGCATGTGCACTGGTGCCCGCGCAAGGCTTCATGGTCATTGTAGTCTTTTTCTGGGTAAACACAACATATTTGACTGCTACACTTGTCCGTTGGCAACCCTACCCCTCCACCACATCCCCCCCGCCCCCCCCACCCCCCCGGGTCGGCTGGTCCGCAAGAATATTGTCAATATTAAACTGGTCCGTAGTTCAAAAAAGGTTGGGAACCCCTGCCTTACACGACTCCCTTGTCCATTCATTCTACTCCACTGATCTCCCTCCTGGCACTTATCCTTGAAAGCGGAACAAGTGCTACACCTGCCCCTACACCTCCTCCCTCACTACCATTCAGGGCCCCAGACAGTCCTTCCAGTTGAGGCGACACTTAACCTGTGAGTCTGTTGGGGTCACCTACTGTATTCGGTGCTCCCAGTGTGGCCTCCTGTATACCGGTGAGATTGGGAGACCGCTTTGCCAAGTCCCTATGCTCCGACTGCCAGAAAAAGCGGGATCTCCTACTGGCCACCCATTTTAATTCCACTTCCCATTCCCATTCCGATGTGTCCATTCATGGCCTCCTCCACTGCCAGTATAAGGCCACACTTAGGATGGAGGAACAACACCTTATATTCCATTTGGGTAGCCTCAAACCTGATGGCATGAGTATCTATTTCTCAAACTTCCAGTAATGCCCCCCGCTTCACCATTTCCCATCCCCTTTTCCGTCTCTCACCTTATCTTGTTGGCCACCCATCTGGTGCTCCTCCCGCCTTTTCTTTCTTCCATGGCCTTCTGTTTCTTTCACCAATCAACTTCCCAGCTCTTTACTTCATCGTTACCCCTCCAGGTTTCACCTATCACCTTGTGTTTCTCTCTCCCCTCCCCTGCCTTTTAAATCTACTTCTCAGCTCTTTTCTCCAGTCCTGCTGAAGGTTTTTCAGCCCAAAACGTGGACTGTGCTCATTTTCCCAAACGCTGCCTGGCCTGCTGAGCCCCCCCAGCATTTTGTGTGTGTTGCTCGGGTTTCCAACATCTGCAGATTTTCTTGTGTTTGTGGTACAATTATTAAAGCTTCAATAAAGATATCACCTCGGAGGGCACCGAGCTCAACTACTCCTTACATTTGATCTGGAAATTCTTCCAATAATATAACACAAATCTCTGATTTATAATTGTAACATTGAGGAACAATGTGCTTATGTATAAGTATATATTTTCTCACTTGTACTGCATCACTTATCACTGGGATGAATACACTTTGCAGTACTCATCCAAGCATGTGACATGATGATTATAGAATAAATATAGAGACCTTAGTCATGAAATCTAGTTAACAAACAATGCTCCAGAAAGCAAGATGTAACATGGTGGCAGGAGTGAAAAGAGGATAATTTATTCTGAATTAAAAACAAGTTTGTAGTGATTGTCTGAGTGTAAAAATTGACTATAGTTTCTATACAGTTTCAGCACACAATGGACTGTGACGCTCAGGATTTCTAAACTAATGTTCAATAGTAGCTTTTCCAGAGAGGCTTATATGACTAATAGGCAGCTTTATCACTGATGAGAAAGGATTAGATCTTGTCACTAGTTGAGAAAAAACTCTGAATGTAAAAAAAACCCTGATGTGTCTTTGAAAAATTAAGTGCATACACTGAGGTGCGATCACGTCAGAGATGTGAATACCAAAGTCTTAAACAGCAAAGCGGTGAGACTGTAGATGAACAATAAATGTAAAAGTTACTGGAACAATTCATATGGGACTCATCACAGTCAAACATCATGAAGGTGGAGCTCACCGAAGCATAGTCCGTAGGCAATCAAAATCATGGAAATTGTGTGCTAGCTGAACTCCGGTGAAGCTGGGGAGAAACTTAAAGATGTGCTAAAACCCAAGAGACATGAATTGAGCCATCAAAGGATTCACTACCCTACGTCATCTCCGGAAGAAATTCACATCAGCATATCCGAGGCCGAAGTTCTGAACAAGCTAGATGCGAGGAATGGAGTGCCACTCTTGTGAGGAATCTTCACCGTTAATGACATTAAAGCTATCATTTGAATTATGCAAATTAAATTTAATCTGGGTAGAAAGTAAGAGGTATTTCATTTGAAAATAGATATGGTAAAATTCATAGAGATTGAAGGAGCAGTGGGCACAATGGGTGACATCCAAATATATGGCAAGAATGACAAAACACAAATCAACAGAATCGGATCTCCCGATGTGGCCTTCTATATATTGGCGAGACCCGACACAGACTGGGAGACCGCTTTGCTGAACACCTACGCTCTGTCCGCCAGAGAAAGCAGAATCTCCCAGTGGCCACACATTTCAATTCCACGTCCCATTCCCATTCTGATATGTCTATCCACAGCCTCCTCTACTGTCAAGATGAAGCCACACTCAGCTTGGAGGAACAACACCTTATGTTCCGTCTGGGTAGCCTCCAACCTGAGGGCATGAACATTGACTTCTCAAACTTCCGCTAATGCCCCATCTCCCCTTCATACCCCATCCGTTATTTATTTATTTAACTTTTTCTCTCTCTCCTTTTTCTCCCTCTGTCCCTCTCACTATACCCCTTGCCCATCCTCTGGGTTTTTCCCCCCCTCCCCCTTTTCTTTCTCCTGTCCCATGATCCTCTCATATCCCCTTTGCCAATCACCTGTCCAGATCTTGGCTCCATCCCTCCCCCTCCTGTCTTCTCCTATCATTTTGGATCTCCCCCTCCCCCTCCCACTTTCAAATCTCTTACTAGCTCTTCTTTCAGTTCGTCCTGACGAAGGGTCTCGGCCCGAAACGTCGACTGCACCTCTTCCTGGAGATGCTGCCTGGCCTGCTGCGTTCACCAGCAACTTTTATGTGTGTTGCTCAACAGCATCAGAATCAGGTTCGTTATCGCCTCATTTGTGAACTTTGTTGTTTTGTTGCAGCAGTACTGCACAAGACAGAAAAATCCTATGGTATGTTACAATAAAGATAGATGGATAGATAAGTATATACTGTAAGCAAAGAATAGTGAGGTAGTGTTCATGGGTTCATGAACCATTCAGAAATTTGATGGCAGAGAGGAAGAAACAGTTCCTAAAAGGTTAAGTGCGTGTCTTCAGGTTCCTGTACCTCCACCCTGATGATAATAATGAGAAGAGGGCATGTTCTCAACAGTGAGGGTCTTTAATGATGGATACCACCTCCTTGTGGCACCTCCTTTGCAAGATGTCCGCACTGGCTTGTGCCCAAGATGGAGCTGCTGAGTCCACAACGCTCTGCACCTCTTTCAACCCTGAGCACCGGAGCCTCCATACCAAGTGATGTTGCAACCAGAGCCAGTGCTCTCCACAGTATACCTGTAGACTTAGTAAATCTCCTCAAACTCCTAATGTAGTATGGCCATGAGTGTGTCACAGTGCAATAGCAAGAACTGGAGAGACTTGGGCTGACTGGTGACAAACGTGCCATTAAAGAAAAAGAAAACCAGTTATATTGAAAGTTATACAGATCAGAGGGAGTGAAGCCATGGCCCCCCAAAACTCATATCTCTTGCCAGCTTGTACTCCTTTCCCTCTCCATATCTTCTTATTCTGGCTTCAACCCCCTTCCTTTCCAGTCCTGACGAAGGATGTCAGCCCAAAACGTCCTCTCCGTACATGCAGTCTGACATGCTGAGTTCTTCCAGCATTTTGTGTGTGATGCTCTGCAAAAGACAAAATCACAGCTATTACTGAGATGGAAAATGAAGAAAAGGAAAACATTAGGATGTTTTCTAGGGCAAACCCATTCTGTCATCATGCTTCAGGTCAGAGAGATGCAAGAAGATGCTAAGGCCACAATCCCTTGAAGCAATCTCAGCAAATTCAAGGAAAATTCTGCACAGATATGAATGTATCACACGGCAAAGGAAAAAATAAACAGCGTCATTTTACAGGCAGGTGCTTCTGTAAAAAGCCAGGGAGCAGTTCTTTCACAAGATGGGAAGTTAATAGCCTTTGCATCTGAAGGACTCACGTTGACAAAAACAAAGTACATTCCTGCAGAAAGAACTATCTACCGGTTATATTACAGTTGATGAAGGACTATATTGTTAGTGTGTTTATGCTGTTGAGTACTGTGTTACATAAATCACTGGTTTCTTCCTTTCAGTCCTTTGGGGTTGATATCGACGCCTTCACTCCAGTTCTGTGGGTTTGTGGTAGCTGCTATTCAATAACCATTCCTCTGTCTTAATCTTGGATGTAGGCTGATTTGCTGATGATTCCACAATATTCGATCCCATTAGGAATTTCCTGTGAAATGAAGCTGCCCATGGTCACGCGCAACAGGACCTGAACAGCATTTTGAAATGGAGAAAAAGTCATCGGAGCTGCACAGGTATTATGATGTACGGTCCATTAGATACACCAACAGCTACTTGCTGCAGTTCCTTTGTTGTCTACCCAAACCCACAGCTTCGGACACCAAGTAAGACAAGGGCAGTAAGCACAATGTCACGTCCTCCAGCTCCTTTCCATATCACTCACCATCTGGACTTGAAAGTATGTTGGTGTTACGCCTTTGTTGTGGAGCTTGAACTGTGGAATTCCCAGGTTAATAGTACACAGAGGTCAAGTTCAACAGAGGGCCTGCAGTAGTTTGAGACGGCAATACGCCATCATCTTCATGGGGCCAATCAGAGAAGGGCAGTAAATGCTGCTTTGCCAGAGATGTCTTCAAGCCCACATCTCATGCGAGAGTAGAAAGCAATAGGTGAGACTGGGGTACTGCTTTGTTGAGCTCCTTCACGCAGTCTGCAACAGGTAGTATTTACTGGTGGTCTCCAATTGTAATTCTACTTCCCATTCCCATTCCAACATGTTGGTCCATGGCCTCCTCTACTGTCACAATAAGCCCACTCTCAGGCTGGTGAAGAATCATTTCATATTCCGACTGGGTAGCCTCCAACCTGATGCAGGAACATTGATTTTTCTAACTTCAGATAATTTCCCCACACTCGTCCTTCTCTCTTTTTCCATTCCACATTCTGGCTGTTTTCTTGCCCCTTTTTCCTCCCCACCTGCCTATTACATCCCTCTGGCATCCCTCCTCCTTCCCTTTCTCCCATGGGCCACTGTCCTGTCCAATTAGTATCCTTCACTTTTCCCATCTATCACCTCCCAGCTTCTTACTTCATTCACCCATCTTCCTCCTCACCTGGTTTCACCTATCACCTGCCAACTTACACTCCTTACTCTGGCCCCCCAACCCCCCACCCCACCGTCTTATTCTTGCGTCTTCCCCCTTCCTCTCCAGTCCTAATAGTCATAGCCATAGTCATAGTCATACTTAATTGATCCCGGGGGAAATTGGTTTTCGTTACAGTTGCACCATATATAATAAATAGTAATAGAATCATAATTAGTTAAATAGTAATATGTAAATTATGCCAGTAAATTATGAAATAAGTCCAGGAGCAGCCTATTGGCTAAGGATGTCTGACCCTCCAAGGGAGGAGTTGTGAAGTTTGATGGCCACAGGCAGGAATGACTTCCTATGACGCTCTGTGTTGCATCTCGGTGGAATGAGTCTCTGGCTGAGCGTACTCCTGTGCCCAACCAGTACATTATGTAGTGGATGGGAGACATTGTCCAAGATGGCATGCAACTTGGACAGCATCCTCTTTTCAGACACCACCGTGAGAGAGTCCAGTTTCATCCCTACAACATCACTGGCCTTACGAATGAGTTTGTTGATTCTGTTGATGTCTGCCACCCTCAGTCTGCTGCTCCAGCACACAACAGCAAACATGATAGCACTGGCCACCACAGACTCGTAGAACATCCTCAGCATCGTCCGGCAGATGTTAAAGGACCTCAATCTCCTCAGGAAATAGAGACGGCTCTGACCTTTCTTGTAGACAGCCTCAGTGTTCTTTGACCAGTCCAGTTTATTGTCAATTCGTATCCCCAGGTATTTGTAATCCTCCAGCATGTCCACACTGACCCCCTGGATGGAAACAGGGGTCACCGGTACCTTAGCTCTCCTCAGGTCTACCACCAGCTCCTTAGTCTTTTTCACATTAAGCTGCAGATAATTCTGCTCACACCATGTGACAAAGTTTCCTATCGTAGCCCTGCACTCAGCCTCATCTCCCTTGCTGATGCACCCAACTATGGCAGAGTCATCCGAAAACTTCTGAAGATGACAAGACTCTGTGCAGTAGTTGAAGTCCGAGGTGTAAATGGTGAAGAGAAAGGGAGACAAGACAGTCCCCCGTGGAGCCCCAGTGCTGCTGATCACTCTGTTGGACACACAGTGTTGCAAGCACACGTACTGTGGTCTGCCGGTCAGGTAATCAAGAATCCATGATACCAGGGAAGCATCCACCTGCATCGCTGTCAGCTTCTCCCCCAACAGAGCAGGGCGAATGGTGTTGAACGCACTGGAGAAGTCAAAAAACATGACCCTCACAGTTCTCGCTGGCTTGTCCAGGTGGGTGTAGACATGGTTCAACAGGTAGATGATGGCAACCTCAACTCCTAGTCGGGGCTGGTAGGCGAACTGGAGGGGATCTAAGTGTGGCCTGACCATAGGCCGGAGCAACTCCAGAACAAGTCTCTCCAGGGTCTTCATGATGTGGGAGGTCAATGCCACTAGTCTGTAGTCATTGAGGCCGCTGGGGCGCGGCATCTTCGGCACAGGGACGAGGCAGGATGTCTTCCACAGTACAGGATCCCTCCGGAGCCTCAGGCTCATGTTGAATACATAGCGAAGTACTCCACATAGCTGAGTGGCACAGGCTTTGAGCATCCTGGTACTGACACCATCCGGTCCTGCAGCCTTGCTTGGGTTGAGACGTTTCAGCTGTCTTCTCACCTGTTCAGCTGTGAAGCCCACCGTGGTGGTTTCATGTGGGGGAGGGGTATAGTCATGAGAGCAGGGTCGGGGTCTGTAAGGAGGGGTAGGAGGGGAGAGTGGAATATGTGTTGGTTGGGGGCCGACAACAGATGGCTCATGTAGGGGATGGGCAGGGGTCACAATGTCAAATCTGTTAAAGAACAGGTTAAGTTCATTGGTCCTGTCCACACTGCCTTCAGCTCCTCTGTTGCTAGTTTGCCGAAACCCAGTGATGGTCCTCATCCCCCTCCAGACCTCTCTCATGTTGTTCTGCTGGAGTTTCCACTCAAGCTTCCTCCTGTACCTGTCTTTAGCCTCCTTGATCCTGGCTTTCAGGTCCCTCTGTATTGCCCTCAGCTCCTCCCTATTTCCATCTCTGAACGCCCTCTTTTTAGCGTTCAGGATGTCCTTAATGTCCTTTGTCACCCATGGCTTGTTATTTGAATAACAAATGAAGGGTCGCAGCCCCACACGTTGATTGTTTATTCCTTGCCATAGATGCTGCCTGGCCTGCTGAGTGCCCCCAGCATTCTGTGTGTGTTCCTTTGGATGTCCAGCATCTGCACAATATCTTGTGTTTTTTATTAGGTGGGATTCCTAATTTGAAAGGGATCACAAGCACACAAAATTTACTTTTATTGCTAAGGAATCTGAGCAGAGAAGCCTGACTTGCCAAACCTTCACTCTTTCCACCAGCGTTCCAATTTGTATCCTATTAATCGGTAATTGAGAAGCACTATTAAAAATACTCCATTATCACTAATAAGTAAATGGATGAGTCAGTACTTGGGTTGATTAGTTACTGACGTTATAAGGGATGAAAACTCTATGAGACAAAAATCCTGTGTCCCAAGAAAGAAGGTATTACAAAATAACTCATTTAGCACATAATCAGTAGACCAAAGGCAAATGAAACCCTCAGGCAATAGTTTAGTTTCCTGTGTGCCCAATTGATAATTATAATGAAGGGTGCTTTTATGTGAATTAATTAAGCACATACTAGCAGAGGAAATGAAACTAAGCCCTTTGATTGTTTTTTGTTGACTTTATTGTTGGTGCTCTGTGTTATTATGTGAGTTTAGTTTCTAACGTTGCAAGAGCCACCATTCTGTTTGTCAGACATGGCACTCTTTTTCAGCACATCAGGAACTAAAATCAACATGCGCTGAAATGTCTCTTGATCATTTTTGTTCAGGCAATGAATCCTCACCATGACATAGTATTGTTTAACATCTCCAAATAGAGATTTTGACAATTATTGCACAGGCACAACCCTTCTTTTGTTCCAATTATCACAAAGCACAGATCTAGTTGGCATTTTCTTCGATTTGTAAAACCCATGGGTGAGGCTGACACTCAAATCTCACTGGTTGAAAATGATAGACCAATACATGGCAAATTCAGAATGTACTAAAGAGAAAGGAAAAGTCGAAGAAGCCATCTTGTAATCATTCTAGAATTATCCCCTCCTGGGACCCAGCTCCATCCTGATTTTCCCAATAAGCTGTGTATTGAAACCCCCCATGAATATTGTAACATTGCCCTTTTGACGTGCATTTTCTATCTCCCATTGTAATTTGTATACCGTATCTTTACTACTGTTTGGGGGTCTGTATATCACTCCCATCAGGGTCTTTTTACCCTTGCAGTTCCTTAGCTCTATACACAAGAATTCAACACCTTCTGGTCCTTTGTCACCTTTTTCTAAGGATTTGACTTCATTTTTTGCCAACAGGCTCGCGCCACCCCCTCTGCCTACCTGCCTGTGCTTTCAATACAATGTGTATTCTTGAATGTTAAGCTCCCAGCTATTATCTTCTTTCAGCCATTGTTAAGTGATTCCCCCATCTGTAACTGTGCTACAAATTCATCTACCTTATTCTGTATACCGCATGTATCCAAATATAACCCTCTCAGTCCTGTATTCATCCTTTTTGATTTTATTCGCCTTTTAAATTGTAACTCATCCTGTTGACTTCAATTTTGCCACATCAACAGCCTTTTCTTGCATGTAGTCTCACTACACATTGCCTCTGTTTGTATACCAGCTACCTCATCCTCAGCACTATCACTCTGGTTCCCATCCCCCTGTCAAATTGGCTTAAACCCTCCCGAACAGCTCTGGCAAACCTGCTCACAAAGGTATTGCTTCCCTTAGAGTAACCCATCCCTTTTGTACAGATTGTACCATCCTGAGAAGAGATCCCAGTGATCCATAAATCTGAACCCCTGACTCCTCTACCAGTTCCTCAGCCACACATTCATCTGCCAAATCATCCTATCCCTACCCTCACTGGCACATGGCACAGACAGCAATCCAGCGATTACTTCTGTGGCGGTCCCGTTCTTCAGCTTTCTACGTAGCTCCCTAAAATCTCTCTTCAAGTTCTCTTCACCTTTCCTACCTATGTCATCGTTGCCAAGATGTACCAAGTCTTCTGGCTTATCACCCACCCCCTCTAGAATGCCATGGACCCGATCTGAGACATCCCTGACCCTGGCACCTGGGAGGAAACATACCATCTTGGTCTCTATGGTGGCCACAGAATCTTGTCTCTGTTCCTCTGACTATGGATCCTCCTATCGCCACTACAGTCCTCTTCACCTCTCTTCTCTTTGGAGCCACAGCACCAGAGACCCGCTCGCTGCGCCTTCCCCTTGGTAGGTCATCCCTCAACAGTAGCAAAGTGGTATACTTATCATTGAGGGGAATAGCCACAGGGGGTACTCTGCAAAGGCGGCCCGCTTCCCTTCCTTGTCCTGACAGTCACCCATTTACCTGCCTCCTCCAACCTAGGGGTGACCACCCCCCTGCAGCTCCTATCGATCACCTCCTCATTCTCCCGTAAATCTGCATAGAATCCTTGTAGATGGAGGATGAGAGGTGACCTGACAGAGGTGTATAAGATGATGAGAGGCATTGATCATGTGGATAGTCAGGGGCTTTTTCCCAGGGCTGAAATGGTTGCCACAAGAGGACACAGGTTTAAGGCGCTGGGGAGTAGGTACAGAGGTGATGTCAGGGGTAAGTTTTTTTCCTCAGAGAGTGGTGAGTGCGTGGAATGGGCTGCCGGCAAAGGCGGTGGAGGCGGATACGATAGGGTCTTTTAAGAGACTCCTGGATAGCTACATGGAGCTTAGAAAAATAGAGGACTATGGGTAAAACCTAGGCAGTCCTAAGATAGGAACATGTTTGGCACAGCTTTGTGGGCGGAAGGTCCTGTATTGTGCTGTAGGTTTTCTACGTTTTGATGTACAAGATGGACACCCTTTGCTTGAGCTCCTCATGCCTCCAGTCTATAAGCTCCTTCATTCTACAATGGATTTTGTCAGAGGAACCCACTGGGCACACACATAAGTTAGCCACAATTAAAATGAAAACATTTACACTAGTTATTGTAACTGATGACTAAAATTTGTAAGTGACAAATTGAGTCATATTGATATGAAAATATGTTCCATTCATTCTTGGCAAACCATAACAGAATTTTGCAGCATATTTAGAATGACAGTGCATGGTGGTTCCTAGACCTTTTTAATTATCAACCATGAGTCCATTACTCAGTAATCTTTAATATTCCAAAGATGCCGTCAGCTGAATGGCCAGGTATTGAAATCAATGTAAACAAAGTACAAAACTACACAGGGTGCTGGTCTACTCAAGCTGTGGCAAAGAAACTAACGATAACCATAAGTCAGGAAACTGTGGGTTTAAATCTCACTGTATAAAATAATGCAGGTTGACCCTTCAGTGCCTTTTTGGGAGTGCCTCACTATAATTCTTCAGGAAGGAATATGAGCAGTTGTTTAATTATGACGGCTTTTGCAGGACACAACATTCACCGAGATGGATACAAAACTGGATGAGCTTTTACCATCTGGCTGCATCACAGCCTGGTACAGAAACAGCAATGCTTTTGAATGGAAAATCCTACAAAATGTAATGGATATGGCCCAGTCCATCACTGGTAAAGCCCTCCCACCAATGAGCACATCTACACAAAATGAAAAGCAGCATCCATGATCAGGGAACTCCACCACTTAAGGCATGCTCCTTTCCCGTTGCTGCCATCAGGAAGAGGTACAAAAGCCTCCGGACTCTCATCACCAGGTTCAGGTACAGTACAGTTATTTAACCCTCATCCATCAGGCTCTTAGATTAGATTATGAGAACACTCGGTCCTCTTTTATTGTCATTTAGAAATACATACATGCATTAAGAAATGATACAATGTTCCTCCGGAGTGATATCACAGAAAACAGGACAAACCAAAGACTAACACTGACAAAACCACATAATTATAACATATAGTTACAGCAGTGCAAAGCAATGCCATAATTTGATGAAGAACAAACCATGGGCACAGTAAATAAAGTCTCAAAAGTCCCTGAGTCGATCGACTCCCGAGTCCCCGATAGCAGCGGCAAAAGGGAGAAACTCCCTGCCATAAACCTCCAGGCACCGTCAACTTGCCGATACCTTGGAAGCAGCCGACCACAGCCGACACTGAGTCCATCCGTCCGAAAACTTCGAGCTTCCAACCAGCCTCCCGAGCGCTATCCTCTGCCGAGCGCCTTTGACCTCGCTCCGGCTGCTGAAACACGCAAAGCCGAGGATTTTGTGGCCTCCCGCTCCGGAGATTCCGGTTACCACACAGTAGCAGCGGCAGCGAAGCGGGCATTTCAGAAGTTTTCCAGATGTTCCTCCGTGCTCTCACGTCTGTCTGCATCAAATCAGAACTGTTCACGGTCCCCTACTTGACAGATAACAGACATCACCACCGAAGTGGCCATGCACTCTGCTGTCGCACCGCCATCTTCTCCTCCTCCATCTTCAGCATGGCTCTTGAACCAAAAGGGATAACTTCACTCAGCTTCACTTGCCCCATCATTGAAATGTTCCCACACCCTATAGACTCACTTTCAAGGACTCTTCATCTCATGTTCTCGATATTTATTTCTTACTTCTTCTTTTTCTTCTTATTTTTTCTTTTTGTTTTTGCACCACTTGTTGTCTTCTGCACTCTGGTTAAATACCCTAGTTGGGTGGTCCTTCATTCTGTTATGTGTACTATTCTATAGATTTGTTGAGTACGCTCACAAGAAAATGAATATTAGCATTGTACATGGTGACATATATGTACTTTGATAACAAAATTTACTTTGAACTTGAACATGCTCAGTAACTACTGAAATGGATCTTTGCCCCACTTGGCCACACCCACCCCATCTCCCACCAAAGTTGTTCAGTTAAGACCAGGTCTGTTTTCTCAGGTGGATGTAAAATTTCCCATTATGTACGTTATTTTAGCAAATAAATGAGAAATTCTGGTAATTCCAATAATACATTTCAATATCACTAAGAACAAGTTAACTTCATCTTGCAGAGAAATCTTGGGTGGAATAATTCTTTGGCAGTGAAGTGCTTTGGGTTGCCCACTGATTCTTAAAGGTATCATATAAATGCACTTTGATATGATCCCTCACCGGCAATTGTCAACCTGATTCCAGAATTTCTATTTGTCCTTTTATCTCCAACATTGTGCTATTTGTTCTGTAGCATTGGGTGACTATTCCAGAGCCTGGATTGAGGAGATACTAATTCAAATGCCCACCATGGTAGCTCAGGCATCTACATTTGATTAATTAAATATATCACAAAATTATCTCTAGTTAAAGGTGTTCATCAAACTACAGGATTGTTTAAATAAAAACATTTGTTTCCGATATCCTTCATAAAAAGAAATCTGCCATACCTTTTTGTTGAATGTCTTAGCAGAAGGCAGCCATGCTATCTTGTCCTGCACCTTCATAATTGACTTGTAAACAGACGGTTAACAGAGAGAAAAATAAGTTGTGTTGCAGAAACATCATAAAAGACACATCAACTTGTAAAGCTGTCAATATTAATTGTAAAGTGCAAGTACCTGTGAAATTTGTTTCTGTTACATATGACTTCTCTTTGTATCTGACTGATTTTCTTTATTAATCTTTTTATTGATTTAAAAAAAACATAGAATCAAATACAATCAAGAGGAGAATTAGTTCAAATATATATATTGGTAACCAAGATTAAAATAGACACTGTCAAAGTCATAGATATTGTTAAACTAGTATAAAATATATAATAAGAAAAAGAAAATAACTGTCCTTCTCTTACCAGTTAAAAGGAGAAAGGAAAAAAAAAATTGGGTTTTAAATAGAAAGAAAAATAAAACCCCACTACACTATATAAAAAAAACAGAACAAACAAAACAAAGAAAAGGGTACTGGGCAGTCCGTTTTGAGGATACAACCAAAAAAAGAGGAGAGAAAAACTTTCTGATCAAATCTAAAACCTCAAAAGAAAACTTGAAAGAGCAATAAATCAAATTAAATGAAAATATTGGATAAAAAGTCGCCATATTTGTTCAAATTTAAAGGATGTATCAAAATCCGATATCTGACTGATTTTATGCAGTTCATTTGAAAGAAGCAGTGGTTGGATGGTTCACTGAATGGAAAAGATTGTCCTGTTCCTTAAGGACTTAGATAACTCTGGGCTGTTTAGTCCCTGTTTCTTCACTCAATGAATTGTGGCTAACTCTATGTACTCAACCTTTGAGAGGATCACAACCTTGCCACAGGGTTCATTGGCTTTCATGCCTCAATGGCCTGGAGAGCTATTTTGGCTGGAGTCAGGGCCTTGTGCTTTGGCACTTGGTAGGGTCACCCGTGCCAAACAAGTCAAAGAGTGGTCCACTGGTCCTCCAGGTTCGGGGGTTCAGCTCACAGCTAACAACACTGACTGATCAAAAAAATTGTTATGGATATAGCAATGAAAAATCCTTCCATACAGAGAGAGATGGAGGACCTTCATTGCTGTCCTAAAAGCCAGCAGCATAATGGGCAGTAAGTACTAGGTACTCGTCCTATTTTTCCAATGTGTGATTTAAAAAAACTACCAGCCTCAGTTTGAAAATTGGAATCAGCCCAGTGGCAATCAGTGTTTGTGTGAGAGTTTTAAGTTGCCAGCCCTCTGCAAGTAAGTAGCAGTACCTCACTCTGCATAGCTGGAATCTGGTTTTTATACCGAGCCTTGTCGTCTGCCTAATTAGTGGAATTACTTCATCTACACTGTCAAATCCCCTCAATATAATGAGAAACCTCTGTCAAATACCAATAAATTTTCCAAATTTCAAGGATAGTCTTGGTTTGTATAAAAGCAAGATCTGGACAGCAATGGAAAGCAGAAAATTCTGGAAGTCTAAGCAGGCCAGGTAGCAGTTAATGTTTCAATCAATGACTGGTTCTAATATGGTCTCTCTTTTTTATTACATCTTCCCCTTTTCTCTGTTTTTCTCAGCCTTATTAAAAACTGCATTTGAAAATGACTTTCTAAACAACCTTCTGCTCTTGCATATATAGTGAACAACTGCAGACTTGTTTATGAAGTTAGAATCTCGTTGAGCTTTAGATACATTTCTAACAACTGACATTATGAGCACCACCATTATACATTCCCTCTTTTACTGATCTAATTATTACCTTAAAGAATTGCATTTCTCCATCATTACACAGGAGATTCTCTCCTCGGTGCCCACTCTTTCATCACACTTCATTAAATGTGCATTGAATTGGGTTGGTATCTATGCTATGAATTGTCAGAGCACATTAACATTAAGGGTAATTATTGCTGTTTATCTTCAATTGGACAACTATGTGTCATGAATCATAATTTTGCATATCAAGCAACCATCAAGCTAGCATCATGCTATAAGGCATCCGTTAGTCTTGCGAGACCATGGATCTGCACCTGGAAAGTCTTCACTCTCCAGGGCGCAGGCCTGGGCAAGGTTGTATGGAAGACCAGCAGTTGCCCATGCTGCAAGTCTCCCCTCTCCACGATACCGCTGTTGTCCAAGGGAAGGGTGGCCGATACATCTTGGCACCGGTGTCGTCGCAGAGCAATGTGTGATTAAATGTCTTGCTCAAGGACACAACATGCTGCCTCGGCTGGGGCTTGAACTCACGACCTTCGGATCGCTAGTCCAAAACCTTAACCACTTGGCCATGTGCCCACACATCATACTATAATAAAGTACTTTTTAATTGACTTCAGATTGATTTCCTGATTTCATCTGAAATATAGTTATGAATTATTTTTCTTACCATGGTACCTTTAGTCTTGGTAAGGATCTCCTTGGGAAGGAAAGATTAAACCAAGAAGGGCTAACTTGCTTGTCTCTGCTTTGACCTAACTGAGGAAAAAATAGTTTACAGGCATCTCGGGAATTAATTTTCAGTGGTAAATCTGTATTTTTATGAAAATATTTGGAAAACTGTTGTTATGAACAAGGTGTCCTAAAAGGCATGACTATGTTTATCAATTGTTCTTGGTTAAATGAAGGCGTTGTTAAATTCCCCATGTGGACATGAATAGGGACAAAATATTACCCAATACAGAAATAAAAACAAAAGTATTAAGAATGTTCAGGAGCCCAGGAAGAACACTTGGAGAGAGAATGAGAAATAATCTGCCAGTCTAGATGGAAAGTCATCAGTCTAAAATGTCAGTTCTACTTCTCCCTGACATGCTGAGTATTTATATCAGTCACTGTTCATGCCTTCCAAATGGAACTTAGGAAGTAATTTCTTTATAGAGGTTTGAATAGATGACACAATTCTAAGGTGTGTCTTGAAACAATGTTTGTGAATTCTTCTAAAAGGGAAATAGGCAGATGCTTGAGAAAGAGGAATGGGGATGGTGAGAGACAACTTCTCCACAGTAAAATACACCACAGACCTGATGGCCAAGCTGCAAAGTTTCATGATAGTTAACCATTTTGTCAGATGGGTTATCAGGATAGAGAGTGCATTAAGTGAAAAAGTGGTAAGTTGGCATGCCAGAGATTGAGGGGATACACAGGCAGAGGGAGATCGAGGCCAGGTATGCTACACCTGTCCCAGGAGCGACAATATTTGTTGTATTTGAACTCCATCTAGGACTGACTTCCTGTAACTGAGCACAACATGGATCTAAAGTCAAAGAAAATTTATTGACGAAGTACATATATGCTATTATATACTACCGCGAGATTCATTTCCTTGCAGGCATTTCCAGGAAAAATAAAGAAATAGAATGGAATTTATGGAAAAACTATACATAAACAAAACCACCTATATGCAAAAAGAGGACAAATTGTGCAAATATAAACAGATAGACAGACAGAGGGACAAATAGATAGGATAGATAGATAGATAGATTAAAAACTGAGTTGTAGAGTAATGAAAAGTGAGTCTGTAGATTGTGGAATCAGCACAGTGTTGAAGTGAGTGAATTTGCCTGATTGTTGTAGTCTAATAGCTATTCCTGAACCTGGTGGTGTGGGACATAAGGCTTCTGCCTGGTGATAGTAACGAGAATACTGGATGGTAGAGGTCCTAGATGACGGATGCTGCTTTCCTTTGGAAATGCTTCACGTAAACGTGCTCAATGGAGGGGAGGGCATTTGCCTGTGATAGACTGGTCTATATTTGCGGACATTCTGCAGGCTTTTCTGTTCCTGGGCAGTGGTGTTTCCATACCAGGCCATGATGCAATGAGTTATGATACTCTGCACTGTGTATCTATAGATACTTGTCAGAGTCTTAGGTGACATGCTGAAAAGCAATAACATCGTGCTCTTTCTCCAGCCAAATCCCAATAATGGTTTCCAAATAAAACCAAAAATACTCCGAATGCTGGAAGTATTCAATAGGACCAAGAGATGCTGGAAACACCTAGCAGGTCAGGTAGCATCTGTGAAAAGGAAAACAGAGTCAATTCTTCAGGCCTGACACCCTTTGTCAGAATAGTGAATGGATAACAAATACTTCTGAGAGATGGACTTTGAATTTAGAGCGAAAATACATAGAAGATAGGGGCAAGATTAAGCTGCACATTGAAAAATATTATGATTGATGTTTCAGCTCATTACATTCCCAATCGTTTCCCTTAATGCGCAAAGACACATCAATCAGCTCGAATATGCCTAACAACTTGTTATCCAAAACCCTCTAGAATGCCAAAGGCTTATAATCCTCTGTGTGAAGAAATGCCTCCTCATCTCAAATAGGAGGTGACCTGCCAACCCAATATCCTGGGACAATATCTCTAGTTCATGTCCCTCTAGCACAAAGAAACGTCCTTTCCTCATCGACTGTCAATTTTTCTCAGTATCACATATGTTTAAATGAGATTGTCATTCATTCTTCTAAACTCTAGGGTGCCTTTCAAACCAGTGGGACACCTCTAGGTACTGTAGCTTTGTTGAAGTACTGTCACTGTCGTAGTTCAAGAAAATGAGTTCTTATTGAATAAAGTCTTGAAATTTGGAAAAAGAAACAAACAGCTCACATTAACATTACTTACAGCAGAATAAATTGGAAGCTGACTAATTCTGTTATAATTGCAATATAGTACATTATATAAGGCAACCACTGGCAACTGATGCTCACTGTGTTTTCAGTCCCAGGTTCTGCATAGACATACATTTTATTTAAAAGGCTGACTCAAGAATTTAAATCATTTTCTTTACGTGCAAGTACATATAAGCAATCTATAGACTAGATATACAGCAAGCTATCTTATCAGTGTCACAGTAACGGGCCGTTCGGCCCACAATGCTATGCCAAACCAGCTCGTCCATATCTCTCCATCTTCCTCATGTGCTTATCGAAACACCTCTTAAAGGCCTGTAATATATGTACCTCTACCACCATACCAGGCAGCACATTCCAGACGTCCACCACTCTTGAGTTAAAAAAAAACCTTGCCCCTCACGTCCCCTTTGAACCTACCCCTCCCCCCCCCGGACTTTCAATTCGTGCCCCCTGGTATTGGACCTTTCTACCCTGGGGTAAAAAGATACTCACTGCCTACTCTGTTTATGCCTCTCATAATCTCTCGTCACCTCTTATCAGATCTCTCCTCAGCCTCAGCCGCTCCAGAGAAAACAACCCAAGTTTGTCCGGCCCTTTGTGATAGCACATGCCTTCTAAACCAGGCAGCATCCTGGTGAACCTCTTCTGTACCCTCTATGAAGCCTTATCATATAGTGGGGCAACCACAACTGTATGCAGTACTCCAGATGTGGCCGAACCACAGTTTTAGAAAGTAGCAACATAACCTGACTTTTGCACTCAATCACGACTAATTAAAGGCAAGCATCCCATGAGCCTTCCTCACCACTGTATCGAGTGTGTAGCCACCTTCATGGAACTATGAACTTGAGCCCAAGATTCCTCTGCTCAGCAACACTGTTTGGCTTAACTTTCTTGCTCCTCTTAAGCCATGTTCTATGCCTATCTGAAAGGATGAATGGGATAGGTTGAATGAACTTGGACTTTTCTCCTTGGAGCGACGGAGGATAAGAGGTGACCTGATAGAGGTGAGAGATGATGAGAGGCATTGATAGTGTGGATAGTCAGAGGCTTTTTCCCAGGGCTGAAATGGCTAGCATGAGAGGGCACAGTTTTAAGGTGTTTGGAAGTAGGTACAGAGGAGATGTCAGTGTAAGTTTTTTGCGCAGAGAGTGGTGAGCGCATGGAATGGGCTGCCGGTGGTGGTGGTGGAGGTGGACATGATAGGGTCTTTTAAGAGGCTCCTGGATAGGTACATGGAGCTTAGAAAAATAGAGGGCTATGAGTAACCCTAAGTAATTTCTAAAGTAAGTACATTTTCAGCACAGTATTGTGGGCTGAAGGGCCTGTATTCTGCTGTAGTTTTTCTATGCTTCTATTTACATATATTTATTGTGTGTTTTATTATTGTGTTCTTTATCTTATTGTGCCTTTGTGTACTGCATAATATCTAGAGAACAGTTATTTCATTCTCCTTTACACTTGTGTACTGGAAATGACATTAAACAATCCTGAATATTGAATTCTTACTGGAAATCTATTTACACCAAGATCAGTACAATGGCATACAGAAACTGATTTATTTATACTTCTTCCTTCCTGATTCAGTCCTAATTGTTTTGATTCACTTCTTTAGATTTAAAAAAAAACATTAGACACGCTTCTCTTTCCATTCATAGTTGTATCATTGACTGAAAGGATGCTGCTCTTTGCTTTGTGCTCTGTGTTATTTAACCCCCTTTGACTCTTGAGATAGCACACAGCACAGCCATAAAATTATTCCTGACAATTCCATCAACATTGAAAATCGGTGTAATGCAAGTAAGGAAGGTGTGAGGGGAACTATGGCTAAACTTTCAACCATCTAATTAATAACCCACAACTATAATATTGGAACTGGCAGGTTCCTTGAGCTAAGCACTTTTTAGAAAGAGATGAGGCAGCAGAAAATCTATACTCATTATTGAATAATCCATGTCACATTGAGGCCACTCTCAGGTTGAAGGAGCAACACCTCATATTCCGTCTGTGTAGCAAAAAATAAGTAAGGTTTAGGGACTGCTTTGTTGAACACATTCACAACAAGTAGGATTTCCCAGTGGCCATCTATTTTAATTCTACTTCTCATTCCCATTCTGACATGATGGTCAATGGCCTCCTCTACTGCCATGATGAGGCCACTCTCAGGTTGGAGGAGCAACACATCGTATTCTGTTTGGCTGGCCTCCAACCTGATGGCATGAATATTGATTTCTCTAACTTCCGGTAATTTCGCACCTCTCCCCCTTCTCTCCTTTTCCATGCCACATTCTGGTTCCCCTCTTACTCTTTCTCTTCTCCTCACCTGCCTATCACCTCCCTCTGTTGCCCTTCCTTCTACTCTTTCTCCCATGGTGCTCTCTCCACTCCTATCAGATTCCTTCTTCTTCAGCCCTTCTTCGACCTATCACCTCCCAGCTTCTTATTCATCCTTCTCCCCCGTCCACCCGCCTTCCCCCTCACTTGTCAGCTGACACTCTCCCCTCCCCTATCAACTTATTCAGGCTTCTTCTCCCTTCCTTTCCAGTACTGATGAAGGGTCTCAGCCTGAAACATCGACCGTCTGTTCTTCTCCAAAGATGCAGCCTGACCTGCCGATTTCCTCCAGCATTTCATGTACTTTGCTTCACGAAAGTTAGGAAAATGTTTATGTCAAAGATCAGAAAATGCTGCAATCATTCAGCAGGTCAGTCAGCATCTGTGCAAAGAGACACAGAATTAATGTTTCAGATTTGAGGCGCTTTGTGTTCTTTGAGTTGAGTATTTCTGCTCTTGATAAAGTTGTAATGTGAACAACGTCACTGGAGAGAAACTGAAGCTAGTGGATACAGAAGTGTTTTATTCAACAAAATGAGACATTCTT